>NC_057814.1:78194376-78794376 GCF_018294505.1 Triticum aestivum | reverse complement strand
TGGAGAACTACACCTAGCCACCAAAGCCAAACACTTGTCCCTCCAGCCGATGTACATGTAGTACAGCCCCAAAGATGATGCCCCCATGGGGGTGACGACGAAGGAACCTCGCCATCATGCGATTTGCTATTCTAGGTACTTTAACACTATTGGTTAACCAGTTAGGTGACTACGAGAGCAATTGTACCTCCAAAAAATCAGGGATCAAACCCATATGGTTTGACGTCATGTGCATCAATTAAAATAGATTATTCTTGTAGTGGGAGAGGACATTCCTGTCTACAATAAGGGGACGGTGGTGACTCCTTGCTCTTAAGCTCCAAGGATCTATTCTTCACTAGGACTTCTGTTAGTGAGTGAGTATGTGTATCCAAATTATACTTTGTGTTTCTTAAAAAAAAAAGTAATTACTAGTTGTAGGACAATTAGATCAGTGAGAACACTATTTTCAGGGGACAATTATAGGTTGGCTGACGCACAAGCCACAAGGTGAGTATCAAACGATGATGTGCTCGAAATATATAACATCACAGACTTCAGTTAAGTTGGGGGACCAATATTTCAGTAGCTGAATCATTTTCCTTCAGAATTGGAGTAGTTTGCTAGTAAGTCAGAGCCCTTTAAGTTTGAATTTTATCTCTTAAAAGAAAGACGCAGGGGCTCTCACTTTTATATGGGTTCAGTTCGAAATAACTTCTCTATTGGTACCTTCAAAACTTCAAATCTGTATACTAGCTAGCAAACAATGAGTGAACAAAGCGTAATGTTTTTTTCCCTTGAGTGAGATGCGTTGTGTCAATGCTCTTTTCCCACCAGGCTGTTACAGTGTAGTACACCGATAGACTAGCAGTTTTGGGACATTGTGGCTTGATGCAGTGCACAGCTTCAAAAAAGGCATGGTGTGCCTAGTTCTGGCTGGCGTCCAAATTGCCCTGCATTTTAGTAGTTTCACTTTTCAAAAAGGAGGAACCACTAGGCCTCTTATCGTACATTTTTGCATTGCTGGTAATACTCGGCGTTCAAAAGGAAAACAACATGTTCTGTTCTGTTCTCAGTTGATTGGTTCCATGGCCCTGATGTGATCTTCAAATAAATTGACGGGCGTGCTGGCTTTACTTTTGCTTCTCTCTGATCATGCTCAAGTTACGTTTGTTTCAACCTTTTATCTTATGTTCTAATATGTTGTTGGCATGTTCTCCTTCTGGCTTTGTTGGTTTTGAGGTTTGTTTGTTGTATGTTTCATATGCTAATTAAGCAAACAAACAATGCTATTTGTAAGTGACTTTGGCTGTTCAATACAAGAAACTTATGTTCGAAAATACCCTTTCCGGGGAAAATATATTAGGGCATCTCTATTTTTTAGAAAAAAGAGGGGGATGCCTTTGACCTATGCATCAAGTTATGCACACAACTATATCCTCTTGATTATTCAAGGATGTCAAGCAAAAGCTCGGATTGATGCCATATGGATCAACTTACAAGAAAGGAAGAAAACCCGATGCCATCCAAATTGGGTCTGCCTCGTGACAGGATCTCTACAAACCTATCACAAACCCTACGACATGTGATTGAATTAAATGAAAATACGGTACTACTAGACAAAGGCTTCAAGAAGGGATCGGCGTACGTGCGCCGATGTTGACGAGTCCAACCAAAAGTGAAGCATGGAAATTTCATCCATAAAGCCAAGCTTTGAGCCAACACTTTCAACAATGGAACGTCCTGGGTTTTCCCCCGGAGTACACTCAAACTTGTCATCGAACTCATCACAGCTAGCAACCTCACTACCAGTTGACATTGTCTCACTAACCGAATCTTTTGGATAAGACACCGGATGCAGGTCAAGGACCACGTTGCCCTGCTTCTGGTCACTCTCGCACCTCACTAGGCCCCCTTGGCAAAGAGAGGGGTGCTTGGATGTAAGTTGGTTTTTGGATCTGGCCGCCATTGCAGCCACCTCACAGATCGCCGCTGCTCTATCCATCTCATGGATCCACTCACCACGTCCCTAGGGACACCACCCCAAGCGTCCTCCACCTAGGCCCGTGTTGATGGGATCAGGCCCCTAGATCTCAAACAAGCTAAGTGAATGTCGTATAAAACACATATGTTTAAAGAAATTCGTTTACCATTAAATATACTAAGAACTTTTCCATTTGCATAGATATTTCAATATTTCCTTGTGTTCACACTCATGTGATTGAGTAGTGAGTACTAATAACCATAGCCGAGGCTTTATGCATAAAAATTGATGATATCCATTATTTCAAAAGAGCATATCTCGGTGAGGTCTTTCTGCCTAGTATTTCTACATGATTTGGTGTCAATGTAGCTTCCAACTATCGAAATCATAACGTGAACTGTGCATAGCTCAGATGGCTAGGTCCCTTGTGGTGAAACCTATCGATCGATATTCATGTCCTAGACTTGGCATGGGTGGTTGCATTTTTCTGAAATTAATTCCAGTCATTCCGGCGCTATGTATTCTTTTAGTGTTATGTCATGTCCATCAACTATGAGACTATGAGATGTGTATGGTGGCTTCGTCAATCTCAATATCTGTTGGCTCAGTCTTTCGGAGGTGCTCATAATGGTAGAGTGTGTGTGCGCGCGCGCACTCATAGGGAAATCATGACACAAAACAAATCTAGTTGGTCCTATCTTTACAACCCTCATACATTAGGCTAAGTGCATACTTGGAGCATCACTCGCCAAAAAAAGAAGAAGATGATGATGTGGACTTGAAAGCACAGTACCCCCCCCCCCCCCCCAAGACAAATATAATTGGTCCTATCTTCTACTATGGGGGCTTTAACAGGCTTAAACCTACCCTTCAAAATGCTATTACTACCTAGTTAAATAAATATTCCACTTTAAAAATTTAGGTGCTTTACATGCAACATTGCAATACACATGCTAATTAGGCTAGAAACTTGATGTTTTGAGCCTATCCTCCGTTAGCATGCTAAAGTCATCATTGATTATGAGCACATGTAACTATTAAGAAATACAGTCATCCGCATTTTCCATATTATCTATAGCATTGTGTGGTTCCCAATTTCTCGTCGGAATGTTCACGTATATCCTAATTAAGAAATGTGTGAGAACCCCCATGCCATGGTGGTTGTGAGGTGAACGGAAATTCTCAAGCATCAAAAGTTAGTCGACATTATAATGACAAAAATGCCATTCTTATGTACGGATTCTACAAAATCCATACGTACAAGTTCTTTTTAGTTGGTAACTGCTTCCTCGATTTCAGCTAATCGTCATCCACTTGAACTGGTGAGTATTTAACAAAAAACTACCACATTTCATAGAACCGTGCCTACAAACTACCACTTTATAAATTTGTGCCGAAAACTACCACTTTTTGTCTAATCTTTGACTAAAAACTACCATGTCGGGAAAGTGCCCGATTCACCTCTTCTAAACGCCTTTCTGACAGGATGGGCCCACCTGTCAGCATCAATCTTCTTCCTCCTCTCTCTCTCTCATTTCCACGAACACCTTACGTGCACTCCGCCGCTCTGCCCCCGCCGGCCGGCGAGCCCCGCCACCTGCGCTGCCCTCCCTCCTAGGATGGCGTCCGTCTCCCCGCCACCTGCCGACCACCTTGGTGAACCGCTCCCCGGGCTCGAAGTAGACGGAGAGGCCGAAGTCGATGGCCTTGAGCGGTGAGTCCTCCTCCTTGCCGGCGAAGAGCTCGGGCTTGAGGTCCCGGTGCATGACCCCGTTGTCGTGGCACAGCTGCACGACCTGCGCGATGGTGCGGCCGATCTTGGCGGCGACACGCTCCGTGTAGTGGCTCCGGGCGAAGATGCAGTCGAAGAGCTCGCCGCCCTCGCACAGCTCCATCACCAGGTGCACGCCCTCGGCGTCCTCGCAGGCCTCGCGGAGCCGCACCACGGTGCCGCCCGCGCCCTCCAGCGCCGACATGCGCCGCAGGATCTCCACCTCCCGCCGCACGTCCTCGGCGTCGGCGGCGCGGCGCCGCCGCTTGCGGCGGATGGTCTTGCAGGCCAGCGCCTGGCCCGTGGCCGCGTACTCGCAGCGGCGCGTCACCCCGAACTCCCCGCGCCCCAGCTCCGCGCCCAGCCGATACCGCTTGGCGAAGCCCTCCCCGCCGGGCGCGCACTGTTCGTCGTCGCCCAGGATCGGCACGCTCTGCCTCCACTTGGTCGACCTGCGCTTCTTCTTGCAGCAGCTGCTGCTGTTGGTGTTGCTGTCGGGGGGCAGTCGTCGGCGCTGGCCACAGGCATGATGGCGGCGGCGGCGCGCCTCCGGGCCAGCATCCTGGAGGTCGCGATGACAGAGTAGCAGCCACCCATGGCGCCGTCGCACGACCAGACGGACGCCGCAGGCTGTCGTAGAAAGGTGGCGCAGGTGGCGGGGCTTGCCGGCTGGAGGGGGCAGAGCGGCGGAGTGCACGTGAGGTGTTTGAGGAAATGCCAGAGAGAGAGGAGGAAGAAGATTGATGCTGACAGGTGGGCCCATCTTGTCAGAAAGGTGTTTAGAAGAGGCGAATTGGGCACTTTCCCGACATGGTAGTTTTTAGTCAAAGATTAGACAAAAACTGGTAGTTTTCGGCACAAATTTGTAAAGTGGTAGTTTGTAGGCACGGTTTCATGAAATGTGGTAGTTTTTTGTTAAATACTCTGAACTGGTAGGTAAAACTTTTTTGTAGAATCTCTACGTAGGAATAACATTGCTCTTAATCTTTGAAGAAAATAATGTGTTGACCCGTGCTAGCTCTTATGGGTCATATATCTTTTGTTGTTACTTTTCCTCCATTTTAGATATATTGCATTATCATTTGATAGCATATGAATATGTATCGGTCAATGGAATAGGTTTTGGATGTTGGTGTTTAATCGGATTATCATTTGTTCATCTACGGTGGTGTGCGCATATTTTACTACTTGGTGTTTCTTAACGAACTTATTTGTACTGACAATAGAACTTTAGATATCTTATGTTGAATGTGATTTTCTTTTGTATGCGTTCATGTGTGTCTATATTATACTAATAACCTTGGTGTTTCTTGAAATTGTTATCATTAGTGTGCATCCCTTTAACTTTGGTGGGTGACATGCCATAGAGAGAAGTCCCCGTTACAACTCTGAACTAACCACTCAGTTAAGATTCAATCATCAACTTCAAAACCGGCTATCCTACACCTACCTGCTATTTTGACTAGTTTTGACCGGAGATCCTCAACAGAGGAAGCCTGTTCTTCTTCACCAATTCCACTCAATGATCGTTAATTTGTTTGTCGCCATGGTCCGACGCATCCAGTATTCCTTGCCAAAATTACCAAGGATGTTCAACCACCAATTTTGGTTGACAGAGCCCTACGCATGTCCTCCTCACTGCACTCCTCCTCTCACAAGAATCCACCGAGAGCACACACCTCCTCGCTGGCGGCGGTCGTCGAGATCCATGGCCATGCAGCTCCCCGGCGCCGGGAGGCCGAGAATGGTCTGGAGCACCGCACCGACTGACATGGGTGGTGAATTGAGGGCCAGGGTGGCATGAGTATGAGGTGAGCCGCCTTGGATCTGGGCATCCAAGCGGTGGCTTGTGGAGTTCCCAAGCTTGTTGTGCGTGCTCGCATGGTGGCAGTGGTTGCCCTAGATCAGGGTGCGGTTGTCGCAAGGGAGGAATAAGGAGGGTGGGATTGGGGAGGTGGTGTAGGGAGGAAGTGGGCTGGCGGTGGGCGGGTGGTCGCACAAGGAGGAAAGAGGGGCCTGGGCGAGGGGAAAGGAGAGAACGCAGCCGATGTGCGGCGCCACCATTTGTCGTTCGAGGGTGGTGGGGCTGTCCGGGGGAGGGGGCTTGAGCTCGAGAATGATAGACACACAATGAGAAAAGAGACAGCCCGAATGGCCTAGTTTTTTAAGTTGGGCTTAGATGACACTACCTGCTGACATGGCACTATCCATTCAGCAGTCAATGTGGTCAAAACTACTTCACTGAGTCAAAACCAAGAGGAGGGTTGATTCATGAATAGGATGTCAAGCTTAGGGTGTAGGATAACCGGTTTTGAAGTTCGAGGTTGAATCTTAAATCAAGTGGTTAGCTCAGGGTTGTAATGTGGATTTTTTTCCATGTAACATGAGCTCTTCTACACACCTTGTGGAGTTGTGCAGTTGTCACAGTTTCATCAATTCTCAGTCTCATCATGACCAACAAAAATAAAACAACTCACTAGTTCAACTCCTCTTCTCGATTTTGTTCATCCAATTACAATTCGTCTTGTGGCAGGTCTAAATACTATTCATGATTGTGTGCATGCATGTGCTACTTAAGTTACACCGAGGGTGACACATGCGTACTCGTTTTTTTTTCTTTTTAAGAAACACTGTGTGTATTCTTTTTTTAGAGTACGTCAAAGAGGGGGGGAGGGGGGGGGGCTACTCACACAATTCATCAAGATCTGACGGGTAGTATCCACACCTACACAATTCATCAATGAGGAGCTCAAAGCATCGGTACCAAACCTCCCTGGCATATACACAATCACTGTGTGTGCTTTTGAAAAGAGATACATATTTTGTTGTAAGTTTCAAAAATATGACAGTTTGGGTTCTTGGCTTAGGGAGCCCTGGAGCATGAGAGAAATCGGAGGACATTGAATTTACATGGTAAGGCTTTTTAAGTGAAATTAGTGTTGAGTGCACGGTGTGTCCAAGGTATTTGCTCTTCTATTGCTAGTAGCTTTCGTTTGGAATTGTTTTCACTTTTGGGTTCGGAGAGCTGCTCTTTTCTCGATTTGACAGGGCCAGAGAGTTGAGAATGTGTCATCAAGTTCCTTTTCCGCATTTCTTCGGCCGAGTCCGTCCCATTAGAGCTGACGGGGCACGTTCCAGATGGAGCCTCCGATCCGATCAACATGCTCTACTAAACCACGCAGACGGGCACCATGCACTAGTGCAGAACCGGGCTTTAGCGCCGGTTCGTAAGGGCCTTTAGTGCCGGTTCTGCAACCGGCACTAAAGAGTGGAGACTAAAGCCCCCCCCCCCCCCTTTACTACCGGTTCGGCACGAACCGGCGCTAAAGTGCCACCACGTGGCACGAGCCAGGCCCGGGTGCTGGTAGACCATTAGTACCGGTTGGTAGCACCAACCGGTACTAAATGTTTGGGGGTTTTGGTTTTAATTTTTATTTTTTTCATTAATTTTGTGTTTTTCATTTAATTCTTTTTTGTTTGCTGGTATTTTACGATACTACATATTGTACACGTTATGCATATATATAAATAGATTTTCTCGTAGAACCGATCATATATATATATATATATATAATCGAATGTCTCACAACCATCATTAATTATTCACACATACACATGTATATATATACAATTTCTCCTACATGTTGCCTTGGTGCCTTCGGAGCACGATGACAAGTGGTTCATGGGGCGGTAGCGGGTAATAGTATTCTCCTTTGGGATCTATGACCTGGTCGAGCAAAAATCCCGCTATTTCCTCTTGAAGTGCTCGTATGCGCTCTGTTGATAGGAGCTAGTCCCGCACCTCTTTGAACTGTTAAGAAGGAGATCAATATGCATGTGTATTAGTTGTGTGACTAGATATCGACAATCATGTAAGATTTGTGAATAGTGTTCTGGCAAACGTACCCAGTCCTGTCTATCAGATCTGCTCCTTTCGGACGCCATCATGCGAATGTTCTCGCAAACGTAGTATGCACACACTTCAGTCCCCGACGCCTGCTTCAGGGCCTTTACGAGAATAGAACTTAATCAGATAATTATTAATCAAGCATTTTAATTAATTAATGGTATTGAATCAAGAATTAAAGAGATGGTACCTAGCTAGCTAGTACTACTTAATTACTTACCTTGGGTCGATACCAACATAGCTTTTGTCGCCATTTTCCTGGAGTCACCTTGATGTACTTTGCCCAAGCCCTGCCCGCCGGCAAAGAAAATTAATAAAGGGGTTATTAAAAATAGTTCATATCAGGAAATGACGAACTAAATAGGCCGAGATATAGTTAATAATGATTGAAATAACCTGTCGACTATCCCCTTCACGATGCTGTAGTCACTATCTTTTTTAAGTAGTGAGTCCAGTACTTCAACTTTTCCTTCGTCAACTTTAATGTCTAACAAGATCCAGTGGAAGCTGCATGCGCATACGTTTGCATGTATAAATTAAGCGGGCATGTGCATAACACCAATCAACTATAACCCTAAACCCTATACACTTATTAACATCTAGCTAGTAAGCAAAAACAGAATTTGTAGTACAAGACAGTGTGACTCACTCGAAGTTGTAAGGAAGTAGTATATCTTCATTGCTATTGAGGCGCTTCAAGAACTCTAGCATGCATTTCTCTACATCTTGTCTACACCATTCCAATTTCCATGTGTATTCATTAACGGTATTTGGGTCAATGAACCCAATGCCATAGCGTCCAGCTTTTTTCATTTCATACATCTTCATCCTGCATAATACCACAGAAAAGAATATATAGTGAGGATATATAATTACAGGTAATTAATGATCAATCAATGAGCACTAGAGCTAGCTTGAGACTTAAATTACAGAAAGAAATCACTTACAGACAATAGCAACTGACGATAGATTTGTCGAGTGCATCTTGATTGAATAACTGAAATAGTTCTGAATACTCAACGGACACAGCTTTCTCATGGAAATAATGCTCCTCCTTGACATTCACCATGAGGGACCCTCGATTGGAAATCTTGGTAATGTTCATGTACCACTGATGCAATTCATACATTCTCGTTGGGAGGTTCTTGACCTCGTCTGGCTCGACCAAAGGTTGGCCCCGGACATATTTCCGTTTTATTTCCTCCTCTCTAAGCGGAGACATGGGCTCGATCTCGAGGAGTTGTCCAACAGTGATCTTGAGCATTTCAGCCTGCATTATATGCTCCTCGGTTATTACCACATCGCCCAGCTCGGGAACGTAAACGGTTTGCCCACAATAATATTGGGCGCGCGTACTCTCATGTGTTGTTGGCACAACAAGCGGGGGGGGGGGTCGATTGCGCCGCCTGTTCTCCCAGCTGGGGAACGGTTTTCCCGCATTTTTTGACAGCTGCTTGTTGGCTCGAGCTCGAGCTCGCTTCTTTCTGTAGTCGTGCTCGATGTGCCTTCCTGATTTGGCGCTCATAGTCTGAGTCAACAGGCTTGGGAGCTGGTGGTCTAGCCATACGAATGAAGTGGTCAATCTTTTCCTCAGGCACTTTCTCCCTCGGCGGCGTTGCCGGTTTTGGTCGAAAATGAGCGTCCACTTCGGCCCGCACTATTGCATCGTTTTGCTCCTCGGTCATGTCGTAAGGCCTCTGAGGAAGAGGAGCGAGGCTGCTTGGACCATATTTATATCGCTTGTCTCCGCCTGTACTTTCTGTACTACCTCGACTCGTACCGCTATGCACCATAGCTGCGGCGTGTCTCTTCTGCGATTGCTTAGGCGGCGGAGACGGCTGACGTGGCTTAGTTGGAGCAGGAGGAGTGGCCTGACGCTGTGCCGGACTTGAAACAGGAGGTGTGGCCTGACACGGTGTCGGACTTGAAGCAGGAGGTGTGGCCTGACGCTGTGCCGGACTTGAAGCAGGAGGTGTGGCCTGACACGGTGTCAGACTTGAAACAGGAGGAGTGGCCTGACGCTGTGCCGGACTTGAAGCAGGAGTCTGCTCACGCGTTCATGGACTTGGAGGAGCGGGAGTCTGCTGACACGGTGGCGGACTTCGAGGAGGAGTCGGCAGACGCGGTGTCGGTGGACTTCGAAAGATGATGCAATCCTTTCTCCATAGGATGATACGATGTATGGCCTCTCCCAGTGTGCGCTCGTCGTCACCTCCAGGAATGTCAAGATCTAGCCCCGAATATGGGTCCACCACCTCATCAACCAAGACACGAGCATAGCCCTCTGGAATCGGGGCGCAATGGAAGGTTGCTTCGGGGGTAATTGTAAAAGCAACGGCGTCCGCCACCTTCATGGATATGTTCTTCATTTTGAAGTGTAGCTCACAGTTAGTGTTCTCTATGATGTCATCCACAGGGTATGTATCCAGCAGTGCGTCGCCCGGGACGGAACCAACGCTGCTTCTCGGCATGGATGGGATGGTGCTATCCAATGCTGGATGATCATCCGCTTGCTGTTGCCGCTGCTGAGACCCCCTTTCCTGGCTAAGTGAGTCGATCTGCTGCTGCTGCTGGAATTTGAGTGCCAAGTCTGCGTGCCTTGCTTCTAGGCCTTGAAGGCGTTCCGCGTCCTGCTTCCTTTGCTCCTCCTCCAGCTTCCTCTTCTTCTCCTCCTCCATCTTCTTTCTTGCACGGGTCCTGTAGTCGTCGTTCCATTCCGAAAAGCCCTCATACCAGGGAATAACGCCCTTGCCTCGTGTTCTTCCCGGGTGTTCAGGATTTCCCAGGGCACGCGTAAGCTCGTCGTTCTCTCTGTTGGGCGTGAACACCCCCTTTCAAGCATCTTCTATTGCGTCAAGTAACTTTTGTTCTGCTTCTTTTAGACTTGCCTTCTTCGAAACCAGGCCTGTCTTCGGGTCCAACGCCCCCCATGCGCATAGAACCAAGTTCTGCACCTGGGGGGCCAGCTCCTAGTAACCGGAGTGACCCCTGCATCCTCCATCTCTTGCTCAGACTTATCCCACTTAGGCATTGCCACCGCGTAGCCACCTGGACCCAGCCTATGGAACTGCGTCTTTTTTGCGGCATTGGCCTTGTTTTTTCTCGACCGTTCCTTAGATAATTCTGATTCCTTGAATTTCACGAAAGCGGGCCAGTGTTCTCTTTGCTTCTCCAGTGTTCCCTTGAATTCTGGAGTCTTCCTTTCTGCAGCGAGGTAGTTGGCCCATACAGTTTTCTTGTGGGTGTTGAATGCAATTGCCATCTTCTTAAGAGCAGCGTCCTTGACTTTCTGCACATCTGCATCAGTGAAATAATCTGGTAGGGTGAAATGTTCCATCAGAGATTCCCAAAGCTTTTGTTTTGCTCTGTCGTCGACCCAAGTAACATCTGGGCGTTTAGTTTTTGGCTCTTTCCATTCTTGAATGGAGATCGGGAGTTGGTCCTTCACAAGAACTCCGCACTGACGAACGAACTTGTTCGCAATGTTCTTAGGCGTGAGGGGTTCGCCACTAGCTTTGATGGAATCGATGTTGTACTTTACACCCTCCTTCAACTTTTTGCCCGGGCCGCGCTTTGTCCTGCTGTCTGTAGAAGCAGATTTGCTCGATCCGGAGGGCTGAAAGAAGAAAGATCGATTCGTTAATATATCTTCAAATAAAAAAACATGTGATGATCACTAGATGCCTGCTTATATAAATATACCTCGCCGGTAGTCTTTGTTATTTCAAGATCAACATTGTATTCGTCATCATAATCATTGTCTGCGTCATCATAATCATAATCATAGTTCATGACTTCATCAGCTCGGTCGTCGAGATCGAATATCTTATCATCACCCTCCCCGGTATTGTTCAGATATTGGGAGCCGTCATTTGCTTCATTCAGATCATCTGGCCTGCTAGGGCTGCGTATGATCTCGAACAGGGCCTCTTCTCCCTCTCTGCCGGTATTGTCCGCCATAGCTTTTATTTAACTAATACAGAAGAAATATAAAACAATTTAGTATTCAAATTACAATGCATGGATGCAATCAATAAGGAAAAACTGAATCATATAGTACATAATATGCATCGTCTCGAATAATATATAATCTCGAATACATCGTCTCGAATAATATATAATCTCGAATACATCGTCTCGAATAATATATAATCTCGAATACATCGTCTCGAATAATATATAATCTCGAATACATCACTGGCTAGGTAGCTAATAAAGATCGAATACTATAGAAGAATCTAGGCCACTCGCGGTTCCTGGGGCGCGGGCGGTGGACACCCAAAGACAAGGAACCATCACAGGATCATATCTCCGGTCATCTGCCCAAAGAACCTGCCAGGTATTGGAGAACCTGACGTCCATAGCAGCCATGTAGCGATGGACGTGCTCGTCCTCCTCCCTGACACGACGACGCACCACCTCCGGCGGGGCCGGCTCCCTCTGCACCGAATGTGGCCCACGCGAACGCCACCAAAGGAGATCAGGGTCGACGACGGGACCCGAGGCCGGGTTCCTCACCAAGCGTCGCGCCCCTCCAGGTAGCACCTCCCAGTGCCAGCCCGGCGGAGCCCAATCCCGGACATGGGTCCTCTGAAGCAGGACGTCGTCGCGAACGGGTCGACGGCGAGGATGCGGGCCGGGCATCGTCGACAACAAATACTATATGCCGCAAAAGTAAAGTAACATTTTTTAAATGATTGGATTGTGATTTCTATATGCAAATTCTAAATTTTATAACTAAAAATATAATAAACTAAAAAACATCGACCATATCTAAAACTAACATTTCTAACATTTCTATAACTAAAATTGTATAACTAATTTTTCTTTAACATTTCTATATAACAAGCATTTCTATAACATTAATACAGAAAAAACTAACATTTCTATATATAACTAACATTTCCATATAACTAACATTTCTATAACATTAATACAGAAAAAACTGAAAAAACTAATAACTAATAACAGAAAAACTAAAAACTAAAAACAGAAAAACTAAAAACTAAAAACAGAACAAAAATTGTGTATGTGTGTGTGTATGGTGTGTGTGTGTATGTGTGTGTATGTGTTGTGTGTGCAGGCGACGGCGACGGCGAGCCAAGGCGACGGCGCCGGCGGCGCGCGCGCGGCGGCTTCGATTGGAGGGAGAGGAGAGGGGGGACAGAGGCTCACAGCGCGAGCGAGGTCGAGGCGGCGGCGGCGGCGACGGCGACGCGGGCCGGTGCGGGGGACGGCGACGCGGACGGCGCGACGAGGACGGGGGCGGCGCGGAGTCGACGGGGACGGCGCGATGGCGGCGGCGACGGCGCGGGACGGGGCGGCGACGATGAAGCAAGAGAAGTGGGAGGAAACTGACGAAATTTTCGTAAGTGTTGTTTATATAGGAGGGGCCTTTAGTACTGGTTGGAGCCACCAACCGGTACTAAAGGTCGATTTTGGCCAGGCCAAGCGGCGGGAAGCGCACCCCTTTAGTACCGGGTGGTGGCTGCAACCAGTACTAAAGGCCCCCCCTTTAGTACCGGTTGGAGCCACCACCCGGTACTAAAGGGGGTGCGCTGGCGCAGGTGCGGTGCGGGCAGGTTTAGTCCCACCTCGCTAGCCGAAGGGCGCCCGCACCTGCTTATAAGCCCCGTCGCGGCAGCTGTCTCGAGCTCCTCTCTATTGCAGGCCTTCTGGGCCTACCTGTTTTGTGCTGCCCTGTGGGCCTATTGGGCCTTTGTGGGCCTGCATCCTGGCCCAACAACAGGTTGGGTTTCTAGTCGTATGCAGGCCGCTTTGGCCCAGTAGGCGGGCTTTTTTATTTTCTTATTTTTTTGCTTTATTTATTTTTGTTTTATTTATTTTTGAGTTGTTTTTTGCTGTATTTAGAGTTTCTTTGTGAATATTTTTGCTTTAGGTACAAAAAAGTACAAACTTTCTATTAGTGCAGGTAGTTTACAAATTTGAATAGTTTACATTTTGAATTATTTGAAATTTGTGTGAATCACTAGTTTGTGAATAACTTAACTTTGAAAATAGATTTTTCAGTGATTCTTTTATCTTATGTTTAATATTAGTGTGTTTTATCATTATATTCAATTTGGTAATGCTTAGGTTATTTAAAAAATGAAATGCCTTTGTAACGGATGAGTTTTCGTCCGAAACCCTGATACTTCGAAAGAGATTGTCCATTTTGTACACGAAGTGCATCCAGTTTTTGCGGTAACCCTCTCTACTTTTTTGCACATGCTATGTGGGTGAAATTATGATACCATGCCAACTTTCAACCTTTTCTGAGTTCATTTGAAATGCTTTTCAATTTCAGGGTCATTTAGCTGAAAAAATCAGTAAATGCATGAAAGAATTTGTTTGCACATAAAATTTCTTCGCGTTTCAAATGCCAAAACACATAACTACCCTAACTATTACAGAGATTCCCTCCTGGGTGTGAAACACAGAAGAAAGTGATGATAGTGAAGCCGATCACTTCCCAGATCTTTGGGTGTGAAACTTTTTCTTCGCGTGTGTCCCTTTGCGCCGTAGCCATGGAAAATCTTCATCATTTAACTGGATGCTCGGGTCAATATTCACTGTGAATGGAGCAATTTCATCAAACTTTTCATAATCTTCTGACATGTCTGTCTTGTCATCCACTCCCACGATGTTTCTCTTCCCAGAAAGAACTATGTGGCGCTTTGGCTCATCGTATGATGCATTCGCTTCCTTATCTTTTCTTTTTCTCGGCTTGGTAGACATATCCTTCACATAGAAAACCTGTGCCACATCATTAGCTAGGACGAATGGTTCGTCTGCATACGCAAGATTGTTGAGATCCACTGTTGTCATTCCATACTGCGGGTCTTCCGTTACCCCATATCGTGTCATATTGACCCATTTGCACCGAAACAAAGGGACCTTCAAACCACGTCCATAGTCAAGTTCCCATATCTCCTCTATGTAACCATAATATGTTTCCTTTCCCGTCTTGGTTGTTGCATCAAAGCGGACACCACTGTTTTGGTTGGTGCTCTTCTTATCTTGGGCGATCGTGTAAAATGTATTACCATTTATCTCGTACCCTTTGAAAGTCATTATATTCGAAGATGGTAACTGGGACAGCGAGTACAGGTCATCTTCAATAGAGGCGTCATGCATGGTACGTGTCTGCAACCAGCCGGCGAAACTCCTGGTTTGTTCACGTGTAATCCAGTCATCAGACCGCTCCGGGTGTTTGGAGCGTAGAAAATTCTTGTGTTCGTCCATATACGGAGCCACCAAGGCGGAATTCTGTATAACTGTGTAGTGTGCTTCAGTGAGAGAATGTCCGTCCATACATATTTTTTGATTCCCTCCTAGCGTGCCTTTTCCATCCAGTCTGCCCTTATGCCGCGATTCAGGAACACCAATCGGCTTAAGGTCAGGAATAAAGTCAATACAAAACTCAATGACCTCCTCATTTTCATGGCCCTTGGAGATGCTTCCTTCTGGCCTAGCACGGTTATGAACATATTTCTTTAAGACTCCCATGAACCTCTCAAAGGGGAACATATTGTGTAGAAATACAGGACCCAAAACGTTAATCTCTTCGCATAGGTGAACTAGGACGTGCGTCATGATGTTGAAGAAGGATGGTGGGAACACCAACTCGAAACTGACAAGACATTGCACCAAATCATTCTCTAACCTTGGTATGATTTCTGGATCGATTACCTTCTGAGAGATTGCATTGAGGAATGCACATAGCTTCACAATGGCTAATCGAACGTTATCCGGTAGAAGCCCCCTCAATGCAACCGGAAGCAGTTGCGTCATAATCACGTGGCAGTCATGAGACTTTAGGTTCTGGAACTTTTTCTCTGCCATGTTTATTATTCCCTTTATATTCGACGAGAAGCCAGACGGTACCTTAATACTGAGCAGGCATTCAAAGAAGATTTCCTTCTCTTCTTTGGTAAGAGCGTAGCTGGCATGACCCTGATGTATGCCGTCTTTTCCATGCATACGTTGCTGGTCCTCCCGTGCCTCAGGTGTATCTTTTGTCTTCCCATACACGCCCAAGAAGCCAAGCAGGGTCACGCAAAGATTCTTCGTCACGTGCATCACGTCGATTGCAGAGCGGACCTCTAGATCTTTCCAATAGGGCAGGTCCCAAAATATAGATTTCTTCTTCCACATGGGTGCGCGTCCGTCAGCGTCATTCGGAACAGGTTGTCCGCCAGGACCCTTTCCAAAGACTACCTTCAAATCCTTGACCATATCATGTACATCAGCACCAGTACGGTGGCGAGGCTTCGTCCGGTGATCCGCCTCACCTTTGAAATGCTTGCCTTTCTTTCTTACGGGATGCCTGCTCGGAAGAAATCGACGATGTCCCAGGTACACATTCTTCCTACAATTGTCCAAATATATACTGTCGGTATCATCCAAACAGTGCGTGCATGCGCGGTATCCCTTGTTTGTCTGTCCTGAAAGGTTACTGAGAGCAGGCCAATCATTGATGGTCACGAACAGCAAGGCCTTTAGGTCAAATTCTTCCCCCATGTGCTCATCCCACGCACGTACACCTGTTCCATTCCACAGCTGTAAGAGTTCTTCAACTAATGGCCTTAGGTACACATCAATGTCGTTGCCGGGTTGCTTAGGGCCTTGGATGAGCACTGGCATCATAATGAACTTCCGCTTCATGCACAACCAAGGAGGAAGGTTATACAAACATAGAGTCACAGGCCAGGTGCTATGGTTGCTGCTCTGCTCCCCAAAAGGATTAATGCCATCTGCGCTTAGACCAAACCATACGTTCCTTGCGTCATCTGCAAACTCCTTCCCGTACTTTCTCTCAATTTTTCTCCACTGCGACCCGTCAGCGGGTACTCTCAACTTTCCGTCTTTCTTACGGTCTTCTCTGTGCCATCGCATCGCCTTGGCATGCTCTTTGTTTTGGAACAAACGTTTCAACCGTGGTATTATAGGAGCATACCACATCACCTTGGCAGGAATCTTCTTCCTGGGGCGCTCGCCCTCGACATCACCAGGGTCATCGCGCCTGATCTTATAGCGCAATGCACCGCATACCGGGCAAGCGTTCAAATCCTCGTACTCACCGCGGTAGAGGATGCAGTCATTAGGGCATGCATGTATCTTCTGCACCTCTAACCCTAGAGGGCAGACATCCTTCTTTGCTTCGTACGTACTCTCGGGCAATTCGTTGTCCTTTGGAAGCATATTCTTTATCATTACCAGCAACTTTCCAAATCCCTTGTCAGATACACCATTCTCTGCCTTCCATTGCAGCAATTCCAGTGTGGTGCCCAACTTTTTCTTGTCAGCTTCGCAATTCGGGTACAACAATTTCTTGTGATCCTCTAACATGCGCTGCAACTTCTTCTTCTCCAAATCACTTGCGCAGTTTCTCTTTGCATCGGCAATGGCCCGACCTAGATCATCAGCGGGCTCATCTGATGCCTCTTCTTCAGCTTCTTCCCGCATTGCCTCAGCTTCTTCCCCATTGTTGTATCATCGTATTCAGGGAACCCATGGCCAGGATAGCTGTCGTCGTCCTCTTCTTCTTCATTGTCTTCCATCATAACCCCTCTTTCTCCGTGCTTGGTCCAAACATTATAGTGGGGCATGAAACCGGACTTAAACAGGTGGACGTGAATGGTTCTTGACGTAGAGTAATTGTGATCATTCTTACAGACTAAACATGGACAAGGCATAAAACCATCCGCCCGCTTGTTTGCCTCAGCCGCAAGCAGAAAAGTTTGCACGCCATTAATGAACTCGGGAGAGCATCGGTCATCGTACATCCATTGTCGGCTCATCTTCATTACACAACACCGAATAGACCAAATTAATACAAGTTCATACATAAAGTTCATACAAGACTTAAATGCAACAAACAAATAACTCTCTAACTAAAGAATTTAAATGCAACAACAAATGCGATCAAGATCGCAACTAAGGTAACAATTGATCCAACAGCATAATGATACCAAGCCTCACTATCAATGGCATATTTTCTAATCTTTCTAATCTTCAAGCGCATTTTCTCCATCTTGATCTTGTGATCATCGACGACATCGGCAACATGCAACTCCAATTCCATCTTCTCCCCCTCAATTCTTTTCAATTTTTCTTTCAAATACTCGTTTTCTCTTTCAACTAAATTTAACCTCTCGACAATAGGGTCGGTTGGAATTTCCGGTTCACAAACCTCCTAGACAAAAATATCTATGTCAACTTGATGGGCATAATTTGTCATAAACACGAAATGCAACAACTAGTTTTAAAAGAGAATATACCACATCCGAATCATAACAAGGACGAGGGCCGACGGGGATGGATATCAAAACCATGGCACTATGTATAACAAACAACGCACGGGTAAGATAATTATACGAGTAACTATATATCCAAATCACACAAACATCAATTTGGTAATGTAAAACATTCATGAACAAGAGGCTCACCACAAGGTGGTGCCGGCGACGGAACGGTGCGGGCGATCGACTGTGGTTACGACGGAGATTTAGAAGGCACTAAGTAAACCACACCTACATATGCAAACTAAGTGTTAGTTTTGACCACAAATTGCATACAAATCAAATACTAGCACATATATTTTCTACCAAATTACTAAACTCATAAATTAATCACTATACAAAGCATTGCAAGAGCTAATCTAGCAATGAGAGATGAAAGGACGAAGTTGCTAACCTTTGTGATCATTTGAATGGATGGGGGCCTTCAAATCTTGACAAATTTTGGGCAAAATGTGTGATGAGCTCGAGAGGAAGAGGGGAAGAACAGAGAGGAGAGGGGAAAGGGGAAGAACAGAGCGAGCTCGGGTGGACGAAGGGCTTATGTAGGACGACCTTTAGCACCGGTTCGTGCCATGAACCGGTACTAAAGGTGCTGGAGGGGCCCCGGACTGACAACATCCTGCCACCACTCACTTTAGTACCGGTCTGTGGCACGAACCGGTGCTAAAGGTCGGCCACGAACCGGTACTAATGAAAGCGGCTGGCTAGCCGTTGGAACCGGCACTAATGCACACATTAGTGCCGGCTCAAAAGCAAACCGGCACTAATGTGCTTGACATTTGACCCTTTTTTTACTAGTGATGCCATGTGCCCCCTTCCCATGTATGCCTGCATAAGAATCAGCGCCCTCTCCAAATCTCCCTGTCTGCTTTAAGCCATGAGCCCCACTCACTTCAGGTCGTTTTCAGCAAACCCTCTTATGCCACACTCTTTATCAATGTGACAAGTAGCGGAGCTTGATGAAGATTGTTGAGGGGGCTAATCAGAGTTGAGGGGGCGAAGAAGACAAGTTATGCACAAACTGTGAGAAACCATGGATATTCACCTAAGAGCTTTCCTAGAGTAGGGGGTGGGGGCAATGGCCCCCATGAAGCTCCGCCACTGAATGTGACCTAGATGGCCACATGCTGCGCAGAATTTTGGATGGCTATGATCCCACGTGGAAGGTTATTTCAACTACTCCCTCCTTTTCTGTTTGTTGAGCCTGTCTCATTTACTGCCAACGACGGTGAGGCTTACCCCCGACAAGCTCACATAGTGAAAACAATAGGACTTGGCGAGTTGTGTGCTGGTGTCGGGCATCGACGCAATGAGCCGCGAGTGGCACGATGTGGGTTGTGGAGGAGGATGGACAAGGCCGGGTGCAGGTCAGGAACAAGGGTATATGGACTTGGTGAAGATTCATATGGTTTGGGGAAGACTAGGGGCTGAATACCCTGTTTTAAACCTCAGGGGTAAATTGGCCAGTTCCTGAAACCCCAAGGGCTCATTTGGTTGCGGGAGGGAACAAATCCAGGGAGCTAACCACGTATGGGGAATCCGAGGGGCATGCACGATCCCCTCCTCTTGTGTGTGTGTGTGTGGGGGGGGGGGGGGGGGGGGGGTACTCCTAAATTCATGTCACTAAATGGCAACAGCTTGATGTGGGAAGATGGAAAAGCGTGGAGGAAGGAAGTGGGCGTCGCAAACCACGACTATGTATGAGAAAAGAATGAGGGAAAAATTCCACGAGTGCTCATGCATGGAAACTCTACCTGCAAAAATAGAGGGATTAGGGCCCGCATGCCCCGATGGCTGGGGCCTTCAAATGTCGCGGTTGTTTCTCCTGGGGGCATGAGCTTCCGCATGGGTTTCGCCCACTGGAAAAAGGCTGGGATCCCTGGGGATCCCCAGCAACCAAACGAGGCCTAAGGAGTATATGGACTTCTTTCAATTTCCCACCATCCTAAAAATCATGTGCAGGGATAATCTCTCTCGGTACAATCTGAACACTAATTTGACAAGTTAAATAAGGTTTATCCATTAGATCTTCTGGATGCCCTTTTATACTAGCAAACATGCCCGTACGTTGCAACGGGAGAAAAAACCATACTACTCAAGAACAATAATGCACAAAACCAAGTAATTTGTCTTGATAATTCTCTTCTGAACATGAAGGATGTAAAAAAGTACCAAAGGAGTGCAAAGAAAAACATAAAGATTATAGACAATGTGGCCAATTAATCATTTAATCATATTTCCCCGCATGTCTTCCTCGTATTGTTCCTCTGTCGAAATTGCTATAGTTGAACATTCACCGTCGACCGTCCGCTACTTTCTGGTGCTTCCTCGGATCTCCCACTATGTGCCCTCACAGGTTGCCGACTCCGTGAGTGATGAGTGATGCCAATAATGAGCGAATGAGTTAAATGCAGCTCGGATGAAGGTTACATCAGTTGGCCGCAAGAGTCCTACTATATCATGAGTTCCAAAGTGTGAAAATCGCTTGATTTCATTACATGCACTTCCCAGCGAGGTCGAGAGCGGGGCAGCAGGCAAGGTCGGTGTCATGCTGGCGGGAGGCCAAGAGGACACTTACCTCACTAGAGATCGTCCTAGGGACTTGCGAGAAACTGCAGCAAATGCAGATCCGCACGCACATGCGTTGGCACAGATACCCTAATTTGGCGCCAAAACCCCGGTGCACGTACGAGCGCAACATGGCGGCAATGTTAGAGGAGACCTCCGGCTCCCGGTCTAAAAAAAGATATGTGTAGTTATCACACCTTGCATCAAAGTACCAACATGAGCTTCCTAGCCACTTCACCTCGTCGAGCACAATATGCTCATGAACGCTTGAGCTCGACGACCACCGCGCGTTCTTCTTCTGAAACCGATCTGCAGGCTTCTTTGTCCTTAATTAAGTCCTACTCCTACAGCTTCATGGCTAGTTTCCTGGTGGTGATAGCTTGTATGCATCTGGATATCCCTTAATTAAAACATCCACCAAACTAAAGCAGTAAATTTTATTTGGTATAAATTATTACCTTTATATCATCTATAATCATTTGCTAACCACACAGGCTCATATAAACAAACTGAAACAGTAAACAGTGAAGGAGCTCCTGTAAATTTATTAATACCTGGGTGTACTAATGCATCTAGTCGTTCACCACAAGAAAAAAACAAACTGGATCTCCCAATTATATGCATCAATTCTTTCTGGGCCCCCATACATCAAAATGATAGTGTACATAACATGGTGGAAGGGAACTCACACCACGGTGACTATTTATCACCTTAAGCGATACAAGCAGGTTCGATCGCTGAAGCCTTTTCCTCCCTAGCCTCATATTGGGCCGGCCCATTAACTCGCGCGCCGTGTTAAAAGAGCAAAGAAATGTGGTAGATGGAGGGATACAACCAGGGTCTCCAGGGGGAACTCTCGCCGCGCTAACAACGCCACTCAAGTTCCCTTCGTGGCAAGAACTAGGGGCGCGATCTACTTAAGGCTACTGTAGCCGTTTTCTTTGGGTTTTTTTTTCCTTTTTGATAGGGTTTTCTTCGTTTTCCCTTCATTTTTTGTTTCGTTTTCTTTTTTTCTTCTTATTTGGTTTTCTTCTTCTTCTCCATTTTTTATTTCGTTTTCTTCTTTCTTCCCCATTTTTTGTTTTTTTCTTATGTTTTTTTTCGTTTTCATTCCACATTTTCGTATATGTCAAAAACATATTTTTAATAAGTGATCAACATTTTTTGTATACACGTTGAACATTGTCCGAACACTTATCAACATTTTTTAAATACTTCTTAAACGTTTTAATACTTATTCAATATTTTTTAAATACTTATTCAACATTTTTAAATACTTATTAAATTTTTGAAATATTTTTTCAACATCTCTAATACTTATTAAACATTTTCAAATACTTGTTCAACAATTTTGGAATACTCATTCAACAATTTTGAATATTTATTCAACATTTGTCAAATACTTGTTCGACATTTTAATACTTATTGAAAAATTGCAAATACTTGTTTGAAAATTTTCAAATACTTATTAAACATTTTGTAATGCTCATTCAACATTTTTCTAATACTCGTTGAACATTTTTTAATACTTATCTAACATTTTAAAATAATTTTTCAACCTTTTTAGTATTTATTAAACATTTTAAAATAATTGTTCAACATTTTTCCTATACTCATTCAATAATTTTTAATACTTATTCAACATTTTTCAAATACTAATTCAACAGTTTTAATACTTATTCAAAAAAATTAAATACTTGTTCAACATTTTGTAATACTAATTCAAAAATTTTGAAATACTTTTCAACATTTTTTCAAATGTGTTTTTGAAAAGTGTTATATATATATATATATATATATATATATATATATATATATATATATATATATATATATATATATATATATATATAGGCCGTGGCCTCCCGCGTGGCTGGGCCAGCCCATCTGGGCTCCCCCCGGCGTGCTTAAAGGGAGACATAGGGGCGGCCAACTCACACACAAAGAGGATCTTCCTCCTGCATGGTTAGGGGCAGTGGCGGTGCCAGGTTCTAGAGGGTGGGTATTCATTTTGCCCAAATCATCACTGTTTTGCAAAAAAAAAAAATCGCTTGTTTTATATAAAATTTCAATGGTTTGTCAAAATCTTGGGTATTCAACCGAATACCCAAGAAGACCCCTGGCGCCGCCCCTGGTTAGGGGCCGCTCGTGCCTACTTCAAAAAAAAGGCCGCTCATGCCACAAGTTCCTACACACCAATAAGTTGTCTCGTGCTATGTCCTAATGGATCTGGCAGTACAATGCTAGAAGCATAGAACTTTTGTTTGACAAAGAACTTTTGTTTGACATGCTATAAAAGCCAAGCACTTGCCAAAGCGGATGGGAGAGCGTACCTGGTTCCATCTGCTCAAATTATTCAGCCATGGCGGTAAACGAATTGCTTTGGCTCCAACTCCACCAGTTTCAAGCGCCATTGGTATTCTTCCTGCTCATAGGCCATGCAATGGGTGAGAGATTGGCATCGATGCGAAGAAGATTTTACACAGAGCGAGAGGCACGTGCAGAGAGATGGAGAGGAGGGAGATGCCCATGCATGCAGACCGGGAGAGAGAGGCGCATGCAGAGAGATGGAGAGGAGAGAGAGACGCGCATGCAGAGAGATGGAGAGAGTGGGCGCGAGAATACAGAGTAACTGCCCAGCGTCTCCTCGGTAGCAATTCAGGGGCAAAAACAGTCCAAATTTTGTTGAGTGATTCTCTCCTTGGTATACGGGCTGGAGCTAAAACGCGGACAAAAAAGGACCGGAGGGAGTATTTCAATGCATACTTGGACTGGCCTAGGCGATCTTTGGCGTCTGCAACCGGATGGAGGTCGGTTTTCCTCCAGAAAACTGGTTATTGTATAGTCTACTAAGAATCAAAATTCAATAATATACAAAATCCTTACAATTTTTTTAAATGTGCACAAAATTAAAATCAAGAGTAAAAAAGGCTTAAACTGGAAAAATTACCATAAAACTAATAAATGTATGGAATCTATCAAAATGTTTATGAATTTCAAAAACTATTCACAAAGTCATTACTAAAAGGATCTACTCCCTCTGTTCTAGAATTCTTACCGTGGTTTTAGTTATAATTTGAACTAAACCCACGACAAGAGTTTTGGAACAACGGGAGTATAATGTGAAAAATAAAGTAAATTAAAAACTAATTCATGAGTTCTAAAAAGTATTCACGTATTTAAAAATTATTCTGGAATTATAGTTCTTGAATTTTATAAAATTCTCGTGAATCTCTAGAATCTTCATAAATTATAAAATGTTTGTTTAATGTTAGATAATCATGAATTAAAAAGATTAGATAATTTATAAGAAATGGATAGGAAAATCCAAACAAAACCAACTAAAACCGCAAATCCAAAGAAAGAAATCAAAACAGAAAAGAGACAGAAAAAATAAAAGAAACAAATAGAACAGAAACACAAAAAACCTAGAAAAAACCCACCAAAGAAAAATAGAACAATAACCATCGATGTATGTAGCACTTGTTGTCTAGTTGGTCGGCCCATGGATCGACGCTATGTCCTGATGTCAACATTTGAACGCTCAGAGCATAAATTAGGATTTGGCATGTTTTCCTAGTGAACGATCCAACTTTATTGATAAACTAATGAGGATGTACCAGATCGCTAAAAACAGACACGCACAAGCACCAGAAAGATTCTTGATAAAACTAAAAGTTACATAAGACAATCTTCGAGTCATCCACTCTAACTTCACATTATGCATCTTGACGTCTCTCCGGAACACCCAAAAAAATAAGAATCACGGAAGACCAAACTTGCACAGGCTGAACTAACCTCAAAGGATTTGAAAAGTTGCTTGAGTCGTCCACCTCAATCTTGATAGGCGAGAACATTGTTGAAAGCTAGACAGGTTACCAAATCGTTGAATTACCGTCATACTATTGAGGAAAAGTTTGACGAGCACAAAAGAACAAAGCATGAGGATTACTGACCAAACCAAACTTTAGAAGACCGAGTGCTCATATTCATCGTATATATCCAAAATGTAGGGTGGGCCGGTCCACCTAGCAATTCGTGCACCTCCTGATGACGTTGGGCAATGGATTTTCTATACAGTTTTCAGCATATTTTTTCCCGCAAAACATGACATTCAGTATAAATATTAAGTTTAAAAATAACAAAAAATTTCTTGATCTTCTAAAATTATTCAGTTTTAAAATGTTCACAAGTTATTTTAAAACGTTCATAATTTTTCTTCAAAACAATAAGAATTTAAAACTATTCAAGTTTTTCTAAAAGTATTTCATGAATTTAAAAAAATCACATTTTTAAAAAGATGCACGAATTTTTAAAGTATTCATGAATGATTACAAAAATAAAAGCAAAACCCCTCACCGAAACTAGTAGAACAAAAATAACAGAGAAGGCTGGAGATAAAACTTTTGAATGCCTTGGGGCAAGTCATATCAGAACGAACTCGTGTTGTTTTTAAAGACCCAAATATATTATATAGGTTCACTAGAAATACAAAGCATCCTAAACATAATAAAATTATATCAAGACCCCTGGACCATCGGAGGACCATCACCGTCAACAAATTAAACCGTCGACGTCCGCTCCCATACCGAAGTGAAGTGGGTCTGATCTTATCGATGACAGCCAGAAAGTCTTTATGCACGTGCCCCTAAGGACCAATGCCTCAGAGCCGGAGTCGCCACACTTGACCCTTCAATCAATCAAGGAACCTGACATCAAATCTGCCATTGCATATGCATGCCGAGAAGCCTTACCTCGCAGTCCTTAGGAGCCAGCGGAAATCTACGCCGGAGCTCCGTGTAATCCGTCATGATGAACTCGAGGAGGGTCGAAGCCCAAAAAACCGACTCGAAGATGAAACACCGTCCCTGCAAAAGACTAAAATCCTAACATATCTACTAGCCAAAGTCGAGACACGAGGATTCCCCTACCCCGCTACCACCACCAACTGCCAAAGCCCTAGGCAAAGAGGAGGCAAATCCCGGACTTGTTATCCTCAAAAGAAAAAATCCCGGGCTCGCTAGTGGAGATCAAGGAGAAGATTGTGTCGTCCAATAATAGAAAAGAGAAAACGGAAAAGCTATTTTCCTGCCGACTGGCAGTTAGCGACAGGCACGTCCGATCGCTCCCGCCTGCTTTTTTTTCCTTCGAATTTTCTTCCTTCAGTGCTAAAAAAGATGCATCCAGTGGGGATCAAACCCAGCCCTGCTCGGAATTGTTTGATGCCAACAACCAACTCACCAAACTTCATTTGATGTCCTACAAATGAAAAATAACTATGTAACCTTTTGAAACCCCACGCCAGCGAAAGAAAATCTGTTTTTTTACCCTGCAAAAGAAAGTTTTTTTGTTTATTTTGTTGGGCTTCTCTAGTCTGTCATTTTCGTACATATTACTTGCGGAATTAGGCATACATACAAACAATTTTATTGGTAATTTGACCCAACAAAAAACAAGTTGTTGAAAATATGCCCGGGTAACTCAGGTCACTGCCGACCAGGGGGATACTCCCCGGTCACTTTTAGATCCCTGAGGGTCAATCCTTTCCCTTCCCCCCTTTGCCCTTTCAAATGAAAAAGAACTACCAATGCAAAAAAATGAAATGAAATGAACAATTGCTACTTCTTTATTAAATTACACCGAAAAGAAAGTCTGTAAAAAACAAGAGCCACTTTGTTTAGTGAAATAGCCTTTTCCCTTTGATCCCTCACGGGATCAAATCAAGTAAGTCTACTTGAAAGCGAAGTACTTCAGCGAATAGTAGTTCATAATGTTGGTCTTATTCAAGGTTTTGCAAAATCTGTGAATATCAGGGTAACTCGCATAACACAGACCAGATAACTTATATCACTCAGTCATGATAACTTTGGTGTAGGGGTGGGTGTTGATGAAATATCCCCGGTAACTTTGGTGTGAATATCATGGTAACTCATACATAGGAGACCTGATAACTTATGCAACCCGATCTGTAACTTTGGTGACTAGAGGTGATGAAATATACCCCCGATAACTTTTATGTGAATATCACGGTAACTCACACATCGCTGACCTGATAACTTATGTACCTAGGTCTTGGTAAATTTGGCGGTCGGGTGAAGGGAGGCACGTTGATGAAATACCCTCGGTTATTTTTTGGGAAATAGCTTGATAACTCACACATCGCAGGCCCGATAATTTTTGGGAGAAAAAGATGTTGGAAACAAATCTTGATGCTAGTAGTTTCCATATTGTAGTTTTATAGCCTAAAAAATCATGTTAAAGCTGAGAATTGAACTGAAGACTTCAATATTGAGATCTTACACACTAGCCAACTCACCCACTACTTGGCTCCTAACAAGTTCAAATAAAATACCATTTTTTGGCCATTCGAGGTGAAAAAGTTGTTAAAATATACCCCCGGTAACTTCTGTGTAAATAAGATGACAACTTACATACAATTAACCTGATAACTTACATATAAACGCATTGATAACTTTTCACCTTGGGCGGAAAGTTTTAGAAATATGCCGTGATAATCTAGTGCAAATAGCATGGTAGTTTACGCACTAGACACCCGATAACTTACATAACATTGATAACTTTTTACCCATATGAAAAACGTTACTGAAACATGTCCCGGTAACTCTTTTTTTGTCGAAACGTACCCCAGTGTGAAGTTACCACTACCCCATGCTAAAGTTATCATGCTTCTCATGGTATAGTCATTAACCTTCTCATATTATAGTTACCGGGCTTATCATAGTATAGTTACCATGTTGCTCAAGTCATAGTTATCACGCTGGTCATACCAAAGTTACCAAGCAAAAAAAAATATTATCGCTGATATAGCGATTTTTTTAAACTATGATGATTTTTATAGCAAATTCGGAAACTATACACCCTAATGCAGAAAAATCAAAAGTATCACCCTGTGGGCCTCCTATTGGCCGAAGAGGGACTTTTCGACCAACCGTTGGCCGAAGAGGGACTTTTCGGCCAACCGTTGGCCCGAAGAGGGATTTTTTTATCCCTAAAAAAAGGACTTTTCGGCCAACAGTTGGCCAAAGAGACGTCTTCGGCCAACACCTGCTCTACTGTTTTAAAAAATTCATATCAATTAGGATTTTTAGTATTTTAATTTGATTCTTTTTGCATTAGATTAGAAATTTTATGAAGTTTCTGTAGATATCAAGTTTGACTAGATTTGAAAGTTTGAATATGAATTTGCATGAATTTGCTCAAATCACTAGGTTGCCTATAATTTGAGCTAGGAGTATTTTTTTAGATGATTCTTTTTGCTACTAGTTCTTTGTGACTTTGTTTATCAGTAGTAATTAATTGGCGAATTTTATAATTATTTAAAATTATGTTTTTATGAAAATAGTTCTGTTTTAGTGTTTTATAGGTTTTGTGCTATTTCTTTGCTTTAGATTGTTTTCTTTAGTTTTTTTTGACATATTCTTTTTGTTCTGTTTAGTTATCAATAGCTATTTTTTAGTATTTTTTTGTATTGTATAAAAAAATCCCGGGCTCACTAGTGGAGATCGAGAAGAAGATTGTGTCGTCCAGTAATAGAAAAGAGAAAACGGACTGGCAGATGCTTCGTTTCATCGTACTCCCTCCGTTCTAAAATAGATGACTCAAGTTTGCTGTAGTATAAAATTAGTATAAAGTTGAGTCATCTATTTTGGAATGAAGGGAGTAGGTGTTTGGTACTGCTAGAACGCGATACTTGTTTCACCTGACGCGTGGCAATATATGGCACGTTGACTGTATGCAGGTCCTGGTACCGCGGCGGTGTACTACGATGCGAGGACATGTACGTCAACTTCAGCATCGCCAAGGAGACGGCTTCCAAGGTCACATCTGTTTTTGAAGATGACAATGAAGCCTTCATTTTCCCCTAGTTGAGAAACGAATAGCAATATACTCCTGGAAAATTATTTTTTAACGTCTGCAGACCGCACAGATCCCCGGGGAACTAATTTTGCCGTGCCAGACATACTTGTGCACTCCAGAATTGCACTATGTTCTGCACCATTCGTTGTGGTCCTGGAACCCAAAAATGTCAACCCGAATAAATAGCTTCAGACAAAGAGGATGAAAAGAACAACTTACATGCCCTATGGATTTGGGTATCTGAATTCTGTCGAGACTGGATTTTCAACGCATCAAGAAAGTGTGCTAGTTCAGACTTTATGCTTCATAATCGGAGCATATAAACAACGCTAGAGTACCCGCATAACTGGCTGGGGGCGTCGCGATTTCGAATTCATCCAGCCCGCACAATCTGCGCTGCTGTCCACTGACAATGTACCTTCTACCTCCCTGGTAAACATCTGGGCGTTCGTTTTTTTTACGCCGTGGCTCAGGCTAGAGCGGATGACCACTGGGCCACTTTTGCGCGCGGGTCCATCTAGCAGTCACAGTGTAGGTGTGTGTTTGTGTCCGGTGAAAATAAAAGGGCTGGCAGCGGGGATCGTGGGTTGCCAGGGCATCCAACGTGGGATGGATGTATTTTTTTACTGTTCTTTTTCATAACAAGAGCTGAAGACGAACTGTTATCAGATCAAATTAAATTGCGAAGGATGATTTGTAATTCTTGCTTCCACGTTGTAGTCTGCCAGAGTTTGCAAGAGCAAGAAGGAAGGAGACAGGGGAATTCAGAATTTCAGACCTTGCTATTTCCTTGACTGACGAAACACTCGACAAGCGCCAGGGTTTACACACCACACAGGCACACGCGCCTCCTATGCGGGACTCAGCCACACCACAGCAATGCCCAACAAGGACACGCACACGGACAGGGCTGTGCCAACACACACAAGCGCTCTCACTCCATGCGATTAGCAAGAAAGATGAAGGAAAGGAATTGAAATGGGAAGGGCTTAGAAAGGCATTTATGAAACTAAGAAAGCATCACACTGGTTTGGAGTCACCAACCATCGAACCATCTCCAGGTCATAGTCACATGCCAGATTGCCACGCACACAGGCGTGGGCTTCGTTCCTCTGAGAGCCAAGGGACTATTTGCAAATTTACAGGCAAATATAAATTCTTACTGACATCTACATGTAGAGAAATTGGATCAAGACATATCTGCCTGCACTAGGGAAAGCGATGACGGTCACAGAATGATCTACAGTAGTTCCCATTGTTGCATCTTCTTTCAGACCACTCATCACATGCCGTGGTTATGGAGTTCTGACTTTGCTTGTCCGGCATGGCATTGCTTCCTTCATTTTGTTTATGCTTTCACAGATGCCAACCTGCAGGTACATTGATTGATCACATTAGCGTCGCATTATGCCTGAATATTGTCAGCATATCATCAAACCAATTTTTATTTGTAGGGAGATTTACCAGGGTAGACGTTCGTGCGGATTTGCTTCACAGCTTGGGTTTTCCTGACGCTCTATCATCAAAAAGTGGCATCTGAATTCTGACAGGAGTGCAAAGCAAGATAATTTTAGGTAAATCAGTATCTAGTCTGGTAACCAATTTCCTTGACGATTGCTGAGAGAGATGCAGATAAAGATGATGAAAGCATGTTGTCATCGCATCAAAGCAATTTTGGTGTTGATTTATGATGCAGAAGAGATGTTTATAGATAGATAAAGTACTGTGCTTAGTTGATGTGGCACATATAATTATCATTCGCAATCTGCAGTAAACTGCAACCGCAAGGAATAGACGCCTCCAGCTGGAGCAAGCAGATTAACACTAGGCACTAGCAGGAAGTATTAGAGATGTCACTAGACTAGGTTTGGAAGTACTGGCACTAGCAGCAGGAAGTATTAGAGATGTCACTGGACTAGGTTTGGAAGTACTAGGCACTAGCAGGAAGTATTAGAGATGTCACTGGATCGGAAGTTTACCTCTTTATGCTATTTCGGCACAGAGCAGTAAGCAATGAGATATACTCCCTCCGTTCCAAAATTCTTGTTTTAGATTTATCTAGATACGGATGTATCTAACACTAAAACGTGAATAGATACATCTCTATGTAGACAAATCTAATACAAGAATTTTAGGACGGAGGGAGTACTTGTCCAGAAAAAGGCACATACTTGTCCAAAAAATGTGTACAGAATGTGGCACCTATAAAACGAAAAAATAGCCAGTTGGAAGTTACTTATAATATACTGGAATATAGCACGAGGAAAGATGGTTAACCATAATAACACGAGGAAAGGAATTGTGGCATATGCACCTCAGTTATCACCAGACTTCGAGTGAGCACAGGAGGGTAGGAGCCTTCTTAGAAACTTCTTTCCGCTGGTTTCTGCTTCTGGTGCTATAATTGTGGATTCTGCTTCTACTTCTGGAGCTCCAGTTCTGAATCCTCTTTTACATGGGATAGGAGACAAGTGCTGGAAATACTCCCCGCCTTCTCTGCATCGTCTTTCCAACTCGGGGCAGCCAAATATGGTTAAGGAGTCAAGGGCTGACAACCGCTGAAGGAGACCATTCGGGAATTCCTCTATCCCTGGACAACGAGTGATTGCCAATTTCCTAAGAGAAGTGAGGCCATCCATCCCATCAGGCAACCCTTTCAGGCTCCTGCATTTATGCACCAGTAGCTCCCTCAGCTTTGCCAGATCTCCAAGGTTCAAAGACAGCACCACCAAACCTCCGAAGCATTGAATCCACAAAATTTCAAGGGATGTAGGCAACCTTGGAATATCCCACACACACTCCACTCCCAAGTAAGATCCTTCTAACTTCAGGTCTTTGAGAACAGGGCTCAGTGGAAAACTTGCAAGCTTCGGGCATCTGTCGATTACTAGCTTCTCAAGCACCGGGAATATTACTGAGCTATCAATGGCCACCCCCGCACTGTTTTCTGCCCATCCCTCTAGACTACATAGCTCTACCAAGACCATCTCCTTCAACTTTGGGAAAATTTGTAGAGGGGTACTGCGTCCTCCACCTTCTATGCAAAGGTTATCACACAATGTCTTCACTTTACCCATGTTACGCAAGTATAAGAACTCCAGTGAGGGTGAGAGCCATACTACAGGTATATTCTTACACCTTGTCCAGTTGGAAATGGTGAGTTTTCTTAAGCACTGAAATATCTGAGGGTCTCTCATCCGTCGTGGTATTTCTAGGCCACCATATCCGTACAACTCAAAAAATTGGATCTTGCTATGAGGTTCTAGATGCTGGAACACTTCTTGCTCATTACATGCCTCATTTTCGGGCTTTTCATATATTTTTAGGCCCCAACAGAACAACAACTCACTCAGATTCTGCTTCTGCTGGAGATTGGCTTCTTTTGCATGATTTACACTCTTTATTTTTCTCAAGCTGTACAGTTCCAACCTGTTGCTAAGGTGTCAGCAGGTATTTGAGCTCTTCAATACCACAACCATCTCTTGTATCCACAATAAATCTTGTTAGAGTGTGAAGGTTGTTCAGCTGACCAATGTTTCGAGGCGTCCGCTCCAGATTAGAACATCCATAAAGAGAAATATGTATGAGCTTTCTCAGGCTCATCACCATGTCTTCTGGAAACTGTCGTAGCCCCTTGCAATGATTGAGCCTCAGAGTTTGCATGTTATACAATAGACATATTGAATCGAGCAATGTAGAATTGACGCTACAACATGAGAGGTCAAGGTACCGTAAATGTTTTGCATTTACGGCTTTCAAACTGGTACTAGAACCCTGCCAATGCAATGCTCGTAATGATACATGTGGCAGTCGTTTAAAATCTTGATACATCCGTGAAAGAGCTAACAAAGTGCGGAGAGATGTTTTGCCATCAAACAACCTGGAAGTCTTTTCCAATTCAACCACTTTTGGTAATTGCAGATGACATACATTGTTTACCAATGCTTTCTGTTCAATCAATTCTTCTATGGTGGCACATTCATTGCTAACATCTTTGGCTAAGTCATGCATTAAGTCATGCATTTTACATACAATTGTCCCATATGCATAGTCAGTAGATTTGGCTGCAGCTTTCATATCTTGTAGGAAGGACCTCCAAAGCAATTCATGAAAAATGAATTCTCCTTTCTGTGCTAAATCCATTGTTCCCTCTTCTTGAATAAAGCCATTTGCCATCCATAGTTGGATCAACATATCCTTCTTCATCTCATAATCCTTATGGAAAAGTCCACATAATGCAAAACATTGCTTCATTTCAGATGACAGGTATTTGTTTTTTTTTTTTTGACGGGAACAGCAGGAGCTCTGCTTTTGCATTATAGTGAGGGGAAAAAGAACAAAGTACAGGGGAGGGGTGTTAAGCACCCCGAACATAAAAACGAAACACAAGCATATACACTTGCCTATCGGAAGGCACTCCTGAAGAAACCTGCACTACCCCTCTGCCATAGGGATGGGTCTCAAAGCCTCACTAAGCAATGTAATGTCATCACGAATCATGTCTACCAACGCCCTCGGAGTCAGGTCCTTATCCTCGAAAACTCGACGGTTTCTCTCCTTCCATAGGTGCCAGGCGATGTATGCCGACAGAGTTATCTCTTCCTCCGTCCTTGCTGGCGCTCCTCTTTGCGTACAAAGCATCTTCCACCAATCTGAAACTGAACTTGCCGAAGACACACCATTGTACATCCTGTCGTTGGTACCAAGGAAGAGATGCCAGACCTCTCTCGCATAACAACATTGAAGCGTGAGATGCACCGCGGTCTCCTGCTCCTGGTCACAAAGCTTGCAAGAGGCGTTGTGTGGCCATCCTCTCGCCTGTAGCCGGTCGGCAGTCCAGTTTCTGTTCTGCAGCAGGAGCCACATGTAGAATTTCACCTTCCCTTCTAGCTTGCTCCTCCACACCCGGGCAATCCCGGGCTGCTCAATCCTGGCAGAGAATTGGACCTCATAAGCAGAACTCGCCGAGTATACCACTTGATTTTGTCCCTTTGAGTTGACAAGTTCACCAGCTGCAATTTTTCCCACAGGCCAACAAATTGACATAGTTGCTCGTGGCTGTCCATTCGCTGTATACCTTGCATCCATCGCCCAGTGCTTATAGCCTCTTTGACCGTGAGCCATTTACACCTAGCCAGCTTGAAGATATCCGGTGCTAGGTGTTGTGGGGCCTCGCCATTGAGCCACCGATCTTTCCAGAAGGTTGCAACACTACCATCTCCCAACTCGATGCAAGTGCAGCTGGAGAAGAGTTGCCGATCAGCGTCATCACACGGAGTCGCTGTACCCTTCCATGGCCTATCCTCTTCAGCCCACCTGAACCATTCCCACCGAATGCGCAAGGCCCTACTGAAACAATTTATATCCTTCACTCCTAGGCCACCAAAACGCTTGGGGGCACACACTCGTTTCCAATTGACAAGGCTTTTCCCTCCTACTAATTCATCCTCCGCACACCACAGGAAATTTCTCCTTAGCTTGTCCATTTTTTTGGTGAGCCACTTGTCAGGCGGGAAGACCGTCAAGAAGAAAGTAGCGGTTGCCGTAACCACAGAATTGATGTACACCAGCCTTCCCATCCTGTTTAATAACCTCCCCTTCCTAGGAGCAAGCTTCCCCGCAAATTTGTCAAGGACCGGTTGAAGCTCTGCCCTCCACGGTTTACGAAACCAAGTGGCAGTCCCAAATATTGACATGGGAAAGATCCCAGTATCCCACCAAAATCATTCAATATATTCTCAACATTAATTTCAGCGCAGGAGATAGGATATGCCACGGTCTTGCCGATGTTGACCCGCAGGCCAGAAGCGTCCCCAAAGACTTTTAGGATGGCATGAACAGCAGCAAAATCTTGGGCCACCGGGTTGATGAACAAAGCCGCGTCATCGGCGTAGAAACTGGATCGCAAACGAGCAACCCTAATTCTCAATGGTGTAAGCACCGCCCTCTCTGTGGCCATCGAAAGCATCCGTTGCAGGGGCTCCATAGCAAGAATAAAAAGCAGAGGCGACACGGAGTCTCCCTGCCGCAGCCCTCGTCTATGCACAAATGGAGAACCTTGTGATCCATTCAGCAGTACTCTAGAGGAAGAAGACGCAAAAATTATAGATATCATATCCCTCCATCTCTGACCAAAGCCCATTGCCTCCATTACCTCCAGCAGGTAGCTCCAACACACTGAGTCAAAAGCTTTGGCCATGTCAAGCTTCAAAAACACCAGCGGAGAATTCCCGGAATGAGCAGCCTTAATCACATTCTTGACATACAAAAAATTATCCTGAACCAATCGCCCTCTGATGAAAGCACTTTGGTTGTGGGAGACAAGTTTGTGAATCACCGGTGCCAGCCTAGCTGCCAACATCTTACTCAGGAGCTTGGGAACACTGTGCATCAAACTAATAGGGCGGAAATCACATGCATCTCGAGCTTCATCTTTCTTGGGTAGGAGAGCCATATTTGCCGTATTCATGATCTTCCAATTTTGAGCACGCAAAGAGTGCACGCAGTTTACTGCAGCAAGCAAATCTCCCTTAATTACCGGCCAGCATCTCTTATAAAAGGCACCGGTAAAACCATCTGGCCCGGGTGCCTTCTCCCCATGTATCTCTGTCACCGCAGCCCGTAGTTCTTGTTCAGTAAAAGGTATCTCCAGCTATGTCAAATCTAGTCGTGGCAGGCCCAGGGAGTTCCAATTAAGTGTGTTAGTGCGCGAGAAGGGGGTGCCCATATGCTGTTTGAAACGATCCAGCAGAATCTTGGCCTTTCCCTCATGATCAGACACCGGGTCATTCGCCCCATTTAGCACCGGGATATGGTTTTTCCTACACTCGCCATTTGCCCGGAGATGAAAAAATCTTGTGCTGGCATCCCCCTCCTTAATCTGAGTCACCCTCGATTTCTGCCTCCATCGTGCTCTGTCAATGGCTGCAATACCCAATAGCTTTATCTTGAGCAAGCTCCTCAGATTTCTCTCGGCCTCGGTCAGCTCTCGGTCCTCTTGCGCCAGGTCCAGGCGGAAAATGACTTCATTTGCAATACCAGATATGAAAGTGGCCCACCTCACCTTTTTCTTGTTCCAATTTTTTAAGGCCGCCGCCGTTCTGGAAAGTTTTGTATGTAACACTCGAACTGGGTCTCCAGATTGGACCACTCTATTTCAAGCTTGAGCAACAACCCCATCAAACTCCTGGGATTTTAACCAATGATTCTCGAACCGGAAGGCCTTATAATGAGAGGGCTGCATCTTTTTCAAAATCAACGGGCAATGATCAGATATGTTGGTCGACGCGGGAGTTAGTTGAAATTGTGGGAAAACAGCCTCCCACTCGCCGGAGACTAAAACCCTGTCAATCCTGGTCAGGGTGACGTTTTGACGCTCGTTTGACCAGGTAAATCTTCTCCCCAGCAAGGGAAAATCAATTAATTCCAAATCCTCAATGAGTGCCCTAAATCTGCCCATCATCCTCACATTGCAGTTATTGTTTCTCTTGTCAACAGCCCTACTGATCATGTTGAAATCCCCCAACACCATCCATCTTGACAACATGTGCTGCTGGATCCTTCTCAATTCAGACATGAACTCCATCTTATCGGCCTCTAACTGTGGGCCGTAGACCCCTGTGATTGACCAGCAATTGCCATCAGATTTGTCCCTGATAGTACCTGAAACCGAATGAACTCCCGCTGCCAAGGGAATATCAGACACCCCAAAGTCATCGGTGCAAGCAATGAGGATCCCTCCTCGAGACCCAATAGCAGGTAAACTGATAAAATTGTCAGCAAATCTTGACCCCAAAGATTCCAGCACCAGGCTCCTAGACATGTCACTGATCTTTGTCTCTTGTAAACATACCACATTGCACTTTAATTCAGCCACAAAAATTTACACAGCTCTCCTCTTAGTTGGACTGTTCAGACCCCGGACATTCCAATTCAGAATAGCGAAATCCATAAAACAAACCAATCACTCTGACAGTACATCGACGCTCCGACACCCAACGCCAACCATATCCTCCTCCCGACCCCGTAGAGGAGATCACAGCAGGAATCCACACACATCTTCCGACACACGCCAAACTCCACTAACCAGCACTCAATATTAAGAAGCAGAAGGCAGACTAACATTGGAAACTGACTGAAACACTCACACCTAACTAATTATTAAGCGACAGTTCAGGCGACTGCCACCTGCGCCTGCTTCAGGTCAACGTGACCGGTCTTCTTGCCGTGGCCACCAGTTGAGTTCACCAGCTCGGTGACCGCGGCGACGAACTTGTCGGGCAGCGGCTGCTTGTACAGATCCCTATACTTCTGCAGGTCCGCCGCTGTTGCATCCACCGCCGGTGAATCCCCCGCCCAGACATCCCCTTTCTTCATGAGGACGAGCTGCACCTTATCCATGGTGGACCACCCCGCCGTTGGTTTGGCGGCGAGCCTGCCGCTGCTCCGACTTGTGAGCTTCCCATCTTCGCCCCCATCCTGCTTGCCGCCGTCTACAGGGTTGGGGAGGAGTGCGGCTCGCAGCGGAGATGTGCAGTCGATGAGGAATTGGCCAAGGGGGTCGATTGGCTCCGCCCCTCCACCGGCATCAGCCTTTTCCGACCCCTCCGAGCCCAACAACTCTAGGCCCAGCACATGTGGCCCCACGCTTGGGCCCTCCCTAGGAGAGTGCGGCCCAAAAACCCCTTCCGTGGAGTCGCTTTCTTCGTTTGACCCGCTATCCTCCCTTGACTGGGTCAGTGCGACTGCACTATCTGACCCCTGCCCCACCTCTGAAGAGCCACATGCACCAATGACCAGTGAATCATGAAAAAGGCCATGCACGTCGCTCCCAGACCCGGCTGCCCTAGCCGCTCCATCCTCTCCTTGGCTGTGGTCACCCTTACATGTAGCCTCCTGAACCAGCTCGTGATGGTGCTTCTCTGGATCAGCTGGCGCCTGGGCGGGCACGCTTTCATGGGATAGGGCAAGCACACCCTCCCTGACGCCGGATCACCCCTCTGCGGCCTTCCCCTTATGCAGCTCGTTCATGACCCGCGTGCTCCCGTCTTGCTGACCGGGCGATGCAAGTGGCCCAACGGAGCCCACGAACGGGTCCCCGCCTGACATCGGGCCGCCTGCCAAGTCAGCGTCGATCAGCGGCAGCAGTTGCTCCTCCTTCCCGGCAGCATGCCGCCTCCCCTCTCCGGCTCGACTTCCCTGCCGCCTGTCACCTTGGCCCACCCCAGCCCGCCGGAGTCCTGCACTCGCAAGCCGGAACCCCTCGCCAAACCCGTAATTGCGCCGGCCTCCATTAGCACCTCCACTACCTCCAGCCCCGCCCGCGCCCGCGTCCGGGAACCGGAGTCTGGAGTGCGCCGATGCCCGCGGCGGCGGCGGTGGATAATCTCCGTCTTCATAGCTTAAGAACCATCTATACCCCCATCTGATGGGCCATGCCGGCATCAGTCCATCCTCCGATGGCATCCCGCTGATGCTACTACGGTTGCTGCATCCACTGTCCGGGCTCGACTCCGGCGGGCAGGTAAAATCCACCACATGGTCTAGATGAATGAGGACTGGGTGGCCCAGCAGACCGACCTGCCCCCATCGCGGCGACACCTCCTCCAGAATACCCAGCTCCGGATAGTGAGATCCCGGCGAGTCCATCTCCCTCGGCTCCTCCAGTTGGAGAACACCTCTGGTCTTGAGCTTCTCGACGGCGTCCATCCACACCCAGAGGCGGAAGCACCCAGTCTCCTCCTCCCTACGCACCTCCGAGTCGATCCCCTCAATCAGCATAGATGGATCAAACAAGGAAGCCACGCTGTGGATGTCCCACGCGTGCTCGGGCACCCCTTCCAGACACACCCTCGCCTTGTACAGCAGCTTCGCCGGTGATCCCCGACGGAACCGTGACCAAGGCGCGATCATGAAGGATACGCGCCCAAGGACGAGCGGCCCTTGGATCCCCATCACCTTGTCCCGAATCGCCGCGTCGTCGAAGACGAGCAGCAGCTCACCAAGCGCCCTCAGCGACACCTTGACCTGCTCCTCGAGGAAGCGGAACCGCAGAGCCAGGGCCCTCTTGATGTCGACGAGCTCGAAGCACCGTTCGAGCTCATCGACATCAAGAGGGCCCTGGCTCGTCACCACCAGAGGCAAATATGACAGGTATTTGTAGCTTAACTTCAGTATGGGCATGACCTCATATTTGCCTCCAACATTATCCCCAATGTTAGTTTCTTCAATGGTCTTCCATTCATGTACCTGTTGCTTTGAACTTAGCAAACCACCCATTGTCTTCAGAGCAACAGGCAGCCCCCCGCATTTGTTGACAATACGTTTTTCGATTGTGACTAACTCTGTTTGCTCCTGTGCACCATTGCTAAATGCTTTGTTTGAAAATAGTTTCCATGAATCTTCTTCACTCATAAATGCTAGCTCATGGGGATTAACAGTGCACATTATAGAGTCCACTTGCTTGCTTCGACATGTGACCACAATGACACTTCCTGGTCTACCAACAGAACACAACAGTGGCTTCAGTTCATCCTCCCACAACTTCTTTTCTTCATTCCATACATCATCAAGAACAAGAAAAAACCTCTTCTGGCCAATGACTTCGCCAAGTTTCTTCTGCAATAGTTCGATGCTGTCAGGCAGGTCGCATCTTCCATTTGTAGCCAATTCAATGATGGATTTCACAACAGCAATTATATCAAAATTGTCCGACACACAGTGCCACATCTTCAACTGGAAATGTTGTTGGACCTCTTGGTCATTGTATAACATCTTTGCAAGTGCAGTCTTGCCAAGACCTCCCATAGCAAATATGGTGCTGCCTTTGGGTCACTGACATGTGGACCAGCCATCTGTTGGGCCCACATGTCATAGACACAAAGGTAGGTGCCTTAAGGCATCGAAGCATCGTCCCAAATATGGGCAGCACCTGCACCTTCCGCTGGTCTTGCTGGTCTAGCAGCAACTTCACCACCACCTGCTTGTCATCATCTCTTCCAAAGATGTCGGTAGTGCGTCTGCCTCCAAGGATGTAGTGGCTTCTGCCGATTGGCAGAATTCTCAAGGCCAAACGTGTTCATCTCCTCAACCAGCTCTTTGATCTTATCAAGGACTCCCTTGAGGTTCCTGCTCATGGCAAAACGGAAGAGCAGCGAGCTGCGGCGCGTGACGTAGCCGAGTACCTTGCGGGAAGTGGACTTGCCGATCTGTACCTCGCGGCGCAACGCCTCATACTGGAAGTCGTCGAGGACGTCGTCGGCCTCGTAGGCGACGGCCTTGAGCTTCTCCATCCAGCTCTTGAGGTAGGCATTGCTCTGGCTCCTTTCCTCGGCGCTGGCCAGCTTGCACTCGACGGCTAGCAGATGGCGCTCCAGCGTTTCGCGGTCGTCGTCAAGGCCACACATCCGGGTCACGGTCTGGACGAGCGCGTCGGCGGCCTTGCTGGCGACGCCGCGCACCAAAGGGAGAAGCAGTGATTCGGCCATGGTGCTGCAGATCGGGGGAAGAAGTCAAGAAACTGCATACAGCATAGGAAAGAAGAGGAGAAAGATTCAGCAATCAGCACTGACAGACGAACAGCCGAAGAAGAAAGAAATACAGCCAAGAAGCAAGAAATACAGCCAAGAAGCAAGAATGGAGGAGAGCATGCACCTGAGCGACACCCAAAGTCGATCAGATCCAGCGCGCCGTCGCCTCGCCTCGCCTCGCCTGTGGAGCTCTCTCGCCAAGTCCGGCTGCTATGGGGAGAGGAGGGGATTACTGCCGTTGGTGGAAAGAGAAGGAAAGGACATGGAGATAATAACTCTGCCGCGTCTTCACTCTCCAGCGGACTCCCCTGCTCTCTTCTGTACCTCTGTTCGAGAGAGGGAAAAAAATATCAGTGGTTCAGCAGATTTCGTATAACTAAATTCTCAATTTTTGACAAAAGACACAATTCCCGAATTAGTACAATGAAATTTGTTGAATGAGTTCCATAAATTTGTTGAAGTCATGGAACCAGCAACATGAAACTCTTAAATATGTTTTGAAAGAGACAAATTTCTAATACTAGCTAGCATACTAAAATCTCTCAAAACTACTGTTAGTAGTATCTTAGATTTCTTGCTAATCTTGCACTAGGTAGGAGGGTCCAGAATTGATGGAACACTGCCGTAATGATGCTGATCCTGACAAACACCTACCACGATGTTTGCATCTTTGCTCCATCCTCCGGACTTTTTCTGGGAACAGCGTGAACCGCGTTGGGCCAGAATCAGAGTACCTGCATCATCATTGATGACTCGTCATCTCTCCAGCACCACTCTCCCTGTGCTGTGCTGTGCTTGTCCTTCAAACAGGAAGATGCACATGGCTGGTAAATGAGAATTGACTTGACTGCTGCGTCCAGCGGGAAGATGCCTGGTAAATAATGGGAGGCACTCCTATGTGTCAAGACTTTTTTTAAGTTTCTTAAAAATAAGAAAGAAAAATCTGCGTGCAATAGGTCCTGTTTGGTGTTTGCAAAATGATTCTTTCATGCAAAATGCCTTCAGTTCTTATTCCTACGTGCAAGGCGTTAGAGATAGCACCGGTTTTTTCTTCATCTGATCAAACGGCCCCCTTGTCTCAAATATTTCATAGTTTTTGTTCCACTTCAGTATTTCTAATGGGCAGTGGCGGACCCAAGAATTAAAGTTAAGTGGGGCGAACATTTAACATCTAATTTTTTTCGGCACAAATGCAACTCTATTCAACTAAAATTCATACTCCCTTCGTTCCTAAATATAAGTCTTTTTAGAGATTTCTATGTGGACTACATACAAAGCAAAATGAATGAATTCACATTCTAAAATATGTCTATATATATCCGTATATATTTCGTATTGAAATATCTAAAAAGACTTATATTTAGGAACCGAGGGAGTAGCATTCAACAACAAAAGAATAAAATAATTAAAAACTAGTAAACTACTAACATGGACTCTTGTTGCTTGAAATGCTCACTTATGCCACAATATGATCCCATTTTAATTTCCAAACGAGATCTACAAAATTGATTGGGGAAAGGCTGGGTCTTGCTAGCTAGGTCGAGGGGAACGGCTGGAAGCGATTTTTCTCTATCGATTGGGAATTTCCTTCTCTGTGTCGATTGCAGTACAGATCAATTGGGCACTTGGGCCTGTACAGTGGGCTGTAGTAACTAATAAGCGTAGCCCAATCCACCAGCGGACCAGCCCAAATCTCTTTTTCCCACAACCCTTCGATGCAGTCACACAGAAACAGAGAAACAGCGACGCCACCGCTGGCTTTTTGTGTTCTGAACTTCTGATGCCTGCCGGAGGAAAAATACGTAGGTGGGGTTCGATACTCCGCTGCCGGCGACCCGGGGCGCCCGCCCCAGCTCGCCCCAATGGTGGGTCCGCCACTGCTAATGGGTAACCTAACCTAACATTATATTTTTCCTGCAGTTTGACATGTGGTTAGGTTTTGATCAAAATCCTCTGTATGCTCTCCTGCATGAGTCTATCTATACTTTTCTGAAATCTGTTTAGCTGGCACTGCAACTCTATTTGTTAAGTCTAGTGTAATTCATGGATCTAGGGATCTTCATCAAAATTGTCAGCCGGTAAACATCATTCACTAGAGTCACATTCTTTACTGAATTTGAGCTCTATCATGCAAGTTTGTACTAATTTCTAACTTCTTCATTAACTTCCTTAGTTTTACAGAAAGTGTTGCTTACTAAATTAGTAACTCATGAGGTGAAAGGCTTATCTTGCTGGCTGTTTTCAACCAACGAATAGTCTGTATAGTTACTAAAAGTATGGCAACTGGAAGTTACATTCAATTCAACAGTACTACAATGTCTATACATCAGAGTGGGAATACTACAATGCCATCGAAATTTCGGACAGCATGGTGCATCAATCGACCGATACATCAGAGCAACTGAATTTTGGACAACATCAATCGATCAATAGTCCAATAGTGCATCAGAGCAACTGAATTGTGACATCATCAATCGATAAATACATCAGAGCAACTGGATTTTGTACAGCAACTGCATTTTGGAGCACTATATTCATGAGCATCATGGATCGACAGGGAGGAAAAGGGACAAGATCGGGGATCGATGGTCGATGGTGGTCTCACCTTGCTCGCCGCCGTCGATTGGAACGGCGTCGAACGGCTTTGCTCGAGTGCGTGTGAGTGACCGCGTGGGTGGTCGATGGAGGGCCTGCAGGTGAGCCTCCGACGGGAAGAGGTGAAGGGCGGGAGCCTTGCCCGCTCGTCCTCGGTGCGCTCGACAAGGAACAAGGAGAGCCAAGATTGGCGGCGACCCCCGTCGGAGCCGAGCCCGACGCGCCCTGCTTCGGGGGTTCTGGCCATGGCAAGGAGGCAGGAGGGACACGATGAGAGGGCCGACTACGGTATGGGAGACGGCGGCGACTGGCAGGATGGGAGTTAGCGGCGGCGGCGGCGGCAGGAAGAGTGGCGCCTGGAATGGGCCGTTGCAGCGGGACCGCAGGCACTGAGCATTTTTTTTTCACATTTTGCTTTATTTTTTACCTTTGCTTATATTTGAAATATTCTAAATATATATAAATATTATAAAAATAAATTTACATACATAATTGAGTTAATAGCGCATTTGAAAAATGTTAAATGTGTATAGAAAAATATTTCTAGTGTATACAAAAAATGTACAATGTGTAGGAAAAAAGTAGACATAAAAGAATACATTTGAAATATTAATCATGTATTTAAAAAATGTTTAAAATACATCAAAATGTTCCTGGTGATATGAATGAAAAAGTAGACATCAAAACATATATATGGAAAAAATGAATCAAGTATTTTAAAAATGTTTCAAATGTATATAAAAATGTTGATAGCAAAAAATGTTGATAGCATACAAAAAAATCTTTGTGACATTTTTTAAAATGTTCGCGCATTTCAGAAAAAATGTATAGAAAATTATCAAAAATGTTAATCATGCATTTGGAAAATGTTAAATGTATATCAAATAAATGTTTCAGATGTATATGAAAATTTTACAATGTTTATGAAGAAAGGAAACATCAAACTCGTATTTCAATGAAATGTTAATGATTGTATTTAAAAAATATTAATCATGTATTAACAAATGTTAAACATGTATAAAAATATTCTTAGTGTATATGAAAAATGTAGACATAAAAGACATTTGTTTAAAAAAAATGTTAATTGTCTATTTTAAAAATATTAACATGTATAAAAATAAATGCTTCACATGTACATAAAAAATGTACGTAGAAAACCGAGGAAAAAGATACAGACAACACATAGAAAATAAAAAAAACATCAAAAAGGGTCTAAAAGCGAAGAAAAACAGATGAAAACCATAAAGGAACAATACATACACGGAAAGAAAGAAAGAAAGAAAGAAAGAAAGAACCCAACGAAAACCAAAGAAATCCGGTGGAAAAGAAGCGAAATGAAGAAAACTGAAGAAAGAAAGAAAGAAAGAAAGAAAGAAAGAAAGAAAACAAAAACATGAAGAAAAAAGAAGAAGAAAACCAGTAAAAACCGAGAAAAACCAAAGCAAGCCAAATAAAGAAAACATAGGTTATAACAAAAAAAACTTAAGGAAACCAATGAAAACATTAAAAGAAATGAAGAAGAACAAAAGAAAGCGATAAAAACTAAAGAAAACAAGAGCATAGCGAACCTACAACAAGCGAATCCTTACTCTAATGGGCTGGCCCGTTCGCGCTTCGTATGACACGAGAGCTTCTTCCATCTCTCTATAAGCAAGATATAGCTCTCGCGCTCCGTCGGTGCCTTGGGGTTGACCAGAGATGAATTTGGCCTGGGCCTCAGTCGGTGCACCGTACTGGACTTGGCCAAAAGAGACTCAGCTCAGTCAAATTTCTGGCCCAAATTTCAAACCAGGCTCAGTAAAAATACTTCACGTGCCGAGCCGAAAAGCTTGATCAGAAGTCCAACCGTAGCGACGGCTCGCCATTGGGCATCTCTAGGGGAGGCTTGGCTCTGACGCACGACTTTTGGTCCGAACACCAGCGCGTCTCGGCGGCAGAGAATGCGGCCCTCACGACCCCGTTTCTCTCAGGAGGAGGTTTGGACAGCCATCAAAGGCATGAACCCGTCGTCCGCTCCGGGTCCTAATGGCCTTCCGGTGAAGTTCTTCCAGACTTTCTAGAGTGTCATTAGACAGGAGGTGATGGTCCCTCTTCGAGAAGTTTTATATAGGTGCCATTGACCTCTCCCGCCTTAACTATGGGGATCATCACGATCATCCCCAAGGTCCCCGGAGCTTCTAGCATTCACTAGTTTCGCCCAATCACGGTGATCAATGTGATCTTTCGCATCTTGGCGAAGGGGTACGCCAATAGGGTGAACCCTCTAGCAGACCGCATTACCCACCCCGACAAGTCAGCTTTCATCCAAGGCCGGTATATCCTGGATGGAGTCCTAGTCTTTCACGAAGTCCTTCATGAGGTATGCTCCAAGCATCTCAAGGCTGTCTTCCTAAAGATAGACTTCCACAAAGCCTATGACATGGTCTGCCGGTCCTTCCTTCGGGAAGTTTTACACCGGAAAGGTTCCGATGACCAATGGGTCACCCGTGTCATGCAGATGGTTTCCTCTGGGCGGACCGCGGTGAACATCAACGACGAGATCGGTCCCTACTCCCCACCCTATGTGGGGTTAGGCAAGGCAACCCCTTTCTCCCCCTTCTTGTTTAACATGGTGGTTGATGCTCTAACTACCATGCTCGACAAGGCTAAAGCCGCCGGGTCATATCCGCGATGTAGTTCCACACCTTGTGGGAGGGAGTGGGGTATCCCTCCTACAATATGCAGATGACACCATCATCATGGTGGAAGGCTCCGCGGCCGACATCACAAACCTGAAATTCCTACTTTGCTTTTAGCAAATGTCGGGTCTCAGAATCAACTTCGACAAGAGCGAGGTGATGGGATGGGCTACTCCCCCACCGAGCGCCAGAGTATCGTTGGTCGTCTTAATTATCAGCTGGGCTCCTTCCCCACGACCTACCTGGGGATACCCATTAATGACTCTCGGCTATCCGTGGTGGATTTGTGGCCAACAATGAACAAGCTCCAACACCGTATCGAGCCATGGCAAGGTAGATGGCTGTCTAAGGCGGCGCGGACAATCCTCACCAATTCGTCCCTCTCCAACCTGCTCCTGTTCATCATGAGCTTCTACATCCTCCATGGGACTCTCCATCATGAGATCATCAAGGTCCAGCTGGATTCTTCTGGGCCGGGGATGGCGATAAGAAGAAGTATCATATGGTCAGTTGGCCCGACATATGCAAGTCACGTGACCAGGGCGGGCTTGGGATCATGTCCTCCAAGCGCATGAACATTGCTCTCCCGACCCGCTGGTTGTGGCGGATTGCGAATGGGGAGGGCGGCCTCTGGCTTGACATTATCCGTAACAAATATCTGCGAGCCAGCCGCTCGCCTTTTGTTAGTGGTCAGGTGGTTCGCAGTTCTGGCAATCTGTCATCCAGTTGCTCCCGGTCCTCTGCATTGGGACCTTCATCGCGGTTGGATCAGGGGCATCCACCCTGTTCTGGTTTGACAGATGGGCTGGGGATCTCCCCTTCGCTACCCAGTTCCCGGACTTGTTCTCCATCGCTGTGGAGCCTAGGATCTCCATCGAGGTGGCCCTTATTGACTTAGGGCGCCTCGCGTTCCGGCACCCATTTGGGCCTCCGGACCTTATCACCTGGCATGAACTCCTTGAGTGCATCGCTCTTCACGAACTAGAGGTAGATCAGCCACACGACCTCATATCCTGACACCTAGAGCCATCGGGTAGCTTCTCCACTAAATCCCTGTACCAGGCCATCGCGACCACGCCTGGCCTGGAGCCTCTTGTCCAGATATGGACCATCCGATTGCCACTAAAGATTCGGATCTTCCCGTGGCAATGGATCCGAGGCAGAGTCCCCTCAGGTGTGGAGGTCCTCAAGCGGAATGGCCCAGGCAATGGGATTTCCCCCCTATGTGGGACGGAGGAAGACTCGAACCACATTTTTTTCTCTTGCGTGTCCACTCAATTCCTGTGGAGTTGTTTCCGCGAAGTGGTTGGTGGTCGCTGGTGCCACAACAACTTCCCCGACCTCTTTGCCGAAATCCAGGCATCCCCACAGACGGTTCGCCACATTAGGTGGTTGACTATTGGGGTCCTTGCCTGGACGCTCTGGATGGTCCGATAAACTTGTGATCTAGTGTGTGTGCCTCTTCGACGTACTACTGACGCGGTGTTCAAATTGTGTGGCTATTTGCAACTTTGGCGGCCGCTTAGCCACCCTCGGTATCGAGACACCATAAACATCGTCATAGCAGATCTCCATGCGATGGCTCTCCGTGGCGCCGCCGCTTCCTCCACCACCTCCAGAGCCGGATTAGCCTCCTCGCACGCCGTGTGCTGCCGTCTTTGTTTTATGTCTTGTTTCAGGGCTTGTTGAGACGTGCCCTCAGCAGAACCCTGTGCGTGTGCGTGTGCGTGTGCGTGTGTCTGAACTCTTGTTGGACTATTTGCCTCTGGTGGTTTGCTTTATGTATAAAGCGGGGCCGAAACCCTTTTTGGGTAATGGGATGTTAAGGAAGTTCATAAAAGGTTGATTTTAATCCATTTTCCTAATGCAACAGAGCTTATTATGGCACGATTGTGAATGGCAAATGCATATTAATGCCCATAAACATGCTTAGTCAATTTTTGGACTCTACAAACCAATCTTCTAAGAGGAATCTCGTTCTCCATATTACAGAGTTGGGAAAAAAAAGGTTGGCATCGAAAAGCAGAGCAGATATCTACATAACTGATGAACATGGCTGGTTCTCTTTATTATCTACGATAGTTAAGCCTCCCGCTGTTCTCTTTATTATCTTGAGCACCCTCTCTAACCGAATGTGTACCTCTAGAATTAAGCACAAAACGAGAATTTATAGAAAGTGTTCATTTTTTTAAAAAAATATAGAAAATTATAAATGTTCATAAATTTTTAAAATTTTTATTTACTAAAAAACAGCATAAATTATTTTTAGTTTTTATGAATATAAAAAACTTTCAGTTTTTAAAAAAAAAATCATAACTTTTACATTATTCTTGTTTTTTAAGTGAAACAAAAAAAACACCAAAAACACGTCTTCAAGCATCTCATGGGTCTCTTGAAGGGCAAGAAGCTTCTGTTTTAGCCGTTTAGCTCACCCATAGCTACGATAATAAAGCCTGCATTTTCTCCTAGTTGAGAAAGGAATTAACACACATATGAATTAGGGTCTCGCTGTTTGTGCTTTATCAAACTGGGAACGGATTATTCGTCTTACCAGGCCCCTTTACATGCTCTAGGGTTAGGTAACCCTGGCGACACCATGGCGCAGCCGCCGCCCTCGTCCGGCGTGGCTTCGGCCCCTGCCGGCTGCCGTCCCATGTGCAGACGACGTCTGCCCTATGGACACCTTGCGGCCCCATCCGCGCGCTTGCCGCCGGGACTCCCTGATCGGCTCGGTCCGCAGCTCTCATCTATGATAGAGTTTGGCGGCTGCACAACCCTAAACCCGTTTGCCAAGGAAACACATCGGAGCAACACCGTATATGCAGCCAGATTGAAGGCAAGGTTCGCAGTTTTCACTAAGGTCAGGAAGCCACCGGATCGCACCACTCCAACAGGCAAGTCGCCGGACAAACTAGCTCCATGCGTTGCGATCCTGCCGGCTGCGTCCCCCTTGGCGATCCTGCCGGCTGCATCCATGGAGAAACCGAAAGGCGGGGGGGGGGGTGATTATGAGGCTCCCCTAGTGGACGCTGCCCGCCCGAAGCCGTCTGATGGTGGAACCGGGGTTGCCCTGGCAGGTAGTGCATGCGCGCCGGCCGCCGTGGCGGTGTACAGGGGCCTCAGTTTCGCCTCTGATGCAGACTCTACCTTCAGTAGGAGCAGCCGTAGAGAAGGCCGGCAAGGTGTTCACAAAGCCAAAATACAGCTTACCAGGAGATGCGTGGACTTGGCAGTCCAGCTACTGTTCGGTGCACGGGTCGTTCGTTGCTGTTCAACCTGAGTTCGTGGACTTGGCTAACAGAGATGCTACAGCAGATTAGTACTACCAGTGTGGCAAGTGTAGCTGCAACACAGGTGCAGGAGGCGTTCTTTGCTACCCAACTTGAGTCGTATGCAGCGGGCCAGCAGGGGCACAACTCACTTGTCCCCTGGAGGTCCAATATGATCCTGGCCTTGCAATACCTCTTGTCGAACGCCCACGCTGCAGATGGAGAGATGTCAGAGGACACATCCACTCTTGATAAACACAACGCTAGTGACCTTCTGGATGTTGGTTGGCAGGATACTCTGGGCACTACTTTGGTAGTGCACGCCAAGGTGAGCGTGAAAGATAAACCCGAGGGGATGCCAGAGAAGCAGAGGCTAGGTGAGATGGGAGGTTGTGCGGCATCTGTCGCTTTGGAGAAGGAGAGGGATGACACCATGGAGGCAACCGGCCCTGGGGCCGCCGGTCAACTGACGGGGCCATCAGTGGCGCCCCGTCAGGAACAATGAGTACCTTAGTTGGAACTGCCGAGGGGGAGGGAACTCTCGGACAGTTCGGGGTCTCGTGAGTTTGGTGCAAACTCATTCCCCTTGTATTGTCTTTTTATGCGAAACTAGACAGTCAAAAGAAAAAATGAAAAGATATCGCTCTCGATTAGGCTTGAGTGGTTTCTGTTAGGTTGATCTCTCTCCCGTTCGAGCCCAATGGGTTGAACGGGCGCTTGCATCGCGCCCTGATGGGGGCGCCCAACCAAACCATGGTTGGTGGGCCCCTGTGACCCGCGCTGTCGTGGAATTGTCACGTTAGATGTCCTAGTGAAAGGACTTAGTCGTGGAGCCATCGCAGCTAGGAAGGTTAAAGGGGTTAATCAGGACAAAGGACACGGGGTTTATACTGGTTCGGCCCCTTGTGGTGAAGGTAAAAGCCTACGATCCAGTTTTGGGTGGGATTGCTTATGTCTCGATTACCAGGGAGCGAAATCGCTTGACCTAGCTCTCGATCTGATGTTACTTGCCCTGAACCGCCGCCGGGTCGTCCCTTTATATACAGAGGTCGACGCCCAGCGGCTCATAGAGTCCCGGCCGGCTCATAAACAGTGTCCGGCTTGGTCTCTAACTATTCTTGCCTTACAATACAAGTCATGTACATATGGCGGTTTATCTCTACGGGCCTTAAGTCGCCTTTGGGCTTTGGGCCTTTAACTGAACCGTCATCTTCAAGCTTTGTCCTGGGCTTCGAGAGTCCTCATAGGTATAACCCAGCCCCTCCTGGGCGGGTCATACCTAATAGTTATATCCCCAACATTAGGCCCCAGATTGATTTGAACTGGTTCATGTCAATCTTCAATACTTAAGCAAAATCTTCTGCTCTTCATTTGTATAAAAATTTTGTAACCCGCCATGACGTCACCCTTTGGATTTGTGGTGACCCGCCATGACGTCATCTATCATTAATACACGTTTTATCCAACGTATCTCAACAGATCCTTATCTTAATGACCATCCCGAGAATTGAGACGTCCTTGTAGCTGGATAACCATGTTTTCGGCCTCCTCGTTTTTCGTGCCCACTTATCAGTCTTCCCTTATAAATAGACACGACCAGGTCTTTCCTCATTCTCCCCTTTCCTCATCTTCTTCCTCTCGCAACCCTACTGCCGCTCGAGCTCCACCGCCGCCGCAGCGCACCTTGTCTTCCTCGACCTCGGTCGCTGCATCAACTTGAGTCAGTCCAGAGAACGGCGGCGACCCTCCGCAGCAGACCTGCAGCTGTAAGTCTTCTCCTTCCCGCACCTCAGATCTGCATTAGGGTTTGCAAGTTCCTCTGTGTTCTTCGTGTTTCATCATAGTTTCTTCGTAGTTCTTCCACCGCGGCTTCATTTGATCTAAAAGTAGTATGGAACTCATGCGGTAGTTGTTTCGCGTCCATTTTTTATACTAGCAGATCCCTTTTTCTTGTAAAGAGGCCTCATTAGAACTCACGAACTCATCTGTACCACGTTTTTAGGTCTAGAATATTTTCTTTTCTAAAATAATAGCTGCAACCTGTGAAACTTGTTTATGCAACACTTAGGCAAAAACTGTATCTGTTAGATCCACCTAGCCATGGCGACTCTTATCACCAGCTTAAAAAGGCAATGCTCGATTGATAATCTTGACCGCCCATGGCGGTTTAGATAACTGAACTGCTTATGGCGCTCATGGCAACTTAAATAATCTGACATAATTAGCCTTATACCATTAGGCCCCTTTAAAAGCCGCCATCTTGAATATGCACTGTAATGTTTTTCTCCGGCTTAAATTTGAACCGGAAATTTTTACTCTTTCTTAGGCTTTCATCACAATGGCACCCAAACCACCCACTTCATGCAACTGGGTCAAATCCATCGTCACAGACAGTACGCTTGATGACTTTGTGAAGACCGGCTATCTGCCAAAGAAGGAAGTTATGTCCTATCGTGCTCCTGACCCGACGGAGGAAATTCCCCAGCCCAAAGCGGGGGAGGTCATCGTCTTCACGGATCATATGAACCGGGGTTTTTCCCCACCCAACTCAAAATTATTTAGGGACGTCCTACACTTCTTTGACCTCCGTCCTCAAGACATCGGACCCAATTCCGTGTCTAATATTTGCAATTTTCAAGTGTTCGGCGAGGTATATTTTGGAGAAGAACCCAGCTTGCTACTCTTTAGAGAGTTATTCTACTTGAACCGACAGAATGAGTGTGCCAACGGACAAAGCTTGGAACTTGGCGGTGTCTCAATCCAACGTCGGAGAGACGTAATTTTTCCTTATGCCAACCCACCAACCAAGTCATCCCAAAGATTGGAACCAGGCATGGTTCTATTGTCAAGACACTTCTCCGGCTGATCCTCTGCCCGGCTTTCGTTCTCCACATCTTGAGTCCAATCATCCACTTCCTGATAAGAAAACAGCCGCCGAACGCAAGACGCTCGCCCCCACCCTGGCTAAAATCAAGGCTCTTCTGGGGAATGGGCTGAATGGTATTGACTTAGTCCGGGTTTGGCTTGCCTGGCGGATCATTCCATTGAGCCGCCGCCCCGGTTTGATGTGCACCTATTCGGGCAAGAAGGATGACCCTCTGCGGCATAGTTCTGATGATTTGCCTGACCACGTCGTCAATGACATGACAAAGTCTCTCCTGAATGAAAGCCTAGCAGACTTCAGTAAAGTGGGCTTAAGCCCTTTCTGCGAAGCTAACCCGGCTCTAGAGGTAAGCCGTCCATCTGAATAAATTACTTTCATCCTTTGATATTTTATCTGTACTCACACTTTTGCTGATTTTTCACAGGTTGGTGATAAATTCTAGAAGGCCAAATATGATCACGAGGCTGCGAAGAAAGCCAGGAAGGCCAAGAGAGCCGCCAGGAAAGAGGCTGCGAAGAAGAAGGGCAAGAAGGCCACCGCCTCTGACTTGCTTCGGCTAGAAGATACTTCTGAGTCGGAGGTAGCCCTTGACTCTCTTGGCTCCTTTTTTAACCACCTTATTAACACTGATTATCAGCAGGAGGACACATGAACAAGTCATGGAAAGGATGAAGAGGTAACTATCATTTCCTCCAACTCCGAGCCTTTGCCAAGACAGAAAATCCGAAGAGTAACCCGGAAAGTAAGATTTTCACATCCCTTAGCTTATCAAGATCCTCAATTTCTTTTGAAGCGACAGATTCATGAGAGCCGGAGGCAGACCCGGACCACCAAGGTTGTGGAACTCTCCTCCGGCTTACCTAATACACCAAGGAAGCGTCGGAACGAGGTCACCTCCGATTTAAATCCCTTTTATCCTTTGGCGGGTCTCACTCGTCAACCACTCAATTCTTCTGACTCGAATTATCAGGAAACTTCACCTTCCTCCGGTGACTCAATGTAGTCCAATTTGCCGGCTTTCAAAACCGCTCTAGGGTAATGATAACCTTGTTATCTTGTGTTCATTTCAATTCGTTGTATTTGCACCGAACTTTTGATCTTATGCAGCGGAAAAGCAAAGCCCAGCAAAAAGGTGAAGAAGAATAAGCCGCCGAAGAGCCGATCTTCAAAGAGCCGGAACTTGGAACAGCCGCACCTGAAGCCTCTACTCATGAGCCACCACCTGAGCCAGCTCATGACACGCCAACTCCAATTGCTGACCCGCCTGCCGAGCGAGCCGCCGATGGCTCTGAAAACCCGGAAGTCTCTAGCCCGGCCAGGACGGATGATCCTCAAGACCCTGATGTCGAGATCACCAAGACCGGCTACATTGAGCCGGGGAGACCAACTGTGCTGGCCAAATGTTCTGCCAAAGAAGAGCACCTGGAACGTCGCAAGGCCAAGTTTGATGTTGTTGATTATACTCACATGAGTATTGGAGAAGTTTTTTCTGGCTATATGAGCCAAGTACACAGCAGCCGTGACGTTGAAATTGACATGGTGAAGCAAATGCACCAGAAGTTTGAGGTACAATCTCTTCTCTTCATTGGATTACCCTTACGACGCTAGCCCCCAAGTCTATTGCGTATGATGAATATGTTGTAGACTTTAGAAACAAACTTATGAACATTAGTGATATATTTGGACAAAACATGTAAGAAATCCGGCTTACTCCGTAGCCCCCAAGGGCCGGCTTAAGCAGCATGAGGTGGGGGCCGGGGCACGAGTTACGAGGTTAATCGCTGCCACAAACCCGACCGACACTCCCTACCGATCTAGGGTTAGCGCGGTGCTCACGGGAAGCACACCACCGCCGTCATCTCTCTGCCATCATCGACCACTACTTCACCATGGCCGGCACTGGCTCGAGCTCTTCAACCCCAGGAGAAGCTAGGACTACCAGATCGATCTGACATACACGATCCACGAGATCTATCAATGGTATCAGCCAGATTGGGTTTAGTCTTTTCGGTAGAAAGAAATCACAGCAAAAGTAAATCCCTCCCCAAAGAACCCTAAAAAGACAGGGCAAAGTTTTCACCGGACAAGGGCCTCGGGCCTCGCCGGCAAAGAGCGCCACCATCGTGACCGCGCCTGTTCCTCTCGTTCCGGACGCGCATCGGCAAGCCGAGGCGTCGGACAAAGAACCCACCCCACAGGGGCAAAGATCACCACCACTGATCCATTCAACGTCGGTGCGCTCACCGTAAGGGGAACGCGCGACCGGCGAAGGGGTCGGCAGGGGCGCAGCCGCTCCGTCCATCTAGGTCGCCGTCGGGCGGCAGCTGCCTCTCTCTTCTCTCTGGGAAGGTGGTGGATGGAGAGAGTTGAAACAGAAAGGTAATGGCCGCGCGGGGCGGCGCGGTGGCTTCGGCGCCATCACCGGCCGCCGGGCCATTGCCGTAGATGTCGACAGAAAGGAAGAACGGCGCGAGGGGTGTAGAGGAGGCGCAGCCACGTCTCCCTCTCGATCTGCCACAGATGAGAAAAGTGGAAAGAGAAAGGGGAAGGGGAAAGAGGAGGAAGGGCTCGCGCGGCGCGGTGGTTCGCCGCCATCGCCGGCGGCCGGAGCAGCCGTAACCTGCCACTACGAACAGAGAGAGAGAGAGAGGCGGATGAGGCAGAAAGAAATGACACTAGGTTTTCGTTGCGGGCGACGCTGGCTGGTTTTGACCCAGCGAAAGCCGTGGGTGACCGTCAGATCTTCACGGATGGCCACGATTGAAACCCTAGCGCGTAGAGTGGGCAGCTGGGCCAAAAGTAGAGGCGGGCGCAGCCGCGTGCTAGGCTGAAACTACAGTTGCGGGCGGCCCAGGCCGGCTGCCACGCAGGGAAGGTTGTGGGCTGTTTTTTTTCCGCTGCGGGCCGCACGCGCTGGGCTTTGCTGTAGCTATTTTCCCTGTTATTTTTTTTACAGAGGAGAGTTTGATGATTTCTGTCCAGTTTTTGGTTAGTCAGATAGTTTTTCTATGCATATTTTTTCCAACGAAATTTTCTGTTTAGAAAATATAAAAGTTAATAGAAAAAGTTTTTGAAATGAAAATAGAAAAATTTCAGAAAAAGAAATGTTCATGAATTTTTATAAAGAAAATAATAAAGTTCATGAATTTTTATTTAGTCAAAGAAAAGTTTCTGTAAAAAGTAAAAAGTTCGTGAATTTTTTGTTCATGTTTTTCCGCTGCGTAAATAATTAATAGTGCTCTTTTACAAAGAAAATAAAAGATTAGATAGAATTAAGTTTTTAAGAGCATGTTAAAGTGATTGTTAAAATGAATATGATTATGTTATTTTTTATGACCAACGTTGTTAATAACAAGATCATGTTTTATTCTTGAATTTAAAGGTGCATTTGTTTCTAATATTTTGCCCAACGGTAATATATATTTAATTGCATAGACAATTGCATGTTTAATTTGACCAATGTTAGATTAATTCATATCATTGTTATACTGATCTCACTTAAATTGTGATTTCAGGAGGCCTAAGATGTTCCGACACTCAGAGGTGACAACTACACTGAGTGGAGGAAGAAAGTAGACCGGGCATTTGTCTGTGCTGACCTGGACTGGGCTGTGGATGAACCACAACATGTCAGACCTACAGAGCCAGTCAGAGAAGCCACTGATGATGATGATGCGTGGGAGAAGAGGAAAAAAGATCATGCTCCAGTGGAGATGAGATATTCCATTGAAAACCAAAAGTGGGTCAATGCAAACAAAAAATGCATGGCATTTATAAAGAATACAATTGAGGACACCATCGTGGGCTCAATTGCAGAGTGCACTTCCGTAGGGGAGTTGCTTACAAAGATAAAGAGCCACTTCACTGGCTCTTCAAAGATATATGCCACCCAGGTGCTGAAGCAATTGGTGACAGAGAACTACACTGGAGGTAGTCATGGAATAAGAGAGCACATCCTTAGGATGAGCAACATGGCAGCAAAGCTCAAGCCCATGGATGCGGATCTGGAGATCAAGCCAAAGCTCCTGGTCCACCTGGTCATGGCTTCACTGCCAAAGGAGTTTGAAACCTTTGTTGTAAACTACAATATGTCACCTGGAACATGGGACATTGAAAAGACAATAGCAATGTGTGTCCAAGAAGAGGACAGACTCAAAGCCTCACATGGTGGTTCACTCAACTATGTGAAGGAGAACAAGAAAAATAATTACAATCAAAACAACAACGGTTCTCCTTCAAAGCCACAAGGAAAAGCTGCCTATCAGCATCAACGTCGGCAATAGCCTTTCCCAGTGGACAAAGACACTTGTCTCCACTGTAAGAAGACCGGGCATTACAAGAAAGACTGCCCTGTTTGGCTAAAGTCGACCATGGCAAAAAGAGGTAACAATATAGTTTCATTTGTCAATGAATCCCTGTATGCACAGTTTTCAAAATCCACTTGGTGGATTGACTCAGGAGCAACTGTTCATGTTGCAAATTCTTTACAGGGATTCCGTTCGACGCGGACTACGCTAAGAAGCGAAAGACGCATTGAAGTGGCGAACGGAGTTGAAGCAGAAGTTGAAGTTGTCGGTGATATCTCCTTGGAGTTAGCTGATGGATTCAGTCTTCTACTTAGAGATGTTTTATTTGTTCCATCATGTCATAGAAACTTAATAAGTGTTTCTTGCTTGGACAAAGATAATTATGAGTGTTATTTTGGACATGGCAAGTGTGCCATTTGGTTAAATAATGCTTATGTGGGTGATGCTTTACTACATGATGAGCTTTATTTGTTATCACTTCGTGAAAAAGTTTATTCCGTTTGCAATGTGAAAGAGCGTGTTTCTGCGTCGAATAAAGAACAAAAGAAAAGAAAAAAAAACATTTGACTCATCGAAATTATGGCACTGTCGCTTGGGCCATATTTCGAAGGGGAGAATAGAAAGATTAGTCAAAAGTGAAATTCTTCCTCCGTTAGAATTTTCAGACTTAGAACAATGCATAGATTGCATTAAAGGAAAGTACGTAAAACAAATCAAAAAAGGTGCAATCCATAGCACAGGCACACTAGAAATCATTCACACTGATATTTGTGGACCATTTCCGGTGAAAAGTGTGGATGGATATGACTCGTTCATCACATTCACAGATGATTACTCTCGCTATGGTTATATTTATCCAATCAAAGAAAGATCGGAAGCATTGGATAAATTTAAAATATTCAAAGCTGAAGTTGAAAATCAGCACGATAAAAGAATAAAGATAGTAAGGTCCGACCGTGGGGGAGAGTACTACGGTCGACACACTCCATATGGCCAAGTCCCTGGACCTTTTGCGAAGTTCTTGCAGGAGACTGGCATAGTAGCCCAGTATTCAATGCTGGGCGAGCCTCAGCAAAATGGAGTAGCTGAAAGGCGCAACCGTACCCTTATGGATATGGTGCGCAACATGATGAGTTATTCCAACTTGCCATTGGGATTATGGATGGAGGCGCTTAAAACCGCCATTCACATTCTCAATAGAGTACCAAGCAAGTCGGTGCCCAAAACACCGTACGAGCTATGGACAGGAAGAGTGCCCTCCCTACGACACTTCAGGGTGTGGGGGTGCCCTGCCGAGGCCAAAATGTTTAATCCAAACATTGAAAAGTTAGATCCCAAAACAGTGAGTTGCCACTTCATTGGCTATCTAGGCAGATCAAATGGTTTTCGTTTCTACTGCCCAGACAGATATACAAAGTTTGTAGAAACAAGACATGCAGTCTTCTTAGAGGACGAAATGATGAGGGGGAGCTTGGTAGCTCGGAAAATTGATCTTGAGGAGAAGAGGGTGCATGCACCAAATCCGATGATTCAGGAGCCATTTGTCTCACTACCAGTTGCAACTCTACCCATGACAACTATGGGGGTAGACTCGAAACCTGTCCGTTAGGAGCCGACTGAACCCGTTGTTGAGCATGAAAGGGAGGTGCAGCAGCACATTTTTGAAGAAGTGCCAGAAGTTGAGGCACATAATGTGCCAGAAACTGAGGCCCTTCGAAGGTCTACAAGACACAAAAAGTCAGCTATTTCTACTGACTATAAAGTTTATAACACGGAAATAGTTCATACAGAAAAGATCCCACCTCATATGAAGAAGCCATGAGAATCCCTCATTCATCGAAGTGGATGAAGGCAATGGAAGACGAGATGAAATCGATGAGTTCCAAAGATGTTTGGGACTTACAGGAAATTCCTAAAGGAACCAAGACAGTAGGCTGCAAATGGGTCTATAAAACTAAGTATGACTCCAAAGGGAATGTAGAAAAGTATAAATAAAGACTTGTGGCAAAAGGATTTACACAAAGAGAAGGGATAGATTACAATGAGACATTTTCTCCAGTCTCATGTAAGGATTCCTTCATAATGATAATGTCATTAGTTGCTCATTTTGATTTAGAGTTACATCAAATGGATGTAAAGACGACGCTTCTCAACGAGGATTTAAAAGAAAATGTCTACATGAAACAACCCAAGGGTTTTATCATGGAAGGCAAGGAAAATATGGGATGCCGCCTGAAGAAATCCATTTATGGACTAAAGCAAGCCTCTAGACAGTGGTATTTAAAGTTTAATCAAATGATTAAAAGTTTTGGATTTAAAGAAAATATTGAGGATAACTGCATTTATGCAAAGTTTAAAAATGGGAAATATATTTTCCTAATCTTGTATGTGGATGATATCCTGCTTGCTAGTAGTGATGTTAGTCTACTACAAGAAACAAAGAAGTTCTCATCCTCAAATTTTGACATAACAGATCTTGGTGAAGCATCATATGTTTTGGGCATAGAAATTCACCGAGATAGGAACAACGAAGTCTTAGGACTATCGCAGAAAGCATATTTAGAAAAGGTTCTTAAAAAGTATAATATGCATGCGAGTAAAGCCACACCTGCTCCTATGGTCAAGGGCGATAGTTTTGGGAAATTCCAATGTCCCAAGAACCAGTACGAGATCGATCAAATGAAAGCAGTACCATATGCTTCGGCTGTTGGCAGCTTACAGTATGCACAAGTGTGCACTCGCCCTGACTTAGCTTTTATCACCGGGGTACTCGGTAGATATCAAGAGAATCCAGGCATAGAGCACTTAAAGATGGTAAAGAAAGCATCGCATTATGCGCAAGGCACGAAGGACTACATGCTAATATACAGGAGATGTGATTCCCTAGAGATAAAAGGGTATTCCGACGCAGATTTTGCGGGGGATAGAGATGATAGAAAATCCACATCAGGATACGTACGTATTCACTCTCGCTGGGGGAGCTATTTCGTGGAAAAGCTCCAAACAGTTGATAGTTGCATCATCTAGGATGTATGCAGAATTCATAGCATGCTTCGAGGCCACGGGGCAGGCGATATGGCTAAAGAAATTTATACCATACTTGAAAGTGGTAGATTGTATTCACAAACCACTAAAGATGTACTATGACAACCAGCCCGCAGTATTCTATGCTCACAACAACAAGTCGAGTAATGCTGCCAAAACAATAGAGATAAGGTATTATGTTGTGAAAGATAAAATCCAGGATCAAACTCTAAGTCTCGAGCATATAACGACAAAGGATATGCTTGCGGATCCGCTAACGAAAGGTTTACCACCCAATGTGTTCAAGGAACACTTAGCCGGCATGGGTTTAAGGGAAAGCCTATGATTCCTGGATAGGCCCAAAAGGAACAAAATTTGTTTCTGAACAGAATGTATGTTGTAGCTGTATGATTCTATCGGCAATTAAGCTGTGATGATGAAACATGCTCTATGTACCATCATGCGATGAAACAAATAAACTAGAAAGTATAAGGTTAAAAGTAAAGTTGAGATCAAGGGGGAGAATGTTAGGTTGATCTTGTTGGGAATCGTAGCATAATTTTAAAATTTTCCTACGCTCACCAAGATGCATCTATGGAGTATACTAGCAACGAGGGGAAAGGAGTGCATCTACATACCCTTGTAGATCGCGAGCGGAAGCGTTCCAATGAACGTGGATGACGGAGTCGTACTCGCCGTGATTCAAATCACCGATGACCGAGTGCCGAACGGACGGCACCTCCGCGTTCAACACACGTACGGTGCAGCGACGTCTCCTCCTTCTTGATCCAGCAAGGGGGAAGGAGAGGTTGATGGAGATCCAGCAGCACGACGGCGTGGTGGTGGATGCAGCGGGATGTCGGCAGGGCTTCGCCGAGCTTATACGAGAGAGAGAGGTGTTGCAGGGGAGGAGGGAGGCGCCCAAGGCTGAGATATTGCTACCCTCCCTCCCCCCCCTTTATATAGGCCCCCTTGGGAGGGGAGGGGGGGGGGCGCAGGCCAAACCCATCTAGGGTGGGGGGCGGCGGCCAAGGGGGGTGCCTTGCCCCCCAAGGCAAGTGGGAAGCCCCCCACCCTAGGGTTCCCAACCCTAGGCGCATGGGGGGAAGGCCCATGGGGGGGGGCGCCCAGCCCACTAGGGGCTGGTTCCCTTCCCACTTCAGCCCACGGGGCCCTTCGGGATAGGTGGCCCCACCCGGTGGACCCCCGGGACCCTTCCGGTGGTCCCGGTACAATACCGGTAACCCCCGAAACTTTCCCGGTGGCCGAAACTTGACTTCCTATATATAATTCTTCACCTCCGGACCATTCCGGAACCTCTCGTGACGTCCGGGATCTCATCTGGGACTCCGAACAACTTTCGGGTTTCCGCATACACATATCTCTACAACCCTAGCGTCACCGAACCTTAAGTGTGTAGACCCTACGGGTTCGGGAGACATGCAGACATGACCGAGACGCCTCTCCGGTCAATAACCAACAGCGGGATCTGGATACCCATGTTGGCTCCCACATGTTCCACGATGATCTCATCGGATGAACCACGGTGTCGAGGATTCAATCAATCCCGTATGCAATTCCCTTTGTCAATCGGTATGTTACTTGCCCGAGATTCGATCGTCGGTATCCCAATACCTTGTTCAATCTCGTTACCGGCAAGTCTCTTTACTCGTACCGCAATGCATGATCCCGTGACTAACGCCTTAGTCACATAGAGTTCATTATGATGATGCATTACCGAGTGGGCCCAGAGATACCTCTCCGTCACACGGAGTGACAAATCCCAGTCTCGATCCGTGCCAACCCAACAGACACTTTCGGAGATACCCGTAGTGCACCTTTATAGTCACCCAGTTACGTTGTGACGTTTGGCACACCCAAAGCACTCCTACGGTATCCGGGAGTTGCACGATCTCATGGTCTAAGGAAAAGATACTTGACATTGGAAAAGCTCTAGCAAACGAAACTACACGATCTTTTATGCTATGCTTAGGATTGGGTCTTGTCCATCACATCATTCTCCTAATGATGTGATCCCGTTATCATGACATCCAATGTCCATAGCCAGGAAACCATGACTATCTGTTGATCAACGAGCTAGTCAACTAGAGGCTTACTAGGGACACGTTGTGGTCTATGTATTCACACATGTATTATGATTTCCGGACAATACAATTATAGCATGAATAATAGACAATTACCATGAACAAAGAAATATAATAATAAGCATTTATTATTGCCTCTAGGGCATATTTCCAACAGTCTCCCACTTGCACTAGAGTCAATAATCTAGTTACATTGTGATGAATCGAACACCCATTGCGTCCTGGTGTTGATCATGGTTTGCTCTAGGGAGAGGTTTAGTCAAACGGATCTGCTACATTCAGGTCCGTATGTACTTTACAAATATCTATGTCTCCATTTTGAACACTTTCACGAATGGAGTTGAAGCGACGCTTGATATGCCTGGTCTTCCTGTGAAACCTGGGCTCCTTCGCAAGGGCAATGGCTCCAGTGTTGTCACAGAAGAGAGTCATCGGGCCCGACGCATTGGGAATCACCCCTAGGTCGGTAATGAACTCCTTCATCCAGACTGCTTCCTGTGCTGCCTCCGAGGCTGCCATGTACTCCGCTTCACATGTAGATCCCGCCACGACGCTTTGCTTGCAACTGCACCAGCTTACTGCTCCTCCATTCAAAATATACACGTATCCGGTTTGTGACATCGAGTCATCCAGATCTGTGTCGAAGCTAGAGTCGACGTAACCCTTTACGACGAGCTCTTCGTCACCTCCATAAACGAGAAACATATCCTTAGTCCTCTTCAGGTACTTCAGGATATTCTTGACCGCTGTCCAGTGTTCCATGCCGGGATTACTTTGGTACCTTCCTACCAAACTTACGGCAAGGTTTACATCAGGTCTGGTACACAGCATGGCATACATAATAGACCCTATGGCCGAGGCATAGGGGATGACACTCATCTTTTCTATATCTTCTGCCGTGGTCGGGCATTGAGCCGTGCTCAATTGCACACCTTGCAATACAGGCAAGAACCCCTTCTTGGACTGATCCATATTGAACTTCTTCAATATCTTGTCAAGGTATGTACTTTGTGAAAGACCAATGAGGCGTCTTGATCTATCTCTATAGATCTTGATGCCTAATATATAAGCAGCTTCTCCGAGGTCCTTCATTGAAAAACACTTATTCAAATAGGCCTTTATACTTTCCAAGAATTCTATATCATTTCCCATCAATAGTATGTCATCCACATATAATATGAGAAATGCTACAGAGCTCCCACTCACTTTCTTGTAAACACAGGCTTCTCCATAAGTCTGTGTAAACCCAAACGCTTTGACCATCTCATCAAAGCGAATGTTCCAACTCCGAGATGCTTGCACCAGCCCATAGATTGAGCGCTGGAGCTTGCATACTTTGTTAGCATTCTTAGGATCGACAAAACCTTCCGGCTGCATCATATACAACTCTTCCTTAAGGAAGCCATTAAGGAATGCCGTTTTGACGTCCATCTGCCATATCTCATAATCATAGTATGCGACAATTGCTAACATGATTCGGACGGACTTCAGCTTTGCTACGGGTGAGAAAGTCTCATCGTAGTCAACCCCTTGAACTTGTCGATAACCCTTAGCGACAAGTCGAGCTTTGTAGATGGTCACATTACCATCCGCGTCTGTCTTGTTCTTAAAGATCCATTTGTTTTCTATGGCTCGCCGCTCATCGGGCAAGTCAGTCAAAGTCCATACTTCGTTTTCATACATGGATCCTATCTCGGATTTCATGGCTTCTAGCCATTTGTCGGAATCCGGGCCCGCCATCGCTTCTTCATAGTTCGAAGGTTCACCGTTGTCTAACAACATGATTTCCAGGACAGGGTTGCCGTACCACTCTGGTGCGGAACGTGTCCTTGTGGACCTACGAAGTTCAGTAGCAACTTGATCCGAAGCTTCATGATCATCATCATTAACTTCCTCCCTAGTCGGTGTAGGCACCACAGGAACATTTTCCCGCGCTGCGCTACTTTCCGGTTCGGAAGGGGTGACTATCACCTCATCAAGTTCCACTTTCCTCCCACTCAATTCTTTCGAGAGAAACTCCTTCTCCAGAAAGGACCCGTTCTTGGCAACGAAGATCTTGCCTTCGGATCTGAGGTAGAAGGTATACCCAATAGTTTCCTTAGGGTATCCTATGAAGACGCATTTTTCCGACTTGGGTTCGAGCTTTTCAGGTTGAAGTTTCTTGACATAAGCATCGCATCCCCAAACTTTTAGAAACGACAGCTTAGGTTTCTTCCCAAACCATAATTCATACGGTGTCGTCTCAACGGATTTCGACGGAGCCCTATTTAAAGTGAATGCGGCAGTCTCTAAAGCATAGCCCCAAAATGAGAGCGGTAAATAGGTAAGAGACATCATAGATCGCACCATATCCAATAGAGTGCGATTACGACGTTCGGACACACCATTTCTCTGAGGTGTTCCAGGCGGCGTGAGTTGTGAAACTATTCCACATTTCCTTAAGTGTGTACCAAATTCGTGACTTAAATATTCTCCACCACGATCTGATCATAAGAATTTTATTTTCCTGTCACGTTGATTCTCAACTTCACTCTGAAATTCCTTGAACTTTTCAAAGGTTTCAGACTTGTGTTTCATTAGGTAGACATACCCATATCTACTTAAATCATCAGTGAGAGTGAGAACATAACGATATCCTCCGCGAGCCTCAACACTCACTGGACCGCACACATCGGTATGTATGATTTCCAATAAGTTGGTTGCTCACTCCATTGTTCCGGAGAACGGAGTCTTGGTCATCTTACCCATGAGGCATGGTTTGCACGTGTCAAATGATTCGTAATCAAGAGACTCCAAAAGTCCATCTGCATGGAGCTTCTTCATGCGCTTGACACCGATGTGACCAAGGCGGCAGTGCCACAAGTATGTGGGACTATCGTTATCAACTTTACATCTTTTGGTATTCACACTATGAACATGTGTAACATCACGTTCGAGATTCATCAAAAATAAACCATTGACCAGCGGGGCATGACCATAAAACATATCTCTCAAATAAATAGAACAACCATTATTCTCGGATTTAAATGAGTAGCCATCTCGAATTAAACGAGATCCAGATACAATGTTCATGCTCAAAGCTGGCACTAAATAACAATTATTGAGGTTTAAAACTAATCCCGTAGGGAGATGCAGAGGTAGCGTGCCGACGGCGATCACATCGACCTTGGAACCATTCCCGACGCGCATCGTCACCTCGTCCTTCGCCAGTCTCCGTTTATTCCGTAGTTCCTGTTTTGAGTTACAAACATGAGCAACCGCACCGGTATCAAATACCCAGGAGCTACTACGAGTACTGGTAAGGTACACATCACTTACATGTATATCACATATACCTTTGGTGTTGCCGGCCTTCTTGTCCGCTAAGTATTTGGGGCAGTTCCGCTTCCAGTGACCACTTCCCTTGCAATAAAAGCACTCAGTTTCAGGCTTGGGTCCATTCTTTGACTTCTTCCCAGTAACTGGTTTACCGGGCGCGGCAACTCCCTTGCCGTCCTTCTTGAAGTTCTTCTTACCCTTGCCCTTCTTGAACTTAGTGGTTTTATTCACCATCAACACTTGATGTTCTTTTCTGATTTCCACCTCTGCTGATTTCAGCATCAAATATACCTCAGGAATGGTCTTTTCCATCCCCTGCATATTGTAGTTCATCACAAAGCTCTTGAAGCTTGGTGGAAGCGACTGAAGGATTCTTTCAATGACCGCGTAATCCGGGAGATTAACTCCCAGCTGAGTCAAGCGGTTGTGCAACCCAGACATTCTGAGTATGTGCTCACTTACAGAACTATTTTCCTCCATTTTACAGCTAAAGAACTTGTCGGAGACTTCATATCTCTCGACCCGGGCATGAGCTTGGAAAACCAATTTCAGCTCCTCGAACATCTCATATGCTCCATGTTTCTCAAAACGCTTTTGGAGACCCAGTTCTAAGCTGTAAAGCATGCCGCACTGAACGAGGGAGTAATCATCAGCACGCTGCTGCCAAGCGTTCATAACGTCTTGGTTCTCAGGGATTGGTGCTTCACCTAGCGGTGCTTCTAAGACATAATCTTTCTTGGCTACTATGAGGATGATCCTCAAGTTCCGGACCCAGTCCGTATAGTTGCTGCCATCATCTTTCAGCTTGGTTTTCTCTAGGAACGCGTTGAAATTGAGGACAACGTTGGCCATTTGATCTACAAGACATAGTGTAAAGATTTTAGACTAAGTTCATGATAATTAAGTTCATCTAATCAAATTATTTAATGAACTCCCGCTCAGATAGACATCCCTCTAGTCATCTAAGTGATACATGATCCGAGTTTAACTAGGCCGTGTCCGATCATCACGTGAGACGGACTAGTCAAGATCGGTGAACATCTCCATGTTGATCGTATCTTCTATATGACTCATGCTCGACCTTTCGGCCCTCCGTGTTCTGAGGCCATGTCTGTACATGCTAGGCTCGTCAAGTCAACCTAAGTGTATTGCGTGTGTTCCGAGGCCATGTCTGTACATGCTAGGCTCGTCAACACCCGTTGTATTCGAACGTTAGAATCTATCACACCCGATCATCACGTGGTGCTTCGAAACAACGAACCTTCGCAACGGTGCACAGTTAGGGTGAACACTTTCTTGAAATTATCATAAGGGATCATCTTACTTACTACCGTCGTTCTAAGCAAATAAGATGCAAAAACATGATAAACATCACATGCAATCAAATAGTGACATGATATGGCCAATATCATTATGCTCCTTTGATCTCCATCTTTGGGGCACCATGATCATCTTCGTCACCGGCATGACACCATGATCTCCATCATCATGATCTCCATCATTGTGTCTTCATGAAGTCGTCACGCCAACGATTACTTCTACTTGTATGGCTAACGCGTTTAGCAACAAAGTAAAGTAGTTTACATGGCGTTATTCAGTGACACGCAGGTCATGCAAAATAATAAAGACAACTCCTATGGCTCCTGCCGGTTGTCATACTCATCGACATGCAAGTCGTGATTCCTATTACAAGAATATGATCAATCTCATACATCACATATATCATTCATCACATCTTCTGGCCATATCACATCACATAGCACTTGCTGCAAAAACAAGTTAGACGTCCTCTAATTGTTGTTGCAAGTTTTTACGTGGTTTGTAGGTTTCTAGCAAGAACGTTTCTTACCTACGTATGACCACAACGTGATTTGCCAATTTCTATTTACCCTTCATAAGGACCCATTTCATCGAATCCGTTCCGACTAAAGTAGGAGAGACAGACACCCGCTAGCCACCTTATGCAACTAGTGCATGTCAATCGGTGGAACCTGTCTCACGTAAGCGTACGTGTAAGGTCGGTCCGGGCCGCTTCATCCTACAATACCGCCGAAACAAGAAAAGACTAGTAGCGGCAAGAAGAATTGGCAAACTCAACGCCCACAACTACGTTGTGTTCTACTCGTGCATAGTAACTACGCATAGGCCTGGCTCATGATGCCACTGTTGGGAATCGTAGCATAATTTTAAAATTTTCCTACGCTCACCAAGATGCATCTATGGAGTATACTAGCAACGAGGGGAAAGGAGTGCATCTACATACCCTTGTAGATCGCGAGCGGAAGCGTTCCAATGAACGTGGATGACGGAGTCGTACTCGCCGTATTATTCCAACCACTAAAGATGTACTATGACAACCAGCCCGCAGTATTCTATGCTCACAACAACAAGTCGAGTAATGCTGCCAAAACAATAGAGATAAGGTATTATGTTGTGAAAGATAAAATCCAGGATCAAACTCTAAGTCTCGAGCATATAACGACAAAGGATATGCTTGCGGATCCGCTAACGAAAGGTTTACCACCCAATGTGTTCAAGGAACACTTAGCCGGCATGGGTTTAAGGGAAAGCCTATGATTCCTGGATAGGCCCAAAAGGAACAAAATTTGTTTCTGAACAGAATGTATGTTGTAGCTGTATGATTCTATCGACAATTAAGCTGTGAGGATGAAACATGCTCTATGTACCATCATGCGATGAAACAAATAAACTAGAAAGTATAAGGTTAAAAGTAAAGTTGAGATCAAGGGGGAGAATGTTAGGTTGATCTTGTTGGGAATCGTAGCATAATTTTAAAATTTTCCTACGCTCACCAAGATGCATCTATGGAGTATACTAGCAACGAGGGGAAAGGAGTGCATCTACATACCCTTGTAGATCGCGAGCGGAAGCGTTCCAATGAACGTGGATGACGGAGTCGTACTCGCCGTGATTCAAATCACCGATGACCGAGTGCCGAACGGACGGCACCTCCGCGTTCAACACACGTACGGTGCAGCGACGTCTCCTCCTTCTTGATCCAGCAAGGGTGAAGGAGAGGTTGATGGAGATCCAGCAGCACGACGGCGTGGTGGTGGATGCAGCGGGATGTCGGCAGGGCTTCGCCGAGCTTATACGAGAGAGAGAGGTGTTGCAGGGGAGGAGGGAGGCGCCCAAGGCTGAGATATTGCTGCCCTCCCTCCCCCCCCTTTATATAGGCCCCCTTGGGAGGGGAGGGGGGGGGGCGCGGGCCAAACCCATCTAGGGTGGGGGGCGGCGGCCAAGGGGGGTGCCTTGCCCCCCAAGGCAAGTGGGAAGCCCCCCACCCTAGGGTTCCCAACCCTAGGCGCATGGGGGGAAGGCCCATGGGGGGGGGGCGCCCAGCCCACTAGGGGCTGGTTCCCTTCCCACTTCAGCCCACGGGGCCCTCCGGGATAGGTGGCCCCACCCGGTGGACCCCCGGGACCCTTCCGGTGGTCCCGGTACAATACCGGTAACCCCCGAAACTTTCCTGGTGGCCGAAACTTGACTTCCTATATATAATTCTTCACCTCCGGACCATTCCGGAACCTCTCGTGACGTCCGGGATCTCATCCGGGACTCCGAACAACTTTCGGGTTTCCGCATACACATATCTCTACAACCCTAGCGTCACCGAACCTTAAGTGTGTAGACCCTACGGGTTCGGGAGACATGCAGACATGACCGAGACGCCTCTCCGGTCAATAACCAACAGCGGGATCTGGATACCCATGTTGGCTCCCACATGTTCCACGATGATCTCATCGGATGAACCACGGTGTCGAGGATTCAATCAATCCCGTATGCAATTCCCTTTGTCAATCGGTATGTTACTTGCCCGAGATTCGATCGTCGGTATCCCAATACCTTGTTCAATCTCGTTACCGGCAAGTCTCTTTACTCGTACCGCAATGCATGATCCCGTGACTAACGCCTTAGTCACATAGAGCTCATTATGATGATGCATTACCGAGTGGGCCCAGAGATACCTCTCCGTCACACAGAGTGACAAATCCCAGTCTCGATCCGTGCCAACCCAACAGACACTTTCGGAGATACCCGTAGTGCACCTTTATAGTCACCCAGTTACGTTGTGACGTTTGGCACACCCAAAGCACTCCTACGGTATCCGGGAGTTGCACGATCTCATGGTCTAAGGAAAAGATACTTGACATTGGAAAAGCTCTAGCAAACGAAACTACACGATCTTTTATGCTATGCTTAGGATTGGGTCTTGTCCATCACATCATTCTCCTAATGATGTGATCCCGTTATCAATGACATCCAATGTCCATAGTCAGGAAACCATGACTATCTGTTGATCAACGAGCTAGTCAACTAGAGGCTTACTAGGGACACGTTGTGGTCTATGTATTCACACATGTATTATGATTTCCGGACAATACAATTATAGCATGAATAATAGACAATTACCATGAACAAAGAAATATAATAATAACCATTTATTATTGCCTCTAGGGCATATTTCCAAAAGGTCTCTCTCCCGTTCAAGCCCAACGGGTCGAACGGGCCCTTGCATCGCGCCTTTATCGGGGGCGCCCAACCAAACCATGGTTGGTGGGCCCCTGTGACCCATGCTATATAAACAGAGGTGGGGGCTAGGGCATGAGTTACGAGGTTAATCGCTGCCACAAACCCCACTGACACTCCCTACCGATCTAGGGTTAGCGCGGTGCTCACGGGAAGCACACCACCGCCGTCATCTCTCTGCCATCAGCGGCCACTACTTCACCATGGTCGGGACTGGCTCGAGCTCTTCAACCCCAGGAGAAGGTAGGACTACCGGATCGATCTGACCTACCCGATCCACGAGATCTATCAGTTTCGAGGCAGTTGATAGCAATGGTCTTAGTGGAGGTCTCGAACTATATTGGCACGAATCTGTGCAAATTGATGTAAAAGATATGAATGAACGATACATTGATGCGTATGTCACTTCTGTAACAGGTGAGCCACCTTGGAGGCTCACTTGCTTCTACGGCGAGCCCTGGACGGAGCACCGACACCACATGTGGTCGCTCCTTCGGGTAGACATGCCATGGGCGGTGATTGGCGACTTCAACGAGGCCATGTGGGGCTTCGAGCACGATGATTGATATTCGTGATGTATTGGAATTATGTGGACTAGGTGATCTTGGTTTTTCAGGACTGCCATACACATATGATAACCGGCGGTCCGGACGAGCAAATGTCAAGGTGCAGCTGGACCGGGCAGTGGCAAATAATCTGTGGCGTGATTTATTCATGGAGGCGAAAGTCCAACACTTGGTGGCACCTACCTCTGACCATGCCCTGATCCTCCTTCAGTGGGTTCCTGAACCGCCTAGGGAGAAGGTGGGCAGGAGGTGTCGCCACTATGAGGTGGCGTGGGGACGTGCCCACGCACTGCCGGAGGTGATCCTACAGGCTTGGACAACGGCTGGTAGTATGGGGGACCTGGGCGACGTTGCGGCGGCCCTAGGGGAGCTCATGCATGCGTTGCAAGGGTGGAGTAAGAAAAAAATGGTAACGTGATAAAAGAGATTAATAAACCCCGTACCCGTCTTGAGGAACTAATGGCTATGAATGCAGATCAAAGAACCATCAGGGAATCCAGAGACCGCCTGAATGAATTACTCTATAGGAGGAAATGATTTGGATGCAACGGTCTCGTATTGACTGGCTACGAGAAGGCGACCATAACTAATTTTTTTTCATCGTAAGGCGGTTTGGCGGGCATGGAAAAATCGTATTAAATCTCTTGTTGATGAGTCGGGGAAGTACAAAAGGAGAGCACCAAGATGGCTGATATGGTTACTGATTATTTTACCAAGATTTTTACTGCCGATCCATCCCTTTGTGCAGACCAATAATTAATCTTCTTGGCACTCATGTTACTAATGGTATGAATGACAAACTATGTGCAGAGTTCTCTGATAAGGAGATAGCAGATGCGCTTTTTCAGATTGGTCCTTTGAAAGCGCTTGGGCCGGACGGCTTCCCAGCCCGTGTGTTCCAGAAAAACTGGTTGGTCATGAAGGCCCAAGTCACTGCCGCTATAAAGGAGTTTTTTTGGTCAGGGATTATGCCAGAGGGGGTTAACGACACTGCCATTGTTCTCATCCCAAAAGAAGCTTACTGATTTTAGGCCCATAAGTTTATGCAATGTTATTTATAAAGTGGTGTTGAAGTTGGAGGACATCATATCACCAGAACATAGCGCTTTCGTTCCAAATAGACTGATTACAGATAATGTTCCCATTGCATTTGAGTGCATTCACCATATTCAGCAGGAGAAAGACCCAGTGAAAAGTTTCTGCGCCTACAAGCTGGATCTGTCTAAAGCTTATGACAAGGTTGACCGGGGGTTCTTGAGGCGGACGATGCAAAAGTTAGGTTTCGCTGACCGATGGGTGAACTGGATTATGACTTGTGTCACCTTGGTTAGATACACTATCAAATTTAATGGCACCCTCTTAGATTCGTTCGCACCGTTGCGCGGGCTACGGCAAGGTGATCCCCTTTCACCATTTTTGTTCATGTTTATTGCTGATGGGTTATCTGCTTTGTTAAAGGATGGAGAGGAAAAGAGAAAATTCTCATCCCTGAAGGTATGCAGAAGAGCTCCAGGATATCTCACTTGCTATTCGCGGACGACACCTTGCTCTTCTTCAAGGCCGACGCACCACAAGCGGAGAATATCCGCAATATTATTTTGGCTTATGAAGGGGCCATGGGGCAGCTAATTAATCCGGCTAAATGCAGCATTTTGTTTGGGAAGCATTGTTCTGAGATCAATAAGGAAAATGTGCGTATGACTCTACAGGCTCAGCTCAACATTTTTGAAGAAAAGTAATTGGGGTTGCCGACGCCTGAAGGTAGGATGTCCAAGGGTAAATTTCAAAACCTACATGTCCGCTTAATGAAAAGGATTATTGCTTCGGGAGATACGCTTTCTCTCGCAGGGAAGGAAACATTGATCAAAGCTGTTCTCCAAGCTATTCTCACTTATCTGATGGGGATCTCCAAGTTGCCCATGTCCGTTTTTGATGACCTAAACAGAATGGTTAGAAATTTCTGGTGGGGTTTGAAGGAGGGTAAGCGGAAAACACACCGGATGGCTTGGCCAGAGATTCAAAGGCATAAATAGTGCGGTGGTCTGGGATTTCGTGACTTTAGGGTGTTTAACCAGGCCCTGCTAGCGAGGCAGGCTTGGCATATTCTAATTAAACCCAATAGTCTTTGTGCGCAGGTGTTAAAAGCTCGCTATTACCCCGACGGACGGCTAGAGGACACAGTGTTCTCTGGGAACTCATTTGTTACCTGGCAAGCGATCCAACTCGGCCTCGAACTCCTCAAAAAGGGGCTGGTGTGGCGGGTCGACAGCACAAATTCGTATTTGGCGGGAAGCGGGATTGATGGCTGTCGCGGTCGCCCTCAGGCCAGCTCATCACCTCGCAAGGCACATGTAGACTCTGGAGGGTCTCAGACCTGCTGGATGCGAGAGGTGCTTGGAGGTTGGACCTTCTTTGTCGTCACTTTCTGCCAGTCGACATCGACATCATCACGAGCATCAAGACCTCTCCACGTGCCACGGAGGATGTCCTAGCCTGGGCTCCGGAGAATTCCGGTGTCTTCTCCGTTCGGTCAGCCTACCGCTTTGCCATGGACGAGCGCCAGCGTCCATCGGCAAGCGCCTCGAGCAGGGCACCGGATGGTCGTCGTGCCATCTGGAAGACCATATCCCCCAAAGATACGAGTGTTTGCATGATGGCTGGTCTCAAACTCCCTTGCTACTTGGGCTAATAAATTTTCTAGAACTCTGGAGGCTAATGATATGTGTCCACTTTGTGGTGTGGAACGCGAGGATGTCGTCCATGCTATGTGCAGATGTCCACGGGCAAAGGACCTATGGGGCGCGATGGCGAAGGACTGGATTCTTTCGGGCATCAGTTTGATACAGAACACGGGGCCGGAGTGGTTATTCGGTGTTCTGGAGCCCCTCTCGGATACTTCTCGCATGGTGGCCCTGATGGTATTCTGGAGATCATGGCACGTTCGTAATGAGATCATTTATGACAAGGAACCGCCTCCCACAGAAGTTTCCTGCAGATTCTTGCATAGCTATATTTCTTCGCTTCTCTGTATTCAGCAGCATCCAATGGGAGACGTTGTAAAAGGCAAAATGGTGCTCACAGACCCGGCATGCCTAGCTGGTGTAGTTGCTGCGCCGGCACCGAGCACGAGAGGCGCAGACCCGCGACCAACAGAGAAGTGGGAGCCTCCCCCTGCTGGATGGCTAAAGCTGAACGTCGACGGTGCCTTCTCCGAGCACGCGGGTAATGGTGGAGCTGGTATGGTCCTGAGGAACAGTGACGGCAACATTATCTTCACTTCATGTAGACACTTGTTTGCATGTGATAATGCACTGCGAGCTGAGTTGGAGGCTTGCAAAGAGGGAATTTTCTTGCGCTGGAATGAAGTTCGTTGCCTTTTATCATTACCGAAAAAGGCTTTCGCCCCACTTTATATATAAAGCAAAGATCCACAACAACCTGATACAAACGCACGCCAACACACCACACACACCCAAGACAAGATACATAGAGGCTGATCGCAGCAACACCACCCCTAGCCCTACAAGAGCAATCGCGAAGTGATGAAGCCACATATGGCGAACCGTGGACTCCAAGGCGACGCCTTCAGGAAAGATATGACACTGGAGCGCCACCGCCGCCCAATCCGAGAATCAGAGTTTCCCCTGGAGCCGCACAACGGGCAGTGAGAGCCGCGACGACGCCTTCAACACTACAAAAAAAAGACACATCCGTGACATTTTGGGCCGAACGAAATTTTTTCTGTCATACATATGACACTTCTATGACGATAATTGTGACAAAACCCGGTATCATCATAGATGTGGTGGGCTCCTACTTCTATGACAAAAAATCATGACAGAAAATGGGCTTTTCGTCCTGGGCGGGCCGGAGACGCAGCTGCATGACATTCTTTGGGCCGTCCATGACGGAAAAAACCGTGGTAGAAGCGAGGGCGAGGAAAATTTCTGGGAGTTCCCGGTTACGGTGGGAGGTCGGGGGCCGAGCGATGCGCGTTTCTCTCGTACACGTACGCGCGTGTGTGCGAGGCGTTGGCTCTAACTGAACCCGAGCGAGGCGTTGGGCTCTAACTGAACCCGAGCGATTGCACTACAGGCTACGCGTTACCGAACCTGAGCGATCGATCGATGGCTGTTAACTGAACCCGATCGAGCGATTCCTTCGCTACTGCTGCTAACTGAAGCCGATCGATTGGATGAACAATGAGCGTTGCGCGGGGGGGGGGGGGGGGGTTGGATGAATAGTGAGCGGTGGGGTGGATGCAGGACCCCGTGGCGTTGCCTCTGGATGAACAGGACCCCGTGGTGTGGAGGGCTGGATGAACAGTAGACGGTGGAGGGGTGCCCGTGGAGGGGTGGTTGAACAGTAGCCGGTGGAGTAGCGCGCGGTGGAGGCTGGATGAACAGGAGCCCGTGGAGGCTGGAGGAGGTCGACGGTAGCCCGTGGAGGCTGGAGGAGGTCGACGGTGGAGATGAATAGTTTCCGTGGAGTCCCGTTTTGCGGTACGCCACACCCCTCCCGATGAACAGGACCCCCGTTTAGATCGTAGCGCTCCAACACAAGTTCGTTTTGTCCGTTTTGCGCTACGCCACACCCCTCCCGATCAATAGGACCCCCGTTTCGACCGTAGGAGGTCCGTTTCCTCCGTTTTGCGGTACGCCACACCCCCCGATCAACAGGACCTCCGTTTCGACCGTAGAAGGTCCGTTTCCTCCGTTTTGCGGTACGCCAGACCCCTCCCGATCAACAGGACCCCCGTTTTGAACGTGGCCGGTCAAACACAAGGCCGTTTCCTCCGTTCTGCGGTACGCCAGGCCTCGTTTCCATCGGCTGTTCCGTCCAAGCCCTCCCGATGAACACGACGACGCATTCCGTTCCGACCCAGCTGGTTGGCTCCCCATGAACACGACGACGACGCTGTTTCTCCGTACCGACCCAGCCATGTACACGAGCCCTGGCCGTACGTATGCGCGAGTAGGCGTTCGAGACCCCGCCCGTATGTACACATACGTGGCCGTATTTTCTTTCTTGCACCCTGGCCGTCGTACGTACGTGTACATGCTACGTGCGCGCCTCTACTACAACACGTGCGCGCCTCTACAACGACCAGTATGTACGTACACGTTCGCGACCAGAATGACAACGCTACGTACGCTTCGACCAGGTGGGTCCCGACTGTCAGGCACTTCCTTGCGTGCAAAGATGTAGCTGGTGGGTCCCAGCAGTCAGGGGGTGAATCGTTTTTTTTTGCCCGGACGCACTTCCTTGCGTGCGAAGGTGTAGCTGGTGGGTCCCAGCAGTTAGGGGGAAAATGTTTTTTCGTGAAATACGGTGGCCCGTCCGGTGGGTCCCTGCTGTCAGGTGGAGGAATCATTATTTTCCGCGTAATAAGGAGGCACTTCCTTGCTGCGGCCATGGACCCAGTTGTCAGCCTCTCCACGTACAGTCCACGTCCGATGGAAGTCGTTCCTTGACCATGTTGACCACGCCGCGCCGAGAGCACCAGGTCGGTGGACGACGGCGAGGCCTTGGAAGGGGGCGACGCGGAGCCGGGGAAGACGCGGCAGTGGATGCCCACGCGGAGAGGAGTATGAGGGTTCACTCGTTCGGCTGCGGTGTGAGGATGCCGTCGCCGCAGGGCCTGGCCAGCGGTGGGAATAGTAGGGGGCGGTGAGGCCTCCGCGGCAGCACAGCCGGCCACGGGAGGCAGGAGCAGGTGGCACGACCGGCGCTGCTTTGGGCGGCTGGAGCAAGAAGACCAGAGGTTGAAGAAGCACTACGGTCGTTGGATGGACATCGTACGGTCACTGGAGCTAGAATCATTCATATTGACTAAGTTGACAAAGCCCTCCGTCCCCGTCAACTTAGTAGGCCCATAAGTCAGCCTCCCACCAAGGTGGGTCCCAGCTAGCAGGGGGAGTATTCATTTTTTTTGTGCGTAATAAGGAGGCACTTCCGGTGGGTCCGAGCTGACAGCGGGGGGAACGTTTTTTTCGCGAAATACGGTGGCCCATCCGGTGGGTCCCAGTAGTCAGGGGGAAACATTTTTTTCGTGAAATAAGGTGGCCCGTCCGGTGGGTCCCTGCTGCCAGGTGGAGGAATAATTATTTTGCGCGTAATAAGGAGGCACTTCCTTGCGGCCGCCGTGGACCCAGCTGTCAGCCTCTCCACGTACAGTACTCTTCCAATGGAAGTCGGTCGTTGACCACGCCGCGCCGAGAGCACCAGGGCGGTGGACGACGGCGAGGCCTAGGAAGGGGACGACGCGGAGCCGGGGAAGACGCAGCAGTGGAAGCCCGCGCGGAGAGGAGTACGAGGGTTCACTGGTTCGGCTGCGGTGTGAGGCTGCCGTCGCCGCAGAATAACAGGGGGTGTGGGTGAGTGGAGGGATGGCCTGGCCAGCGGTGGGAGTAGTATGGGGCGGTGAGGCCTCCGCGGCAGCACAGCCGGCCACGGGAGGCAGGAGCAGGTGGCACGACCGGCACTGCTTTGGGCGGCTGGAGCAACAAGACCAGAGGTTGAAGAAGCACTACGGCCGTTGGATGGACATCATACGGTCACTGAAGCTAGAATCGTTTATATTGACTAAGTTGACAAAGCCCTTGATACCTCCAACTTAGTAGGCCCACAGGTCAGCCTCCGAAACGGTGCGCCCCAGATGTCAGGGGGAGGAACCATTTTTTGGGCGGCCGAAGCTAAGAATATCCGAGATTGAAGAAGAAGCACGACATCCGTTGGATAGACATCCAACGGCCACTGCTGCTAGAACCGTGTGTTGACTATAATAAGTTGACAAAGCCTTGCATACGCGTCAACTTATTTTTCTTAGGGGACGCGTCACTTAGTAGTCCCACAAGTGTGTGGCAGAGAACTTATAGCCCATTTGCGTTTTGTAAGAATGAACAACCCATTTTTGAATTCTAATGGAATTTACAACAGCCCATTTACAGTTTGTTAAAAGTACAACCCATTTTCTAGCTAGGACAACGATTAGTAATTTCAACCAACCGTTGAAGACAGAATTCAATAAAATTTCCCACATTTTGATGGGATCCGAAATATTTTTATCCCGAAATTTCTAGTCAGATTAAATATAAATTTGTATTACGTAAAAATCCAACGAAACATTGCGCGCGCAACAATGAAAATTTAAGATTTTCAAAATCCATAAATAATATTTTATAAACTAATTTCGTGTTTGGTGCATTTTTTTAGTTACTGCCCAGTTTTTATAATTACATCCCATTTATTATTTTTAAAGCCCATTTTCCTGTTAAGCCTAATGCATCCCTCCTAGGAAAGATTTGCAGCCCAGCGGGGCGGAGAATAACAAGTTGACCTTGCCTGGGTATTCCTCAAAAAAACGTATAGCTGGGTTAGCCATTTTCATCTTGAAAAAATTAGTATCTGGCCTGGATACCTGGCCTGGGCTAGACGGGCCACAGCCCGCCCAGTTAATACCCTGCTCTCCTCTGAACAACAACGAAATCATCGCCAAGAAAAACTCTGCAGTGCTCACGCCTCAAAAACACAAATATTGCTCGAGCTGCTTGGTCCCAGCTGTCGGCCGCACCTTGTGCAATTCTCTCGTTTATATTGACTACATAGGTTGACAATGGTGTGGGACCGTGATGTCAGGAAACCAGGAGAAAGCAAAAAAAAATATAGTTGTACATAATAAGGAGGCACTTGCGTACGTACGGCTATGGCCCTAGTGGGTCCCTAGTGTCATCCAGTCAAAATAAAGTCATCTCCTGAATCCTCGGTGCCACGGCGAGCGCAACAACTCGAAGGACAACGGAGAGGGCCTCGCGGGCCCTACAGATGGTCTGATACAGCGCCCGCTGCTCATTCAGGAAGCTAGGATCATCGGACACCTATGAGCATCTTCGAGAAACTGAGACGGCATGAGACGGTAAGGCCGCGCTTGGGAGCTCTGGTTTATTTCAAACCTGTATTAATATACAAGTGTAATTTACTCGTCATCGGAAACAACGCGTAAAATACAGGCGTAATGAAACCGAGGGCCCGAGGTCTGTAAGTAAAACCGGCGGGTTACGCGTGTAATTTGAGAGACCAGTGTATATTTTACGAGCACTGCTATATGCACGACATTACCAGACGATACATGCACGACGTGCGTATCATGCCATCCATGGGCAAGGCTGAAACAACAGCTAACGGCTGGATTAGCAATCGTCCGAGTGTCGTTCAGCGTTTTTATCATGTGTGAAGTACTTTCGATATTTTACTAGTCGAAATCGACCAACCAAGCGCTTCGCCCGAGACCATCTGCTTTTATTTACAAGCGTCAGTTTTACAAGCGGTTTTGGTTGGAAAACGACGATCCAATCACGGCCTAATATCATGAGTTGGTCGGAAGATCATATGGTTTCACGTCTAACCTACCCAACTTGTCGTATAGGCTATGAATGAAACATAAGACGATGAACTTCTTAAGCACGGAAACAACAGAAGAGGATGATCTTCTTAACAAGCAAATCACTGGCATTAGATTGACATGCAAAACATACGAAGCATTATTCTCAGGAGGCATGGTGAACAGCTCGTGATGCCGCATGCCACAACATTCCAAGCTCAACTTTGCAATCAAACACAAGGCCTGGCATTACATAGACAATATTCAGAACAAACTCTTAAATCTTACATAGTCAACATCATGGACATGCATCTCAGCAGAGTAAATATTTACTTCTGAACTGAAGACAGGAATAGGAAAAAATGATCGACGTTGCTCACAGCAAAGGGCATCCCACTCAAAAATATCAAATGCATGTCTTCTGGCTAACATCAATCAGCAAAAATTGACAAGGTTTTCCAATTCCAATATATTAAACTAATGTCAACTTTGACAAGCTTTTCCCATTCAAAATATGTAATGCCTATGATTGTGGAACGGGCAGGGTTTGTCATCAGTTTGTCATCTGATAGTCTGGTGGCTCAAGGTGACAACGAATGATTAGAGAACCATTCGATGTATTGTGCATGATGAAGTATTATTATGGAGGACACGAACCATCTGAACATTTTGTGCAGTTCCACTAAAATCAAACTGAGCATCCCTGTGGATTTCGTATTTATATGCTGCCAGAAAACAAAGACACATCAGCACACACATGAATATTGGCCCCAGTGTCAACCCACCAATCGGTGGACTAACAAACTGAAAGTACGGTAAACAGATTACCATACCCAGATGCCCCATCATTGTTGCTTGGAGTGACATTGACAGACTTGGAGTCCTGGCCTGGCTTCTTGGTACTTGTTTGGGCACTTGTTTGCCCAGTGTTCCTCTGAACCACAAGTAAAGCAGCCATCTCTGCAGACTAGCCATGTCACCAGCGTCTAATAATACTCTGTAAAGCTTCTCGGTCATTCCTTCTGTAATGTAGCGCAAATAGTGACTGCTTCTTTCTGCAAAGTGGTAAGACCAACTGGACCCAGTAATGCAGCAGTTTGCCTTGGACACATTGGCTCCTTTTGTGCAGTTCAACTAAAATCGAAGTCGAAATAAAACCGAGCTTTAATTTTGATATCACTGTAAGCAACAATAGGTATAAGGGAAACAATTACTAAGAAATAACGATTGATGACTTGTACTCCCAGAAGAAAAGCATCTACTGATCTGAGACATTATCTTAAACAATGCCTTGTTTCAACATGTATAAAGAACGACAAACCAGAAAAGTACCATTCCTAAAACAATGCAACTGATTCATTTTAACAGAGACATTACCTTAACAATAGCTTGGTTAAACATGTAGAAAGAACTACAAAGCAGGATAGTACCATTCCTAAAAAGTGTTGTAGTTTTGAACTAAGATTCAGTAGTTAATTAATTCTGAGAGTGGCATTGCTTAATTTTACCAGCGGCATTAGATTAACGAAAAGTATAAACAGTTCCAGGGGAGAGTGGGCGCAACAACAATATGTGCTTCCATCTACTTATAAAGGGGGTGATGCAGAGTTTGTTGTAACAAAGCAACAAGCATCATGTCTGGGTTGGTCCCATTTTTGTTCACTACTTAATGGGAAAAGACAGCAATACAATAGCTTCAATTCAACATTTATTTAAAACGGTACCAATACAAGTAGCACAACATCTCAAAGCACACTGCACAATCATGTGGATGAAGGCATGTACTGACCTTTCATGAGACCACCATGATAAAATACGAATCTGCCAACACGAATAGGAAATCCAATCTCGTTTTGTGCAGTTGCACTGAAATCAAGCAAAGTGTTTCGCGTAGCAAAGCAAAATGTCACAATAGCAACAAGTTGAATAGATATCCCTGTTTAAACAGAGGCAAAAAAGGAATCAATTACTGGCTAATAAAGGAGGATGAAACATGCGGCCACAAAAATGGTAATCCCGCCAATCCCTAACAAGTGTTGCAGTTTTGAAATAAGATTCAGTAGTTAATTCTAAGAGTGGCATCAATTACTGGCTTATAAAGGGGGTGATGCTGAATTTGTTGTAACTACTTAATAGGAAAAGACAGCAATACAATAGCTTCAATTCAACATTTATTTAAAACAGTACCAAAACAAGTAGCACAACATCTCAAAGCACACTGCACATCATGTGGATGAGACCAAGATTTGAAACAACTCGCCACGAAGACTGGAAACAAATCTCGATCTCCTTTTGTGCAGTTCCACCAAAATTAAGCAAAGTCACTGGTGTGACATTCAAGTTGAACTGCACAAAACACTCTTAAAACATAAGTGTTTTGAGTAGCGAAGCAAAATGTCGCAATAGCAACAAGTTGAATCGATACCCCTGTTTTAACAGAGGAAAAAAGGAAACAATTACTTGCCGATAAAGGAGGATGAAACAAACGGTGACAGAAAGAAGCATCTAACTTATCTTGGATGGAAAACAAAGTAGGATAGTAGCATTTCTAAAACGGTTGCATTGATTCATATTAACAGAGACATTCTCTTGAAACATCATTCGTTAAAAAATGCAATTTACTTTTAATAGTGGCATTGCTTCAATTTTCCGGCGGCATTCTTAGATTAACAACAAGCAAAATAGCTGTATGAGACATGCCAGCACCATGTGCGTCCACACGTATAAATGGGTGATGCAGAGTATGTAGCCAAGCAGCATATATGCGTTGGTCCCATATTTGTTCTCTTTGAACCTTTTTCCTATGTGAGGGCAGCAAATCTAGTCCTGCACAAACTACCCGAGACCCCAGTTTCTTTCCCTTTTCAACAAAGAGATCGGTTCCTTACAGATGTGTGTACTGGGTTACCCCCTTTTTCCTTTTCGACCAACAAAGCGGCTGGATAGCCAGTCTATACTACTTTCCGCCCCTCCTTTCCTCATTGAACCACGTCCTAGATTCTTGCTCCAGCCCACCGCACCTTTCTATCCTCTTTGAACCAAGACCTAGATTCGACTACAGATCGAAAAAGATCCACATGCAGCTAGAGCAACGACGGTTTCAAAGAAACTTATACCTTAGGGTCGTCGGGATGTGGCAAGGCGTGCGGCGGGAGGCTGGATGTGCCCACACTACGTACGGCAGCAAGGAAGAAGGGGTCAGTGGCCCTCCCGCACAGGCGCTGGGTGAAAGAGAACAGCGCAGCCGGCAGTGGATTGCCTCCCTCGCCGAAGGCGATAGAGTGAACGTTGCACCTCCTCCCCTTCCCGGTGCGACAGGATACGGACGCCTCCTTCACCAGCTGTGAGAGGGGAGAGAGAGACAAGAGGCCAACACAATCTTGTTTAGATCTGGTGAAGAGAGGGTGAGAGACTGAATATAGCAAACCCTAGCAAATGAACGCTGAGCCTCCAGCGTGTATACATATATGTAGTGCGGCGAGAGTGTGGAGAGTGCAAACCCTAGCGAACAAGCGCTGAGGCTCCAGCTTATATATATACTACTGTAGTATGGACTAAGCTCCGGTGCCTTCACTACACCTGCTTTTGGCTGTATGACAGGTGAGCCAGCCACATTTTGGGCCCACCTGTCATAAACCCAAAGGCAGGTGCACTAAGTCAATGAAGCTGCGTCCATATAGTACTCTCGTGTATACGACTAATATATAGTGGAGTGGTTTTCTTATTCTCTCCATAACAATCGTTTTAAATTGTGTAAGTATGAAACGAAACTCTTTATTTAATGTACAGTGAAGAAAACTACTACTACTTCCGATGAACTAACGATCCACGCCCACGCGTCCTGGTCGCACTTCCTGTCCTTCACGTGTGGTAAACTACCCTCCCTTAAGTGAACAACCACACATGCGCCAAATTATCGGAAACGTGTGAGAGTGTGTACAAATAAATAATTTTAATTTCAATTATCGGAAAGGTTTGAGAGTATTACTAAGTTTGACTTCAGTCAAATCTAATATGCGGAGTAAATAAAAATGGAGGGCTACTACGTCCATCCAGGTTTTTAGTCCACACCATTTTTTAAATCAAAGTTAATAGCTGGACAAATAAAATTACAGGGGAGCTGGAGACAAAGTTGTGAGAAGGCTTAGAAATCAATACAAAACTTATGCTCTTAGTACCAACGTCGATCCTTCTTCGAGGAAACATTTGGTTCATAGCCAATGTGTGATAAAATTGCACCAACGTGAAAGACGATTGCGTCTCCAACGCAACCAAGGTGAACTGACGAAGGATATCATCTTTGTGCGTAACAAGCAAAGAGCACTGATGGAAGACAGCTTGTTTTTCATTGAAAATCGATCAGTTTCACCAGCCGACGCAACCATGAGGCGCAACCATGAGCATCGATAGGTCATCATGGTGATGCATCATCCATTTGGCATCAAGTTTGGGTGAGGCACCTATGAAGTTCGACAAATCCTCACTGTGGTCTGTTTCTTCTCAGTAATCAAGCTCGAGGAAGGAAGAACCACGTGGCAGAGGACAGTGAGCGGAACAACAATGGCCATCCAATTTTGTGCAGTTCCACTAAAATTGAAGGAAGACATGCCCGGGTATGGAGACACGCATCGCTGTTTCCAAAAATATAAAAAAGGGTTAGCAACGACATCTCAATTGTCAATAAGAATTAATGAAAAGTACACCAATAAACATAAGCGTCGTAATTATCTTGATGGGAACTAAACCAGGATACCCGAGAAAAAAAGCATTTCTTCATTTAACCAGTGATAGTACTACCACCATATGGACAATGACCGCACAACCACCATGTACTTTTTGTCGAAACAACATGTATACCTCCACCGAGGCATAAATCAGGACAACTTTTCGAGTGGCATTTCCTCTATAATAGTACTAGTAGGTGATGTTGGACCAGCCGACGAACCCTAGCTACTATGCATGGGGAGCTGGGGAGTAGTCGCATAGAAGAAAACCCGCACGCAGCGACCTGGGGAGCTGGACCAGTACAAGAAGTTATACCTCAGGTGGGCGAGATGTCGTTTAGGCGGGCGGGCGGGATCTGCCCACACGACGGCAGCGAACAAGGGCGCGGAGGATCTTCGTCCGCGCCAGCGCCGGCTCCGAGAGGACGGTGCGCATCGGCTTCCTCCGTCGCCGACGGCGACAACGTCAACGCTGCACCTCCTCACCTCCCGCAGTGGACGGGATTCGGCCGGATCTGTGACCACCGGTGAGGAGAGAGATAGAGTGGACACTGTCATCTTGTTTTGATATGGAGAGGGTGAGAGAGCGAGACGCGAGAAACTCTATCAAACAAGAGGCTATAATGGAGTAAAAAAAATCTCTCCATAGCAGTGGTTTTAAATAGAATACGCGCGTTCCCGGAAAAAAGAAACGAAAATTGGCGGACAATTTTTTAAGGGTCTGTCTAGGATACATCTAGATGTGTTGATGTCCACTCTGTTTGTGGTCTATTTTTTTCCCTAGTTTTTTTGTTTCTTGTTGCTACATTATATACTTGTGGGAGCTTAGATGTGATATCCTTAAATAACATCTAGATGTGAATTAGACAAACTGATTTTCTAACGTACCAAGAAAGAAAACTCGATCAAAAACACGCCCCCGCTTCCAGGTCGCGAGAGTCGTCGCGCACACACACATAGACATAGACATGCATATCCGTGTTTACGTAAAATTCCATTTCCATCTCCATCTCCAATCATATTTATCCAACTGGCACATTATTTACGTTGTTAATTATATACGCAACAATATTAACATACAACATCTCTTGTTTGCGGACGACCGGACCGCTGCCATGGCCGGTCCTGACCAACCCGAACCCTCTTCATCACCCGCGCGTGCTTCCCGCCCGAAACGGTCAGTGCCGCATTCATGCCCGGCCAGAGCGGACGCGACCTCTCACTGGCGCCGGCATTGAAGCGGCGCGCCGGCCGAGAGAGCGTCGCCCGCGCCGCTTCCGGGTGCACGCGGCTGCTCCGCGTTCAAAGGTCGCAATAGCGGGCGACAACATGCATGTAAAAAGTTCTTGGAAGTCCGTGCTACAGCTAGCTGTCCTCCCCCAACTCGTTAATCTCTTCCAGTAGTGCTAGTACTCCATGGCGCGATCCATCGACAAGCAGGCGGGAAAGTTATCGTATACTCAGTTTGCGGTGAGTGGCATGCCGAGCGACCGTGTGGGGTCGAGCCGTGGAGGAGGGTGAGACACGAACACGACAGACGTGATTTAAATGTTGGTTTTGCTCGATGGCGCGATCCAACGAAACGAAACGTTGGTTTCTCTCCGTTTTCATTTTTTCTCCGGAAAAACGGAAACTTTCCACTCCATTTTCATTCCTATTCCAAGGTTGCCCCGTTACAACATTCCATCAAATACAAAGGAAAACTAACACGCATGCTGATGCATCTCAATGATTCACAGATCATAGCCAATATTTACTTCACAACTAAAGAAAAAAGTTGTGAGAGCGTGTACGAAAGAAAAACTACTGATGGGGTCACTACGACTTAAACCCTAAACCCTAAACATGATTTAATTTCCTGGCCAGGTAGAACCTGTCGAAGGAAAGACGGCTGGCACCCTCGGATCATACGATGCTTTTGTGCAGTTCCACTAAAATCGACCTGAGCATCCCTGATGGCAAAGATATTGAAGAAGTGTGATTAGAATAATAGTACTGGCACTAGTTCATGAGACATAAACTCATCACAAGTAGAAGCCGGTAGAAGTAGAGAAAGATCGACATGGAGATGGAGCTACGGCAGTGGAGCAAGCCGGCTCCAAAAGGAAGATGGACTACCTGGGACGTCGGGCTGTAGCTAGAAGGGCGGTTGGGACGCGGCATCGGCCCATACCGCGGTGACCCCCGATTGGGACGCACCGACTGTGGGTTTTCTCCCTCGCCGATGTCGACCGCGTCTACGCAGAACATTGTTCCCTTCCCCCAGCTGCGGGATCAGGCCCGTCGTTCTATGCTTGTGAAGAGAGCAACCTAAGCAAGCAGGCTTGTAGCTTAGGCTCCTGCTAGTGTATATATAGTGGTTTTCTTTTTCTCTCCATATCAACCATTTTATATTGCGTACGTGTCATTCAAGAGTGAAATGATGGTTGCTTCTTCCGACTAACTTACTGTGTGATTTGACTGCTCCTTAGTGGCCCCTACACGTACTCCCCCTACGTGTATGCAACAGTCACACGTACACATGGACGCAAAAACGCGCGCGACGCCCTAATGCATGCATGTCCGAGCACACGACGGAACACACACGGTCACGCTCAAGTGCTCAACCTACACGTGCATGCACACACATACTCAGTCAGGGTGAGCTAGTGACCGTATAAACACCGGAAAATATATATATTGAGCGCAATGAGCGTATTATGAAGTCCACTGACCGTATTTTTACAAATATACAGTGACAGACAGTGTATTTATCTCGTTTGAAATTAAGCCATATTAACCGGAGAGGAGGCAGTATGGACTAGCATTACTTTGTTGTGTCCCGTCAACTTGCCGAACGAGGAGAAGGTTGCAGGACGGGAGAAGCTTGCGCGCGGTGGCTCGCAGTACAAGGAGAAACTTTTGACTAATGCAAGCTCTCCCTCGCTCAGGCGGTGGACGTGCAACAGTTAATTCGGTGTCAGATTGCCAGAAGCATACACTATACTACTAGTGCTATTATTGTTCGACTTCCCGAATAGGCGAACAGCCAAGCGCAAAGTTTACTAGTAGTACTAGTACTACTACTATAGTCTATAAAGGTATGTACTATACTAGTACTAGGAACCGGATGGAGGAGGGTCTGCACTCTTATTATAATTTTAAAATGTGATAAAGCAATCTTCAACACATTTGGTTCTCTTCGAGGGTTCTCGCATGTGATAATGGAAGTTGATTGCATGGAACACTCGCCACAATTCTCGCTTAATTCTGGCTCATATCCTGTTACAAATAGTAGCGCTCGGTAATATTTCCTCTTTTTTTGTTATTCAGCATGTAAACAGGCCAGCAAACCTTGCGGCGCATCTTCGTGCGAACCGTGCTTGCTGCACTTTGAATGTGGCCGAGAGCTGGCTTGATGAAACACCTCGCTTCCTACTTCTTTTTTTGTGGGGTACCTCGCTTCCTAGTGACCAGTGTCTTGGCTGATCGTCCTAAGAATGCTTATGTATGAATAAAGCTCTCTCATTTACCCGCAAAAAAGATTAAGCCATATTAACCGGAAAGGAGGGAGTATGGACTAGCACTACTTTTTGGTGTGTCCCGTCAACTCGCAGAACGAGGAGAAGCTTGCAGGACAAGGTGAAGCTCGCTTACGCCTTTTGACTAATGCAACCTACCCTCGGTGGACATGCATCAGTCCATTCGGTGTCAGATTGTCAGAGGCATACACTGTAGGGCGGAAAACGGCAGCCCAACATGTAATGAATGATATCGATCAACCAACCATGCTCGAATATATCTTGGCCTCTGTGCGAGCCCGTCTGTGTGTTCTCGCTCCTCGTCTCTCTCAAGGAACGGCGGGTTGGCTCTTTGCCGTCAATTGAGATCGGTTTGCTCACACTCCTGTCCCACATGTCAGTGATATGCCAAGAGGAGGTGCGTTGACCGACTGGCCATACGCGTACTTGGTTTTGCACCTTCATACTACTCCTCCATCCGTCACAGTTTACAGGGCGCGCTTCATTATGATGCATTTCTCTCAATGCATTTCCACCACCAAAGAGACTTTAGATGCGTTTGGTTTAATGCTCAATTAATTAGGGTGTGGTAACCGCAATCAAGTCCACAATTTTCTCTCCATGTACTCCCTCCTTTCCGGTTTTATAGGGCTTATCTCAAAATTTTAGTTTTTCCATTTTATAAGGCTCAATTTGGTTGTTTTCCATCACATGTTCAGATTCCAAGGTGCATTAAATCATTGCATGCAAGTATTAAGAGAAAATTGACCAATGCATGTACTTTATGCATGCATGCATTGCAATTAATGCATTGATAAACATAATTTTTTGAGGATAACAAGAGCATTAATTAGGTGCTTTTGCAAAACTACAAAAAGTATTCCACCACTCGCCATCTACTCCCTCCTTCCATCTATATAGGGTGTAATGAGATTTTTAAGACTGCCTTTGACTATTGACAAGATTAATAGTACATGACATGCACAATGTAAAAATTATATCATTGAAAGAACCTTTCACAGACGAATTTAACGGTGTGCTTTGTGTAAGTTGCATGTCATATATCATTTCTCTAATATTTGGTCAAAGTTAGCATCGAAAAACGCATTAGGCCCTATATAGATGGAAGGAGGGAGTACCTTGATTGGTGAGATTTTTGAATTGAGCACTATAAACCGGAAAGGAGGGAGTACTACTACGGAGTGGAGTAAGTGCATGCATGTGTGTACCCGGGGTGGAAGCACTGCATGCATGTGTGTACGCATTATTCCCTCTAGTAATAGATGCCGTGCTATAACTACCAATGCTATTTTTCAGGCCGATCGCTAGTCGGCTTGGTCCCACAGATTTTTTTTCTTTTTTCTGAAGCGCGCTCTATAAACAGTGACGGATGGAGTAGTATGAGCGGATTCAAAGAAGAGCGTGTTGATGGTTGCTTCTTCCGAGCAACTTACAGTGGGAAAGGTGGGGCTTATGATTTGACTGTTCATTACTCACTATTAATGCGGCGCAACGACCGGGCTGAGTCTCCCATGCGGTTGTGCACTACCCCCTCGGTTCTTAAATATACTCCGGAGTATTTGTCTTTCTAGAGATTTCAACGAGTGACTACTCAAATATTTGTCTTTTTAGAGATTTCAAATGGACTGGCACATACGGATGTATATAGACATATTTTAGAGTGTAGATTCACTCATTTTTCTCCGTATGTAGTCACTTGTTGAAATCTCTAGAAAGACGAATAGAATATTTAGGAACGGAGGGAGTACACATACGAAGCAAAATGAGTGAATCTACACTCTAAAATATGCCCGTTTGAAATTTGTAAAAAGACAAATATTTAGGAACGAAGGAGTATAATTTTGTGCATGGCACATGGACCCGGATGATGAAGAGGCTTCTGGCAATGCTATCAAGCTTCCATCATTTGTTTACATAATTGACGTACTATACAAATAATTTTCCAGCGACATGAAATTGTACAATGGTGTGAGCTTTCAGCTTTTGTTTCGCGTGTCTTGCCATCGATGCTCTTTCGGAAACAATAAAAAACTAACTTCCTTGCTAATGCATGTCAATTATTAGCAGATCAGAGCTAATAATTACATCACAACTGAAGACAGAGTTGTGAGAAGGTGTTAAATTAAAATTGATCCATGCTTTCATTGGCAGCAACGTCCCCCCAGCTCTGTCTAAATCAACAAGGCATGTTGGGAAAAAAGTAGCTGTCTGGAGCATGCAACATTCCGATCATTTTGTGCAGTTCCACTAAAATAGAGCTGAGCGTCCCTGTTCCAAAGATATTAAGTGTGATTACGATAATAGAGGACTGCTGATGAAACAATAAACACACAAATAGAAGCCGGTCACCTTTGCAGTCTCTCTTAAGACTAACTAGTTGGAGAAGATTAGGCTCGGAGTTGGATGAGGAGGATAGAGCAAAACCAATCTCCCTTTGTGCAGTCGCACTGAAATGTAGAGACGTTGCCCGTGTGACATTTTAGTACAACTGCACAAAACACTCTTAAGAAAAAAGTGATTTGTGCAGTTCACCAAAAGGTCGCAATAGCAACGAGGTGAAATGGATAGCCCTGTTTGCAAAAAAGAGGTAGAAAGGAAACAATTACTGGCCAATAACAGTTGATGACACATGCGACGACAAAAAAGAAGCATATTCCTTGTCCTAAGGGAAGATAACAACACGGTTGTGTTTGTCTAAAACGGTGTGAGGACGAGAATGCAATATGGAAAGTACGCCGGACGAGCTACGTTTTGGGCAAAGAACTATGGAAGATCCACATGCAGCGACGTGGGAAGACGGGCAGTGGAGCAAGGCCGGAGGGGATACCTGGAGGTCGTCGGGATGTAACTAGGTGAGCGGCGGCGGGCGGAATCTGCGAGCAGGTGGCGTAGGCCCTGCCGCGCCGGAGCTTGGTCAGAGAGAACGGCGTGTACCGCAGATCGGGACGTGCTGCCTCGGCGCCGTCGAACGGAGAAACGATGCACTTCCTCCCTTTCCCCCGGCGGACGGGATGCGGCCGGATCAGTGACCAACGGTGAGAGAGAGAGAGGCCACCGCACTCCCTTTCCCCCGGCGGACGGGATGCGGCCGGATCAGTGACCAACGGTGAGAGAGAGAGAGGCCACCGCAGCCTTGTGTGAGATACTCTGAAGAGCGACAAACCAGGCAGGCAGGCTCCATTGTATATAGTGAGCGGACTACCTTTTTCTCCATAAAAATCGTTTTATATTCTGTGTACGTGCCATTGAGCGCTATAACTTTATTTAAAAATAATGCGGCAACGCGTCAAGTCGAACTTTGTTTTGTGCACGCGTGGTACACGACCTCCCTAGGTAAACAACCGCTACAGGCGTTCAAATTAGCACGTGGGCTGCCATTTCGTAAAGAAATGAGCTCCACTGTGTACCCGCGCGGGTGTGGCTGGGCACGAAGCGTGAGTATGTGCACGATGCACCTATTCTCTACTTGTATACATACACCACCTACGTGGGGTTGTGTGAGAGAGATACAAACCTAGAGAGATATAGTGTGTGGGTTCTTGAGAGTTTTTTTTGGGGGGGGGGGTCAATCAAAAAATGTAACATATGCAATGTGTGTGAAATAGAGTACATATATATAGAGGGGGCGATCCACGAGAAGAGAGTGGAGGTATCATCGGCTTGAGGTGTCCATAGAATCGAAGAGAGGGATGATGTGTGTGTGTGCGCGCGCGCGATCGATAAAGAGTGCCATCGAATTTGTGTGTGCCCACGTCAAAGATATAGAGTGGCTGGCCTACTAGAACGTGAGAGGGGACATGTGCAGTTTGTCTCTGTGGCATGGATACCTACCTGCAGCGCTCGACTATCGGTGTGTGGTGGGGGAAGAGGGAGGCCCAATTAACTATAGAGGTACAATGGCTGGTATATGTGTGGAGGAGGAGAGAGGCCTACCTCATGTATTAAGGAGATCGATCTGCCTCATGTATTAAGGGAGATCGATCGGCATCCATGCATATGTGCAGGAGAGGAATAAGGTTGGGAGAGAGACAGAGCTAGAGTGTTGGAGGGGGTGGTAGTGGAGTTGCTTCTAACAAATGGTGGGATAGGCTTGCTAGACAAACGGAGGGCACGCCCGCAATATCAATAAGAGAGGAGATGGCTGCTTGTTGTCTGTGCACGTGCGTGTGAGAGACGGGTCAGGAGGCATGCACGAATGATGAGGGGGGACGATGTGGCTGTGGTAAGCAGACGTAACTACATAGGAAGATCAATCGCCCTTTGTTAGAGAAAGGAGAGACATAACTTGTGAGGTACGTCGATCGATGGGGGGGTAGTTAAAGTCGATCTAGGTATATGTTGGGAGATCGATCGGTATACATGCATGTGTGTGTTAGAAGCAAATGAGGCACGAGGAGAAGGATAGAGAGAGAGGGATGCATCTAGGAGGTGGTACGAGAGGCATACTATATCGAGGGGGAAGGAGTGTGCGAGTACGAGAACGATGAAAAGAGTGGTGGGAGTGAGGCATGGACGGTGACAAGAGAAGAGGGGAAGCTTGTGTTTGTGCTAGGCACACCTGGCTAGAGAGGCATATCGATCGATGTGTGCCGTAAAGAAGGAGCTGGGGGGCCTACACACACCGTGGGTGAACGACCTAAAGTGAAAAGACGAATTTGCGCGATGGAGCTAGAGAATGCTGAGGGAGGGTGAGAGGGATGCGGGCGTGTGCATGCACAAGAGAAAGTTAGCGCTAGCTACAAAGATAAGAGGGTTGTGTGGGTGTAAAAGACGAATAGAGATCATATATACTTCATTATAAAAAGCGAATTCGGATATTTGAAGAATTTATCATAGTGTTTTAAACCGACGCATGTGTGAATATATATAACAGTGATACACATGGTGTGGCTATGAACATGTTATACTACATTTAATATATTTTATCTCTACTCTTATAAAAAACAGAGTTGTTGATGATGGTGTGCCTGCCATCCTGCATTATAGGCCGTCCGATTTATATCTGGCGGATAGCAAGGAAACTATGATGGTTGAAGTTGGCAACAATCATGATTGTAGATTCTTATTGAAATAGAGAAACGAATTCAAATTTAGTTCGAATTGCAGCGGTAGTATAGACATTTGGAATGCACTAAAATGTTGGTATGAGTAGGTTACATGCATTATACAGCAAGCGAAAAAATTTAATCGGACATAACATGGATTCATACTCCCTCCTTCCATCTATATAGGGCGTAATGAGATTTTTAAGACCGCCTTTGACTATTGACAAGATTAATAGTACATGACATGCACAATGTGAAAATTATATCATTGAAAGAACCTTTCACAGACGAATTTAACGGTGTGCTTTGTGTAAGTTGCATGTCATATATCATTGCTCTAATATTTGGTCAAAGTTAGCATCGAAAAACGCATTAGGCCCTATATAGATGGAAGGAGGGAGTAGCTTTGAATAGCATTTGTATAGTAAAACGGGGCAAGACTCTCTCTTTGTGTGGTGTGAATAGTTTTATTTTTTTTCATTTTCTTTTTGGTTGAGGGAAGTGCGAATTGATTTGGTACGTACAAGTACAATATTACTACACGTTAGGCTTGTCCCTAAAATTCAACCCGCGTCTTGTTATATCCCGAAAATTCAGATATCGTGCTCCCAAAACTGGCGCCTTCACAACCCGCGCCTTGCTATCCCGAAATTACAACGCCGCGAAAACTCCCTCCAGCTGCCAAATCCCGACACGCGAAATCCCCCTTCTAACCCTGAGCCGAAAGGGCCGCTAGTTCAAATCGGTGGGGGGTACTTTTGTAACACACCCTACATTTTGGACAAGCGCGTCCCTAAGTCATGCTTCACCCCCTCCCATCGCCCCCTTTTCGCCATTCGAAATCCCAGGCCGCCATAACCTCTCCGCTCCAGCCGCGAAACCCCACCCTCCTCCGTCCGCCACCTCACCGCTGCCCAGCCGGAGCCTCTTCCCCGACGACGTCGTCCACCACAACAGCTCGACGTCCCTCGTCCACCTCCCCGGATGAGGATCCGTCGTCCATCTCGCCGTCCCGCTGGTTCAGTCGCCCCGTCCTCCACCTCCAAGGAGCTGCTCCGACGATCGCCTCGTCTATCGCAGCTGCTCCATCCCCACAGCGCCGCCTTAACCTGCTCCACCGGAACCGCAGCATCATCACCGACTCCTCGGACGAAGCCGAGGCCTACTCGGCGCCACCAAAGAGGTTGTACACTCATCGCATCGCACCTTCTCCTTAACTCGACCTCCCGGCACCGACGGTGCTCCATCCCGCACCCCCATGGAGCGGCTACCTTGAAGTCGGCGCCGCGGGCGACATCTCCACGGCGGCTCTCCCCAGTGAGAGGCCCCTTCGGTGGCGGCGTCCATACCAGCCAGATCTGCTGCTGCTGCTGCTCTGGCTCTCGCTCGCTCGCTCGCGCTGCTGCTGCTGCTCCGGCTCTCGCTCGATCGCTCGCTCGCCCAACTGCTGCTGTTGCTCTCCCCCTCGCTCGTGCTGCTGCTCTGCTCCAATTAAGCCACACTTCAGTCGACTGAATCGACTTTTGGGTCAGTCGATTGTCAGGGGTTGGGGGGGCTCGCCGGAGTTAAGGAAGAACCACCCGCAGCGGGGACGGGGGCTCGCCGGAGAGGTACCCCACTATCTATCTTATGGTTCAGGGTGGGGGCGGGGGCCTAGAGGGCTAGCCGGGGCGGCGGTGGCGAGTTGTTTCGGGGCGGCAAGGCGGCGCTGGGGCCGGCGGTTCGGCCGGTGGTGGCTGGCGGCTTAGGGGGTGCAGGTTGAAGATGAACTGCAGGGCGCAGGCCCTCCCTAAACTACATGTCAAGTGCCTCTCTGCTACCATTGCGTTCAGTTTCGACAGTAGCATTCAGATTCCATAGTAAATTTCAGTTTCGACAGTTAAGTTCAGAGTCAACAGTTTTTACCTCATCTGTTGTAGTCAGGTGGTTTTTGGTGATGTAAATTTTACATCCATTTTACATCATCTATTGGAGATGCTATTAGAATCCCACTTGAGATTGACGATGTCTGTCTTGTGCTGCTTCAGCCTTGACGTCTTACGGCTCACCGGAGCTGCTCCAACGACAGAACGATCCATCACAATAGAGCAGTGCCCTGGACACCGTCTACAGATTCCTCAGATCTTCCTCCACACCTCCGACAACCACCTCTGCCTCAACTGCTTCAGCGACCAACCCAATGATGCTGAGGTCGACACGGCTATGGCAAAGAGGTTGTACACTTGTTGCATCACTTATTACTATACATTCACGTCGATCCATTAGGGCTATTTTGGTTCAACGGAAAAACGTCGATCCACTGGTTGTTACCATCACTCTAAATTTCTGCATGCTCTCCTTACATAATCTCACCATATTTTTTTCGTATGCATGTCAGATATTGTACACAGTCATGCTGAACATGTAGAGAAAAAGAGAAGAGTTTCGCACGGCAATACAATGTCATGGAGACATCGCTCCATGGTGGGTTCAATGGCAAACCCTCCCCACCCCTCTCCAGATGGTAATCTAGAGGAAGATATCTGTTCTGAGGCGGATTCAGACGCCGCTGACCACTCCTATTTACCCCCCAAGGTGTTTTCTCTACCTTGGCATGATGATGTTAGTCATATCATGCATATGTTGCCTTGCAGTGCCTACTTTTGACATCATATATGTCATCTGCTTAGTTTAGACATGTTCTGTAATGCCACCTGTTTAGTTTCTATATCATATATGGGAATCATGCAGTCTCATGTCTTTTAGCCAGCCATAATATATGTGAAATGTGCAATGCCATCATGTTTAACCAGGCATCATATATTTGAATGATATCTTGCCCATCTTTTTCTTCATTACATTTCCATTTGTCGACAATGTTTGTACATTAAACTACTCTTCCTGTGAATCAGCCATTTGGGTGGGAGATGGAAAAATCTGGAGTGAAAACAAGGCCTTCAGAGCAAACAGTTCTACCTGTCGAAGCAGATCTCTTGTTGGGTCCCGATAGCTCCTCACATATGGATTCAGAGACAGATGACCAGTCCTATTCCCCCACCGAGGTGTATGCTCTAACTTGGCACGGTTATACTGCTCATATCATGCATACGGTGTCTTGCATTGCATAGTTTAGACATCATATACAAAATATTCAACACCATGTTCTTAGTTCAGACATCATATCGAATGCCCTCTGTTTAGCATATAAATCACATATGTGAATTAAATGATGCGATCCTGATTACTTAGTTAACATGTAGGTGAATTATGTCATGCGATCCTGTTTAGTTATTCATCATATCTTTGAATTATGTTATGCTATGCTATCCAGTTTAGATAGACATCATCTATGTGAAATTATGTCATGCTATCCGTTTTAGTTAAACAATATACATGTCAACTATTTCATGCCCTCTTTTTTCCATACTATCTATTGCATCTGTCTCTCATACAATGTCTGTACATTCAACTATGTTTCCTGTTTATCAGTCATTTGAATTGGAGCGGGTGATGCCAGTATCTAGCGGACTAAAAACACGGTCTTCAAATAAAACAGTGCTACCTCTTGGTGGAGATAGCACCCCGGTTGTACATGCACAAGAACCAGCCCTACCACACATAACCCAAACTCTCGCAGATTGTACCCCTACTGCGATGGACAGAGAACCAGCTTCACCCAATCTAACCCCAACCCCAGCCAATAGTAACCCAGTTCCTGTTGACACAGCACCATCTCCACCATAGAGCTCCCAAACAAGAGCAGTTAGTAAGGCAGCTCCAGTGCCCAAAGGGCCAGTACTATCATGGCGAACCCCAACTCCACCAGTTGGTACGCCTATTCTGTGGAGGAAGCACAACCAGCTAGTCGTAGTTTAGCATCTATCGCATTTGATGTTGTTAAATCGTATGTGCGTATCTTCCCATCTTGGAAATATTATACTGAAGATGAAGGAAAATGCCAGTTGCAGGTGTTTGTCCAGGAGTTATGTGTAAGTAATGTTATTCATGACAATTACTTTGCTTCGTCCCATACATCCTACCTCCATGATGGTTATAGTATAGCAAATTTTCCCATTTTTCTCTATAGAGAAGGACTGATTTGGAAACTCAGGATGAGGTAACCTGTGCTAATACCTCTGCTATCTTTAAGAATGCTTGGTGGCAGTATCGGAATTACCTGAAGAAAACGTACTTCACCGGCAAAGAAACTCATCAAATTCCCTTACGTTCTCCTGAGACACATTTACTGGACGATGACTGGGAACGCCTTGTTCTGTACTGGTCCCGAACCAAGAATGTGGTAAGGTCTATGAGCTCATTTTCTAGTTTTTAAGTATTATATTCTTGCGTCTTACTGTACTCTGTTCATGTAGAACAAGTGCCTAAACCTGAAGAACAACTGTTCTAATTTAAGATTCCATTGCTATCATAGTTCAAAAAAGCGCTAGGCGTTAATTGTGCGTTTTTCCACCGCCTTGCGCTTTACTGACCAAAGCGCATGCTTATGCGCAGTTATGCACAGATTAAGCGTAGTTATGCGCAATGCGTTTTGCCAACGCCTAGAGCCTAGGCACGCTTAAGCGCTCGCTTAGGCGCGCCTTTTTTAACTATGATTGCTTTGCTCTTGTATTACTGTATTTACTCATACAAACTTATTTTTAAATTGAAGGATCCAATCGAAACTCCAATGGCACAGCAGGTATGTTCACGCATGTTTCTTTAACAGGTTTGCTCTTATCAATAGCTCTGTTGATTTCAATTTCAATTGTGTATACAGTTGACTTTCATATCATGCACATTACTAGCATCACAACAGAGCCAATAGTGTTGTTGTACATGTAGACCCGTGGTACCCATCTGAAATCTTGTTGTGCCGTGTAGTTTCTCACGCTTTGTATTCTTTCACTGCTGCTTTGTCTTGAACTGATATGATTTGAACCGTGTCTCTATTTTGATTTGGCAAGACAATGCAGTGACCATAGGACATAGATATATGTTTGTTTGATGCTTTTATTATGTACTAGTACTTGGCAATAGAAGACTTGGTAGTTTAATCCTGTCCACCTTACTAATGAACTGGTTCACCGAAATGAGTTTCATATACTAGTACATGCTAAACTTGTTATGTGTCTGCTTGTTTCTTCTTTTAGAATGCTGACAGAATATTGGGGAAGAGTGCCTTATTAAGCAATGGTAAAGGAAGTAATGCAGATAAGGTTCAGGATAGTGACACATCCTTGTTGGTCTCCAACAAAGCTGATAAAACAGCTAAGGAAGACTATCTTGAAGACAGCGAGACAACCCCAAAGTCCTGTCTTGGTTTAGTGTTCGAGTTACTGGCCACTACCGCTTGCACAAGCTATTCAAACTCACTGTTTGAATCAGTTCGGTTTCTTGAGTCTCAACTACAAGCTGAAAGACATCGATCAGCTGTGCTGCGACAAGAAGCGGAAGGACTGCCGAAATCCCTGGAGCATTCAGATGCATACTTTCTGGTGCAACAGCAAGCGTTGGAGGATTTTAGCGCCAAACATGACAAAGCTAATAAGCTTGCTAAGCTTATTGCCAACATGGTGGATACCCAGGATAACGTTTCTTGAGCTCTTCTGAAGTTGTTTCAGTTATGCTCTTGTTTTGCTGCCGCGTTTATTTGCACTGGTGGCCAATTTTGACGGCCAGTGTATGTAATGTGCTGCTTTGTTCCCTATATTTGCACTGGTGACGAACTTTGATGCCCAGTGGATGTAATATGTGTAATAGCGGTAATAGGTTAGCGTTAATTGCTTGCTTATTTATTTCCTTATTGTCTTGTTAGTTGTTTGCTTGTAGCCACTGCAGTTCTTTTTCTGTGTTTTTCTAGTGGCCACAATAGCCTATTTTTGGTAACTAGGCCAAAATAATCATGGCAACACACGGACTGTTGTAACCATGGGCCTCCTGCAGGCCGTATGATCCATGGGCCTTCTTTCGGCCGTAGGATCCATTGGCCTTCTATACGGGCCGTAGGATCCATTGGCCTTCTATACGAGCCTTAGGATTCATGGGCCTTCTACGGGCCGTAGGGTCCATGGGCCTTCTACAGGCCGTACGATCCATGGGCCTTCTACGGGCCGTACTATCCATGGGCCTCATACGGGCCGTAGGATCCATGGGCCTTCTACGGGGCGTATCATCATTTCGCCAATCATGGGCCGTACTATTCGTGGACCATAACGGGCCGTTAATAGGCCGTATTTGATAACTCTATGAGAACAACCCAACAGGTTTTTTTTACATGAAAACGGCCCAACGTATTAACGGTCCGCAAACGGGCCGACTGTAACGACGGGCTGAATTTGGCCCACAAGCAGAAAATGACAGTAACGGGCCGTATGTAACCGAATGCTGCAAATGAGCCCAAGAATCAATGGGCCCTGAGAAGGCCGAAAAATAACTTGGGCTGGAAACGGCCCAATGGAATAACGGGCCGTTAATGGGTATAAAGTGATACACTGTTCATTACGGACCAGTTTCACCACGGGCCGTTAATGGGTCAAGAGTTACAAAGGGCCTCATATGGGCCGAAAGAAGTCATGGGCCACACATGGGCCGGAAGTTAAAACGGGCTGGAATCATATTGGACGGCCCAGATGACGCTACTGGGCCTAATTCGGAGAGGTCGTAACGGGCCCTGGGTTAGCGGGCTGTAAATGGGCTATATGCGAACATGCCGTTAACAGGCTTTCCGTGGGCCGGCCCGCCACCTTTTGACCAAGTCAAACGGGCCGGCCTTTTCACAGGAATGGGCCTCTGTTGGGCTGTGCCACGTGTCGCCGTATCATAGGCGCCTTCGGTCCAATGAGTGGATGACATCTGTCCCAACGGTGAGCCGACACGTGTTTCCTCCAGCCAATGATGATTTTACACGTGGAAAATCCCCATTGGTCGGGGCTGTTAACGGGTTATCAGATCCAAAACCGGACCCGATAGCTTAACGGCGTTCCGTTACGGTGGATGCCACGTGTCGGTCACCCTTGACGAAAGCACTTCTGTGACGCGCGATTTATCGTCATGGAAGTGGACACTTCCGTGATGATAATTTTGGTAATGTCATGGAACACTTCTACGACAGCACAGGTATGACTATCTTGATTATGTCATAAAATCATCATGGATGTACATGCATGACAAAAAACGCGACCTACTGTGACAAACACGTATCATCAAGGAAGTGTATTTTTTTTGTAGTGCAAGAAGGTAACGAGTTTCGCCGTCGCCGATCCGTCCGAAGATAAAGCAGGTTTTCACCCCGGCCAACACTCACCGTCACCGAACGTCACACCCCAGCAACCACGCCGTCCACACGGCCATGGCCTCCGGGCAGCACCGAGCCACGGGCTCCGCCCAAGAGCACCGCGCTACCACCACCAAGGTTGCCGCCTTGGCATCCAAGACCTTGACACCACCTCACCCGAGATCCACCGCTACCCCAACCAAAGAGACGAGCGGAAAGGTCCCGCCTTTCACACCCCTAGGCAGCCCCAAGCGCCGAGACCCAATAGGCCGGCCAAAATTGGCCTCCATCGACCCGTCCTGCTGCACCGGGCGCGAGACGAGCTCAGTCCAGTGGCACCGTGTGCGAGATGAGGTCGGTCCTGCTGCACCGTGTGTGAGACGAGCTCGGTCCTGCTACACCATGTGCGAGACAAGATCGGTCCTGCCGCACCGGTCGCGAGACGAGCGATGGACCGCAGCTGGGAGAAGGACAACCCTTCGACGAAAGTAGCGCCCGGACGACAAGGAGAGGAGTCGAAGGTTGACACAGGCCGCCTGCGAGCGGGCAGACGCGGGAACAATCCAACCGCCGCCGCAACCAACCTGCCACCTCGCGAGCCGCCCACCAACAAGCCGACGTCGGAGAAGACCAGCCGCCGCCTTGGAACGGCCCGGACCACCGCCGTGAGCCACCACCACGCCGTGGCAGCCCACATCCACACCAGGACCCCGAAGGCCAGCACCGAGCCGCCCGCCGGCAGCCATGGGCCAGATCCAAGCCGATCTGGCCGGCAACCACCGCCGCCAGCAGCAGCAGCTAGCGCGCCGCCGTGGTCCACGGTCATGGCCATGACCCCACCAGGTCGCAGCCCGCCCCCGCGTCGCCCGACGCCCACACGCCCGCCAGACCAGAATGGTGCTGGACGGGGCCGCCGTCGCCAAGCACGCACCACCGCCCCGGACACCAGCCGAGGCCACACCGCTGCCACGGACGACCACCGCCGCACCCCACGGCGCCGCCCGCAGCCCGCGTCGCGATGCGGCCAGATCTGGCGGAGCTGCGTAGCCCCGCACCATCCACCGCCACCGGCCGCCCAGCACGCTCCGCCACCACGACGCCCGTCGCGCAGCCAGCAAGATGCCGTCGCCGCACAGCTCCGACTCCCCGCCACGCCGCAGCGCCCGCCGCCAGCGCCGCACCCCAGCCCGGCCGCCCCGTCTCGCATCAAAGCCCCGCGCGAGAGGACGAAATCTCCCCGCCGCCGCCGGCGCCAGCTGCGCTTCGCCCGGCTGCGCCCCCTGGCGGCGGCGAGGGAGGGAGGAGAGGAGGAGGGGCGCCCCGGCGGCGGCGGCTAGGGTTCCCTCCTGGCCGCCCGCGGGGGGGACGCAGGAGGGTCGCGAGGAGAGCTTCCTTTGGCTTGTTTGTTTCTGCTCGTCCCTCTTCCTTTAGACGCTCAGTGGCTGCAATGATGATCAGCCAAGCTGCTGTTGATCGATCTAAGGATGCTGCACTGGTCCAGCAGATCAAAATGCTAACCAGGGGTGATAGGAGGGTCCAGGTGAAGGCTATTAAACGTGAGAGGAATCAGCTTAGTCACGAGCTTGCTCGTATAGCTCGTACAGACATAAAAACTGCAGTTTGGCTGGATTCAGGTTGATTAATATAAATCCTTTTTCCCCCGCAAAAAAAAAGAGAAATGAATTAACAATATACCCCTGGTTAAATACTTTAAACGTCTGCACTGCACATGTGCCACCGAACTAAGTTTGGCGCTTCAGACCTCCAGTCATCCTTTGCATGCTTAGAGATTGGAATTTGCACTATGTTATGCACAGTTCGTTGACATCGTGGAATCCAAAAGTGTCAACCCAAGACGGAAGAGGGAAAGAAAAGAAAAATAGAAGCCCAAGAAAGGGTATCTGAATTCTGATGGAGCTGGATTTTCCAACGCACCAAAGGAAGTTTATGTTTCATAGTCGTAATAACATGATCTGAAGCCGAACCGTTATCACATCAAAGTAAATTGTGAAGGACCATTTTTGTAAGTTTTGCTTCCATGTTTCAGTATGTTTTTTTTACGGGCAAGCTTCAGTACACCAGAGCTTCAGAGTATCTCGGTGTCAGCACTCTTCCTCCTCAAATGAGACCAAGTTTTGCTCCCATAAACATCGGCTTCATTCCTGTAACACTATGCGTGAAGAGGAAGAAGAAAGGGGACAGGGAACAGAGGAGACAGGGGAATTCAGATCTTAACTGACGAAACAGTCGACACTCGACAAGCGCCAGTGTTTATACACCTACAGGGCTACACACACACACCACACACAGACGCCTCCTATCCAGGCTCAGCCACACCACATTCCTAACGACACGCACACGGCACACGGCACACGGACATGCTGTGCCAACACACACAAACGCTCTCACAGCCAAGGGATAATTTCCACATTTCTAGGCAAATAAAAATTCCTACTGACATCTTCGTGTCGAGAAAATGGATCAAGACATATCTGCCTGCGTTGACGCACACATGTAGACAAAATCTCTAGGGAAAGAGACGACGGTCACAGCATGATCTAGTTCTGATATATTATATCTACTTCCACACTACACTGATCACATGCCGTGGTAGAGTTCTGACTTTGCTTGACGGGCATGGCATTGGTTCCTTCATGTTGCGGATGCTTTCAGAGATTCCAGCCTGCAGGTACGTTGATCGATCACATTGGCGTTGCATTCTAGCTGAATATTGTCAGCATATCATCGACCCAATTTGTAGGAAAATTTACCAGGACACGCATTCGTACGGATTTGCTTCACAGCATGGATTTTCCTGATGCTGCCATCACAGAGTGGTATCTGAACTCTGACAGTAGTTCAAATCAAGATAATTTTCAGAATACCAAACAAGTACTCTATACACACAAGAGGGTATCAAGATAAATTAGTGTTACCTAGTTGGATTTCCGAGTGTTATCTGCTTACTCTCGTTTTCTTAAGAACAAAACGGTGCTGCAGCTGACGTCATCTGTCACTTGATTCCTGACAGACACGAAATAGTGTCTAGTGTGATAACCAATTTCCTTGACAAATACAGAGAGGGGAGATGATGGAAGCGTTTTTTTCCCTCCGCCTCAGATTAAGTAGTGTCACCAAAGCAATTCACGTATCACTTATGAAGCAGAACAGAGGTTTGGCTAGCTTAAGTACTTTGCTCATTTGTTTTGAGCATAGTTGGGGATGAAATTAAAGAGAGATGGAGCATACCTTCCAAATGGACCAATCACCTCGAGAGCTTGGAGGAAATGTATTTGTTCAAGGGCCGTTGGTCGGAGAAATGAGGAATGTAACTAAAAGATTTTTCCTGACGGAGCTCAGCCCGTAGGTTGGGTCGACGTAACCTCATCTCAAGAGGAACCAGCGGTGACCGCTGCTACCATACTTCTGGTTGTCCTGCTTAAGAGAATTAGCAGGTAAGTAATCAAGGATAATAGATCTTGAGATATCGTCCTTGTTGGCCGAAAGCTAATGAAAATTGTAATTCCCACCATGTTAGAATAAAATTATGAGAGTGCTACATGCATGAGGAAAGTACAAAGTCGAGTTTTGTCTCCATCAAATTTTACCTGAAACACGTTGTCACTCATGTGCTCTATGGATTTGCAGTATTAGAGGGCTGTGATCAGATTTGCCTCTTCATCAGTCATGCTCGTGAAAGAAGCCTTCGTGGACACCAACATACCGAGCTTTGATGAATTTTAACTTCCCCAACCTGAAAGGATTGATAAACTATCATTAGGAAACAGATTAAGACTAGGCACTAGCAGGAAGTACTAGAGATGTCATTGGATTAGAAGTTTACCTCTTTATGCTAATTTTGGTGATGTTGACGCGAGCACAGAGCAGTAAGCAACGGGATATACTTGTCCAATAAAAGGCAGATACTCATCCAGAGAGCTGCATGAAGGTGATACTTGTTCCAGTTCCGAATTCTAATTCTGCTGGAATGTGTTTAACTGGGATACGGACCAAGTGGTGGAAATACTCCCCACCTTCTTTGCACCGTCTTTGCAACTCAGGGCAACCATATATGCTTAGCTTGTCAAGGGCTGGCAACTGCTGAAGGAGGCCATTTGGGAATTCCTCCGTCGCTGGACAATGAGTGATTTCCAATTTCTGAAGAGAAGTGAGGCCATCCATCCCATCAGGCAACCCTTTGAGGTTCTTGCAGTCATGAACCAGTAGGTAGCTCAGCTTTGCCAGATCTCCAAGGTTCGAAGGCAGCTCCACCAAACCTCCGAAGCATTGAATCCACAAAATTTCAACAGATGTTGGCAACCTTGGAATATCCCATAAACACTTCACCTCCCGCACCGGGAATTCTGATAAACTCAGGTCTTTGAGAACGGGGCTCTGTGGAAAACTTGCAACCTTAGGGCAGCAGCAGATTTCTAGCTTCTCAAGCACCGGGAATATTACTGAGCTATCAATGGCCACACCTGCACTGTTTTCTGCCCAACCCTCTAGACTAGGTAGCTCTTCCAAGAACATCTTCTTCAACTTCGGGAAAATCTGTAGAGGGGTATTGTGTCTTTCAACTTCTATGCAAAGGTTATCACACAATGTCTTCAGTTTGCCCACGTTCGTTAAGGATAAGTACTCCAGTGAAGGTGACAACCATACTACAGGTATATTCTTACACCTTGTCCAGTTCGTAATTGTGAGTTTTCTTAAGCACTGAAACATCTGAGGGTCTCTCATCCATCGTGGTATTTCTAGGCCACCATATCCATACAACTCCAAAATTTGGATCTTGCTATGAGGTTCTAGATGCTGGAACACTTCTTCCTCAATACATGCCTCACTTTCGGGCTCTTCATATCTTTTAAGGCCCCAAGAAAACAACAGCTCACTCAGATTTTGCTTCTGTTGGAGATTGGCTTCTTTTGCGTGCTTTACACTCTTTATTTTCCTCAAGTTGTACAATTTCATCTTATTGCAAAGGTGTCGCAAGTCTTTGAGTTCCTCAATACCACAACCCTCTCTAGTATCCACAACAAATCTTGTTAGTGTGCGAAGATTGTTCAACTGGCCAATGTTTCGAGGCATCCGCTCCAACTTATCACATCCAGAAAGATAAAGATGTATGAGCTTTCTCAGGCTTATCATCATGTCCTCTGGTAGCTCTTGCAGTCCTTCACAATGATTGAGCCTTAACGTTTGCAGGTTATACAACAGACATATTGAGTCGAGCAATATAGCATTGGGTTTACAATTGGAGAGGTCAAGATACCGCAAATGTTTTGCATTTATGGCCTTGAAACTGGCACCCGACGTACTCTGCCAATGCAATGCTCGTAATGATACACGTGGCAGCCGGTTAAAATCCAGGTGTATCCTTGAAGGAGCTAACAAAGTGCGGAGAGATGTTTTGCCTTCCAACAATCGAGTGATATGTTCCAATTCAACCTCTGACATTTGCAGGTGACGGACATTTTTTACCAATGTTTTCTGTTCAGTCAATTCTTCTATGGTGGCACATTCATTGCTAACATCTCTAGCCAAGTCATGCATTAAGTCATGCATTTTACAAACTATTGTCCCATATCCTATGGCATCAGAATAGCCATCAGATTTGACTACCACTTTAATATCTTGCAGGAAGGTTCTCCAAACCAACTCATGGAAAATAAATTCTCCTTTCCATGTTAAATCCATTGTTCCATCTTCTTGAATAAAGTGATTTGCCATCCATAGTTGGATCAACATATCCTTCTCCATCTCATAATCTTTGGGGAAAAGTGCACAAAATGCAAAGCATTGCTTCATTTCAGATGACAGGTGTTTGTAGCTTAACTTCAGTATGGGCATGACTTCGTGTTTGCCTCCAATATTATCCCCAATGTTACTTTCTTCGATGGCCTTCCATTCCTCAACTCGTTTCTTTGAACTCAGCAATCCACCCATTGTCTTCAAAGCAAGAGGCAATCCCCTGCATTTTTTGACAATACATCTTCCTGTGGTGATTAATTCTGTTTGCTCCTCTACACCATTGCTAAATGCTTTGTTTGAAAACAGTTTCCATGAATCTTCTTCACTCAGAAATGCTAGCTCATGGGGCTTAACAGTGCCCATTATATAGGCCACTTGTTTGCTTCGACATGTGACCATGATAATGCTTCCTGGTGAGTCAATTGCAGAAAACTACCACATTTACGGCTAGGTTTGCGAAAAACCACCAAGTCGATAATCCGTTGCAAAAAACACCATGATTTCACTAAACTCCTTGCAAAAAGCACTAATCGGGTGATTTGGCCCATTTGATCATTTTCTGACAAGTGGGGCCAGATTGTAAGGAGGTGTCTTAGCAAAAATATTACGTACACACCCCTGGATCTTAAAATAGCAAGCAATCAACCCCTCCTCCCGATATCCTGCTCCCGATCCAATCGGGAGGAGGCAACCGCCGGGCGCCCTCGCAGCCGACCATGCCGCCCCCGCCGCCGCCGGAAGCCCGCCCACCGCCCTCTGTCCATGGCGCGGACGCCCTGAGCCGCCATGCCCTGGTCCTGAGCCGCCGTGCGCAATCCAGTCCCTCCCCATCTGGGCCAGCAACTTTTGCGGCGGCGATGGACTGCATATCCAGCCCGCGGGGCTGTAGCTCGCCTCCAATGCTCCGGCGGCTTCGGCGAAGAGGCGTCGGGCGGTGAGGCAGGCCTCGCTGGCGCGGACGGCTACGAAGCGAAGGAGGCTGCCCGCGAAGAGCACGTCGACGGTGGCGGCCAGGTAGGCGATGTGGAGCGTCGAGGCGTCCGCCATGGATGGATCTTGGAGGTCCACCGGCATGGTCTCTCCGACGAGAACCAACAGGAATGGTGGCTGCCGCAGGGAGCCCGTCCCTGAGCCCACACTGCCGCCGGGAGCCCGCCCCTGCAACCCTTCGTCCCTTCTGTTTCCTTCCCGACGAATGCTGCCGCCCCATAACACAGGCGTCCATGGGAGGAGAGGAGGAGCGTGACGCAATAGACATCTCCGACGCTGACGAGGGCGTCACCGCGCGTACCGGATGGCAGGGCCAGTGCGCCGCGGTTGTGCACACCGGGGGTCTGATTGCGTTTCTTTGTAAATATCTAGGGGTGTGTGTGCTAATTTTTTGCCAATTAAGCTCCTTACAAGTTGGCCCCACTTGTCAGAAAGTGATCAAACGGGCCAAATCATCCGATCAGTGCTTTCTACAAGGAGTTTAGTGAAATCACAGTGTTTTTTGCAACGAATTACCGACTTGGTAGTTTTCTGCAAACCTTGCCGCAAATGTGGTAGTTTTCTGCAATTGACTCCTTCCTGGTCCACCAACAGAACACAATAGTGGCTTCAATTCATCATCCCACGTCCTTTTTTCTTCATTCCATACATCATCGAGAACAAGTAAAAATCTTTTCCGGCCAATGACTTCCTCAAGTTTCTTCTGCAATAATTCAATGTTGCCAGACATGCACCAACCTCCCTTTCTAGCCAATGCCTTTTCGTTTTCTGGCAAATCATCTATAGCCAATTCAATGATGGATTTCAGAATAGCAATAACATCAAAATTATCTGCCACGCAGTGCCAGATCTTCAACTGGAAATGATGCTGGACCTCTCGGTCGTTGTACACCATCTTAGCACGTGTCGTCTTGCCAAGACCGCCCATACCAAAGATGGGCAGCACCTGCACCCTCCGCTGATTTTGCTGGTCTAGCAGCAATTTCACCACTCCCTTCTTGTCATCATCTCTTCCAAACAGCTCGGTGGACTCATCCAATTTGGAGTGCGTCTGCCGCCAAGTATGTTGCTGCTCCATCCGATTCACGGAATTCTCGAGGCCAAACGTGTTCATCTCCTCCACTAACTCCTTGATCTTATTGAGAACTCCCTTGAGCTTCCTGCTCATGGCAAAACGGAAGAGCAGTGGGCTGTGGTGCGTGACGTAGCCGAGTACCTTGCGGGAGGTGGAGTCGCCGATCTGGGCTTTGCGCCGCAGCGCTTCGTACTGGAACGTCCTCGTAGGCGACGGCCTTGAGCTTCTCCATCCAGCTCTTGATGTAGCCATTCGTCTGACTCATTTCCTCCGCGTTGACTAGCTTGCACTCCACGGCTAGCAGATGGTGTTTCAGTGTTTCACGGTCGTCATCGAGGCCACACATGCGGGTCACGGTCTGGACGAGAGCGTCTGCAGCCTTGCTGGTCACACCGCGCACCAAAGGGAGAAGCAGAGATTCTGCCATGATCTTGCAGATCGATGGAAGAAGAACTGCAGCATGTGAAGAAGGGGAAAGGGATTAAGCACCGACGGACGAGGAACAACCGGAGAAGTGCAAATCACACCCAAGATTCGAGGGGAGCATGTACCTTAGCAACACCCAAAATGGAGCAGATCCAAATTGGTGAAAGGGCAGAGATATCTCCCCGTGGAGCTCTGTCGCCAAGGCTCCTATGGGGTGCTGCGGTTGGTGAAATGAGAAGGAAAGCAAGTGGTGATAAACTTAAGCAAGAGTTGGGTCAATTGCTTTGCTTTCACATGTCATATGCATACACCATACGCATACGCGGGTTCAACATATAATAACATGGCGATGCGAGTTTTCCGTGGTTCGGCATACAGTGTCCGTGAGTGCATAGCTCGGTGCTTTCGCATCTGCTCAGCCCGCATGCTATACTCTCTTTCCTGGCAACGCTGCTAAATGGGTTTCAACCTGCCAATTATTAATTAAACCCATTAAGCGTCGCGTGAAGGGTGGCCAACCAGCTATGCCATGTGGCGCAAGCTGGTTGACTGTGGTGAAAAAGCTTTTGGGATATTATTTTTAGATGGATGTGAGGAATTTTTTTAAATTTTTTAAATTTTTAGATGGAGGTGATGACCCCATAAGTTTTTAAATGAAGGGGATCACTGAAGGAAAGGTTGGTCATAAATTTGGAGAGTTTGCTTTTATGTTGATGATTTTTTTTCTTTTTTTTACTTCTTTTTCTAAATGGAGGTGAGGATTTTTTTTTAAATGTTTTTCTAGATGGAAGCGAGGACTCCGTCTATTTTTTTAAATGAAAACGTGTGCACAACTTCCTCTCAAGCGGTGCCACAGGGTGATGCCCCAACCACTAGTATCATATACTCCCTCCGTTCCATAATATAAGAACGTTTTTGACACTAGTGTAGTGTCAAAGACGTTCTTATATTATGGGACGGAGTGAGTAAGTAGTAGTGGGTGGAAGAGAAAGACACAACAGCTACCAAACAAAGTGTACACAATCTTCTAAAAGGAAATATCTTTCTCCTTGCAAATATCATACTGCACTTGCGTGTGGATCTAGAGAAGCCAAACATAATAGCTACTCGCATACTCCCAAATAAAGCGTTGAAGGAAGTTTCCACTTGCTGTAGTATCGTGCAGTACTTCGGTGTAGCCCATATCATGCAGTATTAAACAAAGTGTTGGACGGATTTTGAACATTTTGAAGGGTTCCACGTATATTGCGATTGAAGAGACGACATTAAATGGCATGTTAAGCAAGTTCATGAAAAGTTGAACTTCTAGCCATTTTTCATAATGCAACAGAGGATATTATGGCATGATTGTGAATGGCAACTGGATATTAATGCTCATAAACATGCTTAGTCAATTTTTGGACTGTACAAACCAATCTTCTAAAAGGAAATCTCTTTCTCCAGATTACTGGGATGGAAAAAGAAGTTGGCATCGTAAAGCAGAGCAGGGGAGCACTAGGTGGGAGGGGTACAGAACTGATGAACATGGCTGGTATATGGTAAGTGGGAATGCCTGGTACAGAACTGAGAGCTACCCTTTTTTTTTGAAGGCAACTGAGAGCTACCTTGACTGCTGCGGCCACCGGGAAAATGCCTGGTAAATTGGGATGCAAAAGCAAGAAGGTTAGTTTTCAGGTGAAAAGAAATAATAGGAGGCGCTCCTATCCTATATGTAGCAAATCATGTGTCAGGACTTTCTACACATTTAAAGAACATGTGGTGGAATTTAAAGATTGAACAACTGCAACAGAACCTGTTTCGTAATTCTTTCATGCAAAAATGCCTTCACTTCCCACATGTAACGCTTTACACATGGCACCTAATTTCTTGGTCTGGTCAATTGTTTTCTTTATCTGTAATGCTTTGGGTACGGTTCATGTGAACACTATTTCAAGTTTAAAAAACAAAGAATAAGTACACATTAGCACGAAAGTGTCCTTCTGCTCCCAGGTGCAAATGAACCTGGGATGAACAGTAAACTATGAAAAATTAGTAATAAAAAAATCAAAACATTCTTTTTTGGCGATTAACATCATGCCAAAACCATGAGTTGTTTTCGAGATCTTATGGTTTCAGCTCCAGCCTACTCCAACTTGTTTGAAACTAAAGGCTTTGTTGTTGTTTGTTTGTTAAACATTGTTGAATGTTTCGCCTTGGTGCAAAGTTTCATGACATTGATAGAAGTCTGGGCAACAACAAAAAAATCAGTGCTCCAAAATGCTTTCAAAAATAGCATATTTAGAGCATTGGTTTTTTTCGCAGAGCACTTTTTTCATCACAAAAATTTGCACGCAGCTGAAACATTCGACAATGTGTGTCACAAAAAAAAATTCAGAATTTGCGTTCTAATTTTTTACATTTTACTGTTCATCCATTCACCCGGGAGCAGAAATACCACGTCTCACATTAGCACGTTTGTCTTCAATTAATAAAGAATCTAAAAATGGCAATTGCATCATCTTTAACAATTTATAAAAATGCTAACAGCCGAATAAATATTGCGGATCTCTTACACATACTGACTGATTGGTAAGGACCTTTGTCACCGGTAGTACAACTCAAATTATAGAAAACATTTCTAGCCAAAATGAATATTATTCACAGAAATATTATCTGACTTACTACAAATCCTTATGTTAAGTGTGTTGCTTATTGGTAAGGACCTTTTGTTTGTGACAGCAGTAGACCGTGACATGACATTAAGGTTCGTGGTTAGACATGGAAAATATATATCTCTCTTGTACTAATTTTACCTGAGTGTCTATTTCATACTCCATCCGTTCCAGAATGTAGTGCACCCGCGCTTCCCGAGATCTAACTTTGACCATAAATTTAACCAACGAGACCGACTGTGGCGGGAGCAAAAACTATACCACTGAATTCGTATCGAAAGAGTGAATTCAGTGGTATAATTTTTGCTCCCGCCGCAGTCGGTCTCATCGGTTAAATTTACGGTCAAAGTTAGATCTCTGGAAACGCAGGCACACTATATTATGGAACGGAGGGAGTACTGAACATCAACGAATCGAGTTAATTACGTTGTGTTGTTAGTGGAATTCCTTCTAATTCTAAATTAGAGAAAGAGGGGTTTTATACCTTAGGGGAACGGACTCGTGAAGGAAATGATCTTTATATGGAAATGAAGGAATCCGGGTGAATCAACTTACTAATTAAAAAAATTAGTAGAACTTCCTCTTTGGAATAGAAATTGGCTATTTCTACATAGGGAAAGTCGTGTGCAATGAAAAGAGTTTTTCTTATTGAAGGCTGGATTATTATCCATTTTTAGTGATAAAAAATCACGACATATTAGTTATGTCACTCTCACTATACCCACATATAATATAATATGTGGGTATGTAGTATATGATTCGTCCCGAAAAGGAGTCTATTGATTCTCTCCCAATTGGTTGGAGGGTTTGTTTTGACGGTAGTGGCCAAAATGGTTATCAATAGGGGTGAGGTAGTGTTTTATGTTATCAACTATTTCGTGTTTTCAAAGTTATTAATTGTCTCATACCCTATTTTTGATTCGTGTGCAACCTTTGTGTTCTCCTCCATCATGCACTTATTTTTTTTAAACATGAGGCAAAAACTTTACCTATTTCATTGATTAAGAAGAAGATTGTTGCCCAGTTGATCATGGAAAACCGGGCAAAAACCGAAACAACAAGGACCAAAAGCCCACTCCAGAACATCAAGAACACACATGACCAAGCCCACCTCGCATATGACGTGCCGAACATCGCAACAAACGCAACCACACAAACACACACCACGTGGTGGAACCGCATCACCAAACAAACCAGCCTTCCACCGTGGCCGGAAACAAGAAGTCGTGACTGCTATGGGAGAAGCAGACACGAGACTTTCCCACGATGATGAAGAATCAAGCACTCCACAAGTCATGTGTCAATTGCAACACTCAACATGTCGATGACCAGCATCAACGACAACCACGTCGCCCACACGCCATGTGGTCCCATGTCATCAGCAAAGCTCCCACGGCCGCCACCCCTATTTCCACTGCTCACCCGCCCTACGCACTCAACCACTACTCATCCTCGAACTGCAATGCCGCACTACCCAACTCTATCCACAGTCCACATTGCTCAGGGCAATCACCTGCAAACCACGACCGTCACACCACATCCGAGGCCACCGCCCCGACATACTGTCCAACCACCCCCATTTGCTTCGACCAGACCGATAACCTTGTCACCGCCGCAGCTCATAGTCATCACCTATGTCATGCCGATCTGCAGCCCTGCCAGCACACAGCTACCAGAGGCCCACCACCTTGACGCTCAACGAAGAACCAAGACCCACTGCCCACTGCCCCGGCGTACATCTCCCTTGATGACGAAAGCACCCCACACAGCATCCATAGGCCGACCCTCGAAAGCGGCGCCTCCAAGGAGGTTACGACGTAAATGCCGCTGCTGCCCACTACGAAAAGCCGAAGTTTGGGTTTTAAACCGGAGAGCCCAAGCACCACAACAAGCGAAAGGAAGAGGAGCTTCGGGACACGCCTCCAAGGAGGTGGTGGCACCTGCAGGCGCCGCCATTGTCGAAGGCTTTCGCCAAGTCCCTCCTCTGCATCATTGTAGTGAGCTTGCAAAGTGAGCTTGCAGATCTGGAGCACCAATGGTACCAAGACCACCAGAGTCATGCATGTTGTGCAGAACACCCAATCGTCAGCCACCAGATCTTCATGTGACATAAGACCGCGTCTCCTCTTGCCACGGATAAATGACACATGACACACCTGTTGGGGCCAGATCAGAGCGCACCACTCTGAATCCACTGCCCCAGCTGCTGTAGAAACCCATGTCATCGCAGCCATCAACATAGAGCCGCCTCCCCGGCATCCTTGCCCCCTTCCCGTAGCCACCACACGAGATGCCTTACCCAGGAGCAGTCCCCCACGGCGAATTCAGGCACAAGACCACAGATCTATAGGCCGAAGATGGCACAAAATGGCGTAGCCTTGGCGAATCCCACGGAGCCGCTCCTCCAAACTGCTGCCCTCGCTTACATGCCTCCGTCGCTATCCCGGGGGGAAGCTAGCATTTGGGTATAGGGAGGCCAAAGTCAAGTTGATATAAAAAATTCTCTAGGATGTAATATGGTTAAAGTGTAATATTAGTTTAACTATGAATGCCAAAAAGATGAAAAGGTATATGAATTTGATCCGGAGAGAACTTGGCTGCTAATTCCTTTCAGTGTGTATTATCATGGGATTAGGAAGCAAATTGTCCCTCATTTTGCAAGTTTAAAAAATTAACTAATCTATAGAGTGTTTGGGGCAATTTTCCATTCACAACTGTAGAACTGCAAGTTCTAGAAATAGCATCACAAGACAACCAAAAGGACTGAAGTTGAATAATTTCAAACACGTGAAATAACTAAAATCTGATGTATAATTTCACGTGAAATAACTTAAACTGAAATTAGCTATAGCGATTCACGTAATCAATGAAATGAATGTGATCGTCTTGAAATAGACCGATCTTTTTCCGCTAAGTATTATCAGTTATTTCATGTGAATCGATAGAGCTAGATTTAGCATCACAACACAAGTATCTGATGTATAAGAACTAAAATCTCTTTCAAAATTAGCATCACAACACAAGAATTAAGAGAAATTGATACAAATCGCCAGAGCTACTGCTAACCTTCCTTGGCTGGACCAAGAAAACCTATCGCGACACAGATGATCTCGATTGCGAGGAAGGACTAGAGGCGGCAGCTGGGGCGAAGGGTTTGAGCGGCATAACGCAAATCACAAGTGCCAATGATGCGGGCAGTTAGGTTGTCTCGTACATGTCTGATGGGTTGTGTCATGGGCCTTTCCTTTTATTTTTGTTTTACGCTTCAGATAGGAGGGGCCGAATACGTGTAATTACATGGATTACCGCTAGTGACTATATACCTTCTACACATTCCTTCGACGATTGGGAGAGGGCAAGCCCCTGCTCACCCACCTTGTTTCCGTCACTGTCGCTATCCTGCCGACCCTCGTAAACCCACTATCATCACCGAGCGCACATGCAGCCTGACCCTCACGCACCCACTGTCGTCGCCGAGCACACGCGCAGCCCGATCTCATGCACCCATTGCCGCCGCCGAGCATAAGCGCAGCCCCCGCATAGCTCACGACACCGGCACCATCCAGACAGTCGTTACGCGCCGCACTAGCTCGTGCTGCCGCCCCGGCATCTAGGCTCCACCGTCAGTGGCGGAGACAAGGGGGGCGAGCAGGACCTGAGCCCCCAACCATCGAAGGAATGTGTAGTAGGTACATTGTCATTAGCAGTAATCCGTGTAATTACACGTACCCGGCCCTCCCATCTGAAGCGTAAGACAACAACAAAAGGAAAGGCCCATGACACAACCCATGAAACACGTACGAGACAACCTAACTGCTCGCGTCATTGGCGTTTCTGATTTGCGCTGCGCCGGGGAGCTCCTATTGAGCGCTTTAAGCGCCCCAGAAGAAAACCAGCACCTACAGAAAACGCGAAGTGGGCCGGCCAACCAATGCACCAGCGCAGAAACTGTTGCGCGGAAAAAGACAGGCAAAAACTTGCGAGTAGGAGGAGTCAAACTTGCATCACTACTTCGAAAGATGGCTTAGCTAACCACTACAGCCACTTGATCAATGTGACAAACAGCAACACGGACACTTAAAGAACTACTGCAGCCGCGTTATTTATTATCCACAACTTACATTATTATATTTTTATAAAACAAAGTTTATCAAATTTTTAAAAAAGATCACGAATTGGAAAAGTTCATCGTTACTGAAATTTTTCCATCAAATTTGATAAGAAAAGTTCATCTATCAGAAAAAAAATCACCAATTTTGAAAAAAAAGTTCACAAGATGTGAAAGAAGTTCATCAATTTTGGAATAAAAAGATAATGGAATTTGAAAAAAAATCATCAAATGCGAAACAAGTTCACCGATTTGAGAAAAAGTTCATCGAATTTTGGAAAAAGTTCATTGAATTAAAAAAAAGGTTCATTGAATTTAAAAAAAATCATCGGATTTGAAAAAAAGTTCTCCAAATTTGAAAAAGTTCATCGGTTTTAAAAAAAGTTCCCCGAAGATATAAATAAGTTCACCAATTTCAAAAAAGATCACCAAATTTGAAACTAAGTTCATCAATTTGAAAACAAGTTCTTCGAATTTCAGGAAAAGTCCATTGAATTTGAAAAAAGTTCATCAATGTTAAAAAAAGCTTTAAATTTTAAAAAGTTCATCAAATTTTAAAAAAGTTCATTGAATTGAAAAAAGTTCATCAAATTCGAAAAAAAATCATCAATTGTTAAAAATAGTTCACTAAAAAAATTCAATGAGGGAGGAAACATGGAAGAAGAAAAAAAAGTTCATGCATGTAAGGAAAAAACATGAAAATCGATGAGGGAGGAAATATGGAAGAAGAAAAAAAAGAAAAACAGAAAAAAGGAAAAAAGAAAACAGAGAAGGAAGGAATAAAAGGAAAAAAGAGTTGAAGCTCACCAGGTCCCGCTCTGTAGTGCAGTGGTTGTAGGTAGGAAGTTTGACGAGAGAGGACGCGGGTTAGATTCGCAGCGAGGCAATTTCTTTCTTTTGCAAATTAACGTACGCAGTAATGGGCCGGCCCAGCGCGGGGCGCTGCAGGCGCCCGTTACGCCGCTCAAACCCTACGCCTCAACTGGCACTTCTAGTCATTCCTCGTGATTAGATTGCGATCATCTGTGTCACCATAGGTTTTTTACGCTCGTCAATTCTATGGTCCAGCCGAGAAAGGGTCCAACCACTTTGGGTCTTATTCTACGCAGCCTTTCCCTACATTTCTGCAAGAGGCTGTTGACTTGAACCCGTGACCTCATGGTCACAAGGCAGCAGCTTTACCACTGCGCCAAGGCTCCCTTTCTCTAGCGATTTGTATCAATTTCTTGTAATTCTTGTGTTGTGATGCTAATTCTGAAAGAGATTTTAGTTCTTATACATGAGATTCTTGTATGATTATGCTAAATCTAGCTCTAGCGATTCATGTGAAATAACTGAAATTGAAATAATACTTAGCGGAAAAAGATCAGCCTATTTCCAGATGGTCACATTCATTTCATTTATTACGTGAATCACCATAGCTAATTTCGATTTCAGTTATTTCACGTGAAATTATACATCAGATTTAGTTATTTCATGTGAAATTATTTAATTTCAGTCCTTTTGGTTGTCTTGTGATGCTAGTTCAGAAACTTGCGGTTCTACAATTCTGAATGGAAAATCGACCCAAACACTCTATAGATTAGTTTATTTTCTAAACCTGCAAAATGAGAGACAACTTGCTTCCTAATTACATGATAATACACATTGAAATGTATTAGCTGCCAAATTCTCTCCAGATGAAATTTGTATATCTTTTCATCTTTTTGGCATCAATAGAGGTAAATTCAAACTAGTAGTACACTTTAACCATATTTCACCCTAGAAAGTTTTTTGTATCAACTTGACTTGGCTCCCTCCCCTATACCCAAATCCTGGCTCCGCCACTGTCCGCCGCGATCACGCTAACAAAGAAGCTCCACCCTCATTTCGGAATGAAGCCTGCCGCCACCACGGCAAGGGCCGTCGACGGCAGCGACAGGGGGTGGCGAAGGAGGGAGCACAGGCCGCTGGGAATTAGGGTTCCCCCGAGCCACCATGGAGAGGCCATGCGGGGGTCGGGCATGCAATCCCCTTCACGCGCTTATTCTTGACAATAAGTGTTCTTAGTCGGTGCAATTCATGTTATACCCCTGGGTTAGTCCACACATATCTCGAGCCCAGGGCTGAGACGACACCGAGGGCCCTTGTTTACAAATATTCAAAAGATTACCATATTCTAATGGCAAAGGAAATAACCAGTACATTGAATAGATCAGTGGTCTCTAGCTAGAATCTGAAAAGGAAGAAAGTAATTATTTCCATTGATAAACAGATACATCATGCTACTGAGAAAAACATTGCGGTTCCACAAAAGATTGCTTTCCACACACAAAAAATGACTTTTTACTCACTATACCATCTTTCTTCTAAAAACACTAATAAGCTTTGATAGAACTGATTGTTGCTGAAGCTTATGTACTACGTACTGTTGGATATAAAGTTAATACTCCCTCTGATTCATATTACCACTTACTAAATGAGCGACAAGTAAGGATTGGAGGACACCCACGGGAGCTGCCGGCGCCGGCGCCAAGCGCAAAGCTTTCGCTTGGGAGCTCGCCACTACCACCAGGAGGCGCCCCTACCGATCTCGCGGCGAGAGTCAGGCCAACCCCGCCAAATCCGGGCACGACCAGAGTCTGCCAAAGCCATCCACCCCTACTCCCATGCTGCCCACACGACCAAGAGGAATAGGCATCAACGTCACCATGAGGCCTGCCAGAAAGCCCACCGTGGATCCCACCATCCAGAGTTGCCGTCCCGGCATCCTCCGACAACTCAACACCGCCAAAACACGAGGCCATCACCCTATCAAGCCACGAGCCTCCACCTCGACTTGGGCAGAGAAACGACCGAGTCAACCGCAGGAGAGCAACCAGCCCACGGCAGGGGGGCCTAGTCAAACCCCAACACCGGCGACCAGCCCGCGCCGTCGGCCAACTGCTAACTAGCACTACCTAGAGAGGAGGGGTGTCACCCCATAAGATCTGGCAACTCGAGATCCAGACAGGGGGGCCGCATGGCATCCGGCACCTCCGGCCACCCGGTGGTAGCCGGTACCTCCGGCCGCCAATCACCCAACTCGGTCGGCTCCCCGTGGTTCACTCCGCCCCCTCTGCACCAAACTCGAGGGCCGCCGCTCCAACCAATAGCACCCAGCCGCCGCACGCCCGCGGTTGAAGATTGTCACAGCCACTCAGCGTCGCCGGGCAAGCGCCACCACCACCGCGCCACAACCACCACCGCCCAGAAGCATGGAGGAGGCTGCCCACCGCGCCCCAAGCCGTCCCGCAGCCCGTGCCACCCGACGGCCGCCCTGAACACCCAAGCAAGCCTCCCGAGGCAGTCTCCGTTCCGCACCGCCACCACCGCCACCATGCCGATGTTACCTCCGTCGAGTCATGCGGAGGCCCCAGCCGACCGCAGCCCAAGAAAAACATTGTAGTTCCACGAAATATTGTTTTCCGCAAAAAAAAACACTTTCTGTTCGGTACACACATACTGTGTGTCTGGGGGGGGGGGACCTGGGCCCTTGTTTATACAAATGCTAAAAAATATACACCATGCTAAAAATGGCATAGGAAGTAACCAGACATTGCATAGGTTATTGATGGTCTCTAGAATCTAAAAAGGCCTTTACAAACTACTCCCTCCGTCCCGTGATATAAGATGTTTTTTGCAAGTTAACATAGCTTGCATAAACGTAATTATTTGTATCGATAAACAAATATATATCATGATACTAATAAAAGCATTGTGTTTCCACAAAAGATTGCTTTCTACACAAAAACGACTTTCTATTCAGTATTACCACCTTTCTTCTAAAAACTCAAATAAGCTTGATAGAACTGATTGTTGCAAAAGATTGTAGTCAAGAAAGAAGTTAATGTATTACTGTCGGATATTAAGTTTTTTTTGTCGCCATCTACTGTTAGCGGATAAACATTTTGGAGAAGACATCACCACACAAGTAGCTTAAATACAGACAAGAGAAGAAATAATAAGAGCACATACATATGGTTGGATGTCGGTGGCTGGATCGCAGAAAGAACAAGAATTAAGCCTCCCGCTTTTCTCTTTATCTTGAGCAACCTCTCTAAGCAAGTGAGGACCTCTAGAATTAAGCACAAAACGAGAACAATGTGAGTAACTCAATTTGGTGCCGCTTGTGCAAGATTGAGGCGAAGAACGCAGAGCTACTTGACGCTGAATTTCTGAGAGGGCAACGGACGAACCACATACCTTACCATCTGCCCATATAAATAATTTTACTACGGGGCTGAGTAGAAGTATTCGGCTGCTTGTGGAAGGAGGGGCTGCGCCGTTGGTCTTCAATCCGCGGGTGCTTGGGAAGGAACAGGGACCGCCGCCGGCGGCGTTGTGACGCAAAACTGGGAAAGGCGAGGCGTCGAAGGAAAAGGTTTGGTTTCTGGTGCCTGATGTGGGCTGCAGCTTGGGCTTTCTATTTTTTGTGAAACCATTCTAGATTTATGGGCCGAATGAAATAATCCCCAAAGCGTTTTGTGGGCCTCGTGATTGATGGCTGGACGAACGGCTTTTCTACACTTTTCTGGGTGGTTTTTATTTTCAAGAAGGAAAACATATTTAATACCATATATTATTTGCGAAACAACTACCTAGTTTAAGTATTTTTTTTTTGAATTTTATAAAAAAATCGATGAATTTTGAGAAATGTTCATGATTTTTTAAGTGTTCACATTTAAAAAAACATCATAACTATTATAAATGTTCATAAATTTGATAAAATTCTATTTATTAAAAATGTGCACATATTATTTCAATTTTTTCGTGAATAAAAAAGTTCCAGTTTTTTAAGAAAAAATCATATCTTTTAAAATGTTCTTGTTTTTAAGTGAAACAAAAAAACACCGAAAACACGTCTTCAAACATCTCATGGGTCTCTAGAAGGGCGAGAAGCCTTTGTTTTAACCCCCTAAAAAAGAAAAGTTGTTTAGCTCATCCATAGCTACGACAATAAAGCCTACATTTTCTTCTAGTTGAGAAATGAATAACAATATACCCCTGGTTAAATAATTTTGAATGTGCTTTTCAGACTTAGAATTGCACTGTGTTATGCACAGTTCATTGAGGTCCTGGAATCTAAACATGTCAACCCGGATAAAGAACTTCAGGCGAAGAGGGAGAAAAAAAATTAGAAGCCCAAGAAAGGGTATCTGAATTCTGATGGAGCTGGATTTTTCAACGCAACGCACCAAAGAAAGTTTATGTTTCATAGTCGTAACAAGATCTGAAGACGAACTGTTATCACAACAAAGTAAACTGCAAAGCACCATTTTGTAAGTTCCCTCGGGAAATTGACGCAACATCAGTGGAAGCAAAGACAAAATCTGTTGAGGGCGAGCCAAGCTTCAGTATACTTTCTTTTACGGGCAAGCTTCAGTATACCAGAGTTTCAGAGTATCTCGGTGTAAGCTAGTTGCACTCTTCATCCTCACATAATCCCAAGTTTTGCTCCCATGGACATGTGCTTCGTTCCTGTAACACTCAACTTGCTATGCGTGAAGAGGAAGAATAATGGGGGCTGGGAACAGAGGAGGAGACAGGGCAATTCAGACTTTGCTATTTCCTTCCCCTTAACTGACGAAACAGTCGACAAGCGCCAGTGTTTATACACCTACACGGCTATACACACCAGTAGACCACACACACACACGCCTCCTATCCAGGCTCAGCCACACCACATTCCCAACAACGACACACACAAACGCTTTCACAGCCAAGGGACAATTTGCACATTTGTAGGCAAATAAAAATTCCTACTGACATCTACGTGTCGAGAAAATGGATCAAGACATATCTGCCTGCACTATCGCACACATGTAGAGAAAAATCTCTAGGAAAATACTGATCAAGACAACACTCATCATATGCCGTGCTGATGGGGTTCCCAACTTTGCTCGACGGGCACTGCTTCCTTCATCTTGTGGATGCTTTCAGAAATGCCAACCTGCAGGTACATTGAATCATCACATTAGCGTTGCATTATACCTGAATATTGCCAGCATATCATCCACCCGATTTGTAGGGAGATTTACCAGGGTAAACGTTCATGCGGATTTGCTTCGCAGCTTGGGTTTTCCTGACGCTCTATCATCCAAAAGTGGTATCTGAATTCTGGCAGGAGTTCAAAGCAAGATAATTGTAGGTAAATCGGTATCTACTAGTCTGATAACCAATTTCCTTGACGATTACGAAGAGAGATGCAAATAAAGATGATGAAAACATTTTGGCATCGCATCACATTAAGTAGTGTCATCAAAGCAATTTTGGTGATGATTTATGATGCAGAACAGATGTTTAGCTAGATGTACGATAATTAGCATTGGCAATCTGCAGTAAACCGCAACTGCAAGGAATCGACGTCTCCAGCTGGAGCAAGCGGATTAACACTAGGCACTAGTAGGAAATACTAGAGATGTCACTGGATTTGGATTGGAGGTACTACAGATGCACAGCAACAGATTAACACTGGCACTAGCAGAAGTACTAGAGATGTCAATGGATTAAAAGTTTACCTCTTTATGCTAATTGTGGTGATCATTGAGACGAGCACAGAGCAGTAAGCAACAAGATATACTTGTCCAAAAAATGTGTACAGAATGTGGCACCGAGACGGAATCACGGAAGATCAAAAGATTTCGGAATCAGCAGATTCTATGAAACAGAAAAAAAAAGTAATCAGTTGGGAGTTACTTATATTATATTATGCTGGAATATAGCATAAGGAAAGATAGTTAACTAAACCATAATAACACCAGGAAAGGAATTGTAGCATACGCACTTCAGTTATCACCAGACTTCGAGTGAGCACAGGAGGGGAGGAGCCTTCTTAGAAACTTCTTTCTGCTGGTTTCTGTTTCTGCTTCTGCTTCTGCTATAATTGTGGATTCTGCTTCTGCTTCTGCTATAATTGTGGATTCTGCTTCTGCTTCTGCTTCTGGAGCTCAAGTTCTGAATCCTGATTTATGCGCTGACCAAGGGCTGGAAATACAGCCCAGCTTCTCGGCATTGTCTTTCCAACTCGGGGCATCTCTCTATGGTTAGCTGGTCAAGGGCTGGTAAACGCTGAAGGAGACCATTCGGGAATTCCTCTATCGCTGGACAACAAGTGATTTGCAATATCCGAAGAGAAGTGAGGCCATCCATCCCGTCAGGCAACCCTTTCAGCCTCGTGCAGCTATGCACCACTAGGTTGCTCAGCTTTGCCAGATCTCTAAGGTTCGACGACAGCGCCACCAAACCTTCGAAGTATCGAATCTGCAAAATTTCAATGGATGTAGGCAACCTTGGAATATCCCATGAACACTTCGCGTGCAAGTAATAGCTCCCTAAACTCAGTTTTTTTAGAACGGGGCTCGGTGGAAAACTTGCAACCTTAGGGCAGTGGCTGATTTTTAGCTTCTCAAGCACCGCGAATATTACTGAGCTATCAATGGCCACACCCGCACTGTTTTCTGCCCATCCCTCTAGACTAGGTAGGTGTTCCAAGACCATCTCCTTCAACTTCGAGAAAATCTGTAGAGGGGTACTGCGTCCTCCACCTTCTATGCAAAGGTTATCACACAATGTCTTCAGTTTACCCATGTTGTGCAGGGATAGGTACTCCAGTGAGGTTGAGAGCCATACTACAGGTATATTCTTACACCTTGTCCAGTTGGAAATGGTGAGTTTTCTTAAGCACTGAAACATCTGAGGGTCTCTCATCCATCGTGGTATTTCTAGGCCACCATATCCGTACAACTCAAAAATTTGGATCTTGCTATGAGGTTCTAGATGCTGGAACACTTCTTCCTCATTACATGCCTCATTTTCGGGCTTTTCATATCTTTTTAGGCCCCAACAGAACAACAACTCACTCAGATTCTGCTTCTGCTAGAGATTGGCTTCTTTTGCATGCTTTACACTCTTTATTTTCCTCAAGCTGTACAGTTCCAGCCTGTTGCGAAGGTGTTGCAAGTCTTTGAGCTCCTCAATACCACAACCAGCTCTACTATCCACAACAAATGTTGTTAGTGTGCGAAGGTTGTTAAGCTGACCAATGTTTTGAGGCATCCGCTCCAACTTATGACATCCAAAAAGATAAAGATGTATGAGCTTTTTCAGGCTTCTTGTCATTTCTTCTGGTAACTGTTGTAGCTCAGTGCAATGATTGAGCCTGAATGTTTGCAAGTTATACAATAGACATATTGAATCTGGCAATGTAACACAGATGTCACATCCGGAGAGGTCAAGGTACCGTAAATGATTTGCCTTTCCGGCCTTGAAACTGGTGGCAAACAGTATTTGACTATCCAATGCTCGTAATGATGGATGTGGCAGCTGTTTCAAAGGTAGGTACAGGAATGGAGCTAACATAGTACGGAGAGATGTTTTGCCATCGCACAACCCACATATCTGTTCAAATACAATCAGTGACATTTCTGAAATTTGCAGGTGACGGACATTTTTCGCCAATGCTTTCTGTTCAATCAATTCTTCTATGGTGGCACATTCATTGCTAACATCTCTCGCTAACTCATGCATTAAGTCATGCATTTTACATACTATTGTCTCACGAGGGCCGACTACCACTTTCATATCTTGCAGGAAAGACCTCCAAATTAATTCATGGAAAACTAACTCTCCTTTCTGAGTTAAATCCATCGTCCCCTCTTCTTGAATAAAGCTGTTTGCCATCCATAGTTGGATCAACTTATCCTTCTGCATCTCATAATCCATAGGGAAGACTGCACAGAATGCAAAACATTGCTTCATTTCAGGTGACAGGTTGTTGTAGCTTAACTTCAGTATGGGCATGACCTCATATTTGCCTCCAACATTATCCCCAATGTTAGTTTCTTCAATGGTCTTCCATTCATGTATCTGTTGCTTTGAACCCAGCCCCCCGCATTTGTTGACAATACGTTTTCCGATTGTGACTAACTCTGTTTGCTCCTCTGCACCATTGCTAAATGCTTTGTTTGAAAACAATTCCCATGAATCTTCTTCACTCAGAAATGCTAGCTCAACGGGATCAACTGTTTGCATTATAGAGGCCACTTGCTTGCTTCGACATGTGACCACTATGACACTTCCTGGTCCACCAACAGAACACAACAGTGGCTTCAGTTCATCCTCCCACAACTTTTTTTCTTCATTCCATACATCATCAAGAACAAGAAAAAACCTCTTCTGGCCAATGACTTCGCCAAGTTTCATCTGCAATAGTTCAATGCTGTCATCCTGGTCACAAGTTCCATTAGACAATTTAATGATCGATTTCACAATAGCAGAAACATCAAAATTGTCTGACACGCAGCGCCACATCTTCAACTGAAAATGCTGCTGGACCTTTTGGTCGTTGTACACCATCTTAGCAAGTGTCGTCTTGCCAAGACCTCCCATACCAAAGATGGGCAGCACCTGAACCCTTGCTGCTCTTGCTGGTCTAGCAGCAGCTTCACCACCCTCTCCCAAAGATGTCGGTAGACTCATCCAGTTTGGAGTGAGTCTGCCGCCAAGGAAGTTGGGGCTCCTGCTGATGGACAGAATTCTCAAGGCCAAACTTGTTCATCTCCTTGACTAACTTATTGATCTTCTCAAGGACTCCCTTGAGCTTCCTGCTCATGGCAAAACGGAAAAGCAGCGGGCTGCGGCGCGTGATGTAGCCGAGTACCTTGCGGGAAGTGGATTTGCCGATCTGGGCTTCACGACGCAGTGCCTCGTACTGGAAGTCGTCGAGGACGTCGTCGGCCTCGTAGGCGACGGCCTTGAGCTTCTCCATCCAGCTCTTGAGGTAGGCATTTGTCTGGCTCTTTTACTCCGCGTTGGCCAGCTTGCACTCCATGGCTTGCAGATGGCGCTCCAGCGTTTCGCGGTCGTCGTCAAGGCCACACATGCGGGTCACGGTCTGGACGAGCACGTCCGTGGCCTTGCCGGCCACACCGCGCACCAAAGGGAGAAGCAGTGATTCGGCCATGATCTTGCAGATCCGAGGAAGAAGAAACTGCACCATATGAAACAAGGGGAGAGAGGTTAAGCACTGACAGATCTGTGGCATATGAAGATGAACAAAACACAGCCAATAATGGAGAAGAGCATGCACCTCAGCAACACCCAAAATCGAGCAGATCCAAATTGGTGAAAGAGCAGAGATACTGCCGCTCGTGCCGTCGCCTGCCGTGTGGAGCTCTCTCGCCAAGGTACTATTGGAATGGGGTGCTGCCGTTGGTGAAAGGAGAATGAAAAGAAGTGGAGACAAGGAACCTAAATGCTGTGTAAAAGCATCTCCGGTAACTCTGAAAACTACCTTCTCTGAACTTACTTTCCAAAAAACTGAGCGTATTGGAAGGGCAAGGGCCAGGGTACTGTAAAACAACTCCCAACGTACACTTTGTTTACTATAGCTATTGTGTTTGCAAGTACCTTCTCTAGATCCACACCCAAGTACTGTATGTTATTAGCAAGCATAAACAGCCTCCAACGTACACTTTGTTTAGTATAGCTATTGTGCTTGTCTTACCTAGATCTACACCCAAGTACAGTATGATATTAGCAAGTTGAAACCACTTTAGCAGCGTTGATAGGAGAGAGCATAGCATGTGGGCTGAGCACATGTGAAAGCACCGAGCTGTGTGTACTCACCGATAAGATTTTTCAATGAAAATGGAAGCCTGTTTGATCCTGTTAAGGGAAACATCATTCACGAGAGTCACGTTCTCTACTGAATCTGAGCTCTATCATACGTCGGGAGTAGAATTTAATGCTTTTTGGGCCGTCTAGCAAGTTGCTTACTAAATTAGTAGTAACCCATGAGGTGAAAGCCTTATTTTGCCGGCTGTTTTCAACCAACGAATAGTCTGTAGTTGCCGAAGTATGGCAACTGGAAGTTACGTGGTTGCATTTTATTTCCTTTTAACTTTGTCCAACAAAACATTGAACTTTTGGACATCCGAATAATGTAACTTACATGTGATTAGACCAATACTCTCCGTAAAGAAATATAAGAACGTTCAGAAACACTTTTATATTTCTTTACAGAGGGAGTACATCAGACACCCCCTTTTCAACAATACTACAATGTCAAAACATCAGAGAGGGAATACTACAATGCCACTGAAATTTTGGACAGCATGGTGGATCAATCGATTGATACATCAGAGCAACTGAATTTTGGACGGCATCAATCGATCAATAGTTCAATACATGAGAGCAACTGAATTTTGGACATCATCAATTCAATCGATCAATGAGAGACTGGTTTCTTGACTCCCCACTATCCCATCATTCGCGTCATTTCAGTTTCTCTTGAGATATGGACCATTGCTTGCCACTCGTTTGTGATTAGCAGAGGACACAGACAGTAAACTGAGCGGCCCTATAGAGCACTGTTCATTCCAGATTCCTCTGACTCGGCCACGTTCTAGCCACTACGCATTCCCGTGACTCCAGTGAATAAAGTGGACAACAAAGTTGACCATGACTCCGCTTATTAATAACTCCCATGAGCACAACACTGATCGTCAAAAGTGCACAGTACCACTAAGGAGAAAACCGAAAGAAAATGAACCTAAAAATCTAACACGAACAACTTTCTCTCCTCACTTCTCTTTTTTTTTCCTACGACCTCTCTCTTCTCTCATTACTCCTCTCTCTGACACATGTTCGCATGGAAGACACAAAACATCTTCTCTCTCATGTCTTTTCTCCTCTCTCTCCATTCACATCTGACTTGGTACAGTGACCTGCTTCTCACTTGTCTCTTTCGATAGGCTCACAGTGACCTGCATGCCTAGTGCTGCGACTGACGCAGCTGTGTTAAATAATCTGGATAAGCATGCTTCCCCTGCAAATTGTCTGCCATACGACAAACTAGAGCACGAATCTCAGCGGGACTCAACAGATGGGATAAGCGGGGGTCGGGACCCCCATCGGAGCCGAGTCCGACGCGTCCTGGGGCTCTGGGCGTGGCAAGGAGGGACGCGATGAGAGGGCCGACAACGGTATGGGAGACGGCGGCGACTCGCGTGAAAGGCGGCGGGATGGGGGTTGGCGGCGGCGGCAGGATGGAAGGCGTGGTGCGGCGCAAGGCAAGCAATCGCGCATCCCTCCCTTGCGCACGCTTTGAGCCGGCCCAAGTGCGGGGCGTAGCGGCCCTGTTTTGTTTTTGTTTTTTTGTTTCTTTCTGCTTTTTCCATTTCTTAACTTTGAAAACAATTCACGAATCCCAAATTCGAAACAATCTTAGGGATTTCAATTTTTTCTTGAAAATAATTTTTTCAGTATTTAAAAATTGCTACAAATTTTAGAAAATGTTTATGATTTCAAAAAATGTTCTTGAATCTTAAAATTGTTCACGAATTTGAAAAATATTCTTGTGTTTAAAGAATTTTTTTCGAACTTAAAAAAATCAAGAATTTTAAAAATTTCCTTGGATTTCAAAATATTATCATGATTTCAGAAAATATTCCCGTATTTCAAAAAATGTGCATGAATTTCAGAAAATGTTCTCGAATTTTCTTTTGTTTTTCAAAATTTCAAAAACAATTCACGTACTTTAAAAGATGTTCCTGAATTTCCAAATAAGATCACATATTTGAAAATTGTTCCTGTATTAAAAAATGTTCATGAATTCAAAATAATGTACAAGATTTGGAAAGTTATTCACAAATTAAAAGTGTGTGCACGATTTCAAAAAATGTTCACGAATTTAGAAAAGTTCACAAAATGAAAGAAAAAAAGGAATAAGGAAAAGAAAAAAATGAAAACTTAATAAAGAAAAAATAAAAAATAGAATAAAAAAAGATAAAAAGGCAGAAAAAAGTAAAGAAAACCTTTTTTTTAGAATCAATAAAGAAAAAACAGTCTGGGAAGGTTAACCTTCGCAAGACCGGAAGAGGAGCCTTGCTAATTGGGCCTGCCCAAAACGTAACTAGCTTGGAGGAGGGGTGCGAGATTGGTTGCTATTCCCCAACCTACGCGGGGAATGGGATCTGCCGGGAGGAAGAGCAAGTCACGCCCTCTCGTCTAGCCTCAGTCACGGCCTCAGGGTTTGATGAGAGATGATTTTGGGCGGGGCCTCAGTCGGTGCATCGAGGTCGGCCAGGCCAAAAGAGGCTGAGCTCTTGGTCAGATTTCGCGCTCAGATTTCCAACTCGGCTTGGTAAAAAATCCTTCATGTGTCGAGTCGAAAAGCCCAAAATTACTAGCTAAGTGTTAGCCCTTGCAAATGTTACTCCCTATCTTCTATGACACTAACAAGTGGCGCACTGCATGTACGTCATTTGTCGCAAACTGAAGTTTCCTTTCTTCATAGATTCATTTGTTCAAAACATTTTATCTCTTGAACCGTTCGTCCCAATATCAAACCGTCTTTACCGTTGGATTTCTCGCGTCGAGATATTTGAAACTAGATAATAGGTTTCGATGAATGTTTTTTCACAAAAAGAAAATTTGGAAAGCGAAAAATAGAAATAAAATTAAAAACCCAAAAAACCTGAATACACTCCTGGTCAAATATTTTGGAATGTCTGCACATACATACGGCTGGAACTAATTTTGGCGCTCCAGTCACAAAATGCACACTAGAATTGTACTCCCTCCGTCCCATAATATAAGAACGTTTAGTCAAAAACGTTCTTACATTATGGGACGAAGGGAGTACTGTGCAATGTTATGCACAGTAGGTTGAGATCCTGGAATCCAAACATGTCAACCCGAATAAAGAAAGGGTATCTGAATTATGATGGAGCTGGATTTTCAAGGCACCAGCCACCAAGTACTAGTTCAGACGTTTATGCTTCATAATATTCATAACAAGATCTGAAGACAAATTGTTTTCAGATCGAAGTAAATAGTGAAAGATCAGGCTTCCACGTTTCAGTTTTGCCACGGAGCTTCAGTGTACCAGAGTTTCAAAGTATCTCAATGTCAGCCAGTTTCACTGCTCCTCCTCAAATAAGCACAAGTTTTGCCCGCGAGGACACTCAATCTGCATGCTATGCGTGAAGAGGAATGACGAAACACTTGACAAGGTTTACACACCTCCTATCCGGGCCAATGCCCAACGACACACACACGGACAGGCTATGCCAACACAAACGCTCTCACTCACATGTCACACACACGGACATGGGTTTCAGAGCCAAGGGACATTTTGCAAAATTAGTAGGCGAATAAAAATACCTACTGACAACTACAGGTAGAGAAAATGGATCAAGACATATCTCTGCCTGCACTGACGACGCACACATGTAGGGAGAGCGAGGATGGTCACAGCATGATCTAGTTCAGGTTATTACATGTGATGATGGAGTTCCGACTTAGCTTGACGAGCATTGCTTCCTTCATTTCATGGATGCTTCCTTCATTTTGTGGAATGACAGATGCAATTAAAAGATTTTTCAGGACCGAGCTCTGCTCGCAGGTTGGGTCGATGTAACCTTGCCTCACGAACCAGGGGTCGCCTCTGGTACCATACTTCTGGTTGTCTTGCTAAGAAAACTAATCAAGCATAATAGGTCGCCTCTTTATGCTAATTTTGCTAATTGGTGGGACGAGCACAGAGCAGTAAGCAACGAGACACACTTGTCCTAAAAAAAGGCAGATACTTGTCCAAAATAGGCAGATACTTGTCCAAAAAAGGCCAGACCAAAGATGAAACGATTTCAGAGTAAGCTGCTCCTATACAAAACAAAAAACAAAAAGGTAATAAGTGGGGAGTTACTTATGATACTGAGGAAAGATGGTTAAACCATAACAGAATTATTATATGAAGGGACTTGTGGCATATGCACCTTAGTTATTGTCAGACTCAGAGTCAGGCTTCGAGTGAACACAACAGGGGAGGAGGAGCTCTTTTAGAAACCTCTTTTCGCTGGATTCTGCTTCTGGTCCTCCATTTCTGAATTCTGATTCCGAATCTGATGCCAGTTCTGATTCCGCCGGGATGTATTTAAATCGGATAGGGACCAAGTGGTGGAAATACTCCCCACCTTCTCTGCATCGTCTTTCCAACTCGGGGCAGCCCTGTAAGGGCCGGTAACCGCTGAAGGAGACCATTCGGGACTTCCTCCATCGCTGGACAATGACCGATCTCCAATTTCTGAAGAGAAGTGAGGCCATCCATCCCGTCAGGCAACCCTTTCAAGCTATTGCAGCTATTCACCAATAGTTCGCTCAGCTTTGCCAGTTCTCCAAGGTTTGACGGCAGCGCCACCAAACTTCCGAAGCATTTAATCGACAAAATTTCAAGGGAAGTAGGCAACCTTGGAATATCCCGTAAACACTCCACCTGCAGGTAATATCCCGCTAACGTCAGGTCTTTGAGAACGGGGCTCAGTGGAAAACTTGCAACCCTAGGGCAGGTGTAGATTTTTAGCTTCTCAAGCGCCGGGAATATTACTGAGCTATCAATGGCCACCCCGGCACTGTTTTCTGCCCATCCCTCTAGACTACATAGCACTTTCAAGACCATCACCTTCAACTTTGGGAAAATTTGTAGAGGGGTACTGCGTCCTCCACCTTCTATGCAAAGGTTATCACACAATGTCTTCAGTTTATCCATGTTGTTTAAGTGTAAGTACTCCAGTGAGGGTGACAGCCATACTACAGGTATATTCTTACACCTTGTCCAATTGGAAATTATGAGTTTTCGTAAGCACTGAAACATCTGAGGGTCTCTCATCCATCGTGGTATTTCTGGGCCACCATATCCATACAACTCAAAAAATTGGATCTTGTTATGAGGTTCTAGATGCCGAAACACTTCTTCCTCATTACATGCCTCATTTTTGGGTTCGTCGTATTTTGTAAGGCCCCAAGAGAACAACAACTCACTCAGATTTTGCTTCTGCTGGAGATTGGCTTCTTTTGCATGCTTTACACTCTTTATTCTTCTTAAGTTGACCTCATTATCATTTCAGATGATAAGTGTTTGTAGCTTAACTTTAGTATGGGCATGACCTCATTATCCCCAATGTTAGTTTTTGCGATGGTTTTCCATTCATGTACCTGTTGCTTTGAACTCAGCAAACCACCCATTGTCTTCAAAGCAAGAGGCAGCCCGCTGCATTCGTTGACAATATGTCTTTCGATTGTGACTAACTCTGTTAGCTCCTCTACACCATTGCTAAATGCTTTGTTTGAAAACAGTTTCCATGAATCTTCTTCACTCAGAAATGCTAGCTCATGGGGCTTAAGGGTGGACATTATAGAGGCCACTTGCTTGCTTCGACATGTGACCACTATGACACTTTCTGGTCCACCAATAGAACACAACAGTGGTTTCAGTTCATCCTCCCACAAACTCTTCTCTTCATTCCATACATCATCGAGAACAAGTACAAATCTTTTCTGGCTGATGACTTCAACAAGTTTCTGCCGCAATAGTTCGACACTGTCAGGCAGGCCACATCTTTCATTTGTGACCAATTCAATGATGGATTTCACAATAGCAATAACACCAAAATTGTCTGACACGCAATGCCACATCTTCAACTGGAAATGTTGTTGGACCCCTTGATCATTATACACCATCTTCGCAAGAGTTGTCTTGCCAAGACCTCCCATACCAAAGATGGGTAGCACCTGTACCTTCCGCTGATCTGGCTGATCTAGCAGCAACTTCACCACCCCCTCCTTGTCAACACCTCTTCGAAAGATCTCGGCAGACTCATCCAGTCCGGAGTGCGTCTGCTTCCGAGGACGTTGCCGTTCCTCCCGATTCACTGAATCCTCAAGGCGAAACATGTTCATCTCCACAACCAGCTCCTTGATCTTATCGAGGACACCCTCGAGTTTCCTGCTCATGGAAAAACGGAAGAGGAGCGGGCTGTGGCGTGTGACGTAGCCTAGTATCTTACGGGAAGTGGACTTGCCGATCTGGGCTTCACGGCGCAACGCCTCGTACTGGAAGTCGTCGAGGACGTCGTCGGCCTCGTAGGCAACGGCCTTGAGCTTCTCCATCCAGCTCTTGAGGTAGGCATTTGTCTGGCTCCTTTCCTCAGCATCGGCCAGCATGCACTCCACGGCTAGCAGATGGCGCTTGAGCGTTTCGCGGTCGTCATCGAGGCCACACATGCGGGGCATGGTCTGGACGAGCGCGTCCGTGGCCTTGCCGACCACACCGCGCACCAAAGGGAGAAGCAGTGATTCGGCCATGATCTTGCGGATCAGAGGAAGAAGAAGAAACTGCAGCATATGAAACAAGGGGAGAGAGATTAAGCACGGACAGATATGTGGCATATGAAGATGAACAAAACACACCCAATAATGGAGGAGATCATGCACCTCAGCAACACCCACAGTCGAGCAGATCAAATCGGTGAAAGGGCAGAGGTACCTCCCGTGGAGCTGTCTCGCTAAAGGCTCCTATGGGATGCTGCGGTTGGTGACATGAGAACGAAAGCAAGTGGGGGATAACCTCAAGCAAGCGTTGGGTCAACCCTACTCGACACACCCGGCTCTTGAAGAAGAGGCGGGGCAACTCGAACGGTTTTCTAGAATTTCTTCTGCACCAATGCAAAGCAATGCACATGCAATTGCACATGTCATACACATACGCCTTACGCGGCTCCACCATATAAAATTGCAGTCAGAAGTAGCACAACATGGCCACGGTGATTCTCAATGGCTTGGAGACCATGAGTACACAGCTCGGTGCTTTCACATGTGCTCAGCCCGCATGATGTGCTCTCTTTCGTAGCAACTTGGTTTCAACTTGCTAATATCATACTCTACTTAGGTGTATATCTAGGTAAGCCAAACACAATAGCTATACTAAACAGAGTGTACGTTGGATGCTGTTTCAACTTGCTAATATCATACAGTACTTGGGTGTGGATCTAGAGAAAGCAAACACAATATAGCTATTCTCTGTTTCGTAGTCGTAGCAACGCTGCTAAAGTGGTTTCAACTTGCTGCTAACATCATACAGTAGATACTACTCCTAACAGCTTGCAAAACGATATTATATTGTGGGACGGAGGGGGTAGCTACTAAACAAAGTGTAGGTTGGAGGGAGTTTCAACTTGCTAATATCATACAGTACTCCTGTGTGGATCTAGAGAAGACAAACACGATAACCATACTAAACAGCGTGTCCGGACGAGGGAGTTTCAACTTGCTAATATCATACAGTTAGAACGTTGGATGAAGACAAACGCAATAGCTACTAAAAAAGTATGCTTTCTTAAATGACATGTTAAGCAAGTTTATTAAAACGTCGAACTTTTAGCCATTTTCATAATGCAACAGATTGTGAATGGCAAAAAGGAAATCTCTTTCTCCAGATTACTGAGTCGGAAAAAGAAGTTGGCATCGCAAAGCAGAGCAGAGGAGGACTAGCTAGGTGGGAGGGTACAGAAGTAACAGAACTGATGAACATGACTGGTTACTGACAACTAATTTGACTGCTGCAGCCTGCGGCGACAGGGAAAATGCCTGGTAAATGGGGATACAAAAGAAGGATAGTTTTCAGGTGAAAAAAATAATAGGAGGCGCTCCTATCCTATATGTAGCAAATTATGTGTCAGGACTTTGTAAACTTTTAAACAACATGGTGGAATTTAAAGATTGAAAAACTGTAACAGGACCAGTTTCATGTTCACGAAATGATTCTTTCATGCAAAATGCCTTCATTCCTACCTGCAATGCTTTAGCCATGCATAGTTTTTGTTCCTAGTGGGAAATATTTAGCTTGTTCCTACTGGGAATATTTCATAGTTTTTGTTCCACTTCAGCATTTTTATATCTGTTTACCTGGTACTGCAACTCTATTTATTAAGTCTATCTATATAGTGTAATTCATGGATCTAGGATCTTCACCAAAATTGTCAGCCGATAAGATTTTCAGTGAAAATGGAAGCTTGTTTGATCCTGTTAAGGCTACAGCAGAAGGTCATCCTGTGTATGTGACTGCCTGACTGGGGAGGTATGTCCAACTCTTTAAGGGAAACATCATTCACTAGAGTCACGTTCTTTACTGAATCTGAACTCTATCATGCACCGGAAGTAGAATTTGATGCTTTTTGGGCCGTCTAGAAGGTTTGCAATTTGTAACTTCTTCATTAACTTCCTTCGTTATACAAAAAAGTGTTGCTTACTAAATTAGTAACTCATGAGGTGAGAGGCTTATTTTGCCGGCTGTTTTCAACCAACGAATAGCCTGTAGTTACTGAAGTATGGCAATTGTAAGTTATGTAGTTGCATTTTATTTCCGTGTAACTTTGTCCAACAAAACATTGAACTTTTGGACATCCAAACAATGTAAGTTACATGTGATTAGATCAATACATCAGACACCCCCTAATGGTGCGTTCAGTCAATTCAACAGTACTAAAATGTCAACACATAGGAGAGGGAATACTACAATGCCACTGAAATTTTGGACAGCATGGTGCATCAATCGGTCGATACATCAGAGCAACTGAATTTCGGACAGCATCAATCGATCAATAGTCCAATAGTACTACATCAGAGCAACTTAATTTTGGACATCATCAATCGATCAGTACATCAGAGCAACTGGATTTTGTACAGCAACCGCATTTGGAGCACTCTATACATCAGCATCATAGATCAACAGAGAGGAAAAGGAAAAAGATGGGTGATGGTCGATGGTGCGCTCACCTTGCTCGCCGCCGTCGAACGGCTTTGTGTGAGTGCGTGTGATTGACCGCGTGGGTGCCGCCATGCCCGTACCGGTGAGTGCCGCCCTGGTGGTCGATGGAGGGCCTGGAGGTGAGCCTCGGATGGGAAGAGGCCAGGGGCGGGAGACGGTAGACGGGAGACGGGAGTCTTACCCGCTTTTCCTCGGTGCGCTCGACCGGCGGCGACCCCCGTCGGAGCAGAGTCCAACGCGTCCTGGGGTTCTGGGAGTGGCAAGGAGGGACGCGATGAGAGGGCTGACTACGGGTGGAGACGGCGGCGATTGGCGGGGAAAGGACGTCGGGATGGGGGTTAGCGGCGGCGGCAGGAAGGAGTGCTCCTATTCATGGCGGGATGCGGGTTTGAGCGCCCTGTTTTTTATTTGTTTTTTCGTTTCTTTTTTTTTTTTTGCTTTTTTTTTTACTTCGAATCTTTTTCACGAATCCCAAATTCGAAAGAAATCTTCAGGATTTCAAAAAAGATTGAAATTAAAAAAATGTTCTTGAAACTTAAAATTTTCTCATAAATTTAAAAAATGTTCTTAGGATTCAAAAAATGTTTTCAGCTTTAAAAAATATTCACGAATTTGAAAAATGTCTTGGATTTCAAATTTTGTTTACGCATTAAAAAAATTCCGAATTACAAAACAACTTCAAGAATTTTAGAAAATATTCGAAATGTCAAAAAACATTCATGTATTTAAAAAACGTTCCTGAATTTCCAAAAAAACACAAATTTGAAAATTATTCCCATGAAAAACATTCATTAATTTGAAAGAAAACCATGAATTTACAAAATGACTTTGAATTTCAAAATGTTCATGAATTCAAAAAAGTGTTGATGATTGAAAAATATTCGAAAATTCAAAATGTGTTCACAATTTCAAAAAATGTTCACGGAGTGAAAGAAGAAAATGAAAAATGAAAAATAAAAACTTGAATAAGAATAGAAAATACAAAAGTAATTAAACAAGAAAAAACCGAAAGAAAAAAATAGAAAAAGAAAAGAAAACCCAGCCTGGGAAGATTAACCTTCGCGAAACGGGGAGGGAGGGGTGCGCGATTGGTCTCTATTCCCTGATCTACGTAGCGGCATGAAGAGCAGGTGGTGTCCTCTTGTCTGGCCTCACTCGGGGCCAAGGGCGGACCCAGGATTGGGCCAAGCCCCGGGCCCTAGGCCAGCTACAGTGCACTACAGTGCCGCTACAGTGTCCGAGATGCTATACTGAATGTAGTGTCAATACTTCACGCCCAGGGCCCAGGCCCCCCTGGCCTGGGTCCTGGATCTACCACTGCTCGGGGCATCGGGGGTTGACAATGGATGTTTTGGGTCTGGGCCTTAGTCAGTGCACTGAGCTCGATCGAGCCAAAAGAGGCTCAACTCTTCGTCAGATTTTGCGCCCAGTTTTCAAACTGAACAGGGTAAAAATACTTCATGTGTCGAGTCGAAAAGCCCAAAATCACTAGTTAAGGGTTACCCGTTGCAAATGTCACTCCCCATCTTCTCGACGCACTATATGTGCGTCACTTGTCGCAACCAGGGAGTTTCCCTTTTCGTAGATTCATCTATTCAAAATGTTTTATCTCTTGAACTGTGCATCTAAATATCTAACCGTTTTCATCGTTGGATTTCTCGCGTTGAGATTTTTGAAACTACATCCCCATGTTAATAGGTTTCGCCGAATGTTTTTCCAAAAAAAACACAGAAAAAAATGGAAACCGGAAATGAAAATAAAACCCAAAAAACCGGCAACAGAGAAAAAAACAAATACCAAAAAAAATGGAGGACCAAATGACGGTTGCCGTTTTAACTTTTTTGGAAGTAGAAGCTGTATTTTCCTCTTCCTTTCTCGCAGAAGCACAAGTTGTGTTTTTTTTCTTTTTTCAGGGAAGTGCTTCTCGTGGAAGATAGGTCGTGCTTGCGACGGAACCATGGACTGCGCTTCTGGAGGAAGCAAATATGTGCTTCCATGAGAAGCCCAGGTGTGCTCATGGGAGCACGGACTGTGCTTCTCACGACAGCAAATATGTACTTCCACGAGAAAAATAGTTGTGCTTCTCATGGAAGCACATGATGTGTTTTTTTTTTTCGAGAAGCACAAATGTGCTTAAATTTATTTTTACACAAAAACCTAGGGAAAGCCAGGCAAAATATGAAATACCAAAAAAAAACCCATCTAAAACCCGAAAACATGTAAATAAAATAAAAATAAATCCGAAATTGAAGGGAGTGCCCAACACGGGACACATGGCGGCAGCTGGGCGTACCACTTGGCGCGGTCTCGGGCAAAAGAATGACCCTTGTGGGAGCCCTCTAGAGGATAATCCTTAGTTAGTTGCTCCCAGAAAAGCCCGGTCAGACATCCTACCCTAGCGACGACGGCCCTCAAGCCTTTGAGCATCTCCTGGGTCTCTTGAAGGGCAAGAAGCCTCTGTTTTAGCCTTTTAGCTCATCCATAGCTATGACAATAAAGCCTTCATTTTCTCCTAGCTGAGAAATGAATTACTAGTAGAATACACTCCTGGTCAAATATTTTTGAATGTCTGCACATATAAACCGCTGGAACTAATTTTGGCGCTCCAGTCATACTTGCACGCTAGAATTGTCCTACTATGTTATGCACACTCCGTTGAGATCCTGAAATCCAAACATGTCAACCCGAATAAAAAATAAATTCAGACAAAGAAGATGGAAAAAACCCACTTAGAAGCTTCAGTACCCCTTTGGGTTGACATGTTTGGATTCCAGGACACTGAAGTGGTAATCTGAATTGTGATGGAGCTGGATTTTGAACGCACCAACCACCAAAGTACCAGTTCAGACTTTATGCTTCGTAATATTCCTAACAAAGATATGAATACGGACTGCTATCACAGCAAAGTAAATTGCGATGAATCATTTGTAATTCTTGGTTCCACGTTTCAGTTTGGCCACCAAGCTTCAGTACACTAGAGTTTCAAAGTAGTATCTCGGTGTCAGCCAGTTACACTGCTCCTTATCGATTATAAAAACAAGTTTGGCCCACGAGGACATGGGCTTCGTTGCTGTAACACTCAACCTGCATGCTATAAGGAAGTGGACTGGGAACAGAGAAGGAGACAGGGGAATTCAGACAGGGGAACACAAAAGAGAAGTTTATTTTGAAAATTAGAGATGGCACATGCAGATTTTCTTAGAACGGCAAAAGAATACCGCATATAGGTAGATATAGTGGACTCATGTGGCAAAACTGGTTTAAAGGATTTTGGATGCACAAGTAGAGGTCATACTTAGTGCAAAATGAAGGCTAGCAAAAAGATTGAGAAGCGACCAACCAAGAAACGAATAATCTCATAAGCAAGCATTAAGCATAATTAACACCGAATAATGCATCATAAGTAGGATATAATTTTCATTGCATGATTATTGACTTTCGTGCATGCATAAGGAATCACAAACCTTAACACCAATATTCTTACTAGAGCACAAATTACTCATCAACATAACTCACATATCACATCATCATATCTTAAAACTATTACTAGAATCAAGTTTATTTTGTCCAATGATCTTCATGACATATTTTCTTTCTTTCTTTATCCTTCTTGGATATCTATCATTTTGGGACTAATTTTCATGTGTTGCTTTTCATAAGCTCAAACAAATATAAGTGAAGATCATGAGCATAACATATTTATTTCTCTCACAATAATTTAAGTGAAGCAAGAGAGAATTTCTTCAAAATTACTAAGCACATCGTGCTAAAAAAGATATAAGTGAAGCACTAGAGCAAGTCCATTGCTCATAAAAATTTAAGTGAAGCATAGAGAGCAATTCTAACAAGTCATGGCATACTTTTGGCTCTCTCAAATAGGTGTATCCAACAAGGATTGATGACTTAAAACACAAAATAAAACAAGCAAAGACACATATCATACAAGACGCTCCAAGCAAAACACATATCATGTGACGAATAAAAATATAGCCTCGCGTAAAATACCAATGGTCATTAGAAGAAAGAGGGGATGCCACTCGGGGGCATCCCCAAGCTTAGTTGGTTGATCATTCTTGGATAATAGCTTGGGATGCCGGGGCATCCCCAAGCTTAGACTCTTCTTTCCTTCTTTCATCCATCCTAAGATAATCCAAAACTTGAAAACTTCAATAACACAAAACTCACAAAATCCTTGTGAGATTCGTTAGTAAAAGAAAGCAAACCACTACTATAAGTGCTGTGTAAAACCAATTCTTATTTTTTTTATATCTACTGTATTCCAACTTTTCTATGGCAAAAACTCATCAAAGAAAACCATAGAGCCATCAAAATAAGCATACAACACAAAGAAAACAGAATCTGTCAAAACAGAACAGTCTGTAGTAATATGGAACTTTCGAATACTTCTTTAACTCCAAAAATTCTACCAAATTAGGACAACAAGAATAATTTGTATATTATCTTCTGAAAAAAGAATCAGGGCAAAAAATCTTTTCTGTGATTTATAATAATTATTTTCGTGAGCGCAAAGTTTTTGTCTTTTTCAACAAGATCAAACAACTATCACCCCAGAAGATCCTAAAGACTTTACTTGGAACAAACACTAATTAAAACACAAAAAACACAATCATACCAGTAGACTAATTGTGCTAACACTCAATAATAGAAAGCAAAAAGCAAAAATAAATTTTATTCATTGGGTTGCCTCCCAACAAGCGCTATCGTTTTACGCCCCTAGCTAGGCATTGATAATTTTGATGATGCTCTCATGAAAGACAAGACTTGAAGCAGAAAGAGAGCATCATATAGCACGTGACAAACACATCTAAGTCTAACATACTTCTTATGCATATGCATTTTATAAGAAAACAAATTATCAAGGCAAGCAAAAACTAGCATATGCAAGGAAGAAGAAAGAAACATTAGCAATCTCAACATGAAGAGAGGTAATTTAGTAACATGAAAATCTCTACAACCATATTTTCCTCTCTCATAATAATTACATGTAGGATCATAAGAAAATTCAACAATATAGCTATCACATAACATATTCTCAACACGATCCACATGCATGCGAAGTTGACACTCTTCCAAAATAGTGGGATTAACATTAACTAAAGTCATGACCTCTCCAAACCCACTTTTATCAAAAATTTCATAAAGATTGAACATTCTCCAAAGTAGTGGGATTTAAAGTTGACACTCTTCCAAACCTACTTTCAATATTATTGCAAACACTATTATCAATCTCATATTCATCTCGGGGCTTAAATAAATTTTCAAGATCATAAGAAGAATCACCCCAATCATGATCATTGCAATAAGTAGTGGACATATCAAAATTAGCATCCCCAGGCTTGGGTTTTTGCATATTATTAGCATAATTGACATTAATAGAATTTATAATAACATTATTGCAATCATGCTTTTCATTCAAAGAGCTATCATGAATCACATCATAAATTTCTTCATCACAATTTTCAGATTCACTAATCTCAAGCAAAACTTCATAAAGATAATCTAGTGTACTCAAATCACTAGCAATTTGTTCATGATAATTGGATCTCTTAAAAAGATTAGAAAGTGGATGAGGATCCATATCAAGAGATATTTAGCAAGGAAAGATGCAAGCAAATAGAAGACACATGGAACACAAGCAAAGAAGAGATCTGGCGAGAAAATGACGAACAAAAAAGAGGGCGAATAAAACGGCAATTTTTTGTGACGAGAAATTCTTTACAAATGTCGCTTGAAGCTACGTCGGTATTTCCCCAAAAAGGAAGGGATGATGCAGCACAGCGGCGGTAGGCATTTCCCTTAGATATGAAACCAAGGTTATCGAACCAATAGGAGAACCAAGCAACACAACATAAACAACCCCTGCACACAAATAACAACACCTTGCAACCCGACATGTTAAAGGGGTTGTCAATCTCTTTCGGGGTACGGCGCCTCAAGATAGGCAAAAGACGTGAGGTAAATTTGTAGTAGATTGATAGATTGAACGCCAAATAAAATAAATAAGAATAAATTGCAGCGAGGTATTTTTGTATTTTTTTTTGTTTATTAGATCTGAAAATAAACGCAAGGAAAAAGTAGATCGCAAGGCAAATATATGAGAAAGAAGACCCGGGGGCCGTAGGTTTCACTAGTGGCTTCTCTCGAGAAAGATAGCAAACGGTGGGTGAACAAATTACTGTTGGGCAATTGATAGAACTTCAAATAATCATGACGATATCCAGGCAATGATCATTACATAGGCATCACGTCTAAGATTAGTAGACCGACTCCTGCCTGCATCTACTACTATTACTCCACACATCGACCGCTATCCAGCATGCATCTAGTGTATTAAGTTCATGGAAAAATGAAGTAATGCAATAAGAACGATGACATGATGTAGAAAAGATCCGTTTATCTATTGCGGCAGATATGGATCCCATCTTTTTATCCTTAGTAGCAACGATACATACGTGTCGGTTCCCTTTCTGTCACTGGGATCAAGCACTGTAAGACCGAACCCACTACCGGACACCTCTTTCCATTCAAGATAAATAGATCAAGTTGGCCAAACAAAACCCAGATATCGGAGAAGAAATACGAGGCTATAAGAGATCACGCATATAAGAGATCAAAGAACTCAAATAACTTTCATGGGTATAAAACGATATAACTGATCATAAACTCGAAGTTCATCGGATCCCAACAAACACACCGCCAAAAGACTTACATCATATGGATCTCCAAGAGACCATTGTATTGATAATCAAGAGAGAGAGAGAGAGAGAGAGAAAGCCATCTAGCTACTAACTACGGACCCGAAGGTCTACAAAGAACTACTCACGCATCATCAGAGAGGCACCAATGGAAGTGGTGAACCCCTCTGTGATGGTGTCTAGATTGGATCTCGTGGTTCTAGACTCTGTGGCGGCTGGATGAATATTTCGTCGACTCCCCTAGGGTTTCGGAAATATTGGGGTATTTATAGAGCAAAGAGGCGGTCCGGGGGGCACCCGAGGTGGGCACAACCCACCAGGGCGCGCCTGGGCCTGGCGCGCCCTGGTGGGTTGTCCCCTCCTCGGGACTCCCCCCATGTGCTACCAGGGCCCAACTTCTTCCTTCTGGTCCATAAAAATCATCGTAAATTGGCGTGGTATTTGGACTCCGTCTGGTATTGATTTTCTGTGATGTAAAAAACATGCAGAAAACAGCAACTGGCACTTGGCACTATGTCAATAGGTTAGTACAAAAAATGATATAAAATGACTATAAAATGATTATAAAACATCCAAGATTGATAATAAAACAGCATGGAATAATCGAAAATTATAGATACGTTGGAGACGTATTAATCAAAAATGCTAGCATGGGGAAGAATGGTTCAATAGTTAGGGAGATAATAACCCTGTCAAGTCATTTTCTTTGTAGATTTACTTTTGAAGGTCGTGTACGTAGCCAATATGGAAGCACATAGTTTAGCTAGATTTGCTCTTGGTAGAGGGCTGGGGCGGCACACTTGGTTAGGCCAACCCCACAACCCCAATTGTATCCCACTTTCTGTGGAGTTTGATGAATAAATCTGCTTTACCCCCTAAAAAAATTGTACTGGCCTAGGCAATCTTTGACGCCTGCCACCGGATGGAGGTCGGCCGGTTTTCCTCCGGAAACTTGTTTTTCTTATTTTTCTTGTGGGTAAAACTTGTATTACTCAACATCTCAAGTCCTTACAATCATCAACAGCTAACTGAAGGGAAACTTCTGGACTAAAATAAAAAACACTCATGAATCAGGTTTACTATGAAAAAATGACCATAAAAACTGAAAAATGTATGGAATGTTTCAAAATGTTCATGAATTTTAAGAACTATTCACAAATTCATTCCTAAAATGATCTACTCCCTCTGTTCCAAAATTCTTGTCGTGCCTTTAGTTGCAATTTGAACTAAAACCATGACAAGATTTCTGGAACAGCGGGAGTATAATTTGAAAAATAAAATTAAAAATTAAAACTAATTCATGAATTCTAAAAACTGTTCCCGTATTTGAAAGGTATTTTGGAATTGAAGATAGTTCTTCAATTTTATTAAATGCTTGTGAATTCCCAAAAATGTTTGCTAAGTGTTAGAAAATCATGAATTGAAAACATTAGATAATTTAAAACATATTCTAATTTAAAAATGTTCCTGCATTTTTTACAATTTCATGAATTTTATACAGAATACATAAAGGAAAGGAAAACATGAAAATGAAATTAAAAAACATAGAAAAAAGAAAGGGATAGAAAAAAAATCCAGAACAGAAATAGAGAAAAACTAGAAAAAAACCACCAAAGGAAAAAACAGAATGAAAAACATCAATGTACGTAGCACTTGTTGTCTACTTGGTCGGACCATGGATCGACGCTATGTCCGTCATGTCGACACTTGAACGCGAGTATAAATTAGGATTTGGCGTTTTTCTAGTGAATGATCCGAATTTATTGATAAACTAGGAAAAGAGGGACACACACAAGCACAAGAAAGGTTCTTGATAAAACTAAAAGTTATATAAAAAAATCTTCGAGTCATCCACTCTAACTTCACATTTTGCATCTTGACATTTCTCTGGAACACCAATAAAAATTCACGGAAAACCAAATCTGCACAGGCTGAACTAACCTCAAAGGGTTTGAAGAGTTGTTGAGTCGTCCACCCCAATAGGCGAGAACTTATGATTGTTGAACGTATTGTGGGCGGGGACAGACCCCTTATGAGATAAGTTGCCAAATCATTGCTTTATCGTCGTACTATCGAGGAAAAATTTCACGAGCACAAAAGAACAAAGCATGAGGATTACTGACCAAACCAAACTTGAGAACACCGAATGCTCCTATTCCTCGTATATCCAAAATGTAGGGTGGGCCGGTCCACCTAGCACTTCATGCAGGCAAATGATTTTCTATACAGTTTTCAGCCTTTTTCCCAGAAAATATGACATTCAATATAAATATATTCTGGAAAAGTTGACAAATTAATAAAAATGTTCATGATCTTCTAAAAATATTCAGTTTCCATAATTTTTCTTCAAGACAACAAGAATTTAAAACGCTCATTTTTTTTCTAAAATCATTTCATGAATTTAAAAAATTCAAATTTAAAAAAAGATGCACAAATTTTTAAAGTATTCATAAATTATTAAAAAAAGTAAAATGAAGGAAAAACAAAAAAACCCACTGAAACTAGTAGAAGAAAAATAATAGAGAAGTTCGAGGGAAAACAAACTTTTGAACGCCATGGGGCAATTCATGTCGTGCTATTTTTTCAAACAAGACCCAAATATATTATAAAAGTTCACTAGAAGTACCAAGCATCCTAAACATGATAAAAATTACATCAAGGCCCCTGGACCACCGAAGGAACACTACCGTCATCAGATTGAACCACCGACGTGTTGTTGTCACCACTCCTATACCGAAGCAGGCCTGATAGTGTCTGGAAGTCTTCATGCATTCACCCCTAAGGACCAGTGCTTTGGAGCCATTCCCCTACCCCGCTACCGGCCACCAGCCGCTAAAGCGCCAGACAAAGGGGAGGCGAATCGGGCTTGCTGGTGGAGATGGGGGAGAAGATTATATCCTCCAACAATATAATAGGAAAGAGAATAAGGACTGGCAGATGCTTCGTTTGTTTCATCGTAGGTGTTTGTTAGTGCCAGAACGCGGTACTGCGCTTTGACTGTATGCAGGTCCCGGTACCCGTGGCAGTGTACTACGAGGACATGTATGTCAACTTCCCTAAAAAAAAGGGACATGCATGTCAACTTCAACATCGCCAAGGAGACGGATTCCAAGAAATGAATCAATATAGTGGTGGTTAAATATTTTTGAACGTCTGCAGACCGCACAGATCCCTGGGGAACTAATATTGCCGTGCCAAACAAACTTTCGTTGAGATCCTGGAACCCAAACATGTCAACCCGAATAAATATCTTCAGACAAAGAGGATGAGAAAAAAAACAACAAATTACAAGCCCTTGTGGATTTGGGTATCTGAATTCTTACGGGACTAGATTTTCAACTCACCGAGAAAGTGTGCTAGTTCAGACTTTATATATGCTTTGTATTCATAACAAGATCTGAAGACGAACTGTTATCAGATCAAATTAAATTGATTTGTAATTCTTGCTTCCACGTTGCAGTTTGACAGGGTTTGCAAGAGGAATTCAGACATTGCCATTTCATTGACTGACGAAACACAAACACTCGACAAGCGCCTGCATTTATACACCACACACGCCTCCTATATATCCAGGCCTCAGCCACACCACAGCAATGCCCAACAATGACACTCACACGGACGGGCTGTGCAAACACACACAAACGCTCTCACTCACATGTCAGATTACCGGGCACACAGACATGGGCTTCGTTCCTCTGAGAGCCAAGGGACAGTTCGCAAATTTACATGTAGAGAAAATGGATCAAGACATATCTGCCTGCACTAATGCACACATGTAGAGAAAATCTCTGGGGAAAGCGACGACATTCAGAGCATGATCTAGTTCCCATTGTTGCATCTTCTTTCAGACAACGCTCATCACATGCCGCGATGGAGTTCTGACTTTGCTTGTCAGGCATGGCATTGCTTCCTCCATTTTGTGGATGCTTTCAGAAATGCCAACCTGCAGGTACATTGATTGATCGCATTAGTGTTGCATTATACCTGAATACTGTCAGCATATCATCCACGCAACTTGTACGGAGACTTACCAGGGTACACATTCATACGGATTTGCTTCACAGCTTGGATTTTCTTGCGCTGCCATCACCGAGTGGTATCTGAATCCCGACAATAATCCAAAGCAAGATAATTTTTAGTATACCAATGAAGGTATCCATCAATTAGTAAGCATGGAAAATGAGCTCGTTTGTTAATGAACTAAACGGCGTTGCAGATGACTATCATACATCACTTGATTCCTGAGAGACACGAAATCAGTATCTAGTTTGCTAACCAATTTCCGTGATGGTTATCAAGATGGTGAAAGCATTTTGTCATCATCTCAGATGAAGTACTGATTTATGATGCAGAACAGATGCTTTGCTAGTTCAAGTATTGTGCGGAATTGGTATGAGCACAATTCAGGATGAAATTAAGCAGAGATGGAGCGTACAGTACCTTCTAAATGGACCAATCACCTTGAGCGCTTGGAGGAAATATATTTGGTCAGAGAAATGAGAGATGAAATTAAAGTTTTCATGGCCGAGCTCTGCTTGCAAGTTGGGCTGATGTAACCTGATCCCAGGAGGAACCAGCGGTCGATGCTGGAACCATACTTCTGGTTATCCTGCTTAAGAAAATTAGCAGATAAGTAATCAAAATCGAAAAACAAGCAGTCAGTGGGTAGTTACTTATATTACATGTACTGAGGAACGATAATAAACCATAATAACACGAGGAAGGGACTTGTGGCATGCACACCTCAGTTATTATCAGATTCAGAGTCAGACTTCGAGTGAACACAGCAGGGGAGGAGCCTTCTTGGAAACCTCTTTTCGCTGGATTCTGCTTTTGGTGCTGATTCTGGTTCTGCTTCTGGTTCCTCTGGAATGTATTTATACGGGATAGCGACCAAGTGGTGGAAATACTCCCCACCTTCTCTGCATCGTCTTTGCAACTCGGGGCAGACCGATATGCTTAGGACTTCAAGGGCTGGCAACCGCTGAAGGAGACCACTCGGGAATTCCTCCATCGCTGGACAAGCTCTGATCCTCAATTCCCGAAGAGAAGTGAGGCCATCCATCCCATCAGGCAACGCTTTCAGGCCAATGCAGTTATGCACCCATAGATGCCTCAGCTTTGCTAGATCTCCAAGGTTACAAGACGGCGCCACCAAATGTCGGAAGCCCACAATGCGCAAACTTTCAAGGGATGTAGGCAAAATTTCAGGTAAACACTGAAGCGGAAGGGTCTCCTTCTCAGACCATGAAACCTTCCCACTAATAGTCAGGTCTTTGAGAACGGGGCTCAGTGGAATACTTGCAAGCTTAGGGCAGTCGTCGATTTTCAGCTCTTCAAGCACTGGGAATGTTACTAAGCTATCAATAGACACTCCCGCTCTGGTTACTGCCCATGCCTCTAGACTATGTAGCTCTACCAAGGCCATCTTCTTCAAGTTTGGGAAAATATGTACAGAGGTATTGTGTCCTCTACCTTCCATGCAAAGGTTATCACATAATGCCTTCAGTTTACCCATTCCGACCAAGCGTAAGTACTCCAGTGAGGGTGACAGCCATACTACAGGTATATTCTGACACCTTCTAAAGTTATAAATCTTGAGTTTTCTTAAGCACTGAAACATCTGAGGATCTCTCATCCATCGTGGTATTTCCAGACCACCATATCCATATAACTCCAAAATTTGCATCTTGCTATGAGGTTCTAGAGACTGGAGCACTTCCTCCTCGTTGCATGCTTCATTTTCGAGATTGTCAAATCTTCTAAGGCACCAAGAGAACAACAACTCACTCAAATTTTGCTTCTGATGGAGATTGGCTTCTTTTGCATGCTTTGCACACTTTATTTTTCTCAAGTTGTACAGTTCCAGCCTATTGCTAAGGTGTCGCAAGTCTTTGAGCTCCTCAATACCACAACCATCTCTAGTATCCACAATGAATGTTGTTAGTGTGTGAAGGTTGTTCAGCTGACCAATTTTTCGAGGCATCCCCTCCAAATTATCACATCCAAAAAGATAAAGATGTATGAGCTTTCCCAGGCTTATCATCATGTCTCCTGGTAACTCTTGTAACTCAAGGCAATCATTGAGCCTCAATGTTTGCAGGTTATACAATAGACATACTGAATGTAGCAATTTAGCATCGACACTACAAGTGGAGAGGTCAAGATACCGTAAATGTTTTGCATTTTCGGCCTTGAAACTGGTGCAAACACTCTTCCACTGTAATGCTCGTAATGATACATGTGGTAGCCGTTTCAAATCCTGATGTATCCTTGAAGTAGCTAACAAAGTGCGGAGAGATACTTTGTCATCGAACAACTCACATTTCTTTTCCAATTTAACCTTTGACAATTGCAGGTGACGGACATTTCTCACCATTGCTTTCTGTTCAATCAATTCTTCTATGGTGGAACATTCATTGGTGATTTCTCTGGCCAAGTCATGCATCAAGTCATGCATTTTACAAACTATTGTCTCATGTTCTGTGCCGCTATAATAGATACCATATTTGACTTTCATTTCTTGCAGGAAGGACCTCCAAAGCAATTCATGAAAAATGAATTCTCCTTTCTGTGTTAAATCCATTGTTCCCTCTTCTTGAATAAAGCCATTTGCCATCCATAGTTGGATCAACATATCCTTCTCCATCTCATAATCCTTGGGGAAAAGTGCACAGAATGCAAAGCATTGCTTCATTTCAGATGACAAGTGTTTGTAGCTTAACTTCAGTATGGGCATGACTTTATGTTTGCCTCCAACATTATCCCCAATGTTACTTTCTTCGATGGCCTTCCATTCCTCAACTTGTTGCTTTGAACTCAGCAGTCCACCCATTGTCTTCAGAGCAAGAGGCAACCCCCCGCATTTATTGACAATACGTCTTCCAATGATGACAAACTCTGCTTGCTCCTCTACACCACTGCTAAATGCTTTGTTCGAAAGCAATTCCCATGAATCTTCTTCACTTAGAAATGCTAGCTCATGGGGCTTAACAGTGCACATTATAGAGGCCACTTGCTTGCTTCGACATGTGACCACGATAACGCTTCCTGGTCCACCAACAGAACACAATAGTGGCTTCAATTCATCATCCCACATCCCTTTTTCTTCATTCCATACATCATCGAGAACAAGTAAAAATCTTTTCCCCCCAATGACTTCATCAAGTTTCTTCTGCAATAATTCAATGTTGCCAGACATGCACCAACCTCCCTTTCTAGCCAATGTCTTTTCGTTTTCTGGCAAATCATCTATAGCCAATTCAATGATGGATTTCAGAATAGCAATAACATCAAAATTATCTGACACGCAGTGCCAGATCTTCAACTTGAAATGATGTTGGACCTCTCGGTCATTGTACACCATCTTAGCAAGTGTCGTCTTGCCAATACCTCCCATACCAAAGATGGGCAGCACCTGCACCTTCTGCTGATCTTGCTGGTCTAGCAGCAACTTCACCACTCCCTCCTTGTCATCATCTCTTCCAAACATCTTGTTGGTCTCGTCCAATTTGGAGTGTGTCTGCCGCCAAGTATGCTGCCGCTCCTCCCGATTGACAGAATCCTCAAGGCCAAACATGTTCATCTCCTCGACCAGCCCCTTGATCTTCTCGAGGACTCCCTTGAGGTTCCTGCTCATGGCAAAACGGAAGAGCAGCGGGCTGCGGCGTGTGACGTAGCCAAGTACCTTTCGGGAAGTGGACTTGCCGATCCGGGCTTCACGGCGCAGCCCCTCATACTGAAAGTCATCGAGGACGTCGTCGGCCTCGTAGGCAACAGCCTTGAGCTTCTCCATCCAGCTCCTGAGATAGGCATTGCTCTGGCTCCATTCCTCGGCGTTGGCCAACTTGCACTCAACGGCTAGCAGATGGCGCTCCAGCGTTTCGCAGTCGTCGTTGAGACCACACATCCGGGTCACGGTCTGGACGAGCGCGTCTGTGGCCTTGCCGGCCACGCCGCGCACCAAAGGGAGAAGCAGTGATTCGGCCATGGTGCTGCAGATCGGGGGAAGAAGTCAAGAAACTGCAGCTGTGCAGCATACGAAAGAAGGGAAGAAATATTCAGCACTGACAGAGGAACAACCGAAGAAGATAGAAATACAGCCAAGAATCAAGAATGGAGGAGAGCATTCACCTGAGCGACACCCAAAATCGATCAGATCCAATTCGCCGGCGCCTCCCGTGTGGAGCTCTTTCGCCAAGGTTGCTGTGGGGAGAACAGGGGTTACTGCCGTTGGTGGAAATAGAAGGAAGCGGAGATAAGTGTGCCGAAGTCTTCAGTGGGCTCCCCTGCTCTCTTCTGAATAATACTCCCTCTGTAAATTAATATAAGAGTGTTTAGATCACTAGGCTCTTATATTAGTTTATGGAGGGAGTAGAGACTAATTTCCAAGAACTAGGTAGTATTCTACATTTCTTGCTAATCTTGCACTAGGTAGGAGGGTCCAGAATTGATGGAATAATGCTGATCCTGACAACACCTACCAGGCGTTTGCATCTTTGCTCCACCATCCCGACTTTTCATGTGAACAGCGTGAACCGCGTTGGGCCAGAATCAGAGATCATTGATGACTCGTCATGTCTCTCTCCAGCACCACTTTCGCTGTGCTATGCTGTGCTTGTCCTCCAAACAGGAAGATGCACATGGCTGGTAGATGAGAACTGACTTGACTGCTGCGGCCACCGCGAAGATGCCTGGTAAATGTGGACGCAAAAGCATGAATGCTGGTGTTTAGATGAGAAGTAAATAACGGGAGGCGCTCCTATGTGTCAAGACTTTTTTAACTTTCTTAAAAATAAGAAAGAAAAATAAATCTGCGTGCAATAGGTCCTGTTTTGTGTTTGCAAAATGATTCTTTCATGCAAAATGCCTTCAGTTCCTATTCCTACGTGCAATGCGTTACAGATGCCACCGATTTTTCTTCATCTGATCAAACGGTTCCCTTTGTCTGAAATATTTCATAGTTTTTGTTCCACTTCAGTATTTCTAATGGGTAACCTAACCTAACATTATATTTTTCCTGCAGTTTGACATGTGGTTAGGTTTTGATCAAAATCCTCTGTATGCTCTTCTGCATGAGTCTATCTATATACTTTTTTGAAATCTGTTTAGCTGGCACTGCATCTCTATTTGCTAAGTCTAGTGTAATTCATGGATCTAGGGATCTTCATCAAAATTGTCAGCCGGTAACTTACATGTGATTAGACCAATACATCAGACACCCCAGGACGCGTCGGACTCGGCTCTAATCACATGTAAAAGGCCAGTATGCCACTGAAATTTTGGACAGCATGGTGCATCAATCGACCGATACATCAGAGAAACTGAATTTTGGACGGCATCGGTCGATCAATAGTCCAATAGTGCATCAGAGCAACTAAATTGTGGACATCATCAATCGATCAATACATCAGAGCAACTGGATTTTGTACAGCAACTGCATTTTGGACCACTGTATGCATCAGCATCATAGATAAACAGAGAGGAAAAGGGACAAGATCGGGGATGGTCGACGGTGCGCTCACCTTGGTCGCCGCCGTCGAGTGGAACGGCGTCAAACGGCTTTGCGTGAGTGGTCCGTGGAGGGCCTTACCCGCTTGTCCTTGGTGCGCTCGACGAGGAACCACGACCGGCGGCGTCAGGTCTGGCGAGTACCGGCGGCGACCCCCGTCGGAGCCGAGTCCGACGCATCCTACTTCGGGGGTTCTGGGCGTGCTAAGGAGGGACGCGATGAGAGGGGTGACTACGGGATGAGAGACGGCGGCGACTGGGGCGGAGACGGCGGCAGGATGGGGGTCGGCGGCGGCGGCGGCGGCGGCAGCGGCAGGAAGGAGTGCTCCTATTCCCCGCGTGGTGCGGCGCGAAGCCCCTTTTTTCTTCGTTTCTTTCTGCCTTTGGCTTTTATTTTACTTTGAAACTTTTTCAAAGAATCATAAATTAATAAAAATCTTCGGGATTTTAAAAGAAGTAAAAAAATGTGAACGTATTGAAAAAATGTTCTCGAAACTTACACATTGCTCACGAATTTTAAAAATGTTTTCACATTTAAAAAATATTCATGAATTTGAAAATTGTTCTTAGATTTTTTTTTAAATCATGAATTACAAAAATGTTCCCGAATTAAAAAAACTGTCCTATTTCAAACAATGTTCATGTATTTTAAAAAGTTCCTGAATTTCCAAAAAATCACAGATTTAAAAATTGTTCCGGTATTTAAAAACCATTCGTGAATTTTTAAAAATCTTCATGAATTTAAAAAATATACCAAAATTTCAAAATGCTCCTGAATTCAAAAAAGGTACCAGATTTGAAAAAAATCACAAATTCAAAAGTGTTAACAAATTTGAAAAGGTTCACGAAATGAAAAGGAAAAAAAGAAAAAACGAAACTAACAATGAAAACTGTTAAAATAAAAGAAAAACAAGAAGAAGAAAAAAAAGGAAAGAAAGGTTTGGGAAGGCTAGAACCTTCCCAAAACTGGAAGAGGAGACATGCTAATTGGGCCAGCTCAAAATGTAATTACTGCGGAGGGTGGGGGTGCACGATTGGTCGCTTCGCCGACATACGCAGAAATAGGATCTACCGGCAGGAAGAGCGAGTCGCATCCTCCTGTCTGGCCTCGTCAGAGTGTCGGGGTTGACGAGAAATGATTTTAGGCTGGGCCTCGATCGATGCACCAAGCTCGACCGGGCCAAAAGAGGCTCAACTTGGTAAGATTTCGGTCCCGTTTTTCAAAATCGCTTGGTAAAAATACTTCATGCGCCGAGCAGAAAAAGCCCCAAATCACTAGTTAAGGGTTACCCCTTCCAAAGGTTACTCCCCATCTTCTCTGGCAACCTGTGATTTTTTTTCATAGAAATCATTTATTCAAAAGGTTTTAGCTCTTGAATCATGCGTCCAAATACTGAACTGTTTTCACCGTTCGATTTCTCATGCCGGAATCTTTGAAACAAGATCCCGTGTTAATAGGTTTGCCGAATTTTTCACAAAAAAGTGAAAAAACTTGAAAAACGAAAAAAAAATAGAAATAAAAGCAATAAAAACCGGCAACGAAAGAAAAACCAGCTAAGCCCCAAAGCATTATTGTGGTTTTCACTTTTTTTGGAAGCGCAAGTTGTGTTTTTCTCTCTCTTTTTTCAGGGAAGCATAGGTTGTGCATATGGAAGGTTGTGCTTCTTGCAGAAGCATAAGTTGCGCTTTCCTTTTTTCCAGAAAGTGCTTTTGGCAGAAGCAAATGTGTGCTTTCACGAGAAGCCCAACTGTGCTTCTCGTGGAAGCACAAGCACAACTTTCGCGAGAAACACATGATGTGCTTTCTCTTTTTTCGAGAAGCACGGCTGTGCTTCAAAGAAAAAGAAAAAATTACACCAAAACCTATGGAGAGTTGGGCAAAAGAAATGAAAAAAAACATTAAAACCCCAAAACACACAAAAAATAAAAATGAATGAAATCCAGATGGAGCACACAACATGTGACACGTGGCGGCGGCGGCTTGGTGCACTTGTTGGCGTGCTCCCAGGCAAAAAAGCGATCATATTCATGAGCATCATAGATCAACAGGGAGGAAAAGGGACAAGATTGGGAATCGATGGTCGATGGTGCGCTCACCTTGGTCGCTGCCGTCGATTGGAACGGCGTCGAACGGCTTTGCTCGAGTGCGTGTGAGTGACCACGTGGGTGGTCGGTGGAGGGCCTGCAGGTGAGCCTCCGATGGGAAGAGGTGAAGGGCGGGACCCTTGCCCGCTTGTCCTCGGTGCGCTCGACAAGGAACAAGGAGAGCCAAGATTGGCGGCGACCCCCGTCAGAGCCGAGCCCGACACGCCCTGCTTCAGGGGTTCTGGCCATGGCAAGGAGGCAGGAAGGACACGATGGGAGGGCCGACTACGGTATGGGAGACGACGGCGATTGGCAGGATGGGAGTTAGCGGCAGCGGCAGGAAGAGCGGCGCCCGGAATGGGCCGTCGCAGCGGGACCGCAGGCATTGAGCGTTTTTCTTTCACATTTTTGCTTTATTTTTTACCTTTGCTTATATTTCGAAATATTCTAAATATATATATTATAAAATAAATTTACATACATAATTGAGTTAATAGCGCATTTTAAAAATGTTAAATGTGTATAGAAAAATATTTCTAGTGTATACAAAAAAATGTACAATGTGTAAGAAAAAATGGACATAAAAGAATACATTTGAAATATTAATCATGTATTTAAAATATGTTAAAAGTACATAAAAATGTTCCTGGTGATATGAATGAAAAAAGTAGACATCAAAACATATATATGGGAAAAATGAATCAAGTATTTTAAAAATGTTTCAAATGTATATGAAAACTGTTGATAGCATGCAAAAAAAAAGCTTTGTGACATTTTTAAAATGTTCACGCATGTCAGAAAAAATGTTTGTAAAATTATAAAAAATGTTAATCATGCATTTGGAAAATTTTAAATGTATATCAAATAAATGTTTCAGATGTATATGAAAAATTTACAATGTTTATGAAGAAAGGAAACATCAAACTCGTATTTCAATGAAATGTTAATGATTGTATTTAAAAGACATTAATCATGTATTAACAAATGTTAAACATGTACAAAAGTATTCTTAGTGTATATGAAAAATGTAGACGTAAATGACATTTGTTTAAAAAAATGTTAATTGTGTATTTTAAAAATATTAACACGTATAGAAATAAATGTTTCACATGTACATTAAAAATGTACGTAAAAAACCGAGGAAAAACATACAGACAACACATAGAAAAAACCCCCATCAAAAAGGGTCTAAAAGTGAAGAAAAACAGATGAAAACTATAAAGGAACAATACATACACGGAAAGAAAGAAAGAAAGAAAGAAAGAAAGAAAGAAAGAAAGAACCCAACGAAAACCAAAGAAATCCGGTGGAAAAGAAGCGAAATGAAGAAAATTGAAGAAAGAAAGAAAGAAAACAAAAACATGAAGAAAAAAGAAGAAGAAAACCAGTAAAAACTGAGAAAAACCAAAGCAAGCCAAATAAAGAAAACTTAAGTTATAACAAAAAAACTTAAGGAAACCAATGAAAACATTAAAAGAAATGAAGAAAGGAACAAAAGAAAGCGATAAAAACTAAAGAAAACAAGAGCATAGCGAACGCGCAACGAGCGAATCCTTACTCTAATGGGCCGGCCCGCTCGCGCTTCGTATGACACGAGAGCTTCTTCCATCTCTCTATAAGCAAGAGATAGCTCTCGCGCTCAGTCGGTGCCTTGGGGTTGACAAGAGATGAATTTGGCCTGGGCCTCAGTCGGTGCACCGTACCGGACTTGGTCAAAAGAGACTCAACTCAGTCAAATTTCTGGCCCAAATTTCAAACTAGGCTCAGTAAAAATACTTCTCGTGCCGAGCCGAAAAGCCTGATCAGAAGTCCAACCGTAGCGACGGCTCGCCATTGGGCATCTCATGGGTTAAAAAAAACTCAACCATAACTTAGACAATAAATCGTTCATTTTCTCTTAGCTTTCTTTTTTTGCGTGGAAAACTTTCGATCTATTCATATTAACTGTTAAGTTAGTACAAAGAATATTAGGAGTAAAAAATACATCCAGGTCCGTAGACCACCTAACGATGACTAAAAGCACTGGAATGAGCCGAAGGCGCGCTGCCGTCATCGTCCCTCCCTCACCGAAGCGGGGCAAACGTTATTGCAGTAGACAGCCGGTAAGTCATTGTGCTAAGCCTCCGTAGGACCAGCGTGGCAGGATTGCAACCGCCATCGATGAAGAGAAGCGAATATGTGCACATATGCCGGAGAACTAATTTTGGCGCTCCGGTCGTACTTGCACGCTTAGAATTGCCCTATGTTATGTTCGTTAAGATCCCGGAATTCAAACATGTCAACATGAATAAATAACTGGAGATAAAGAAGACGGAACAAAAAACATAGAAGCCCAAGAAAGTGTATTTGAATTATGATGGAGCTGGATTTTTTAACGCACCAAAGTTCAGACTTTATGTTTCAAAAAATATTCATAACGAGATCAGAAGACTTTATGTTATTACAGCAAAATATATTGTGAAGGATCATCTGTAAGTTCTCCTTCCACGTTGCAGTTTGCCAGAGTTTGCAAGAGAACGATCATTGTGAAGGAGACAGGGGGATTAAGAGCTTGCTATTTCCTTGACTGACGAAACACTCAACAAGCGCCTGGGTTTATACACCCCACGCACCACACACACCAATGCCCAACAACGACACGCACACAAACACACACAAACGCTCTCACTCACATGTCAGGTTACCAGGCAGACAGACAGATACAAATTTACAGGGAAATACAAATTCGCACTGACATCTACTCCTACATGTAGAGAAACTGGATCAAGACATCTGTCTGCACGGACACACACACGTGGAGAAAATTTGTAGGGAACACGACGACGGCCACAGCATGATCTACCACTTCCCATTGTTGCATCTACTTTCAGACAACATTCATCACATACCGTGTTGATGGAGTTCTGACTTTGCTTGTCTGGCATGGCGTTGCTTCCTTCATTTTGTGGATGCTTTCAGAGATGGCAACCTGCAGGCTGCAGGTACATTGATTGATCACATTAGCGTTGCATTATACCTGAATATTGCCAGAATATCATCCACCTGATTTGTAGGGAGATTTACCAGGGTAAACATTCATGCGGATTTGCTTCGCAGCTTGGGTCTTCCTGACTCTCTATCATCAAAAGGTGGTATCTGAATTCTGACAGGAGTCCAAAGCAAGATAATTTTTGTATACCAAGGAATGTATCCATCAATTAGTAAGCATGGAAAATGAGCTCGTTTGTTTAACAACTAAATGGCGTTGCAGATGACTATCATACAGCACTTGATTCCTGACAGACATGAAATCAGTATCTAGTCTGCTAACCAATTTCTGTGATGGTGAAAGCATTTTGTCATCATCTCAGATTAAGTACTGATTTATGATGCAGAACAGATGTTTCGCTAGTTCAAGTATTGTGCTGAGTTGATTTGAGGACAATTCAGGATGAAATTAAGCAGAGATGGAGCGTACAGGTACAGTACCTTCTAAATGGACCAATCACCTTGAGCGCTGGAGGAAATATATTTGGTCAGAGAAATGAGAGATGAAATTAAAGTTTTCATGGCCGAGCTCTGCTTGCAAGTTGGGCTGATGTAACCTGATCCCAGGAGGAACCAGCGGTCGCTGCTGGAACCATACTTCTGGTTATCCTGCTTAAGAAAATTAGCAGATAAGTAATCAAAATCGAAAAACAAGCAGTCAGTGGGGAGTTACTTGTATTACATGTACTGAGGAACGATAATAAACCATAATAACACGAGGAAGGGACTTGTGGCATGCACACCTCAGTTATTATCAGACTCAGAGTCAGACTTTGAGTGAACACAGCAGGGGAGGAGCCTTCTTGGAAACCTCTTTTCGCTGGATTCTGATTCTGGTTCTGCTACTGATTCTGCTGGAATGCGTTTATATGGGATAGGGACCAAGTGGTGGAAATACTCCCCTCCTTCTCTACATCGTCTTTGCAACTCGGGGCAGCCCACTATGGTTAGGTAGTCAAGGGCTGGCAACCGCTCAAGGAGACCATTCGGGAATTCCTCTATCCCTCGACAATGAGTGATTACCAGCTCCCGGAGAGAAGTGACGCCATCCATCCCATCAGGCAACCCTTCCAGACTCCTGCAGCTATGCACCCGTAGCTCCCTCAGCTTTGCCAGATCTCCAAGGTTCGAAGGCAGCGCTACCAAACCTTCGAAGCATTGAATCCACAAAATTTCAAGGGATGTACGCAACCTTGGTAAATACTCCACCTCCAAGTAATATCCCACTAATCTCAGGTCTTTGAGAACGGGGCTCAGTGGAAAACTTGCAACCTTAGGGCAGCGGGTGATTACTAGCTTCTCAAACACCGGGAATATTACTGAGCTATCAGTGGCCACACCCGCACTGTTTTCTGCCCATCCCTCTAGACTAGGTAGCTGTTCCAAGACCATCTCCTTCAACTTCGGGAAAATCTGTAGAGGGGTACTGCGTCCTCCACCTTCTATGCAAAGGTTATCACACAATGTCTTCAGTTTACCCAGGTTGTTCAAGTGTAAGAACTCCAGTGAGGGTGAGAGCCATACTACAGGTATATTCTTACACCTTGTCCAGTTGGAAATGGTGAGTTTTCTTAAGCACTGAAACATCTGAGGATCTCTCATCCATCGTGGTATTTCTGGGCCACCATATCCATACAACTCAAATTTTTTGATCTTGCTATGAGGTTCTAGATGCTGGAATACTTCTTCCTCATTACATGCCTCATTTTCTTCCTGTCTAGACGAGCAGAGAACACTTCTTCCCCAACAGAACAACAACTCACTCAGATTTTGCTTCTGCTGGAGATTGGCTTCTTTTGCATGATTTACACTCTTTATTTTTCTCAAGCTATACAGTTCCAACCTGTTGCTAAGGTGTCGCAGGTCTTTGAGCTCCTCAATACCACAACCATCTCTTGTATCCACAATAAATCTTGTTAGTGTGTGAAGGTTGTTCAGCTGACCAATGTTTCGAGGCGTCCGCTCCAGACTAGAACATCCATAAAGATAAATATGTATGAGCTTTCTCAGGCTCATCACCATGTCTTCTGGAAACTGTCGTAGCCCCTCGCAATAATTGAGCCTCAAAGTTTGCATGTTATACAATAAACATAATGAATCGAGCAATGTAGAATTGACGCTACAATGTGAGAGGTCAAGGTACCGTAAATGTTTTGCATTTATGGCTTTCAAACTGGTTCTAGAACCCAGCCAATGCAATGCTCGTAATGATACATGTGGCAGTCGTTTAAAATCCTGCTGCATCCATGAAAGAGCTAACAAAGTGCGGAGAGATGTTTTGCCATCAAACAACATGGAAGTCTTTTCCAATTCAACCTCTGACATTTGAAGGTGACAGACATTTTTTACCAATGATTTCTGTTCAATCAATTCTTCTATGGTGGCACATTCATTGCTAACATCTTTGGCTAAGTCATGCATTAAGTCATGCATTTTACATACAATTGTCCCATATGCTCTATCACTAGCATAGCCAGCAGATTTGGCTGCAGCTTTCATATCTTGTAGGAAGGACCTCCAAATCAATTCATGAAATATGAATTCCCCTTTCTGAGTTAAATCCATTGTTCCCTCTGCTTGAATAAAGCCATTTGCCATCCATAGTTGGATCAACATATCCTTCTCCATCTCATAATCCTTGTGGAAAACTGCACATAATGCAAAACATTGCTTCATTTCAGATGACAGGTATTTGTAGCTTAACTTCAGTATGGGCATGACCCCATATTTGCCTCCAACATTATCCCCAATGTTAGTTTCTTCAATGGTCTTCCATTCATGTACCTGTTGCTTTGAACTCAGCAAACCACCCATTGTCTTCAGAGCAAGAGGCAGCCCCCCGCATTTGTTGACAATACGTTTTCCGATTGTGACTAACTCTGTTTGCTCCTCTGCACCATTGCTAAATGCTTTGTTTGAAAACAATTCCCATGAATCTTCTTTACTCAGAAATGCTAGCTCAACGGGATCAACTGTTTGCATTATAGAGGCCACTTGCTTGCTTCGACATGTGACCACTATGACACTTCCTGGTCCACCAACAGAACACAACAGTGGCTTCAGTTCATCCTTCCACAACTTCTTTTCTTCATTCCATACATCATCAAGAACAAGAAAAAACCTCTTCTGGCCAATGACTTCGCCAAGTTTCTTCTGCAATAGTTCGATGCTGTCAGCCTGGTCACAAGTTCCATTAGCCAATTTAATGATGGATTTCACAATAGCAGAAACATCAAAATTGTCTGACACGCAGTGCCACATCTTCAACTGGAAATGCTGCTGGACTTTTTGGTCATTGTACACCATCTTAGCAAGTGTCGTCTTGCCAAGACCTCCCATACCAAAGATGGGCAGCACCTGAACCTTCTGCTGATCTTGCTGGTCTAGCAGCAGCTTCACCACCCTCTCCTTGTCATCATCTCTTCCAAAGATGTCGGTAGACTCATCCAGTTTGGAGTAAGTCTGCCGCCAAGGAAGTTGGGGCTCCTGCTGATGGACAGAATTCTCAAGGCCAAACTTGTTCATCTCGTTGACTAGCTTATTGATCTTCTCAAGGACTCCCTTGAGCTTCCTGCTCATGGCAAAACGGAAGAGCAGCGGGCTGCGGCGCGTGATGTAGCCGAGTACCTTGAGGGAAGTGGACTTGCCGATCTGGGCTTCACGACGCAGTGCCTCGTACTGGAAGTCGTCGAGGATGTCGTCGGCCTCGTAGGCAACGGACTTGAGCTTCTCCATCCAGCTCTTGAGGTAGGCATTTTTCTGGCTCTTTTCCTCCGCGTTGGCCAGCTTGCACTCCACAGCTAGCAGATGGCGCTCCAGCGTTTCGCGGTCGTCGTCAAGGCCACACATGCGGGTCACGGTCTGGACGAGCGCGTCTGTGGCCTTGCCGACCACACCGCGCACCAAAGGGAGAAGCAGTGATTCGGCCATGATCTTGCAGATCCGAAGAAGAAACTGCAGCATATGAAACAAGGGGAGAGAGGTCAAGCACTGACAGATCTGTGGCATATGAAGAACAAAACACACGCAATAATGGAGGAGAGCATGCACCTGAGCAACACCCGAAATCGAGCAGATCCAAATTGGTGAAAGAGCAGAGATACTGCCGCCCCTGCCGTCGCCTCCCGTGTGTCGCTCTCTCGCCGTTGGTGAAAGGAGAATGAAAGGAAGTGAAGACAAGGAACCTAAAAGTTGTGTAAAAGCATCCCCAGTAAGTCCGAAAACTACCTTGTCTGAACTTACCTCCGAAAAAACTGAGCGTATTGGAAGGGCCAGGGTACTGTAAAACAACTCCCAACGTACACTGCACTTTGTTTAGTATAGCTATATTGTGTTTGCTTTCTCTAGATCCACACCCAAGTACTGTATGATATTAGCAAGTTGAAACAGCATCCAACGTACACTCTGTTTAGTATAGCTATTGTGTTTGGCTTACCTAGATATACACCTAAGTAGAGTATGATATTAGCAAGTTGAAACCAAGTTGCTACGAAAGAGAGCACATCATGCGGGCTGAGCACATGTGAAAGCACCGAGCTGTGTACTCACGGTCGCTGAGCCGCGGAGAACCCGCATGCACATGTTGCCCATATATGCTGAATGAACCAGCGTAGGTGTACGCGTATGGCAATGTAAAAGCAAGCAATTGCATGCACACTGCTGAAAAGAAGAAATGTAAAAATATCAAGCAAATTTAAGGTCTTTCTGTTGGTGGATGTTTAGAGCATCAGCCGCAGACTAGTGGTTTGTTACTACCCAAATTCAGTTTCGGCTAGTGCTAGCTACAGTGTTTTTGGCTAACCAGATTCCACTATAATGTTGATCTTCGAAATTTAGCATGCTCCTAGTGGGAATATTCTATAGTTTTTCAGTTTTCCTCTTCAGTGTATCAAATGGGTAACCAATCATTATATTTTCTGCAGCTTAACATGTGGTTGGGCTTTTACCAAAATCCTCTTTATGCTCTCCTGCGTGAGTCTATCTAATCTGAGGTAACTTCCGATAGTTTGTTTTAAATCTGTTTGCAACTCTATTTGTTAAGACTAGTGTAATTCCTGGATCTAGGGATCTTCATCAAAATGGTCAGCCGAGAAGATTTTCAATGAAAAAGGAAGCTTGTTTGATCCTGTTAAGGCTACAGCACAAGGTCGTCCTGTGTATCTGACTGGGGAGGCAAGTTCAAATCTTTAAGGAAAACATCATTCACTAGAGTCACGTTCTTTACTGAATTTGAGCTCTATCATGCGTCAGGACTAGAATTTAATGCTTTTTGGGCTGTCTAGTAAGGTTGTAATTTGAAACTTCTTCATTAGCTTCCTTCGTTTAAAAAAGTGTTCCTTACTAAATTAGTAAGCCATGAGGTGAAAGGCTTATAATGCCGGCTGTTTTCAACCAACGAATAGTCTGTAGTTACTGAAGTATGGCAACTGTAAGTTACGTAGTTGTATTTTATTTCCATGTAACTTTTTTCCAACAATAGATTGGACTTTTGGACATCCAAACAATGTAACTTACATGATTAGATCAAATACATCAGACACCCCCTAATGGTGCGTTCAGGCAATTCAACAGTACTACAATGTCAATACATCAGATAGAGAATACTACAATTCCTGAAATTTTGGATGGCATGGTGCATCAACCGATGATACATCAGAGCAACTGAATTTTGGACATCATCAATCGATCAACAGTTCAGTACATCAGAGCAACTGAATTTTGGACATCATCGATCGGACCGGCGTCGAACGGCTTTGCTTGAGTGCGTGTGAGTGACCGCGTGGGTGTCGCCATGCCCGTGCCGGTGAGTGCCGCGCTGGTGGCCGGTGGAGGGCCTGGAGGTGAGGCGAAGGGGGGGAGCCGAGAGCCTTACCCGCTCGTGTTCGGTGCGCTCGACGAGGACAAGGAGAGCCACGACCGGCGGCGTCAGGTGTGTCGAGTACCGGTGGCGACCCCCGTCGGAGTCGAGTCCGACGCGTCCTGGGGTTCTGGGAGTGGCAAGGAGGGACGCGACAAGAGGGCTGACTGCGGGATGAGAGACGACGGCGACTGGGGCGGAGACGGCGGCGATTGGCATGGAAAGGACGGCGGGATGGGGGTTGGCGGCGGCGGCAGGAAGGAGGGCTCCTATTCCCTGAGTGGTCGGAGCGCCCTGTTTTTTATTAGTTTTTTCGTTCCTTTTTGTTCTTTTGCTTTTTTTACTGTGATTTTTTTCACGAATCCCAAATTCGAGAAAAATCTTCGGGATTTCAAAAAAGTTCGAAATTAAAAAAAGTTCACGTATTGAAAAAATGTTTCGAATTTCAAAAAATGTTCTTGAAACTTAAAATTTGCTCATAAATTTGAAAAAAAATTCTTAGGTTTGAAAAAATGTTTTTGGATTTAAAAAACATTAAGGAATTTGAAAAATATTCTTGGACTTAAAAAATATTCTCGGCCTCGATCTTGACTTTTTCTTCTTCTTTTGAACAGTCAAATTGCCAGTTAGTTTAGCTGTACTGAGCGACAGAGAAAAATGTACAGGTTTCCTTTGTATCCCGTGCACATGTGATGTAATATTTTTTTTTGAAATGGAACACTACGATTCCATAGCTTAACCTGGTCCAGCCAAACTGCTGGCCAATCGGACGTTTACATCATTCGGCAGGTCCTCAGACCAAAGGTCGTGAATTACATGGCGACTAGCACCAAAGGCTGCTAATGCATGAGCAAGGTTATTACAAACCCTCGGGGCGAAAGAGAAACTAACTTTGCTGAAGTTCAGCCGGGCAAAGGCCCGTATCTCCCGAAACAGGATTCCTTCCGGAGCCAGGTCAGCTTCATTGCTTTTCAGGGCGTTGACAAGCACTTGACTATCCAGTTCCACTTCCACGTTTGTCATGCCCCAGTTGGACGCCGCCTCCAGCGCCCTAGAGCACACTTCAGCTTCGGCTTGCACCGGGGATGCCACATGATGAAGGTACCCCGCTCCAGAGCCCCGCACATCTCCAGCTTGGTCTCTAATTAATGACGAAGCCCTAGCCTCCCGTTCCCTGTGTCGCGAGGAAAGCACCATCACAGTTGATCTTGAGGCTATCCCCCTCGGGTCTGCTCCACTCCTGTATACGGTGCTGACTTGTAGCTGTGCTAGGCTGGCGTCATAGAGCGAGAGACTCCATAGCCCAGTGGTTGATCTCCGCTGCAAGGTTGTCCATTGACCCAACTTTTTCACCCGCATTGGTTTTGTTCCTCCATGTCCACCAGCGCCACAGCAGGCATACTACTAGGATCTTTTTGTCCTCCGGCAACTGGAGCAAGGTACCCGTATCTGTTCCACTTGCAGCAGTCGCCAAAGCCTCTTCACCTGTTTGCATCTCAGAAACAGGTGTGCTCACTAGTAGAAAAAGAGGCTTCCATACGTCCCCATTAGTCCCCAAAATAATCGAACCGCGACCAAAGGGGTCTTTAGTCGCGGTTCGGGAGGAGACCCGCGACCAACTATCTGGGCCCAGCGCGCTCGGTCGATAGCTGGCGGACGGGAGGGGCTTTAGTCCCGGTTGGCCTGGCCAACCGGGACTAAAGGTCCTCAGGCTGGCCCGAAGGCCTTTAGTCGCGGTTGGCCAGACCAACCGGGACTAAAGGTTAGTGCTTTAGTCGCGGTTGGCCAGACCAACCGGTACTAAAGGGCCCATCAAACTCTACCCCCCTGACCGCCTTTTCAGTTTTAGAAAAACCAAAAGAAAACGATGGAAATGTCAAAAAAAATAAAATAAAATAAGTTTCTCATGTGATATGTGGTCTAGTTGTTGGGAAAATTAACAAATATGAATTTCGACTTTATTTGCAAAATCTCTCTGGAATTTCTTAAAATGGGCATAACTTTTGCATACGAACTCGGATGAAAAAGTTTTTTATATGAAAAATCATCTACTCGAAAAGTTACATCCGAATTTAACAGGGGGGACCTAACAGAAAAAAAGATGCGGGGCTTTTAAGATCTGGAGAGGCAAAAAAATTCAAAAAATTTCAAATTGTGGTCAAACAATGGTCAAACTAATTATTCTAGAATATTAGTGTTACTAAATAATTATTTCAGTTTTTTTTAAATTTTGGTCAAATCTGGTCAAACAGTGGTCAAACAGTGGTCAAACAATGGTCAAACTAATTATTCCAGAAATATTAGTGTTACTAAATAATTATTGTTTTTTAAAACAATAGTTTCAAACTCAAACAGTGAAATGTGTCACTTCATGCTCAAGCTAAATTCCTGAGGGTTAATAGAATTGACATCCTACTATTGTCAGGAAAACAACAAGTGCAGACTTGGAAACGAGGGAGAATAGAACCCGGAAGTTAAGCGTGCTCAGGCTGGAGTAGTGAGAGGATGGGTGACCGTCCGGGAAGTTAGATGATTTGGAATGATGAGGGGTGATTAGAGATTAGAGGATAAATTGAGCAGTGATGAGGGGTGGTGATTAGAGATTAGAGGTTAAAATAATTCAGAAATTTGAAAATAAAAAAAATTCGCAAAAAAACCAGGTTTAGGGGGGCTAAAACCCTAAACCTGCGGAGGAGGCCTTTAGTCCCGGTTAGCCACGAGAACCGGGACTAAAGGCCTTTAGTCGCGGTTCGTAAGAGGCGCGACTAAAGGGGGGGGGCCTTTAGTCGCGCATATTTAGTCCCGGTTGCACAGCCGGGATTAATGGCCTTTGCGAACCGGGACTAAAGGCCTATTCTCTACCAGTGGCTCCATCTTCATCTAGGCGCTTGCACCAGACGCACAGCGTCTCACATATGATACCCCGACGCTTCATATTCAGTTTGAGCGGAAGGCTATTATGAGCTAGGCGCCATATGAATTGTTGGATCTTTGGTTGACAGGGCAGCTTCCATATGTCAGCCCACTCCCATCGGTTTGGCAAAGCATCTGATGTCTCTGGCTGTTCTGCATCCCTACCCTTAATATAAACTTGGTAAGCCGACTTAACTGAGAAAACTCCCTTGCTGTCATGGTACCAGGCATCGAAATCCTCCCAATCTTCTCTAACCGGGGTAGCCAATATAATGCTGGCTTCCTCAGGGCTGAAAATGTCATTCACCAGGTTTTCATCCCAGCTTTGTGTGTCCGGGTTAACGAGTTCACAGACTCGGGTGAGTAAACAGCCACCCCTGGGAGTAATTGGAGTCCTCAGTCCATCTCTGTTCAACCACGGGTCCGCCCAAATTCTGATTGAGGTACCATCCCCCACTCTGTAAATCAGTCCCTCCTTCAAAAGTGCCACCCCTTTCAGAATACTTCTCCATGTGTATGATATGCCTGGGTAAGCCACAGCCTCAAGAATCGATGTTCTGGGGAAATATCTTGCCTTCAAGACCCGAGCACAAAGGGACTCTGGTGCGGTTAGCATACGCCAAGCTTGCCTTGACAGCATAGCAATGTTAAAGCCGTATATGTCTCGGAATCCCATACCACCCTCCTTTTTCGGTTTAGTCAGTAACTCCCAGCTTAACCAGTGCATAGTGTTGTTCTACTCCTGCTTTGCCCACCAAAATCTGCATATAATCATGCCAATTTCCTCACACAGGGTCTTGGTCAAATCGAAGCATGACATGGCGAAGGTTGGAATGGCTTGCGCACAAGCCTTGATAAGCACATCCTTCCCCATCTTGGATAACAGCCTCTCCTGCCACCCCTGGATCCGCTGCCAAATTCTCTCCTTCAGGTACTCAAGGATTTGCTTCCTGCCTTGGCCGACATACACAGGGAGTCCAAGATATCTTTCTGTCCTTGCTTCAGCTCTAATATTTAGCAAGTTGAGCACCTCATGCCTTCTCTGACTCCCAGTATTCTTGCTGAACATGACGGACGATTTATCATAGTTTACAGTCTGTCCCGAGCAAACCTCATACAGTTGTAGCACATTCTGCAGAGCCATAGCACTCTCACGTATTGCTTTAATGAGTACTAGTGAGTCATCCGCAAATAATAGGTGATTAATGCTTGGGGCCGCATTGCAAATACGCAGCCCACTCAATGTTCCATCTGCTTCCGCCGCATTCAGCAGAGATGAGAACCCTTCTGCGCAAATAAGGAAGAGATACGGCGACAACGGGTCTCCTTGCCTTAGCCCCCGTTGTGGCACGATCACATCCGTGTAATCTCCATTGACCTTCACCCTGTAAGAGACTGAAGACACACATAGCATAATTTTGTCAATCCACCTCTCATCAAACCCTAGCTTTCTCATCATCTTCTCTAGAAAGGTCCACTCAACGCGATCATATGCTTTGCTCATATCAAGTTTGACCGCCGCATAACCCTCACTAGTAGGAAAAGGGGCTTTTACCCCGGTTTATAAGGGCCTTTAGTCCCGGTTCTGGAACCGGGACTAAAGGGTCGTTACTAATGCCCTAGACCTTTAGTCCCGGTTCTTACACGAACCGGGACTAAAGGCCGTCCACGTGGCCGGTGCGGGGAGCCCAGGCAGGAGGGCCTTTGGTCCCGGTTGGTGTCACTAACCGGGACCAATAGGCAGGGCCTTTTGTCCCGGTTGGTGTCACCAACCGGGACCAATAGGCATCCACGCGTCAGCAGCTGGCAGGAGCTGAGGTTTATGTTTTTTTTGAAAGGGGGTGGTTTAGGGGTTTTGGGGGGGTTAATTTAGGTGTTTCATATATTGTGTTAGCTAGCTAATTAATAGAGAGAAGTGTCCTCTCTTATCTCCGTGCTTGGTCGACGCTACGTACTATATACGTATGGAGAGGAGTAGACACGCTAGCTAGTAATCAAATGAAGGAAACAGAAGATCGTCATGAACATATGCATACAGAGAGAAGTGATATCGACCACCTCTCCTTCTCCGAGATATTGGTCGAACAACAAGTTCTCGTATGTCTATCCGACACTACCGGCTACATATATACAATAATTATCTCTTACAATACAATCTCCTAATTAAATTGTAGGAACACAGGGTCCACATAGTATTCTCCGTTTTCAGCGATCACGTGGTCAAGGAAGAACGCCGCCAATTCCTCGCATACGATCTTCTGCTAGGAGTTCATCCCGCTTCCGAAACATCTATATTTGAAGAAGGGGGTCAATACATATATATATATGAATAAATGAAACTCAACACAAATGATGGTAATAAAATAAAATTGTGAATATTATTGCTTACGCACTTCATATTGTTCTTCAGTGTAGCCCCGCTCACAGGTCGTGTAGCGGATGGACTCACAAACGTAGTATCCACAGTAATTATTCCCGGGTTCCTACCACAACCACTTTACAAGAAATAGAGGTCAATCTAACTGATAAGCAAGCATGCTAAATGGTATTGATGAAACTAGCGCTTGAATCACTAGGAGATGCGCGGAACATGCTACTATAGTACTTACTTTCGGGTGTTTAAATTGCAGCTTCTTCGGCAGTCCCGGAGCTTTTGAGGTGAATTTTCTCCAAACCCTGCCAGACAAAGAAAACAATTACTTGATATCAGGAAATGAACAAAGTTGCTGATATGGTGGATAATGATCGATTTAACTTACTTCTCGAGCATTTGAGTCATGTTCGCATAGTCCTGGGGATCTTTTCGTCTCGAGTTTAAGACGGTTACTACTCCCTGCTCAAGCTTAATCTCTAGGAGAATAAAGTGGAAGCTGCGCATGCATGCATAAGTCATCAATTACATTACCATAACCTGGACTAATAAGGGAAACCGAATATGCACAAGACAGTAACACTCACTTGAAGTTGTAAGGAAAGAGTATTATATCTTTGTTTTGATTTAATACCAACGATTGTAGCAAGTTGGCCTCGGCTTCTTTGCGATCAAGTTTGACCGTATATGCATCTATGAGATTTGTGTTAATGAACCCAATATCACCGATTTGTTTTTTCTTCAATTCGGCGATCTTCAATCTGCATAATATAGTGAGGATAAGTATAAATACATGCAATGAAAGAGCTGACCTATATAGAGAGACTTAATGACAGAAGTAGTACTACTTACAGACAGTAGCAAGTGATCGTTGTTTTATCGAGGGCCTTTTGATTGTAAAACTGGAAGAAATCCTCAAATGGAACATTCAGCAGATCAATTCCAACGAGGTCATGCTCCGGTTTAACTCTCAGCGTCAAAGTAGCCATCCCATCAGACTCTCTGCAGGTTTTTATGTACCAATCATGTAGTCTTCGCATCATCGTTGATAGAGATTTTTCATCTTTGACGAGAGGCTTCCTGTAATGGTATTTGTGTTCGTCCACCTCCATGATTTCATAATGTACATCGTCGGGCAGGTAATCTCCAAGATTGCTATAACCAGGCACCATCCTCGGATCATTAGCGACGATGTCTTTTGACACCTTGAGCGGGGGGCACGATTGGTTCGCTTGTTCGCCGAGCTGGGCAATTTTTTCCCAGCTCATCGTTCTTTCATCCTTTTATCACTGACAGTACTTCCCGACCGCTCCGCTTCGGCATATGTCTTTGCAAGAACGCGCTCATAGTTGCCTCTCGGCGGAGACTTTAGTGGTTTTGTCAGGGCAGCCAGAGTGCGCTTTGCTTTCACCGGATCTACCTTCTCCTCCGGAGGTGGATGTTTCTTTGCTTTCACCCCTTCAAAGAAGTTCTTCACTTCGGCTCGCACGATCTTCGCGTTCTCCTCCTCGGTCCTCTCGTATGGTAACTTCTCTGGAGTCTTCAGAGAAGGACCGAATCTGTATTGCCTCCCGCCTCTGGCAGCTGTACTGCTAGACGCCGGCAGAGCAGATGGAGCGGCTGCGGCTGTCTTCTTTCCTTGCTTACGAGGCGGAGGAGAAGGACTACGACGCGCCGGAGCAGCCGCAGCGGCGGCGGGTCTCTTCCGCCCTTGCTGACGAGGCGGAGAAGGAGGCTGGCTGCTCTGGCGCGCCGGCGCTGGCGGAGAAGGAGGCGGAGTGCCACCACGCGCCGGAGAAGGAGGCTGAGTGCCCTGATCACTCGCCGGAGGAGGAGGCGGAGGAGGAGGCGGAGTGCCCTTACTTGCCGGAGCCGTCCAGTTCGGAAGCTTGATGAGCTCCTTCCGCCATAGGCACGGAGTCTTCAGAGCTAAACCCAGCCGAGTCTCCCCTTCACCGGTAGGGTGGTCAAGCTGGAGGTCCTCAAATTCCTCCGTTATTTCATCCACCATCACCCTAGCATATCCTTCTGGAATCGTCCGGCAGTGGTAGGTTGCGCCGGGTTCAGGAGGTAAAACAGAGCCAACAGCCGCCTTGACTTTGAAGTTCTGCCATTCCGCCATAAGGTGGCAATGTTGAGACTCCGTGATAGCATCCACGGGGTAGCTAGCAGGAGCCGCATGCTCCAGCTGAAGCTGCTCGGTGGAAGCCACGCTGCTTCTCCGCTGAGATGGCGGTGTAGCTTCGGGGGTAGTTTCGGCATCTCGATTGCCGTCTCGTTCCTCTAGCGCTTGAACCCTTTCGTGCAGCTTCTGAATTTGGATCTGCTCCACTTTTTTCCTCCTCTCCTGGGTTTTGTAACCGCCCGTGTCCGGAAAACCAGCCTTCCACCGAACGGAGCCTGGCGTGCCTCGTGTCCGTCCAGGGTGCTCAGGATTCCCGAGGGCCATTGTGAGCTCGTCGTTCTCTCTGTCTGGAACGAACGTCCCTTCCTGCGCTGCATCGATATATTGCTGAATCTTCTTGAGGGTATTGCAAGTTGCTCGTCCGTCCAACGACACCTCCCTGATACAGGGTCCAAGGTTCCGCCAGCCCCGAAGAACCAAGTCTGGCAACGGTCTGGCCAGTTCATTGTCTGTGGTTCGATCCCTTTATCAAGCAGATCCCTCTCAGACTTGGCCCACTTAGGCCAGGCTTTGAGGTAGCCACCTGACCCCGTGCGATGGTGAAGCTTCTTCTTCGCAGCATTCTTCTTGTTTGTCGCTGACATCGTCTTACTCTTTTCTGATGTCTTGTGGGCCACAAATGCGGGCCAGTGATCTCTGATCTTCTCATACCGGCCGATGAATCCAGGTGTCTCTTCTTTGTCGACAAACGTTTTCAGCTCATTCTTCCACCTCCTGAATAGGCCTGCCGTCTTCTTAAGAGCATGAGACTTGATTAATTGCTCTATAACTGGCTTCTCCGGATCCTCCTCTGGCGGTAGGGTGAAATTTGCCTTCAGCTCAGTCCAAAGATCATCTTTCTGTATATCATTGACATAAGACACCTCAGGGTCTTCCTTCTTAGGCTTATACCATTGGTGGATGCTGATCGGGATCTTGTCCCTAACTAGAACCCCGCACTGAGCAGCAAATGCATCCTTTGTCCGGAGGGGTTCAATCGGTTGGCCGTCGCGCGCGATTGCTGTGATCTCAAACCTTTCATCCGAGCGCAACTTTCTCTTCGGGCCTCGTCTCTTTACCGCAGTTGTGCTCGATCCGGAGGGCTAGAAAAAAGAAGAAAGACGAGTGTTAATTAATATGTGTACATACCAAAACAATGAATGCATCAATTAGCTAGTCAGCACAGGCTTAACTAATATATTTACCTGGCCGGACTCTGTTCGGTCACCGGAGCCGTCACCACGGGCTCCTTCTTGCACCAGCATTGGGTCACCGGAGCCATCATAATCATGTCTTTCCTCCTCCACTATTCGATCACCGTAGCCTGCTTCTTCACCCTGTTCTTCCAGACCATCATTGTCGTTAAGATACGACAAGATATCACCTCCGGCTAAGATTATGTCCCCCAACACCCCTTCTGCTTGCTCATCTTGTCTGTGCTCCATTGTTTCTGCAAATATTACAACATGGCAATTATTACACAAACATGACAGTAGGTGGATATATTAGTGCAAACGTAGACCTAGCTTATTCCGGGTTTGGGGTGGCCTAGGCAACGCTTCAAGGGTAGGGGCGCGGCGGGAGGGGGTAGGAGACCGACATCGTTTTTTTCTAGGGTTTGGGTGTCCTCGAGAGTTTTGGTCGAGCGAGAGGGCCGGGGGGGGGTGCTCCCGTGGTATAAGTTATCACGGTCGAGAGGGGGTATACATATCGACCGTCCATCATGTCGAAGTTATCTGGGAGGGAGTTATATATATCGACAACGACGACATATGTACATACACGGGAAAATAATGTTATCGAGGAGGGGGTATATCGACCCCCCCACGTGTTGAAGTTATCGGGAGGGGGTTATATCGACAACGACGACATACATACACGGGAAAATAATGTTATCGAGGAGGGGGTATATCGACCCCCCTCGTGTTGAAGTTATCCCTCCTCGTGTTGAAGTTATCGGGAGGGGGTAATATCGACAACGACGACATACATACACGGGAAAATAATGTTATCGGGGAGGGGGTATATCGACCCCCCCACGTGGTGAAGTTATCAGGAGGGGGTTATATCGACAACGACGACATATATACACAGGAAAATAATGTTATCGGGGAGGGGGTATATCGACCCCCCCTCGTGTTGAAGTTATCCCCCCTCGTGTTGAAGTTATCGGGAGGGGTATATATTGACGACGACAGACCCGATAAAACATAAGAAAACGAAGAAGAAATAAAAAGAGGAGAAGAAGAAAGGAATAGAGGAGAGGATTGAAGAAAAAAAAGAAGAAAAAAAGAGGAGAAGAAGAAAGGAATACTCTATTCCTTTCTTCTTCTCCTCTTCTTTTTCTTCTTTTTTCCTCTTCTTATTTATTTCTCCTCTTCTTCCTCTCCTCTTCTTCTTTCTTTCCTCTTCTTATTTTCTTCTTCCCTATCCTTCTTTTTCTATGAACTTTCTATGAACAAAAAAACATTTTTGACATATATATTCATACATTTTGAACATCTACATACATACAAATTTTTTTGTTCACATATACATTATAGCCACATACACATATACATCACATATGAACAAAAAAATTAAACTAATAAAAATAAAAAACATATAGCCACATATGAACAAAAACATATAGCCACATACATACACATATACATTATATATATATGATCAAAAACAATTAAACTAATAAAAAAACAGAGCCGGGGCGGCGGCTCTCACAGCGGGGGCGGCTAGGACGATGGCGACGGCGGGGGCGGCGAGGGCGCCGGCGCGCGGGGGCGGGACGGGGCGGGGGCGGCGAGGGCGCCGGCGAGCACGCGCGGGCCAGACAGTGGGCTCGGGGCGCCGAGGCGGCGCGCGCGAGCAGGGGAGCACGAGGCGGGGCGGTGCGTGGGGGCAGGGCGACGGCGACGAGCACCGGGCGGCGACCCGTCGAGGCAAGGGCGCGGGGCGACGGCGACGAGGAGCGGGCGGCGACGGCGAGCACGGGCAGCCTGGCGGCGTCGGGGGCAACTGGCGATGAAAACTGAAAATTTTCACAAGTGTTTGATATATAGTCCAAGCATTAGTCTCGGTTCGTGGCACCAACCGGGACCAAAGGGCGGGAAGCGGCGGCCTTTGGTCCCGGTTGGTGGCACCAACCGGGACTAAAGGGGGGCATTAGTCCCGGTTGGTGCCACGAACCGGTACCAATGCACCCCTTTAGTCCTGGTTGGTGGCACCAACCGGGACCAAAGGCCTCTTGCTGCCCGCGTCGCGGCCAAAAGTTTAGTCCCACCTCGCTAGTTGAGAGGGGATCGGTGTGGTTTATAAGCCCCGCTGCGGCAGCTGTGTCGAACTCCTCTCTATAGCAGGCTTCTGGGCCTAACTTTGGCGCGCTGCCCGTTTAGCCTCCTAGCCCTTCTGGGCCTGTATTTGCAAACCTGAGGGTTGGAAGGCCAAGCGGGCAGCGCCCCAACAATTTTTTTGCTGTATTTAGTTTTTTTGTTTTCAGCAGCGCAAAGTTTAGTCCCACCTCGCTAGTTGAGAGGGGCTCGGTGTGGTTTATAAGCCCCGCTGCGGCTGCTGTCTCGAACTCCTCTCTATAGCAGGCTTCTGGGCCTAACTTTGGCGCGCTGCCCGTTGAGCCCTCTAGCCCTTCTGGGCCTGTATTTGCAAACCCGAGGGTTGGAGGTCCCAGCGGGCAGCGCCCCAACTATTTTTTTTGCTGTATTTAGTTTTTTTGTTTTCTTTTTTGCTTTATTTATTTTGTTTTGTTTCTACTTACAACAAAAAACTTATTTATTTTGTTTCTAATTACTTATTTATTTTACTTTACGATAATTCTTTTTGCTATTAAAGTTTCTATCAACAAAAGTTCTTTATGAAAATTCTTTTTGCTGTATTTAGTTTTTTTGTTCTCTTTTTTGCTATATTTATTTTGTTTTGTTTCTACTTACAACAAAAAACTTATTTATTTTATTTTATTTTGTTTCTAATTACTTATTTATTTTACTTTATGATAATTCTTTTTGCTATTAAAGTTTCTATCAAAAAAAGTTCTTTATGAAAATTCTTTTTGCTTTTAATGATTTTGAACAGAAAATACTTCGATAATTTTAGTTGCATCAATTTTATATGATTTTAGTTTCAATAATAATAGAGGTTTCTTATAATGTTTTGAACAGAAAATACTTTGTTAATTTTAGTTTGATAAATTTTATTAAAGTTTATTTTATTTTGTCGGAACACAAGAAGTCCGGAGTTGTAATAAGTTATTAAAAATAAAAAAGAGGCGCAATGCTCGTTGATTTGCTTCAAGCCTTTCGGAATAGTGTAGACTGCACTGCACATAGCTCGATGCAGTCTACCTTATTCCTCAAGGCTTGAAGCTAAGCAACGTGAGCATTGCGCCTCTTCTTCATCGTCTCTGCACTCAGGGCTTATAAACCGCTCCTAGTGCCTCTCAGCTAGCGAGGTGGGACTAAAAAACTGCTTAGTAAGAAACTCTAGTACCGGTTCGTGCCACGAACAGGTACTAAAGGTGCTCGTGGGGCCACGGCCTCATTAGTACCGGTTCGTGGCACCAACAGGGACCAAAGGGTGGAATTGGTCCCGGTTCGTGCCACCAACCGGGACCAATGGCCTTGCACAGCGGCGTGGTGGTGAGTTTAGTCCCACCTCGCTAGCTAAGAGAGAGCCGCACCTGTTTATAAGGTGCGGTGCGCCTGAGCTGTCGAGCTCCTCTCTAAACCAGGCTTACGGGCCTAACCTCTCTGTACATGCCTGTGGGCCTACTGGGCCTTCTGCGGGCCTGAATCCTGGCCCATGGATGGGTTTCTAATCGTATTCAGGCCGTGGTGGCCCAGTAGGTGGCATAATTTTTAATTTTTGGCCTATTATTTTTTATGCATTTACTAATTATTTTGAGCTATAAGACCCTAATTGAAAAGCATTTCAAATGAACTCTGAAAAGGTTGAAAGTTGGCATGGTATCATCATTTCATCCACATAGCATGTGCAAGAAAGTTGAGAGGGTTACGACAAAAACTAGATGCACTTCTTGTACAAAACGGACAATGGTATCATACTCGTCTATTACAAAGTTGGCATGGTATCATGATAATAGTTGCGGGAGAAAGTCTTCACTTTTTCTTCGCTTGTGTCATTTGCTTATTGCGCCGTAACCATGGATAATCTTCATCGTTTATCAGGATGCTTGGGTCAGCCTTGACTTTGAAGGGAGGAATTTCATGAAACTTTTCATAATCTTCAGACATGTCTGTCTTGCCCTCCACTCCCACAATGTCCCTTTTTCCTGAAAGAACTATGTGGCGCTTTGGCTCATCGTATGATGTATTCGCTTCCTTATCTTTTCTTTTCCTCGGTCTGGTAGACATGTCCTTCACATAGATGACCTGTGCCACATCATTGGCTAGGACGAACGGTTTGTCAGTGTACCCAAGATTGTTCAGATCCACTGTTGTCATTCCGTACTGTGGGTCTACCTGTACCCCGCCTCCTGACAGATTGACCCATTTGCACTTAAACAAAGGGACCTTAAAATCATGTCCGTAGTCAAGTTCCCATATGTCCATTATGTAACCATAATATGTGTCCTTTCCCCTCTCGGTTGCTGCATCAAAGCGGACACCGCTGTTTTGGTTGGTGCTCTTTTGATCTTGGGCGATCGTGTAAAATGTATTCCCATTTATCTCGTATCCTTTGTAAGTCAATACAGTCGAAGATGGTCCCCTGGACAATGAGTACAACTCATCACAAACAGTGGTGTCACCTCTGAGACGTGTTTCCAACCAACTGCTGAAAGTCCTGATGTGTTCACATGTAATCCAGTCGTCACACTGCTCCGGGTGTTTGGAGCGCAGACTGTTCTTGTGTTCATGGACATACGGGGTCACCAAGGTAGAGTTCTGTAGAACTGTGTAGTGTGCTTGAGACCAAGAATATCCGTCCCTGCATATTATTGAGTCCCCCCCTCCAAGCGTGCCTTTTCCAGTCAGTCTCCCCTCATACCGCGATTTAGGGAGACCTATCTTCTTAAGGCCAAGAATGAAGTCAACACAAAACCCAATGACATCCTCTGTTTGATGGCCCATGGAGATGCTTCCTTCTGGCCTAGCGCGGTTACGGACATATTTCTTTAGGACTCCCATGAACCTCTCAAAGGGGAACATATTGTGTAGAAATACGGGCCCCAGAATGACAATCTTGTCGACTAGATGAACTAGGACGTGCGTCATGATATTGAAGAAGGATGGTGGGAACACCAGCTTGAAACTGACAAGACATTGCGCCACATCACTCCTTAGCCTTGGTATGATTTCTGGATCGATCACCTTCTGAGAGATTGCATTGAGGAATGCACATAGCTTCACAATGGCTAATCGGACGTTTTCCGGTAGAAGCCCCCTCAATGCAACCGGAAGCAGTTGCGTCATAATCACGTGGCAGTCATGAGACTTTAGGTTCTGGAACTTTTTCTCTGGCATATTTATTATTCCCTTTATATTCGACGAGAAGCCAGTCGGGACCTTCATACTGAGCAGGCATTCAAAGAAGATTTCTTTCTCTTCTTTCGTAAGAGCGTAGCTGGCAGGACCTTCATACTGCTTCGGAGGCATGCCGTCTTTTTCGTGCAAACATTGCAGGTCCTCCCGTGCCTCAGGTGTATCTTTTGTCTTCCCATACACGCCCAAGAAGCCTAGCAGGTTCACGCAAAGGTTCTTCGTCACGTGCATCACATCGATTGAAGAGCGGACCTCTAGCTCTTTCTAGTAGGGTAGGTCCCAAAATATAGATTTCTTCTTCCACATGGGTGCGTGTCCCTCAGCGTCATTCGGAACAGCTTGTCCGCCGGGACCCTTTCCAAAGATTACGTGTAAATCATTGACCATAGCAAGTACGTGATCACCGGTACGCATGGCGGGCTTCTTCCGGTGATCTGCCTCGCCTTTGAAATGCTTGCCTTTCTTTCGACATTGATGGTTGGTCGGAAGAAATCGACAATGGCCCAGGTACACATTCTTCCTGCTTTTGTCCAGGTATATACTTTCAGTGTCATCTAAACAGTGCGTGCATGCATGGTATCCCTTGTTTGTCTGTCCTGAAAGGTTACTGAGAGCGGGCCAATCGTTGATGGTTACAAACAGCAACACGTGCAGGTTAAATTCCTCCTGTTTGTGCTCATCCCACGTACGTACACCGTTTCCATTCCACAGCTGTAAAAGTTCTTCAACTAATGGCCTTAGGTACACATCAATGTCGTTGCCGGGTTGCTTAGGGCCTTGGATGAGAACTGGCATCATAATGAACTTCCGCTTCATGCACATCCAAGGAGGAAGGTTATACATACATAGAGTCACGGGCCAGGTGCTGTGATTGCTGCTCTGCTCCCCGAAAGGATTAATGCCATCCGCGCTTAAACCAAACCATACGTTCCTTGGGTCAGCTGCAAACTCAGCCCAGTACTTTCTCTCGATTTTTCTCCACTGCGACCCGTCAGCGGGTGCTCTCAACTTCCCGTCTTTCTTACGGTCCTCACTGTGCCATCGCATCAACTTGGCATGCTCTTCGTTTCTGAACAGACGTTTCAACCGTGGTATTATAGGAGCATACCACATCACCTTCGCAGGAACCCTCTTCCTGGGGGGCTCGCCGTCAACATCACCAGGGTCATCTCGTCTGATCTTATACCGCAATGCACCGCATACCGGGCATGCGTTCAGATCCTTGTACGCACCGCGGTAGAGGATGCAGTCATTAGGGCATGCATGTATCTTCTGCACCTCCAATCCTAGAGGGCATACGACCTTCTTGGCTGCGTATGTACTATCGGGCAATTCGTTATCCTTTGGAAGCTTCTTCTTCAATATTTTCAATAGCTTCTCAAATCCTTTGTCAGGCACAGCATTCTCTGCCTTCCACTGCAGCAATTCCAGTACGGTACTGAGCTTTGTGTTGCCATCTTCGCAATTGGGGTACAACCCTTTTTTGTGATCCTCTAACATGCGATCGAACTTCAGCTTCTCCTTTTGACTTTCGCATTGCGTCCTTGCATCGACTATGACCCGGCGGAGATCATCATCATCGGGCACTGGTTCCTCTTGATCTTCAGCAGCTTCCCCCCTTGCAGCATCATTGGGCACATCGTCTGGTTCCTCTTGATCTTCAGCAGCTTCCCCCGTTGCAGCATCACCATATTCAGGGGGCACATAGTTGTCATCGTCCTCTTCTTCTTTGCCGTCTTCCATCATAACCCCTATTTCTCCGTGCCTCGTCCAAACATTATAGTGTGGCATGAAACCCTTGTAAAGCAGGTGGGTGTGATGGATTTTCTGGTCAGAGTAAGACTTCGTATTCCCACATATATGGCATGGACAACACATAAAACCATTCTGCTTGTTTGCCTCAGCCACTTCGAGAAAATCATGCACGCCCTTAATGTACTCGGAGGTGTGTCTATCACCGTACATCCATTGCCGGTTCATCTGCATGCATTATATATAATTAAGTGTGTCAAAAACCATTACAGAACATCATGAATAGATAATTAAGTGACCAAATTAATAGAAGTTCATCATCACATTAGAACCAAAGTACATACATAGTTCTCATCTAACAACATATATATAGCTCTCCAGAGCATCTAATTAATTAAACCATACATTGAAACTATGTAAAACATTTCAATGCGAAAACAAATGCGATCATAATCGCAACCAAGGTAACAATTGATCCAACGGCATAATGATACCAAGCCTCGGTATGGATGGCATATTTTCTAATCTTTCTAATCTTCAAGCGCATTGCATCCATCTTGATCTTGTGATCATCGACGACATCCGCAACATGCAACTCCAATATCATCTTCTCCTCCTCAATTTTTTTTATTTTTTCCTTCAAGTAATTGTTTTCTTCTTCAACTAAATTTAACCTCTCGACAATAGGGTCGGTTAGAATTTCCGGTTCAACCACCTCCTAGATAAATAAAATCTATGTCACGTTGGTCGGTATATTTGTCATAAACAATAAATGAACCAAATGGTTATAAAAAGATAATATATACCACATCTGAATCATAGACAAGACGAGGGCCGACGGGGGCGGATACCAAAACCATCGCACTATGTAATAAGAAGGAATAATAAAAGTAACAAAATTAGACAAGTAACTATCTAAAGTAAGAATTTTTTCCTTTCAGAAAGAAGATAAGAACAAGAGGCTCACCACGGTGGTGCTGGCGACGAGATCGGCGCGGGTGATCGACGGCGGTGAAGACGGGGACGGGACGTGATGGACCGCTAAACCTAGACAAATCTCGGGGAAAATGGAGCTCGGAGGTCAAGTTTCGAGAGGAAAAAGATTAACTAGTGTGGCTCAGACATTTCATCGAACACCTCATGTGCATAGGAGGTGAGCTAGAGCACCCAAATGCCCTCCCCTCGCCGGCCAGAAAAAACAGAGCACTCTGGAGTGCTCTGCTGTGGCGATGGGGTATATATAGGGAACTCATTGGTCCTGGTTGGTGGCACCAACCGGGACTAAAGGCCTTTGGTCCCGGTTGGTGGCACCAACCGGGACCAAAGGCATTGTGCTGGAACTGGCGCGGTGCGGTGGGATGTTTAGTCCCACCTCGCTAGCCGAGAGGCTTCGACAGTGGTTTATAAGCGCAGCTGCGCTGACCACTTCGAGCTCCTCTCAAATGCAGGCTTACGGGTCTATTCTGTCACTATTTGCCTGTGGGCTTACTGGGCCTTCTGCGGGCCTGAATCCTGGCCCATGGATGGGTTTCTAGTCGTATTCAGGCCGTGGTGGCCCAGTAGGTGGCATAATTTTTTTCCTCTGTTTTTTTCTCTTTTGCTTTATTTGTTTGGTTTTGTTTCTACTTGCAACAAAAAACTTATTTATTTTATTTCTAATTACTTATGTATTTTACTTTAATTATTTTATTTTTATTTATTTTACTGTTGCTATTTTTATTTATTATACTGCTGCTATTTTTACTTAATTTATTAAGGTTTATTTATTGTAGTTACTATAGTTTATTTTATTTTATTTTATTAAGGTTTACGAGCTGTGGGAGGGACGAGGGGTGGCGACGTGCTGTGGGACACGATGCAGGGGCCGAGGAGGGAATTTAGGGTTAAGTTTTTATACGGGAACGGTTAGACGGGCTTTAGCGGGCTTTCACCGGGCTTGTGGGGTTTTACCAGGTCATCGATGAGAGTTTCCAAAAATGTCATTAGAAATCCGTCATGGATTAACAGGTTTCTTGTAGTGATATGTCGAGCACAATGAGTGGTGATCCTCCGGCCTCCCACTCGCACGCAGCCGCCGCCACCCTCCCGCTCGGTCGCCGCCGCCGTCGTCACCAGTCCCGGCCATGGCGCCGCCGCTGCCGTCGTGCCCTTGAAGACCAATTCATCTTGCCTGAAGGTGATCCCGTGTCAGATCCTCCACTTAACCCGCGTGGACCGGCTCGTGGGTCACTGACAGTGGGTCCCTTGGGCCCACTGGTCAGGTTTGACCAGTCGCCCCCGCCTCCTTCCTCCTCTGGCCGAACAGAGGCGGGGCTCCGGCGATCAACGCCGGCGAACGGCGGCTCCTCGCGGGGTCCTGAGGGCGGGGATGGATCCGCCAGGCCGGGGCGGTCCTCCCGATGGTCGAGGAGGTGGCGGGGATGGAGGGAGTCGCCGGCGGCGAGCTCCGCGGCGGACGGCAGCTTCGGGAGGTTTGGGGCTTTGGCCTACGGTGGTTCCCCGACGCAGCTGAGGGTTTGGGCGGCTCCGCACGGTTGAGGGGAGGAGGATGGTGGTGCTATACGGACGGGGGGGGGGGGCTCTGGTTGCGACTGAATGTACCGGAGGGCGGCGGCGGTGAAATTCCCTGTATAAAAAAATGAACATAGATGCGCTTATAGAGAAAATTAAACCTAAATTCACAGTAAATTTCAATTTACTATGAATTTAGGTGAAATTCCCTGTATAAGGGCATCTATTTTCACTTTAAGAGAAGCTCAACAAGGCATAGAGGGATGGGCTTATAAACTGGTGTGAGCGCCCTTCGGTTGGCGAGGTGGGACTAAACACTGGCCGCAACTAGGACCAGCCCTTTAGTCCTGGTTTGTGGTATGAACCGGGACTAAAGGGTGGTGGGCCAGGAGCCTGGACCTTTGGTCCCGGTTTGTCCCACCAACCGGTACCAAAGGGGCCGGACGAACCGGACCAATGCCCCCACGAGGCCCGGCAGGCCCCTGGCCGCACGAACCGGGGCTAATGTGAAAACTGCCCTGTGACCTAAGCCCTGTTTTCTACTAGTGCCTCTTTGCCTCGCCGTTTGTCCTGCATGAAATGTGTACATTCATATGCTAGCAGTATATTGTCTGTGATTAACCTTCCAGGTACAAAGTGTGATGTAGTTGTAGCAAGAAAATTGTTTAGATTTCCGTGGCAATCCGTCAGTTTAGCTTCAGGCATCCCTTTGTATCATTCAGACTTATAGTAGATTTCATACTTTCTGCAGGCACGTGTGCTGTAGTTGTAGCAAGTTGGACAAGCTACACCCCTATCTGTGTGTATGGAGCTCTGTTCAGTATCCCATTGTTAGAGTGTGGAGCAAAATGAAGCCTTCTCAGGGCGTCTGGATCTGGGCCGTCGGATTGCGTTTCCAAACTGATCCGGGCCGTTGGATCTCAGGCGAAACGATCTGGGCTGTCGGATCGAGGCTGGACACTGCTACAATGAATAGTGTGCGTCGTTTTTCACTCATGCTACCGCCCTCGCTCACTATGACAGGCGGGGTCCAGGCGGGGTGGGCCGCTGCTGTCATTGATTGCGGGAGAGGGGGTGCCCAGTGCTGGATCTAATGAGCACAGAGGGCCTGCCACCTCCTGTAGTTCTCGATGTCCACCGAGGGCAGTTTCAGGATTTCACCTGCTGACTACTGCGTGCCGCTCCGTGGATGGTTGGGCCGCGCGTATGGGCGAAGAGAGCATGGATTGGGTTAGAACCCTAGCAAAATCCAACGCCCCTGGCGCTCATCTCTTTCTCCTCTCTCCCTCCCGCCGCCAACCCCACGCCGCCATTATCTCCCTCGCTCACCCAGCGGTCGCTTCCGCCTCCCACTCCGTTGAGCCATGCCATCCCCGTTCCCAACACCGTCGCAGTCATCCTCACATGCAGTAGGCAGGAGGAGCGCGGGCCACGTCTCGCGCCGCCGGCTGGTAACCGGCACATCAAGGCCCGAGATTGCCCCTCTCCGGCTCTAAGCCCCATTCGCCGACGGTGAGTCGCAGCTGGGAATCCTCCTCTCCGCTCCTTGCTCCCCGCCGAGAGCCTCGATTGGATCTAGATCCCGAGCTCTCGGTGCTCGCGTCGGCCCACCGTGCCGGGTTTGTGTCCGCGCATCGTCACATCATCGGGGGGAGAGGAAGCTGGTGTTGCTTATCACCAAGGAGTGTGCCATCGACGGCAGGAGGCCAGGCGGGGCGACGGGAGGAGTCCACGCAAATCGACGTCGATGGTCAACTCGGTCTGAGGAGGCCCTCGTGCGGCCCGTCGAAACGACGACGACCACGGAATGGGCGACCTGGGAGGACGCTGGTCAGGGCGGAGGGTGCGCCGGTATAACTGGAGTATGCGGCGGCTGATACGTCTCCAACGTATCTATAATTTTTGATTGTTCCATGCTGTTATATTGTCAATCTTGGATGTTTTGTAATCATTTTATAGTCATTTTATATCATTTTTTGGTACTAACCTATTGACATAGTGCCAAGTGTCAGTTGCTGTTTTTTCCATGTTTTTATATCACAGAAAATCAATATCAAACGGATTCCAAATGCCACGAAACTTTACGGAGAATTTTTATGGGCTAGAAGGAACACAACGGGCCCTGGCTGCGCCTGGGGGTGCCCCGAGGGGAGCACAACCCACCAGGGCCCCAGGCGCGCCCTGGTGGGTTGTGCCCACCTTGGGTGCCCACCGGACCGCCTCTTTACTCTATAAATACCCCAATATTCCCAAAACCCTAGGGGAGTCGACGAAATATTGATCCAGGCGCCGCAGAGTCCAGAACCACCAGATCCAATCTAGACACCATCTCGGATGGGGTTCACCACCTCCATTGGTGCCTCCCCAATGATGCGTGAGTAGTTCTTTGTAGACTTTCGGGTCCGTAGTTAGTAGCTAGATGGCTTCCTCTCCCTCTCTTGATTCTCAATACAATGGTCTCTTGGAGATCCATATGATGTAACTCTTTTTGTGGTGTGTTTGTTGGGATCGATGAACTTTGAGTTTATGATCAGATCTATCTTTTTATATCCATGAAAGTATTTGAGTTTCTTTGATCTCTTTTATGCATGATCTCTTATAGCCTCGTATTTATTCTTCAATATTTGGGTTTTGTTTGGCCAACTTGATCTATTTATCTTGCAATGGGAAGAGGTGCTTTGTAGTGGGTTTGATCTTATGGTGCTTGTTCCCAGTGACAAAAGGGAAACCGACACGTATGTATCGTTGCTACTAAGGATAAAACGATGGGGTCTATCTCTACATAGATAGATCTTGTCTACATCATGTCATCGTTCTTATTGCATTACTCCGTTTCTCCATGAACTTAATACACTAGATGCATGCTGGATAGCGGTCGGTGTGTGGAGTAATAGTAGTAGATGCAGGCAGGAGTCGGTCTACTAATCTTGGACGTGATGCCTATGTAATGATCATTGCCTGGATATCATCATGAGTATTTGAAGTTCTATCAATTGCCCAATAGTAATTTGTTCACCCACCGTTTACTATTTTTCTCGACAGAAGCCACTAGTGAAACCTACGGCCCTTGGGTCTCTTTCTCACATTATTTGCCTTTGCAATATACTTTTATTTGCTTTTATTTTCAGATCTATTAATCCAAAAACCCAAAATTACTTTTCTGCACTTTATTTATTTGCGATCTATTTATTCAATCTATTACAACTTTCTCCCGTCACGCTGAAGGAAATATGCCCTAGAGGCAATAACAAAGTTATTATTTATTTCCTTATATCATGATAAATGTTTATTATTCATGCTAGAATTGTATTAACCGAAAACATAATACTTGTGTGAATATATAGACAAACAGAGTGTCACTAGTATGCCTCTACTTGACTAGCTCGTTGATCAAAGATGGTTATGTTTCCTAACCATAGACATGAGTTGTCATTTGATTAAACGGGATCACATCATTAGGAGAATGATGTGATTGACTTGACCCATTCCGTTAGCTTAGCACTCGATCGTTTAGTAATCTGCTATTGCTTTCTTCATGACTTATACATGTTCCTATGACTATGAGATTATGCAACTCCCGTTTACCGGAGGAACACTTTGTGTGCTACCAAACGTCACAACGTAACTGGGTGATTATAAAGGAGCTCTACAGGTGTCTCCGAAGGTACTTGTTGGGTTGGCGTATTTCGAGAATAGGATTTGTCACTCCGATTGTCGGAGAGGTATCTCTGGGCCCACTCGATAATGCACATCACTATAAGCCTTGCAAGCATAGCAACTAATAAGTTAGTTGCGAGATGATGTATTACAGAACGAGTAAAGAGACTTGCCGGTAACGAGATTGAACTAGGTATTGAGATACCGACGATCGAATCTCGGGCAAGTAACATACCGATGACAAAGGGAACAAGGTATGTTGTTATGCGGTTTGACCGATAAAGATCTTCGTAGAATATGTGGGAGCGAGCATCCAGGTTCCGCTATTGGTTATTGACAGGAGACGTGTCTCGGTCATGTCTACATAGTTCTCGAACCCATAGGGTCCGCACGCTTAAAGTTAGATGACGGTTATATTATGAGTTTATATGTTTTGATGTACCGAAGATAGTTCGGAGTCCCGGATGTGATCATGGACATGACGAGGAGTCTCGAAATGGTCGAGACATAAAGATTAATATATTGGACGACTATATTCGGACACCGGAATGGTTCCGGGGGTTATCGGATATATACCGGAGTACCGGAGGGTTACCGGAACCCCCCGGGGGTTTAATGGGCCTACATGGGCCTTAGTGGAGAAGAGGAGAGGCGGCCAGGGCAGGCCGCGCGCCCCCTCCCCCTCTAGTCCGAATTGAACAAGGAGGGGGGGGGCGCCCCCCTTTCCTTCCTCTCTCTCTCCTCCTTCCCCCTTCTCCTAATCCAACAAGGAAGGGAGGGAGTCCTACTCCCGGTGGGAGTAGGACTCCTCCTGGCGTGCCTCCTCCTGGCCGGCCGCACCTCCCCCCTTGCTCCTTTATATACGGGGCAGGGGGGCACCCCATAGACACAACAATTGATCATTGATCTTTTAGCCGTGTGCGGTGCCCCCCTCTACCATATTCCATCTTGATAATATCGTAGCGGTGCTTAGGCGAAGCCCTACGTCGGTAGAACATCATCATCATCACCATGCCGTCGTGCTGACGGAACTCTCCCTTAAAGCTCGGCTGGATTGGAGTTCGAGGGACGTCATCGAGCTGAACGTGTGCTGAACTCGGAGGTGCCGTACGTTCGGTACTTGGATCGGTCGGATCGTGAAGATGTACGACTACATCAACCGCGTTGTGCTAATGCTTCCGCTTTCGGTCTACGAGGGTACGTGGACACACTCTCCCCTCTCGTTGCTATGCATCACCATGATCTTGCGTGTGCGTAGGATTTTTTTTGAAATTACTACGTTCCCCAACACACACACCAATTTCTGGCACCGTTACCCGAAAGGGATTGACAACCCCTTTAACGCGTCGGGTTGCGAGGATTTGTTATCTGTGTGTAGGGGCTGTTTACGTTGTGTTGCTTGGTTCTCCTACTGGTTCGATAACCTTGGTTTCATATCTGAGGGAAATACCTACCGCCGCTATGCTGCATCATCCCTTCCTCTTTGGGGAAATACCGACGTATCTTCAAGGACATCAAAAGGAATTTCTGGCGCCGTTGTTGGGGAGGATCTTCAACATATACCAGGTTCCTAACCACAAATCTCATCTCCTCGCAATTTACATTATTTTCCATTTGCCTCTCATTTTCCTCTCCCCCACTTCACAAAAATTTGCCGTTTTATTCGCCCCTCTCTTTCATTCACCGTTTTCTTGTCCTTTGCTTGCAATCATGAGTGATTTCGGTATGGCACCAACAAATGATGGCCTAACTCCTAAGATTGGACGTACGGGCAATCTGGATGCTAAAACTTTTATCTTAGGGCAAGGGAACATTATGGGAAAAGAACATATCCAAGATTTTTTCAACTATGTTGGGAATCTAAGTCTTGAGGATGCTCCTATACTTAAAACTACTAGCTAGATCGTATGCATATGCTATTTCAGCACTATTTCTGAAACTTGAAAGTAAATTTATTCATACCCATCCTACTTTGCAAAGATTGTTTCTTGAGCTTCCCGTTATAAAGAATCCTAGGGCCAAAAAGCTGGCCACCCTTGTCCTTATGAATGAATTTGATTACATAATACAGGAAGCTAGGGAAATATTTGATTTTTATGGTACGAATCGTGAAAAACCTGTGATAGATGAGATTCTTTACAATAGTGACTATGCTTTAAGACATTTTCTTGGGGATAATAAAATCTTTTATGAGAATCTTAAAAAGGAGGTCCCCGTTTTAGATATAATCCAACAGGTTTTCAATAATGTTATTCAACATTACTCTTGGATTGTTGCGGGAAATCAAAAAGGTTATGATGAACATCAACTTAGGAATGCTAAGGTTTTTATGGATAATATCTTTTATGTTGTGTTTACAAAACCCCATGATTAAAACACCTCTAAGAAGGTTAAGAAGAAGGATGAAAAAACTTAGATCCTTGCTTTAGCCTAGCTAAGGGCGTAAAACTATAGCGCTTGTTGGGAGGCAACCCAATGACTAAAATTTATTTTTGCTTGTTGCTTCCTGTTTTTGAGTGATAGTACAATAATGCTACTGTTATGATTGTGTTTTTTATGTTTTAATTAGTGTTTGTGCCAAGTAAAGCCTTTAGGATCTTGGGTGATAGTTGTTTGATCTTGCTGAAAAAATAGAAACTTTTGTGCTTACAAAAATAATTTTCATTTTTTTACCAGAGAGCGATAAAATACCCATTCCACTTGCAGTAGATAAACATACAAATTTCTCAGGACTTCCTAATTTTTCAGAATTTTTGGAGTTACAGAAGTATTCGAAATAGTCAGATTGCTACAGACTGTTATGTTTTGACAGATTCTGTTTTCTTTGTGTTGTGTGCTTATTTTGATGGCTCTATAGTTTTCTTTGATGAGTTTTTGCCATAGAAAAGTTGGAATACAGTAGATGTAATGCAAGAACGAAATAAGAATTGGTTTGATACATCACTTATAGTAGTGATTTATTATTCTTATACTAACGGATCTCACGAAGGTTTTGTTGAGTTTTGTGTGATTGAAGTTTTCAAGTTTTGGGTTATCTTACGATGGATGAAGGAATAAGGAGTAGAAGAGCCTAAGCTTGGGGTTGCCCCGGCATCCCAAGATATTATCCAAAAATGAGCAACCAACTAAGATTGGGGATGCCCCCCGAGTGGCATCCCTCTTTCTTCTAACGACCATCGGTATTTTACTCGAAGCTATATTTTTATTCGTCACATACTATATGTTTTGCTTGGAGCATATTGTATGATATGAGTCTTTTCTTGTTTTATTTTGTGTGTTAAGTCTTGATCCCTTGCTGGACACACTTATTTGAGAGAGCCAAAATTATGTCATGACTTGATAGAATTGCTCTCTTTCCTTCACTTAAATCTTTTATGAGCTATGGACTTGCTCTTGTGCTTCACTTATATCTTTTTGAGCATGGTGTGCTTAGTATTTTTGAAGAAATGCTCTCTTGATTCACTTGGATTTATTTGAGAGTTAGTAAAATTTTCAAGAAATTCTCTCTTGCTTCACTTAAATTAATTTGAGAGAAAGAAAGAAATATTATGCCCATGATCTTCACTTATATTTGTTTGAACTTGGCAAAATCAACACATGAAAATTAGTCCCAAAGTGATAGATATCCAAGAAGGATATAATAAAAACTTTCATGAAGATCATTGGACAAAATAAATTTGACTCTTAGTAATAGTTTTGAGATATGATGATGTGATATGTGAGTCATCTTGATGAGTAATTATGCTTTAGTAAGAATATTGGTGTTAAGGTTTGTGATTCCCTATGCAAGCACGAAAGTCAATAGTTATGCAATGAAATTATGTCCTACTTGTGGTGCATTATTCGATGTTAGTTATGCTTAATGCTCGCTTCTGAGATTATTGTTGGGGAACGCAGTATTTCAAAATTTTTACCTATGATCACGCAAGATCTATCTAGGAGATGCATAGCAACGAGAGGGGAGAGTATGTCTACGTACCCTCGTAGACCGAAAGCGAAAGCATTTAGTAACGCGGTTGATGTGGTCGAACGTCTTCGCGATCCAACCGATCCAAGTACCAAACGTATGACACCTCCGCGATCTGCACACGTTCAGCTCGGTGATGTCCCTCGAACTCTTGATCCATTATAGGCGGAGGGAGAGTTCCGTCAGCACGACGGCGTGGTGACGGTGATGATGAAGTTACCGACGCAGGGCTTCGCCTAAGCACTACAACGATATGACCGAGGTGTGTATCTGTGGAGGGGGGGGGCACCGCACACGGCTAAAAGATCAACTTGTGTGTCTATGGGTTGCCCCCTCCCACGTATATAAAGGGGGGAGGGAGGAGGAGGCCGGCCAAGGTGTGGCGCGCCCAAGGGGGGGAGTCCTACTGCAAGTAGGATTTGGCCCCCCTTTCCTATTCCCAGAAGGAGAAGGGGGGAAGGAGGAGGAGAAGAGAAGGAAAGGGGGGGCAACCCTATTCCAATTTGGTTTGGGCTAGGGGGGGCGCGCGCCACTCCCTGGCATGCCTCCTCTTTTCAACCACTAGGCCCATGAGGCCCAATAACTTCCCGGGGTGGTTCCGGTAACCCCTGGTATTCCGAAACGACCCGAACCATTCCGGTGTCCGAATGTAACCTTCCAATATATGAATCTTTATATCTCTACCATTTCGAGACTCCTCGTCATGTCCGTGATCTCATTCGGGACTCCGAACAACCTTCGGTCATCAAATCACATAACTCATAATATAAATCGTCATCGAACGTTAAGCGTGCGGCCCCTACGGGTTTGAGAACTATGTAGACATGACCGAGACACATCTCCGGTCAATAACCAATAGCGGAACCTCGATGCTCATATTGGTTCCTACATATTCTACGAAGATCTTTATCGGTCAAACCGCATGACAACATACGTTGTTCCCTTTGTCATCGGTATGTTACTTGCCTGAGATTCGATCGTTGGTATCATCATACCTAGTTCAATCTCGTTACCGGCAAGTCTCTTTACTCATTCCGTAATGCATCATCCCGCAACTAACTCATTAGTCACTTTGCTTGCAAGGCAAATAGTGATGAGCATTACTGAGAGGGCCCAGAGATACCTCTCCGAAACATGGAGTGACAAATCCTAATCTCGATCTATGCCAACTCAACAAACACCATCGGAGACACCTGTAGAGCATCTTTATAATCACCCAGTTACGCTGTGATGTTTGATAGCACACAAAGTGTTCCTCCGGTATTCGGGAGTTGCATAATCTCATAGTCATAGGAACATGTATAATTCATGAAGAAAGAAATAGCAATAAACTAAACGATCATAGTGCTAAGCTAACGGATGGGTCTTGTCCATCACATCATTCTCTAATGATGTGATCCCGTTCATCAAATGACAACACATGTCCATGGCTAGGAAACTTAACCATCTTTGATTAACGAGTTAGTCAAGTAGAGGCATACTAGGGACACTCAGTTTGTCTATGTATTCACACAAGTACTAATTTTCCGGTTAATACAATTCTAGCATGAATAATAAACATTTATCATGATATAAGGAAATATAAGTAACAACTTTATTATTGCCTCTAGGGCATATTTCCTTCAGTCTCCCACTTGCACTAGAGTCAATAATCTAGATTACATAGTAATGATTCTAACACCCATGGAGTCTTGGTGCTGATCATGTTTCGCTCGTGAGACAGGCTTAGTCAACGGGTCTGCAACATTCAGATCCGTATGTATCTTGCAAATCTCTATGTCTCCCTCCTTGACTTGATCGCGGATGGTATTGAAGCGTCTCTTGATGTGCTTAGTTCTCTTGTGAAATCTGGATTCCTTTGCCAAAGCAATTGCACCAGTATTGGCACAAAAGATTTTCATTGGACCCGATGCACTAGGTATTACACCTAGATCGGATATGAACTCCTTCATCCAGACTCCTTCATTTGCTGCTTCCAAAGCAGCTATGTATTCCGCTTCACACGTAGACCCGCCACGGCGCTCTTCTTAGAACTGCACCAACTGACAGCTCCACCATTCAATAAAAATACGTATCCGGTTTGTGACTTTGAGTCATCCGGATCAGTGTCAAAGCTTGCATCGACGTAACCGTTTACGACGAGCTCTTTGTCACCTCCATAAATGAGAAACATATCCTTAGTCCTTTTCAGGTATTTTAGCATGTTCTTGACCGCTGTCCAGTTATCCACTCCTGGATTACTTTGGTACCTCCCTGCTAAACTAATAGCAAGGCACACATCAGGTCTGGTACATAGCATTGCATACATGATAGAACCTATGGCCGAGGCATAGGGAATGACTTTCATTTTCTCTCTATCTTCTACAGTGGTCGGGCATTGAGTCCGACTCAACTTCACACCTTGTAACACAGGCAAGAACCCTTTCTTTGACTGATCCATTTTGAACTTTTTAAAAACTTTGTCAAGGTATGTGCTTTGTGAAAGTCCAATTAAGCGTCTTGATTTATCTCTATAGATCTTGATGCCCAATATATATATGCAGCGTCACCGAGGTCTTTCATTGAAAAATTCTTATTCAAGTATCCTTTTATGCTATTCAGAAATTCAGTATCATTTCCAATCAACAATATGTCATCCACATATAATATCAGAAATGCTACGGAGCTCCCACTCACTTTCTTGTAAATACAAGCTTCTCCAAAAGTCTGTATAAAACCATATGCTTTGATCATACTATCAAAGCGTATATTCCAACTCCGAGAGGCTTGCACCAGTCCATAAATGGATCGCTGGAGCTTGCATACTTTGTTAGCACCTTTAGGATCGACAAAACCTTCTAGTTGCATCATATACAACTCTTCTTTGAGATATCCATTAAGGAATGCAGTTCTGACATCCATTTGCCAAATTTCATAATCATAAAATGCGGCAATTGCTAACATGATTCGGACAGACTTAAGCATCGCTACGGGTGAGAAGGTCTCATCGTAGTCAACTCCTTGAACTTGTCAAAAACTTTTTGCAACAAGTTGAGCTTTGTAGACAGTAATATTACCGGCATCGTCAGTCTTCTTCTTGAAGATCCATTTATTCTCTATGGCTTGCCGACCATCGGGCAAGTCAACCAAAGTCCACACTTTATTCTCATACATGGATCCCATCTCAGATTTCATGGCCTCAAGCCATTTTGTGGAATCTGAGCTCATCATCGCTTCCTCATAGTTCGTAGGTTCGTAATGGTCAAGTAACATGACCTCCAGAACAAGTTTACCGTACCACTCTGGTGCGGATCTTGCTCTGGTTGACCTACGAGGTTTAGTAGTAACTTGATCAGAAGTTTCATGATCATCATCATTTGCTTCCTCACAAATTGGTGTAGGAATCACTGGAACTGATTTCTGTGATGAACTACTTTCCAATAAGGGAGAAGGTACAGTTACCACATCAAGTTCTACTTTCCTCCCACTCACTTCTTTCGAGAGAAACTCCTTCTCTAGAAAGGATCCATTCTTAGCAACGAATATCTTGCCTTCGAATCTGTGATAGAAGTGAAGGAAATATGCCCTAGAGGCAATAACAAAGTTATTATTTATTGCCTTATTTCATGAAAAATGTTTATTATTCATGCTAGAATTGTATTAATCGGAAACTTAGTACATGTGTGAATACATAGACAAAACAAAGTGTCCCTAGTATGCCTCTACTTGACTAGCTTGTTTATCAAAGATGGTTATGTTTCCTAACCAGAGACATGTGTTGTCATTTGATGAACGGGATCACTTCATTAGGAGAATGATGTGATGGATTATGATCATTACAGTTTCATTGCTACTGCTTTCTTCATGACTTATACATGTTCCTCAGACTATGAGATTATGCAACTCCCGAATACCGGAGGAACACCTTGTGTGCTATCAAATGTCACAACGTAACTCGGTGACTATAAAGATGCTCTACAGGTGTCTCCGAAGGTCTTTGTTGGGTTAGCATAGATCGAGATTAGGATTTGTCACTCCGTGTATCGGAGAGGTATCGCTGGGCCCTCTCGGTAATGCACATCACTATAAGCCTTGCAAGCAATGTGACTAATGAGTTAGTTGCGGGATGATGCATTACGGAACGAGTAAAGAGACTTGCCAGTAACGAGATTGAACTAGGTATGATGATACCGACGATCGAATCTCGGGCAAGTAACATACCAATGACAAAGGGGACAACGTATGTTGTTATGCGGTTTGACAGATAAAGTTCTTCATAGAACATGTAGGAGCCAATATGAGCATCTAGGTTCCACTATTGGTTATTGACCGGAGATGTGTCTCAGTCATGTCTACATAGTTCTCGAACCCGTAGGTTCCGCACGCTTAACGTTCGATGACGATTTGTATTATGAGTTATGTGATTAGATGTACCTAAGTTTGTTTGGAGTCCAGGATGAGATCACGGACATGACGAGGAGTCTCGGAATGGTCGAGAGGTAAAGATTCATATATTGGAAGGTTGCATTTGGACATCGGAATGGTTTTGAGTGGTTCGAGCATTTTTCCGGAGTACCGGGAGGTTACCGGAACCCCCCGGGAGAAGTATTGGGCCTAGTGGGCCTTATTGGAGGAGAGGAGAAAGGGCGACGTGAGAGGGGCGCCCCTCCCCTTGCCCAAACCGAATTGGACTAGGGGAGGGGGCCGGCCCCCCTCTTTCCTTCCCCCTCTCTCTCCCTTACCTTTCCCTCCGGTGGAAGAAAGGAAAAACGGGGGCCGAATCCTACTTGGACTAGGAGTCCAAGTAGGACTCTCCCCTGGCGCGCCCAAACCCTGCCGGCCTCCTCTCTCCCTCCCTCCTTTATATACGTGGCCAGGGGGCACCCCAATAGCACAACAGACAATCTCTTAGCCGTGTGCGGTGCCCCCCTCCATAGTTTTACACCTCGGTCATATCGTCGTAGTGCTTAGTCGAAGCCCTGCGCTGGTAACTTCATCATCACCGTCACCACGCCGTCGTGCTGACCGAAGTCTCCCTTGGCCTCAGCTGGATCTAGAGTTCGAGGGATGTCACCGAGCTGAACGTGCGTAGATCGCGGAGGTGTCGTGCGTTCGGTACTTGATCGGTTGGATCGCGAAGACATTCGGCTACATCAACCGCGTTACTTAACGCTTCCGCTTTCGGTCTACAAGGGTACGTAGACACACTCTCCCCTCTCGTTGCTATGCATCTCCTAGATAGATATTGCGTGACCGTAGGAATTTTTTTGAAATACTGTGTTCCCCCAACAGTGGTATCAGAGCCAGGTCTATGCGTAGATGTTATATGCACGAGTAGAACACAAAGAGTTGTGGGTGATAATAGTCATACTGCTTACCAGCATGACATACTTTGATTCGGCAGTATTGTTGGATGAAGCGGCCCAGACCAACATTACACGTACGCTTACGCGAGACTGGTTCTACCGACGTGCTTCGCACACAGGTGGCTAGTGGGTGTCTGTTTCTCCAACTTTAGTTGAATCGAGTGTGACTACGCACGGTCCTTGTTGAAGGTTAAAACAGCAAACTTGACGAAAAATTGTTGTGGTTTTCAGGCGTAGGTAAGAACGGTTCTTGCTAAGCCCGTAGCAACCACATAAAACTTGCAACAACAAAGTAGAGGACGTCTAACTTGTTTTTTCAGGGCATGTTGTGATGTGATATGGTCAAGACGTGATTATATAAGTTGTTGTATGAGGTGATCATGTTTTGTAACACAGTTGTCGGCAACTGGCAGGAGCCATATGGTTGTTGCTTTATTGTATGAAATGCAATCACCATGTAATTGCTTTACTTTATCACTAAGCGGTAGCGATAGTCGTAGTAGCAATAGTTGGCGTGACGACAACGATGCTTCGATGGAGATCAAGGTGTCAAGCCGGTGATGATGGTGATCATGACGGTGCTTTGGAGATGGAGATCAAAGGCACAAGATGATGATGGCCATATCATATCACTTATACTGATTGCATGTGATGTTTATCCTTTATGCATCTTATTTTGCTTAGTACGGTGGTAGCATTATAAGATGATCTCTCACTAAATTTCAAGGTATAAGTGTTTTCCTTGAGTATGCACCGTTGCTACAGTTCGTCGTGCCGAGACACCACGTGATGATCGGGTGTGATAAGCTCTACGTTCACATACAACGGGTGCAAGCTAGTTTTGCACATGCAGAATACTCGGGTTAAACTTGACGAGCCTAGCATATGCAGATATGGCCTCGGAACACTGAGACCGAAAGGTCGAGCGTGAATCATATAGTAGATATGATCAACATAGTGATGTTCACCATTGAAAACTACTCCATCTCACGTGATGATCGGACATGGTTTAGTTGATATGGATCACGTGATCACTTAGATGATTAGAGGGATGTCTATCTAAGTGGGAGTTCTTAAGTAATATGATTAATTGAACTTTAATTTATCATGAACTTAGTCCTGATAGTATTAGCATATCTATGTTGTAGATCAATAGCTCGCGATGTAGCTCCCCATTTATTTTTGATATGTTCCTAGAGAAAAACTATGTTGAAAGATGATAGTAGCAATGATGTGGACAAGGTCCGTGGTCTGAGGATTATCCTCATTGCTGCACAGAAGAATTATGTCCTTGATGCACCGCTAGGTGACGGACCTATTGCAGGAGTAGATGCAGACGTTATGAACATTTGGCAAAGCTCAATATGATGACTACTTGATAGTTTAGTGCACCATGCTTTACGGCTTAGAACCGGGACTTCAAAAATGTTTTGAACGCCACGGAGCATATAAGATGTTCCAAGAGTTGAAATTGGTATTTCATACTTATGCCCGTATCAAGAGGTATGAGACCTCTGACAGTACTTTGCCTACAAGATGGAGGAGAATAGCTCAACCAGTGAGCATGTACTCAGATTGTCTGGGTACTACAATTGCTTGAATCAAGTGGGAGTTAATCTTCCAGATAAGATAGTAATTGACAAAGTTCTCTAGTCACTATCTCCAAGTTACTAGAACTTCGTGATGAACTATAATATGCAAGGGATGACAAAAGTAATTCCCGAGCTCTTCGCGATACTGAAATCGACGAAGGTAGAAATCAAGAAAGAGCATCAAGTGTTGATGGTTAACAAGACCACTAGTTTCAAGAAAAGGGCAAAGGGATAGAAGGGGAACTTCAAGAAGAACGGCAAGCAAGTTGCTGCTCAAGTGAAGAAGCCCAAGTATGGACCTAAGCCTGAGACTGAGTGCTTCTACTGAAATGGAAATGGTCACTGGAAGTGGAACTACCCTAGATACTTGGCGGATAAGAAGGATGGCAAAGTGAACAAAGGTATATTTGATATACATATTATTTATGTGTACTTTACTAGTGTTTATAGCAACCCCTCGGCATTTGATATTGGTTCAGTTGCTAAGAGTAGTAACTCGAAACGGGAGTTGCAGAATGAATAGAAACTAGTTAAGGGTGAAGTGACGATGTGTGTTGGAAGTAGTTCCAAGATTGATATGATCATCATCGCACACTCCCTATACTTTCGGGATTAGTGTTGAACCTAAATAAATGTTATTTGGAGTTTGCATTAAGCATGAATATGATTTGATCATGTGTATTGCAATACGGTTATTCATTTAAAGTCAGAGAATAATTGTTGTTCTGTTTACATGAATAAAACCTTCGATGGTCATACACCCAATAAAAATAGTTTGTTGGATCTCGATCGTAGTGATACACATATTCATAATATTGAAGCCAAAAGATGCAAAGTTAATAATGATAGTGCAACTTATTTGTGGCACTACCGTTTAGGTCATATCGGTATAAAGCGCATGAAGAAACTCCATGCTGATGGGCTTTTGGAATCACTTGATTATGAATCACTTGGTGCTTGCGAACCGTGCCTCATGGGCAAGATGACTAAAACTCCGTTCTCCGGAACAATGGAACGAGCTACTGACTTATTGGAAATAATACATACCGATGTATGTGGTCCAATGAGTATTGAGGCTCGTGGCGGGTATCGTTATTTTCTTACCTTCACAGATGATTTGAGCAGATATGGTTATATCTACTTGATGAAACATAAGTCTGAAACATTTGAAAAGTTCAAAGAATTTCAGAGTGAAGTGGAAAATCATCGTAACAAGAAAATAAGGTTTCTACGATCTGATCGTGGAGGTGAATATTTGAGTTATGAGTTTGGTCTTCATTTGAAACAATGTGGAATAGTTTCGCAACTCACGCCATCTGGAACACCACAACATAATGGTGTGTCCGATCGTCGTAGCCGTACTTTATTGGATATGGTGCAATCTATGATGTCTCTTACCGATTTACCATTATCGTTTTGGGGTTATGCATTAGAGACAGCTGCATTCACGTTAAATAGGGCACCATCTAAATCCGTTGAGGCGACACCGTATGAACTGTGGTTTAGGAAGAAACCTAAGCCGTCGTTTCTTAAAGTTTGGGGCTACGATGCTTATGTGAAAAAGCTTCAACCTGATAAGCTCGAACCCAAGTCAGAAAAATGTGTCTTCATAGGATACCCAAAGGAGACTGTTGGGTACACCTTCTATCACAGATCCGAAGGCAAGTTATTCATTGCTGAGAATGGATCTTTTCTAGAGAAGGAGTTTCTCTCGAAAGAAGTGAGTGGGAGGAAAGTAGAACTTGATGAGGTAATTGTACCTTCTCTCGAATTGGAAAGTAGCTCATCACTGAAATCAGTTCCAGTGATGCCTACACGAATTAGTGAGGAAGTTAATGATGATGATCATGAAACTTCAGATCAAGTTATTACCAAACCTCATAGGTCAAACAGAGTACGATCCGCACCAGAGTGGTACGGTAATCCTATTCTGGAAGTCATGTTAATAGACCATGATGAACCTACGAACTATGAGGAAGCGATGATGAGCCCAGATTCCGCGAAATGGCTTGAGACCATAAAATCTGAGATGGGATCCATGTATGAGAACAAAGTATGGGCTTTGGTTGACTTGCCGGATGATCGGTGAGCCAGTAAGAATAAATGGATCTTCAAGAGGAAGTCGGATGCTGATAGTAGTGTTACTATCTACAAAGCTCGAATTATCGCAAAAAGTTTTCGACAAGTTCAAGGTGTTGACTACGATGAGATTTTCTCACTCGTAGCGATGCTTAAGTCTGTCCGAATCATGTTAGCAATTGCCACATTTGATGAAATCTGGCAAATGGATGTCAAAACTGCATTCCTTAATGGATTTCTTAAAGCATAGTTGTATATGATACAACAAGAAGGTTTTGTCAATCCTAAAGGTGCTAACAAAATGTGCAAGCTCCAGCGATCCATCTATGGACTGGTGCAAGCATCTCGGAGTTGGAATATACTCTTTGATAAGTTGATTAAAGCATATAGTTTTATACAGACGTGCGGTGAAGCCTGTATTTACAAGAAAGTGAGTGGGAGCACTACAGCCTTTCTGATAAGTATATGTGTGTGACATATTGTTGATCGGAAATGATGTAGAATTTTCTGGAAAGCATAAAGGAGTGTTTTGAAAGGAGTTTTTCAAAGAAAGACCTTAGTGAAGCTGCTTACATATTGAGCATCAAGATCTATAGAGATAGATCAAGACGTTTGATAAGTTTATTTTCAATGAGTACATACCTTGACAAGATTTTGAAGTAGTTCAAAATGGAACAGTCAAAGAAGGAGTTCTTGCATGTGTTGCTAGGTGTGAAGTTGAGTAAGACTCAAAGCCCAACCACGGCAGAAGATAGAGAGAGAATGAAAATCATTCCCTATGCCTCAGCCATAGGTTCTATAAAGTATGCCAATAGTGATCTAGGAGTAGATCACTGGACATTGGTCAAAATTATCCTTAGAGGACTAAGGAAATATATCTCGGTTATGGAGGTGATAAAGAGTTCGTCGTAAAGAGTTACGTCGACGCAAGCTTTGACACCGATCTGGATGACTCTGAGTCTTGATCTGGATACATATTGAAAGTGGGAGCATTTGGCTAGAGTAGCTCCGTGCAGAGCATTGTAGACATAGAAATTTGCAAAATACATACGGATCTAAATGTGGCAGACCCATTGACTAAACTCTCTCACAAACAAAACATGATCACACCTTAGTACTCTTTGGGAGTTAATCACATGGCGATGTGAACTAGATTACTGACTCTAGTAAACTCTTTGAGTGTTGGTCACATGGCGATGTGAACTATAGAGTGTTAAATCACATGGTGATGTGAACTATTAGTGTTAAATCACATGGCGATGTGGACTAGATTATTGACTCTAGTGCAAGTGGGAGACTGAAGGAAATATGCCCTAGAGGCAATAATAAAGCTATTATTTATTTCCTTATTTCATGATAAATGTTTTCATGCTAGAATTGTATTAATCGGAAACTTAGTACATGTGTGAATACATAGACAAAACAAAGTGTACCTAGTATGCCTCTAATTGACTAGCTCGTTTATCAAAGATGGTTATGTTTCCTAACCATAGACATGTGTTGTCATTTGATGAACGGGATCACTTCATTAGGAGAATGATGTGATGGACAAGACCCATTCGTTAGCTTAGCATTATGATCGTTTATCACGACGTCATAGTGGAACTCTCAATGAAAGCACCAATGTCGGTGTCAAAACCGGCGGATCTCGGGTAGGGGGTCCCGAACTGTGCGTCTAAGACTAATGGTAACAGGAGGCGGGGGACACGATGTTTACCCAGGTTCGGGCCCTCTCGATGGAGGTAATACCCTACTTCCTGCTTGATTGGTCTTGATGATATGAGTATTACAAGAGTTGATCTACGACGAGATCGTAGAGGCTAAACCCTAGAGGCTAGCCTATGATTATGATTGTTGTTCTTTTTTTGTCCTACGGACTAAACCCTCCGGTTTATATAGACACCGGAGGGGGCTAGGGTTACACAGAGTCGGTTACAGAGAAGGAAATCTACATATCCGAATATCCAAGCTTGCCTTCCACGCAAAGGAGAGTCCCATCCGGACACGGGACGAAGTCTTCAATCTTGTATCTTCATAGTCCAACAGTCCGGCCAAAGCATATAGTCCGGGTGTCCGGATACCCCCTTATCCAGGACTCCCTCAGTAGCCCCTGAACCAGGCTTCAATGACGATGAGCCCGGCGCGCAGATTGTCTTCGGCATTGCAAGGCGGGTTCCTTCTCCGAATACTCCATAGAAGATTGTGAACACGAGGATCATGTCCGGCTCTGCAAAACAAATTCCACAGAACACCGTAGAGAGAATATATTTCACAAATCTGATCTGCTGACAACTTTTGATAGCCTGACATCACGCCGTGGCCCGGTCTTTATACGAACCGTTTTCTCCCAGCCCGCTACTACACGTATTGCGAGGCGGTTTTATTGGCACGTCTTGTTGAAGCAGAGATCGTGTCCCCCTTATCACGGGATTCTCATCAATACGGGTGCGGGTAACCCAACCGTGTTTGTTTAATATGACTCCTCGATTTTAGGCAAGTCCCAAACGGTCATGCGGGGGACGCTCGATATTCGTCCTCTTTATAAAGGGGCCAAGGCCTATCCTTTTCTTCCCACGCTCGATCCTTCCCCTCCCGTACCTCGAGTTCCAACACCCAAGGCTCAAGCTCAAGCACTTCGGACTTTTCAACTATGTCCGGATCCAACCTTCAAGGCCGGTGGATGGCCTCCTCTGTTACAGAGGAGGACATCAAGAAGCTTAGGGAGGCCAGGTATCTCACCGCCGAAATCCCGCATAGGCTGCCTGCTCAAGGGCAGGTCATTCCCACTCCCGAACCCAACGAGAGTGTTGTATTTATTTCCCACTTCCTCCGAGGGCTAGGTTTCAGTCTCGATCCCTTCGTGAGGGGGCTTATGTTCTATTACGGGCTAGATTTCCATGATCTAGCTCCGGATTCTATCCTTCAAATCTCGTCGTTTATCGTCGTGTGTGAAGCTTTTCTCCGCATTACCCCCACTTCGGCCTGTGGCTCAAGACCTTCAATGTGAGGCCGAGGGTGATTGACGGGCATCACGCGGAGTGCGGAGGTGCTATAATAAGCAAAGGCGCCGACGCCCCATGGCCAAAGGGTTCTTTCGTGGATACTTCTGATTTATGGCAGCGGGAGTGGTGTTACATCACCGCTCCCTGAGGTACGAAGTGGGTGGCTGCTCCAGCGTTCCGCCCGGACCCTCCACCGCAACTGGCGTCATGGGTCAACAAGGGGCTGGACTGGGGGCCGGCTAACGACGTGCTGACATTGCAAAGCCGCATCCGAGACCTTCTCAAGAGGGAGGTCAGCCTTGTCAAGATAATGCAAGTGATGCTAGTTCGTCGAGTCCTGCCTGATGACCCACAAGTGTAGGGGATCTATCGTAGTCCTTTCGATAAGTAAGAGTGTCCAACCCAACGAGGAGCAGAAGGAATGATAAGCGGTTTTCAGTAAGGTTTTCTCTGCAAGCACTGAAATTGTAGGTAATAGAGTTTTGTGATAAGATAAATTGTAACGAGTAACTAGCAATGAAAGTAAATAAAGTGCAGCAAGGTGGCCCAATCCTTTATGTAGCAAAGGATAAGCCTGGACAATTTCTTATAATGAGAAAGGAGCTCCCGAGGACACATGGGAATTATCGTCAAGCTAGTTTCATCACACTCATATGATTCGCGTTCGGTACTTTGATAATTTGATATGTGGGTGGACCGGTGCTTGGGTACTGCCCTTACTTGGACAAGCATCCCACTTATGATTAACCCCTATTGCAAGCATCCGCAACTACAAAAGAAGTATTAAGGTAAACCTAACCACAGCATTAAACATATGGATCCAAATCAGACCCTAACGAAGCAACGCATAAACTAGGGTTTAAGCTTCTGTCACTCTAGCAACCCATCATCTACTTATTACTACCCAATGCCTTCCTCTAGGCCCAAATAATGGTGAAGTGTCATGTAGTCGACGTTCACATAACACCACTAGAGGAGAGACAACATACATCTCATCAAAATATCGAACGAATACCAAATTCACATGACTACTAATAGCAAGATTTCACCCATGTCCTCAGGAACAAACGTAACTACTCACAAAGCATATTCATGTTCATGATCAGAGGAGTATTAATATGCATTAAGGATCTAAACATATGATCTTCCACCAAATAAACCAACTAGCATCAACTACAAGGAGTAATCAACACTACTAGCAACCCACAGGTACCAATTTGTGGTTTTGATACAAGATTGGATACAAGAGATGAACTAGGGTTTTGAGAGGAGATGGTGCTGCTGAAGATGTTGATGGAGATTGACCCCCTCCCGATGAGAGGATTGTTGGTGATGACGATGGTGATGATTTCCCCCTCCCAGAGGGAAGTTTCCCCGGCAGAACAGCTCTGTCGGAGCTCTAGATTGGTTCCGCCTCGTGGCGGCGGAGTTTCATCCCGTAAGCTTGCCCATGATTATTTCCAGGGTAAATGCCTTCATATAGCAGAAGATGGACACCGGAGGGCCACCAGGGGGCCCAGGAGACAGGAGGGCGCGCCCAGCAGGGGTGGGCGCGCCCCCCACCCTCCTGGCCAGGGTGTGGGCCCCCTCAGGTGTTTCTTTCGCTCAGTAGTTCTTATAAATTCCAAAAATAAGTTCCATGGAGTTTCAGGACTTTTGGAGCTGTGCAGAATAGGTTTCCAATATTTACTCCTTTTCCAGCCAGAATTCCAGCTGCCGGCATTCCCCCTCTTCATGGTAAACCTTGTAAAATAAGAAAGAATAGCCATAAGTATTGATATATAATGTGTAATAACAGCCCATAATGCAATAAATATTGATATAAAAGAATGATGCAAAATGGACGTATCAACTCCCCCAAGCTTAGACCTCGCTTGTCCTCAAGCGGAAGCCGATATCGAAAAATATGTCCACATGTTTAGAGATAGAGGTGTCGATAAAATAAAATACGGACTTGAAGGCATCATGTTCATTCTTATAACAACAACATAAATAGATTTCATCATGTAATTTCTTATGTTCAAGTAACGATCAATTCACAATGTCAAGTATGGTTCAGAAACTTCATTGGGAACTAACAAACTATAATCTCAGTCATTGAAGCAACTGCAATTTATCATAACATCAGAAAGAGTCAAGAATAGAGCTTTTCAGCAAGTCCACATACTCAACTATCATGTAGGCTTCTACGATTGCTAACACTCACGCAATACTTGTGGTTATGGAGAGCCGGACACTGAGAAAGATAGGGGCTTATTGTGTTGCCTCCCAACGTATTCACCTTTAGGTGATGTCAACAATAATAACCCATGCTAACTTACATCCAATTGGATATATATATCATGATCTTTCAAACATGAGGAGCTTGCCAAAGGATAAAATGAAAAAGGGAAAGGTGAAGATCACCTTGACTCAAGCATAAAGTAAAAACATAAAGTAAAAGATAGGCCCTTCGCAAAGGGAAGTAGAGGTTGTCATGTGCGTTTAGGTTTGGATGCACAAAATCTTAATGCAAAAGAACGTCACTTTATATTGCCCCTTGTATGTGGACCTTTATTATGCAGTCCGTCGCTTTTATTGCTTCCACAACAAGATCGTATAAATCTTATTTTCTCTGCACTAATAAGTCATACATATTTAGATAGCAATTTTTATTGCCTGCAACATGACAACTTACTTGAAGGATCTTACTCAATCCATAGGTAGGTATGGTGGACTCTCATGGCAAAAACTGGGTTTAAGGATATTTGGAAGCACAAGCAGTATCTCTACTTGGTGCAAGGAATTTGGCTAGCATGAGGGGGAAAGGCAAGCTCAACATGTTTGGAAGGTCAATGACAATATACTTTAACTGAGATGTGAGAAAACATAAACCATTACGTTGTCTTCCTTGTCCAACGTCAACTCTTTTAGCATGTCATACTTAATGAGTGCTCATAATCATAAAAGATGTCCAAGATAATATATTTGTATGTGAAACCTCTCTTTCCTTATTACTTCCTATTAATTGCAACGATGACCAAAACTATGTTTATCAACTCTCAACAACTTTTATGCCTCATACTTTCTATGTGTGAAGTCATTACTATCCATAAGATCAATATGAACTCTTTTATTCTTTCTACTTTCTCAAGATCATAGCAAGATAGCAAAGCCCTTGACTCAACACTAATATTTATTATAGATAGTTCATGGACTCGATTACATAAAGAGATCACAAAACAAAACTCAAAACTAATTTATTTCAAAACTTCAATCTACTAGATTAAGATACTACTAAAAGGATCGAACTAAATAAAACGGTAAAGATAGGAGTGTGATGGTGATACGATACCGGAGCACCTCCCCCAAGCTTGGTAGTTGCCAAGGGGAGTGCCCATACCCATGTAATTATGTCCTCGGAGGTGGTGAAGTAGGGGTTGTTGATGATGTCGGCTTGTCGTCCCTCTTCCTTAATTTCCGCTTGAGAATGACATTTTGCTCCCTTAGATCATCGACCTCCCGCTCAAGGCTGAGTATCTTCTTGCATAGCTCATGTTTATTTTCCTGCAAGAGACGAAAAGGGATAAACTCGATCTTGGATTTCTTTGCCTTATCAGGGAGGCTTGACTTTTTAAACTCCACATGCATGTCCCCTGGTTGAGGTAAAAGGGCTTCATCTTCATCTGAGCTCGTCTTGTCCCTTCTCTTAGGTTCATAGTCTTCTTCCTCCTCTGTGGTCCATCCACAATGCTCCAAGTCCCCGTAGACCTTAGGGTCTGTGAGGTAATCGGCTACATAGCTTTCTCCCTCCGAATCCTGGGACGACATATTCCTCTAATCTGCGACAGAAACAGCTCGAAACGAAAACAGAGAATATTTGCGTGATACGATGGTCAAAACCTTCGGGAGTTTATATAATGAATTTTTACCGACCAAAATACGCAACGTGCAAGAAAACGGAGTCCGGGGGGCACACGAGGTGTCCACGAGATAGGGGGGCGCGCCCTCCACCCTCGTGGAGGCCTCGTGTCCTTCCCGGACTACTTCTTTCTTCCTAAAATTCTTAAATATTCCAAAGCTGATAAAAATTGCCATTAGAATTGTTTTGGAGTCGGTTTACTTACCGTACCACATGCCTATTCCTTTTCGGAGTCTGGAACGTTCTGGAAAGTGTCCCTTATGTATTCCTCCGGGGTTACGGTTTCAATAATATTAGTTTCAACATTGATAGGATTACCTGAAATATAATGTTTAATTCTTTGACCGTTCACCACCCTCGGACTTGTGCCTTCGAAGTTGTTGATTTTTATGGCACCAGAACGATAGACCTCCTTGATAACGTAAGGACCTTCCCATTTAGAGAGAAGTTTTCCTGCAAAAAATCTTAAACGAGAGTTGAATAGCAACACATAATCACCTACGTTAAACTCACGCTTTTGTATCCTTTTGTCATGCCAGCGTTTGACTTTTTCTTTGAACAGCTTGGCATTCTCATAGGCTTGGGTTCTCCATTCATCAAGTGAGCTAATATCAAACAACCTCTTTTCACCGGCAAGTTTGAAGTCATAGTTGAGCTCTTTAATAGCCCAATATGCTTTATGTTCAAGTTCTAGAGGTAAATGACAAGCTTTTCCATAAACCATCTTATATGGAGACATACCCATAGGATTTTTGTATGCAGTTCTATAGGCCCATAATGCATCATCAAGTTTCTTGGACCAATTCTTTCTAGATCTATTGACAGTCTTTTGCAAAATTAATTTGAGCTCTCTATTGCTCAATTCTACTTGACCACTAGACTGAGGATGATAAGGAGATGCAATTCTATGATTAACATCATACTTAGCAAGCATTTTACGAAAAGCACCATGAATAAAATGTGAACCGCCATCAGTCATAAGATATCTAGGGACTCCAAACCTCGGAAAATTAACTTCTTTAAGCATTTTAATAGAAGTGTTATGATCAGCACTACTAGTTGGAATAGCTTCTACCCACTTAGTAACGTAATCAACAGCAACTAAAATATGTGTGTAACCATTAGAGGCAGGAAAAGGTCCCATATAATCAAAGCCCCAAACATCAAGCGGTTCAATAACAAGAGAATAATTCATAGGAATTTCTTGACGTCTACTAATATTACCAATTCTTTGACATTCATCACAAGATAAGACAAACTTACGAGCGTCTTTGAAGAGAGTAGGCCAATAAAAACCAGATTGCAGTACCTTATGTGCAGTTCTATCTCCAGCGTGGTGTCCTCCATATGATTCAGGGTGACACTTGCGTAGGATCTGTTCCTGTTCATGCTCAGGTACACAACGTCTAATAACACCATCTACTCCTTCTTTATAAAGGTGTGGGTCATCCCAAAAGTAATGTCTTAAATCATAAAAGAACATTTTCTTGTGCTGGTATGTGAAACTAGGTGGTATAAATTTAGCAACAATGTAATTAGCATAATCAGCATACCAAGGAGCAGTACGAGAAGCATTAATGACCGCTAGTTGTTCATCAGGAAAGCTATCATCAATAGGTAGTGGGTCATCAATAACATTCTCTAACCTAGACAGGTTGTCTGCAACAGGGTTCTCAGCTCCCTTTCTATCAATAATATGCAAATCAAATTCTTGGAGCAAGAGAACCCATCTAATGAGTCTAGGCTTAGCATCTTTCTTCTCCATAAGATATTTAATAGCAGCATGATCAGTGTGAATAGTAACTTTGGAATCAACTATATAAGGTCTAAACTTATCACATGCAAACACGACTGCTAAGAATTCTTTTTCAGTAGTAGCATAATTTCTCTGGGCAGTATCAAGAGTCTTACTAGCATACTGGATAACATTCAATTTCTTATCAACTCTTTGCCCTAGAACAGCACCTACAGCATAATCACTGGCATCACACATAATTTCAAAAGGTAAATTCCAATTAGGTGGCTGAACAATAGGTGCAGTGATCAAAGCTTTCTTAAGTATTTCAAATGCTTCTACACAATCATCTTTAAAGACAAAAGGAATATCTTTTTGCAATAAATTAGTCAGAGGCCTAGAGATTTAAGTCCTTAATGAACCTCCTATAAAAACTGGCATGACCAAGGAAACTTTTATATCTTTTATGTCCTTGGGACATGGCATCTTTTCAATAGCATCAACTTTAGCTTTATCGACTTCAATACCTCTCTCAAAGATCTTGTGCCCCAAGACAATGCCTTCATTAACCATAAAGTGGCACTTTCCCAATTCAAGATGAGACTAGTGTCTTCGCATCTCTGCAAAACTCGATCAAGGTTGCTCAAGCAATCATCAAAAGAGGATCCATAAACGGAGAAATCATCCATGAATACCTCACGAATCTTTTCACAAAAGTCAGAGAATATAGCCATCATGCATCTTTGAAAGGTAGCAGGTGCATTACATAAACCAAAAGGCATACGTCTATAAGTAAAGGTACCGAAAGGGCAAGTAAAAGTAGTTTTGGATTGATCTTCCGCTGACACAGGTATTTGAGAGAAACCAGAATAACCATCTAGAAAGCAAAAATGTGTATGTTTGGATAGTCTTTCTAGCATTTGATCAATAAAAGGTAAAGGGTAATGATCTTTCTTAGTAGCTTTATTTAATTTACGGAAATCAATTACCATCCTATAACCTGTAATAATTCTTTGCGGAATCAATTCATCTTTATCATTAGGAACAACAGTGATACCTCCCTTCTTAGGAACGCAATGGACAGGGCTTACCCATTCACTATCAGCAACGGGATAAATTATACCCGCCTCAAGGAGCTTTAGTATCTCCTTTCTTACCACTTCTTTCATCTTAGGATTTAATCGTCGTTGATGATCTCTAACTGGTTTGGCATCTTTCTCCAATTTAATCTTGTGTTGGCATAGAGTGGGACTAATGCCCTTAAGATCGTCCAGAGTATATCCAATAGCAGCACGGTGCTTCTTCAGAGTTTTCAATAATCTTTCCTCTTCCTGCTCTGAAAGGTTAGCACTAATAATAACAGGATATATCTTCTTTTCATCAAGATAAGCATATTTTAGATTATCAGGTAATGGTTTGAGCTCAAACACGGGATCACCCTTGGGTGGAGGGGGATCCCCTAGGATTTCAACAGGTAAGTTGTGTGTTAGAATAGGACCCTGTTCAAGGAATACTTCATCTATTTCCCTTCTTTCATTCGTAAACATATCATTTTCATGGTCTAGCAAATATTGTTCTAACGGATCAGTAGGAGGTACGGCAATAGAAGCAAGACCAATAATTTCATCTTTACTAGGTAATTCTTTATCACGGGGTTGTCTACGAAATTTAGCAAAATTAAACTCATGTTCCAAGTCCCCCAAGCCAACAGTGACGGTATCTTTATTGCAATCTATCTTAGCACTCACAGTATTCAAGAAGGGTCTGCCAAATATAATAGGACAAAAGCTATCTTGTGGGGAACCAAGAAGAAGGAAATCAGCAGGATATTTAGCTTTCCCACACAAGACTTCAACATCTCTAAGAATACCAACCGGTGAAATAGTATCTCTATTGGCAAGTTTAATAGTAACATCGATATCTTCTAACTCAGCATGTGCAATATCATGCATAATTTCTTTATATAAGTCATGAGGTATTGCACTAGCACCCATATCACATAAGCCATGATAACAATGATCTCCTATTTTAACAGAAATAACAGGCATGCCTACCACAGGTCTATGTATCTTAGTATCTGGTCTAACAATATTAGCAGTCTCACCACAGAAATAAATAACATGCCCATCTAAATCATCATCCAAAAGATCTTTAACCATAGCAATACTAGGTTCAACTTTGATTTGCTCAGGAGGTGTATAAGTCCTAGTATTACTCTTACGAACAACAGTCGAAGTTTCAGCATGATCCTTTATCCTAACAGGAAAAGGAGGTTTCTCAACATAAGTAGTAGGAACAATAGGATCACTATAGGTAACAGTCTTTTCTTCAACTGTAATAGGTGCAACTACTTTTACTTCAACGGGAGGATTATATTTAAACCACTTCTCCTTAGGGAGATCAACGTGAGTAGCAAAAGATTCATAGAAAGAAGCTACTATCTCAGAGTCAAGTCCATATTTAGCGCTAAATCCACGAAAAGCATTGGTATCCATAAAAGATTTAACACAATCAAACTTAGGTGTCATACCTGACTCCTTACCATCGTCGGAACCCCAATCTTCAGAGTTGCGTTTAATTATTTCCAATAAGTCCCATTTGAAATCAATAGTCTTCAACATATAAGAACCAGCACAGGAAGTATCGAGCATGGTGCGATTGTTGTCAGAAAGCCGAGCATAAAAATTTTGAATAATCATTTCTCTGGAGAGCTCATGATTGGGCATGAATATAACATTGACTTAAGCCTCCCCCAAGCTTGAGCGATGCTTTCTCCTTCGGGAGGCCAGAAATTATATATGTAATTACGATCAAGATGAACAAGATGCATAGGATAGAACTTCTGGTGAAATTCCAACTTCAATCGTTTATAATTCCAAGATCTCGTATCATCACATAGCCTATACCATGTCAATGCATCTCCCTTAAAAGATAAAGGGAAGACCTTCCTTTTGACAACATCATCGGGAATACCTGCAAGCTTAAATAATCCACAAACTTCATCCACAAAGATAAGGTGTAAATCGGGATGCAATGTTCCATCTCCTGCAAATGGATTAGCTAGCAGTTTCTCTATCATACCCGAAGGAATCTCAAAGTGAATATTTCCAAAAAGTTCAGTAGGTTGAGGAGCACCTCTTTGCTCTTCTGGTCGGGGTGAAGATACCCCAAACAAGCCCCTCAAAGGATTAGTTTCCATAGTGACAAGTAACAGAAAATTTCAGCACACTATATAAATGTTTCCTTACGAAGTTCCACTCACCAAAAGTGCTACACTCCCCGGCAACGGCGCCAGAAAAGAGTCTTGATGACCCACAAGTGTAGGGTATCTATCGTAGTCCTTTCGATAAGTAAGAGTGTCAAACCCAACGAGGAGCAGAAGGAAATGATAAGCGGTTTTCAGTAAGGTTTTCTCTGCAAGCACTGAAATTGTCGGTAATAGATAGTTTTGTGATAGGATAAATTGTAACGAGTAACAAGCAATGAAAGTAAATAAAGTGCAGCAAGGTGGCCCAATCCTTTATGTAGCAAAGGATAAGCCTGGACAATTTCTTATAATGAGAAAGGAGCTCCCGAGGACACATGGGAATTATCGTCAAGCTAGTTTCATCACACTCATATGATTCGCGTTCGGTACTTTGATAATTTGATATGTGGGTGGACCGGTGCTTGGGTACTGCCCTTACTTGGACAATCATCCCACTTATGATTAACCCCTATTGCAAGCATGCGCAACTACAAAAGAAGTATTAAGGTAAATCTAACCACATCATTAAACATATGGATGCAAATCAGCCCCTAACGAAGCAACGCACAAACTAGGGTGTCATGTAGTCGACGTTCACATAACAACACTAGAGGAGAGACAACATACATCTCACCAAAATATCGAACGAGTACCAAATTCACATGACTACTAATAGCAAGACTTCACCCATGTCCTCAGGAACAAACGTAACTACTCACAAAGCATATTCATGTTCATGATCAGAGGAGTATTAATATGCATTAAGGATCTGAACATATGATCTTCCACCAAATAAACCAACTAGCATCAACTACAAGGAGTAATCAACACTACTAGCAACCCACAGGTACCAATTTGTGGTTTTGATACAAGATTGGATACAAGAGATGAACTAGGGTTTTGAGAGGAGATGGTGCTAGTGAAGATGTTGATGGAGATTGACCCCGTCCCGATGAGAGCATCATTGGTGATGACGATGGTGATGATTTCCCCCTCCCGGAGGGAAGTTTCCCTGGCAGAACAGCTCTCCCGGAGCCCTAGATTGGTTCCTCCAAGGTTCCGCCTCGTGGCGGCGGAGTTTCGTCCCGTAAGCTTGCCCACGATTTTTTCCAGGGTAAAAACCTTCATATAGCAGAAGATGGACACCGGAGGGCCACCAGGGGGCCCAGGAGACAGGGGGGCGCGCCCAGCAGGGGTGGGCGCGCCCCCACCCTCCTGGCCAGGGTGTGGGCCCCCTCAGGTGTTTCTTTCGCTCAGTAATTCTTATAAATTCCAAAAATATGTTCCGTGGAGTTTCATGACTTTTGGAGCTGTGCAGAATAGGTTTCCAATATTTACTCCTTTTGCAGCTAGAATTCCAGCTGCCGGCATTCCCCCTCTTCATGGTAAACCTTGTAAAATAAGAGAGAATAGCCATAAGTATTGATATATAATGTGTAATAACAGCCCATAATGCAATAAATATTGATATAAAAGCATGATGCAAAATGGACGTATCACTGCCCTGCCAACGTCGTCCTCTCCGTATGTGGGAGTTCAACCCGGAAGGGCCGCGAACCGTTCAACAATTCTTTGGCATGATGCTCAAAGAGATGTACGAGTCATTCTTCGGATCACGAATAAAGTGTCCGGAGACCACCGAGGACGCGGGTCTCAATTGCAACCGCCCTGATACCCAGGTAAATATTTCTGCTACTGAACACACCATCCTTTATGTCCATTATGACATCCTTCTAAAAACTTGCTCTCTGCCTGGACTGGCTGAGGAAGGCGGAGAGGATTAGTTGTCCGGCCCCTCTTCCCGAAGGCTCGCCGAATCCTTTGTTGACCAGGATGTTTGAGCGCGCGCCGTATCAGGTGCCATCAGGAGAAGACGAGGGGAGGATAGAGAAGCCACAGGTGGGCTTCATACTTTATACATCCAGATCGGGGGAGTAAGTGCCTCTACAAAGGAGGATAGTCGGGGAGGTGAATTCAAAATCCCCTCTCCTCAAGGTAAGAAAAGGGCCGCCTCTGAAGACTTGGAAACGGAGGTTTCCAAGCGGGGGAAGAAACCTTTGCCAGGGGGCCCTGCCCCAGAGGGCGTTCTTACCGTACAGCGCCCGCAAGGGGGCCAACCCTCAACCGAGCTATAAGTGAAAAAAGGTACTTTGGTAAGTATATCCTGTTTTATCTCTGAGAATAATAACCGAAACATATTTGTTGTAGTCCGGCTCGTAGCCCTTCTCCACAGAGTTTGTCCTCGAGGGATCTTCCTCCGGAGATGATGGAGAGCGAAACGCCTCCCCTGCCTCCCCGTCACATGGGGCGAACGACCCCGAGGTGTCGTCCCGGAGGATTTGTCCTGATCCACCAAGGCCAGTAGTTGATACTTCGATCGCCCAGAGTCTGGAATATCCAGCTCCCAAAGAGAGCTTCAGGAGGAGTCCGGATTGTCCGGCACACAGTCGGACACACTAATGGGCCTTCTGGAGCGAGCGGCCATCTCAGAGACACATCGTGCCTTAATGGGTACGGTGATTGAGAGGATTTCATCCGCGAAAAGCGGTTTGAATGAAGCTTTTACGAGTCTGCTGAGAGGCTTTGAGGTACGCAAAAAATAATATATGTATTTTTGACGGTACCGTACATGCTAGATGTGCTCTGTATAGATAGTAGCCCCTGAGACTCTGGTTGCTATCCAAAGATGGCGAACAGAGGATCATAATCTCTGGTAATAATCGCGCCGCTTTATGTGCAGGCGGCTGAGGGTCCGGCAGCTGACTGGACTGCTGATTTTGCCGTACTAAAGCGGCAGCTTGACGTGGCCGATGCCGACATCGCGCTGGTTAACAAGCGGCTTGACGAGGCCCAGGGTATGTATATTCGGCTTGTCAGCAAATGTTAAGAGGAGCATGATGCTAGTATCTATAATATGCTGTGACTACAGATGGAGCTGCTGCCGTGGAGACCCATCGGGCGGAGCTTGCCCGAGCCAAGGAGCAAGCCTGAATAAGCGATGCGACCGCTCTGAAGGCGGTCGAAGAGTTAATAGCCAAACAGGCTGCTCGTCGCCGGAGCGAACAAAAGATAGCCCAGATGGCTACCGAGCTGAAAGATGCCGCCGACCGCCGTGAGCTCCTCGAAAAGGAAAATCAAGCAAAAGCGGTTGACCTGAAGAAGGCCCTGGAGGCAGCCAAGGAAACCCGCTCTGAAATGAGAGGGATAAGGGGGGAGCTTCGTGAAGCTGGAGATATCACAACCGGAAAGCCCTATTTGTTGCGGATGAAGTTCGGAGATCCGAAGTATGCCCCTCTAGATCAGTTGTGGAGCGCTGCGGACGCGTATGCGGACCTGGCAAAGAGTGCTGGTGAGGCGACCGAATTTTACAAAGACCGGAAGGACCATAAGGTGGAAAGGTTATTTTGGTCGCAGTTCAGTGCTCCGACGCGTCCGCTGCCGTTGAATGAAAGGATGGCCGCCTGGGCCGAGCTCCATAGGTTGTCCGGGCTTGCTATGAGGTCTGCCGTGGATCATCTTTGGCTACGAGGACCAAGGCCGAACAGTTATTTTACATTAGTGCAACAATTCCTTGGCGCTGCGTCGCATATCGACGCTTTGAAGAGGTCGGCGTGCATTGAGGGTGCGCGGATGGCTCTTGCCCGTGTTAAAACATACTGGGCCGGGATGGAAGCCACCGCTATTGCAACCCGGGGTCCGGCGGAAGGCCAGGACCCAGCCGAGCACTATTTGAAAGAAGTCCTAGAAGGCGCCCGTTTAATACAGGCTCAGTGCTCGAAGAGTGCCATGTTCGAGTGACATGTATCTCCATTGTAAAAACAATGCTATTTTGATTATAAAGGTTGTGTTTATACTTTTGCCTGAAAGTATTATGGTGCCTCCTATGCGGCCGTTCATGTATGTATATAACCTGAAAGTTTGCAGTCGTCGGCTTCAGCCCCCACGCACATAATGCGGGGCTGTTCGAGAAAAACGCGTAGTCACTCTTAATCCAACGTCTTGGTCCGTTAAGGAGGTGATAGCGCAACGAACTAGGCAATCAGACTATATAGCTTTAACACTTTCACTTAGCCATAGGAGTTTGACGGTGGGGCTACAATATAGCCCCTGGTACTTCCGCGTTCATCCGAAGATGGTGCGCGTATGTACGTGACCGGGAAACCGGTCCTTCGTTAATGCTGAGGAATCGCGAAGATTCCGCTGAGTCATCGAGTGGTTGACCAGTCTCGTGCTGTATCATGACAGTCAGTTTTCGGCTTTCTCTACTGAGGTGCTCATCCAGATGAACCAGGGCACAATCGCAGTAGTTCTCCCGGTGTCGCCTTAGCCGATAGAGCGGAACGTAAGGTAGCAAAACACGGGAGCCGGGCAAACCCAACATTTGACCAAAGACATGATTCGGAGCTGATGCATATAAGGCCAAACTCGCGACGCCGAACACTCCCTAAGGTATTCGGACTTTATAATGTGTACTGGGCTGAATAACGCCCTTGACAATAAGCCCTGAGTTTCCAGGTATGAGCAATAGTCTGGTGTGACAAAAATGCCAAAAACGCCAGTATCCCTCCCAGTTGTATAAAGTATCCGGAGGTGAAGAAGCAACAACAGACATTAAAAAGGTTTACGCAAGGTCTTAATCTAAAAAGAAACCTTTGAGCGGGGCCCTGCTGCACGTCTGCGCCTTTATCTCCGTTGTGCCGTATCCTGGAAGGGTGTAGCACAATGATCATCTGGAAAAAAAAGAAAAAACCCAGGTGAAAGACTTTGTGCGAGGTGTTCGTTAATCTGAGTGAACCATGAAAATGCGATATGTTATTGTATTGATAGGGTCGAGCCAAACTGTGGGCTCTTTTTGCGGACAGCCCCTAGCATCTTTTATGGGGAAATCCCAACTAGGCTGTTACATTGAGTGGAGCGCCGGACTCGTCTAACCGTGTCCGTGGTCTTAACGACCGACCATTTATCCTGGTTGGAGGGGCCGCTCAGTGTTCGGCTGCTGGAGCTGCCACGTATTCTTCCACGCGTAAGGAACGCTATGTATTTCCGCTAACTGTGATGACGCCGCGTGGACCGGGCATCTTAAGTTTAAGGTAGGTGTAATGCGGTACTGTATTAAAACGAGCAAAGGCCGTTCTTCCGAGTAGTGCGTGATAGCCGCTTCGGAATGGAGTGATGTCGAAGGTTAATTCCTCGCTTCTGAAGTTGTCGGGAGAACCGAATACAACCTCTAGTACTAGAGAGCCCGTACAGTGGGCCTCGACGCCTGGAATCACTCCTTGGAAGGTAGTGTTGCTTAGGCTGATTCTTGACGGGTCTATCCCCATTTTGCGAACAGTGTCCTGGTATATAAGGTTTAGACTACTGTCGCCGTCCATAAGGACTCGGGTGAGATGGTATCCATCGATTATTGGGTCGAGCACCAAGGCAGCCGATCCTCCGTGCTGGATACTGGTCAGATGATCCCTGCGATCAAAGGTGATCGGGCAGGCTGACCAGGGATTGAATTTGGGGGCGGCGGGCTCCATAGTGTATACGTCTCAGAGTGCGTGTTTGCGCCTACTCTTTGGAATGTGAGTTGCGTAAATCATATTCACTGTTTTGACTTTTGGTGGGAATTTTTTCTGTCCTCCAGTGTTCGGCTGGCGAGGCTCATCCTCGTCTTCGCTTGGCGTCTCCCTCCCCTTGTGTTTGGCATTTAGCTTGTCGGCCTGCTTGAAAACCCAACATTCTCTGTGGGTGTGATTTGCAGGTTTTTCGGGGGTGCCGTGAATCTGACATAATTTGTCTAGAATCTTGTTTAGGCTGGATGGTCCATCTCTGCTGCCTTTAAATGGCTTCTTCCGTTGACCGGGTCGAGAGCCCCTGAATCCGGTGTTGACCGCCGTGTTCTCTGGGCTGCTATCATTGTTTCGACGCTTGTTTTTGTTGCGTCGCGGTTTCCCGTTGCCATCCCTGACTTCGGATGTGCTTGGGTCGCTGGTGCCGCTACGGGCCAGCCAGCTGTCCTCGCCCGCGCAAAAGCGGGTCATAAGGCTTGTTAAGGCTGCCATTGTCCTCGGCTTTTCTTGGCCGAGGTGTCTGGCAAGCCATTCGTCCCGGATACTGTGTTTGAAGGCCGCTAAGGCTTCGGCGTCCGGGCAATCTACTATTTGATTCTTCTTAGTAAGAAATCTGTTCTAGAGTTTTTGGGCTGACTCTCTGGGCTGTTGAATTATGTGACTTAGGTCATCTGCGTCCGGAGGTCGGACATAGGTCTCTTGAAAATTGGCCCTAAAAGCATCCTCGAGTTCTTCCCAACTTCCAATTGAGTTTTCAGGAAGGCTTTTCAACCAGTGCCGAGCTGGTCCTTTCAATTTGAGGGGTAGGTATTTAATGGCGTGGAGATCATCTCTGCGAGCCATGTGGATATGAAGGATAAAGTCCTCAATCCAGACCCCAGGGTCTGTCGTTCCGTCGTATGCCTCTATATTCACGGGTTTAAATCCTTCCGGAAATTCATGGTCCAGCACCTCATCGGTGAAGCACAGGGGGTGTGCAGCACCCCTGTATTTGGACGTGTCGTGGCATGCTGTCGACGGTTGTTGTGTTAGGTGCTGATTCCTAGCTAGTATTCGATCAATGTGATTGTTTTGGTAGCTCTGATCCTGTGCCGGAGTGCGCTTCCTAGATCCGTAGATGGATCTGGTCATACCAAACTTTTTGTCCAGGAGCTCACGTAAATCATGTGCTGACTTGTTTGTGGCATCATTAGCCATCTTGTCACGGCCACGGGGTGGTCGGTCTGGATGATCGGTAGTTTTTGGCTGGATGGGCTCTATGGCCTCGTCGTCGAATTCGGCAGCAGCTTGCGCTTTGGATAGCTCTTTGTGTGACGATCGTCGCCGTATTTTCCTTCTGTGTCGAGCACTTTGTTCCGCCTGCGGTTGTGCGTATCCTGCGCGGCCTTAAGCCTTTGCTTCTGCTTCTTTAGGCTCCTCGCGGTGGCAATAAGCACTTCGGGAAGGTCTTCTTGTTCCAATTGCTTTTCCGGGATGATGAATGCATCGTCGCCCGGACTGTCCTCCTCTCCGGAGGCAGGTTTATGAGTTTTATCTCCGCCGTCACTATGATCGGATAGCGGTCCCGGAATATGTTCGCCGTCCCCTGGCTCATCCCGCTCCATCGCTGGGTCCCTGGGGTCGTCCGGGGTGTTATTTCTTGCGCTGTTGTTGCTGTTTTTACTGTGGCGGGATTTGGAGCGGCGCCGACGCCGTCGCTTTGGTTGCTTATCAAGGGGATTATCCTCCGTTGCATCCTTCCGTTCCTCGCCGTCACTTTCTCTAGGTGTATCCACCATGTATACATCATATGATGAGGTGGCTGTCCAGCGCCCTGTGGGTGGTGGTTCCTGTTCTTCTCCGACATCGTCGTCCATACCGTCCATGTCTTCGGAGTCGAAATCAAGCGTGTCGGTTAAGTCGTCGATAGTGGCTATTAAGTGGGTGGTGGGTGGGGAGCGAATTTCTTCGTCATCCGCTTCCCACTCGAGTCGGACATAGTTCGGCCAGGAATCTCTCGACAAGGAAAGAGACTTTAATGAGTTTAGCACGTTACCCAAGGGCGAGTGCTAAAAAATATCCACGGCGGTGAACTCCATGACCGGTGCCCAATCAGATTTGATAGGCACGGCGGCACGCGGTTCGGATCCTGTGGCCGGAGACGAGTCCGAGGGTCCGATGACACCGCTCTCACACGATGTGGAATCAGTGTTCGGCTCCGACGCTGATGAGTGTGCGGCTTCCGTGGCGGGGTCCATCCACCCTCCCTTAGAAGGCACAATCTGCTCCGGATTGATTCCCGGCGCCACCGCGGGTGCGATCTTCCGAATACTGTCCGACAGCAAATCAAGGTCATGCCCGCCGTGACCGTTCGGCGCACCTGGCGTGGGCTCGAATCCGTCGAAGATCAAGTCTCCGCGGATGTCGGCAGTATAGTTTAAGCTTCCAAACCTGACCTGATGGCCAGGGGCGTAGCTATCGATCTGCTCCAGATGGCCAAGCGAATTGGTCCGCAGTACGAAGCCACCGAATACGAAGATCTGTCCGGGAAGGAAAACCTCCCCCTGGACTACGTCGCTGAAGATGATTGAAGGAGCCATCAAACCTTATCACGACGTCATAGTGGAACTCTCAATGAAAGCACCAATGTCGGTGTCAAAACCGGCGGATCTCGGGTAGGGGGTCCCGAACTGTGCGTCTAAGACTAATGGTAACATGAGGCGGGGGACACGATGTTTACCCAGGTTCGGGCCCTCTCGATGGAGGTAATACCCTACTTCCTACTTGATTGATCTTGATGATATGAGTATTACAAGAGTTGATCTACCACGAGATCGTAGAGGCTAAACCCTAGAAGCTAGCCTATGATTATGATTGTTGTTCTTTTTTTGTCCTACGGACTAAACCCTCCGGTTTATATAGACACCGGAGGGGGCTAGGGTTACACAGAGTCGGTTACAGAGAAGGAAATCTACATATCCGAATATCCAAGCTTGCCTTCCACGCAAAGGAGAGTCCCATCCGGACACTGGACAAAGTCTTAAATCTTGTATCTTCATAGTCCAACAGTCCGGCCAAAGCATATAGTCCGGCTGTCCAGATACCCCCTTATCCAGGACTCCCTCAGTCATGTCTAGATAGTTCTCGAACCCGTAGGGTCCGCACGCTTAACGTTTGATGACGATTTGTATTATGCGTTATGTGATTTGATGTACCAAAGTTTGTTCGGAGTCCCGAATGAGATCCCGGACAGGACGAGGAGTCTCGAAATGGTCGAGAGGTAAAGATTCATATATTGGAAGGTTGCATTTGGACATCAGAATGGTTTCGAGTGGTCCAGACATTTTTCCGGAGTACTGGGAGGTTACCGGAACCCCCCGGGAGAAGTATTGGGCCTAGTGGGCCTTATTGGAGGAGAGGAGAAAGCGCCACGTGAGAGGGGCGCCCCCCCCCTTGCCCAAACCGAATTGTACTAGGGGAGGGGGCCGGCCCCCCTCTTTCCTTCCCCGTCTCTCTCCCTTACCTTTCCCTCCGGTGGAAGAATGGAAAATGGGGGGCCGAATCTTACTTGGACTAGGAGTCCAAGTAGGACGCCCCCCTGGCGCGCCCAAACTTGGCCGGCCTCCTCTCTCACTCTCTCCTTTATATACGTGGCCAGGGGCACCCCAATAGCACAACAGACAATCTCTTAGTCGTGTGCGCTGCCCCCCTCCACAGTTTTACACCTCGTAGTGCTTAAGCAAAGCCCTGCGCCGGTAACTTCATCATCACCGTCACCACACCGTCGTGCTGACGGAAGTCTCCCTCGGCCTCAGCTGGATCTAGAGTTCGAGGGACGTCACCGAGCTGAACGTGTGCAGATCGCGGAGGTGCCGTGCGTTTGGTACTTGATCGGTTGGATCGCGAAGACGTTCGACTACATCAACCGCGTTACTTAACGCTTCCTCTTTCAGTCTACGAGGTTACGTAGACACACTCTCCCCTCTCGTTGCTATGCATCTCCTAGATAGATCTTGCGTGATCGTAGGATTTTTTTTGAAATACTGTGTTCCCCAACAGTGGTATCAGAGCCGGGTCTATGCGTAGATGTTATATGCATGAGTAGAACACAAAGAGTTGTGGGCGATAATAGTCATACTGCTTACCAGCATGTCATACTTTGATTCGGAGATATTGTTGGGTGAAGTGGCCCAGACCGACATTACGCGTACGCTTACGCGAGACTGGTTCTACCGACGTGCTTCGCACACAGGTGGCTAGTGGGTGTCTGTTTCTCCAAGTTTAGTTGAATCGAGTGTGACTACGCCCGGTCCTTGTTGAAGGTTAAAACAGCAAACTTGACGAAAAATGGTTGTGGTTTTGATGCGCAGCCACGTAAAACTTGCAACAACAAAGTAGAGGACGTCTCTTGTTTTTGCAGGGCATGTTGTGATGTGATATGGTCAAGACGTGATTATATAAATTATTGTATGAGATGATCATGTTTTGTAACACAGTTGTCGGCAACTGCAGGAGCCATATGGTTGTTGCTTTATTGTATGAAATGCAATCACCATGTAATTGCTTTACTTTATCACTAAGCGGTAGCGATAGTCGTAGTAGCAATAGTTGGCGTGACGACAACGATGCTTCGATGGAGATCAAGGTGTCAAGCCGGTGACGATGGTGATCATGACGATGCTTTGGAGATGGAGATCAAAGGCACAAGATGATGATGGCCATATCATATCACTTATATTGCTTGCATGTGATGTTTATCCTTCATGCATCTTATTTTTCTTAGTACGGCGGTAGCATTATATGATGATCTCTCACTAAATTTCAAGGTATAAGTGTTCTCCCTGAGTATGCACCGTTGCTACAGTTCGTCGTGCCGAGACACCACGTGATGATCGGGTGTGATAAGCTCTACGTTCACATACAACGGGTGCAAGCCAGTTTTGCACATGTAGAATACTCGGGTTAAACTTGACGAACCTAGCATATGCAGATATGGCCTCGGAACACTGAGACCGAAAGGTTGAGCGTGAATCATATAGTAGATATGATCAACATAGTGATGTTCACCATTGAAAACTACTCCATCTCACGTGATGATCAAACATGGTTTAGTTGATATGGATAACGTGATCACTTAGATGATTAGAGGGATGTCTATCTAAGTGGGAGTTCTTAAGTAATATGATTAATTGAACTTTAATTTATCATGAACTTAGTCCTGATAGTATTAGCATATCTATGTTGTAGATCAATAGCTCGCGATGTAGCTCCCCGCTTATTTTTGACGTGTTCCTAGAGAAAAACTATGCTGAAAGATGATAGTAGCAATGATGCGGACTAGGTCCGTGATTTGAGGATTATCCTCATTGCTGCACAGAAGAATTATGTCCTTGATGCACCGCTAGGTGACGGACCTATTGCAGGAGCAGATGCAGACGTTATGAACGTTTGGCAAAGCTCGATATGATGACTACTTGATAGTTTAGTGCACCATGCTTTACGGCTTAGAACCGGGACTTCAAAAATGTTTGAACGCCACGGAGCATATAAGATGTTCCAAGAGTTGAAATTGGTATTCCATACTTATGCCCGTATCAAGAGGTATGAGACCTCTGACAGTACTTTGCCTACAAGATGGAGGAGGATAGCTTAACCAGTGAGAATGTACTCAGATTGTCTGGGTACTACAATTGCTTGAATCAAGTGGGAGTTAATATTCCAGATAAGATAGTAATTGACAAAGTTCTATAGTCACTATCTCCAAGTTACTAGAACTTCGTGATGAACTATAATATGCAAGGGATGACGAAAGTAATTCCCGAGCTCTTAGCGATATTGAAATTGACGAAGGTAGAAATCATGAATGAGCATCAAGTGTTGATGGTTAACAAGACCACTAGTTTCAATAAAAGGGCAAAGGGATAGAAGGGGAACTTCAAGAAGAACGGCAAGCAAGTTGCTGCTCAAGTGAAGAGCCCAAGTCTGGACCTAAGCCTGAGACTGAGTGCTTCTACTGCAATGGAAATGGTCACTGGATCCAAATATAATGTTCATGCTTAACGCTGGCACCAAATAAAAATTATTCAGGTCTAAAACTAATCCCGAAGGTATATGTAGAGGTAGTGTGCCGACCGCGATCACATCGACTTTGGAACCATTTCCCACGCGCATCGTCCCCTCTTCCTTAACCAATCTTCGCTTAATCCGTAGCCCCTGTTTCGAGTTGCAAATATGAGCAACAGAACCAGTATCAAATACCCAGGCACTACTGCGAGCATTAGTAAGGTACACATCAATAGCATGTATATCAAATATACCTTTCATTTTCCATCCTTCTTATCCGCCAAATACTTGGGGCAGTTCCGCTTCCAGTGACTAGTTCCTTTGCAGTAGAAGCACTCAGTCTCAGGCTTAGGTCCAGACTTGGGCTTCTTCACTTGAGCAGCAACTTGCTTGCCATTCTTCTTGAAGTTCCCCTTCTTCCCTTTGCCATTCTTCTTGAAACTAGTGGTCTTGATGACCATCAACACTTGATGCTCCTTCTTGATTTCTACCTCCGCAGCCTTTAGCATTGCGAAGAGGTTGGGAATTGTCAGCTTATCCATCCCTTGCATATTATAGTTCATCATGAAGCTTTTGTAGCTTGGTGGCAGTGATTGAAGAGCTCTGTCAATGACACTATCATCAGGAAGATTAACTCCCAGTTGAGTCAAGTGGTTGTGGTACCCAGACATTCTGAGTATATGTTCACTGACAGAACTATTCTGCTCCATCTTGCAGCTATAGAACTTATTGGAGACTTCATATCTCTCAATTCGGGCATTTGCTTGAAATATTAACTTCAACTCCTGGAACATCTCATATGCTCCATGACGTTCAAAACATTGTTGAAGTCCCGATTCTAAGCCGTAAAGCATGGCACACTGAACTATCGAGTAGTCATCAGCTTTGCTCTGCCAGACGTTCATAACATCTGGAGTTGCTCCTGCACCGGGCTTTGCACCTAATGGTGCTTCCAGGACGTAATTCTTCTGTGCAGCAATGAGGATAATCCTCAAGTTACAGACCCAGTCCGTGTAGTTGCTACCATCATCTTTCAACTTTGCTTTCTCTAGGAACGCATTAAAATTCAAAGGAACAGTAGCACGGGCCATTTATCTACAACAACATAGACATGCAAAATACTACCAGGTACTAAGTTCATGATAAATTAAAGTTCAATTAATCATATTACTTAAGAACTCCCACTTAGATAGACATCCCTCTAGTCATCTAAATGATCACGTGATCCATATCAACTAAACCATGTCCGTCATCACGTGACATGGAGAAGTTTTCAATGGTGAACATCACTATGTTGATCATATCTACTATATGATTCACGCTCAACCTTTCGGTCTCAGTGTTCCGAGGCCATATCTGCATATGCTAGGCTCGTCAAGTTTAACCCGAGTATTCTGCGTGTGCAAAACTGGCTTGCACCCGTTGTATGTGAACGTAGAGCTCATCACACCCGATCATCACGTGGTGTCTCGGCACGAAGAACTGTAGCAACGGTGCATACTCAGGGAGAAGACTTATACCTTGAAATTTAGTGAGAGATCATCTTATAATGCTACCGCCGTACTAAGCAAAATAAGATGCATAAAGGATAAACATCACATGCAATCAATATAAGTGATATGATATGGCCCTCATCATCTTGTGCCTTTGATCTCCATCTCCAAAGCACCGTTATGATCACCATCATCACCGGCTTGACACTTTGATCTCCATCGTAGCATCATTGTCGTCTCGCCAACTATTGCTTCAACGACTATCGCTACCACTTAATGATAAACTAAAGCAATTACATGGCGATTGCATTTCATACAATAAAGAGACAACCATATGGCTCCTGCCAGTTGCTGTTAACTTTTACAAAACATGATCATCTCATACAACAATTTATATATCATCACGTCTTGACCATATCACATCACAACAAGCCCTCCAAAAACAAGTTAGACGTCCTCTACTTTGTTGTTGCAAGTTTTACGTGGCTGCTACGGGCTTCTAGCAAGAACCGTTCTTACCTACGCATCAAAACCACAACGATTTTTCGTCAAGTGTGTTGTTTTCACCTTCAACAAGGACCGGGCGTAGTCAAACTCGATTCAACTAAAGCTGGAGAAACAGACACCCACTAGCCACCTGTGTGCGAAGCACGTCGGTAGAACCAGTCTCATGAACGCGGTCATGTAATGTTTGTCTAGGCCGCTTCATCCAACAATACCACCGAATGCATATAACATCTACGCATAGACCTGGCTCGGATACCACTGTTGGGGAATGCAGTATTTCAATTTTTTTACCTAAGATCACGCAAGATCTATCTAGGAGATGCATAGCAACGAGAGGGGAGAGTGTGTCTACGTACCCTCGTAGACCGAAAGCGAAAGCGTTTAGTAATGCGGATGATGTAGTCGAACGTCTTCGCGATCCAACCGATCCAAGTACCGAACGTACAACACCTCCGCGATCTGCGCACGTTTAGCTCGGTGACGTCCCTCGAACTCTTGATCTAGTAGAGGCCGAGGGAGAGTTCCGTCAGCACGATGGCGTGGTGACGGTGATGATGAAGTTACCGACGCAGGGCTTCGCCTAAGCACTACAACGATATGACCAAGGTGTGTAACTGTGGAGGGGGCACCGCGCACGGCTAAAAGATCAACTTGTGTGTCTATGAGGTCCCCCCCTCCCACGTATATGAAGGGGGGAGGGAGGAGGAGGCCGGCCAAGGTGTGGCACGCCCAAGGGGGGAGTCCTACTCCAAGTAGGATTCGCCCCCCCCCTTTCCTATTCCCACAAGGAGAAGAGGGGAAGGAGGAGGAGAAGAGAAGGAAAGGGGCGGCCGCCCCCAACCCTATTCCAATTCGGTTTGGGCTAGGGGGGGTGCCACTCCCGGGCCTGCCTCCTCTTTTCCACCACTAGGCCCATGAGGCCCAATAACTTCCCGGGGGGTTCCGATAACCCCTGGTACTCCGAAACGACCCGAACCATTCCGGTGTCTGAATGTAACCTTCCAATATATGAATCTTTATGTCTCCACCATTTCGAGAGTCCTTGTCATGTCCGTGATCTCATCCGGGACTCCGAACAACCTTGAGCAATCAAGTCACATAACTCATAATATAAATTGTCATCGAACGTTAAGCGTGCGGACCCTACGGGTTTGAGAACTATGTAGACATGACCGAGACACATCTCCGGTCAATAACCAATAGCGGAACCTGGATGCTCATATTGGTTCCTACATATTCTACGAAGATCTCTATCGGTCAAACTGCATAACAACATACGTTGTTCCCTTTGTCGTCGGTATGTTACTTGCCCGAGATTCGATCGTCGATATCATCATACCTAGTTCAATCTCGTTACCGGCAAGTCTCTTTACTCGTTCCATAATGCATCATCCCGCAACTAACTCATTAGTCACTTTCCTTGAAAGGCTTATAGTGATGAGCATTACTGAGATGGCCCAGAGATACCTCTCCGAAACACGGAGTGACAAATCCTAATCTCCATCTATGCCAACTCAACAAACACCATCGGAGACACCTGTAGAGCATCTTTATAATCACCCAGTTACGTTGTGACATTTGATAGCACACTATGTGTTCCTCCGGTATTCGGGAGTTGCATAATCTCATAGTCATAGGAACATGTATAAGTCATGAAGAAAGCAATATCAATAAACTAAACGATCATAGTGCTAAGCTAACGGATGGGTCTTGTCCATCACATCATTCTCTAATGATGTGATCCCGTTCATCAAATGACAACACATGTCCATGGCTAGGAAACTTAACCATCTTTGATTAACGAGCTAGTCAAGTAGAGGCATACTAGGGACACTCTGTTTGTCTATGTATTCACACAAGTACTAAGTTTCCGGTTAATACAATTCTAGCATGATTAATAAACATTTATCATGATATAAGGAAATATAAACAACAACTTTATTATTGCCTCTAGGGCATATTTCCTTCAATTATTCATTTCTTGGTTGTTGCTTCTCAATCTTTTGCTAGCCTTCATTTTGCACTAAGTATGATCACTACTTGTGCATCCAAAAACCTTTAGACCAGTTTTGCCACATATGTCCGCTATATCTACCTATATGCTGTATTCTTTTGCCATTCTAAGAAAGTTTGCATGTGTCATCTCTAGTTTTCAAAAATAAACTTCTCTTTTGTGTGTTCGTTTCGCTCACGGAGCGGTTAGGGGTGGCTAATATTTTCCATGCTAGATGTGTTATTCTCAAGATGAGTGTTTATTCACTTGTCATTGCACAAGAGCAAGGCAAAGGTATTAGGGATGCCCTGTCCTGAAATGAAAAAAAATGGATTTACTTTATGTTGTCAAATAATAAATTCCTTGAAAAGTGTTGGTATGGAGGGCACCCGTGGATACGGTTAGCCATGGAAAGTGAAAGTATGGTGGAAAAAGGAATAAACTTTATTTTCTGTTTGGGAACCGCCTATGATATATCTAGCATGGAAAGTGTTGGGAACTCTAAGTCGTTTTCGTTGGTGGGATGGATACACCTCCCAAAATGTTTTTATCTCTAAGTTTTTCGCTTTGAGCTATGGCACCTCTACAAATCCCTACTTCCCTCTGTGAAGGGCCTTTCTTTTACTTTATGCAATTTTTATTTTTGAATTTGAGTCTCCATCTTCTCTCATAAAAACACCAACTAGGAGGCAATATGATCGTACTTGAGTATTGGGTGTAGCTAATATATGAGTGTGTTTCATGAATGGATCAATGGTTGAGCATGATGGGCTAGGGATAACTTATTTTAGCGTTGATATTTTGAAAGACATGGTTGCTTGTTGATATGCTTGAGTATTTAAATTATCATGTCAAAACTAGACTATTGCTTTGAACAATATAAAAGTCCAAATGTCCATGCTATAAAGAAACAAATATGATATGACATGTTAGGCAGCATTCCACATCAAAAATTCTGTTTTTATCACTTCCCTACTCGAGGACGTGTAGGAGTTAAGCTTGGAGATGCTGATATGCTTCTAAAGTATCTATAATTTTTGATTGTTCCATGTTGTTATATTATCAATCTTGGATGTTTCATAATCATTTTATATCATTTTTTGGTACTAACCTATTGACATAGTGCCAAGTGCCAGTTGCTGTTTTTTTCCATGTTTTTTACATCACAGAAAATAAATATCAAACGGAGTCCAAATGCCACGAAACTTTACGGAGAATTTTTATGGCCAGAAGGAACACAACGGGCCCTGGCTGCGCCTGGGGGGTGGCCCGAGGGGAGCACAACCCAACAGGGCATGCCAGGAGGCCCTGGCGCGCCCTGGTGGGTTGTGCCCACCTCGGGTGCCCCCCGGACCGCCTCTTTGCTCTATAAATACCCCAATATTCCCAAAACCCTAGGGGAGTCGACGAAATATTGATCCAGCCGCCGCAGAGTCCAGAACCACCAGATCCAATCTAGACACCATCTCGGATGGGGTTCACCACCTCCATTGGTGCCTTTCCGATGATGCGTGAGTAGTTCTTTGTAGACCTTCGGGGCCGTAGTTAGTAGCTAGATGGCTTCCTCTCTCTCTCTCTTGATTCTCAATACAATGGTCGCTTGGACATCCATATGATGTAACTCTTTTTGCGGTGTGTTTGTTGGGATCGATGAACTTTGAGTTTATGATCAGATCTATCTTTTTATATCCATGAAAGTATTTGAGTTTCTTTGATCTCTTTTATGCATGATCTCTTATAGCCTCGTATTTTTTCTCCGATATTTGGGTTTTGTTTGGCCAACTTGATCTATTTATCTTGCAATGGGAAGAGGTGCTTTGTAGAGGGTTCGATCTTGCGGTGCTTGATCCCAGTGACAGAAGGGGAACCGACACGTATGTATCCTTGCTACTAAGGATAAAACGATGGGGTCCATCTCTACATAGATATATCTTGTCTACATCATGTCATCATTCTTATTGCATTACTGTAACATCCCCAGCATCACACTATAGTAATCTCCCCCTTATGAAGGTCATGTCATCATGATCATCATGCCAAAATGCCACTTGTCCAAAATCTGCTTCAAATTCAAATTGCATGTCAAATATTTGCTTCTTCTTTCATGCAAATAAAATAGTTCATCCATATTTGTCATGTTGATGCCAACATTTTTTGGAATTCCCAAATTGCCCCTAGGAATTTATTATCTGGTCCAGCAGTATTTAAGATGTCCTTTCCAGTTTCTAAAATGCTTGGACAACTCCTGATGGCCCCAAACTTTTTCTGGCAGTGCCCAATAATTGTTTAAAATTGTTTTGGCCAGTGGCATATTTTTGCAAAGTCATTTGTGGCTAAAAGAAAATGCAAAAGCTGCTAAAAAAGGGGAAAATCAAAAGGAAAAAGAAAAGGAAAGAAGAAGGGGTGGTGGAAGAGTCCCTGGCCTCCCCTTGGGCTTCGGCCCATCCCAGCAGGCCGGCCCACCTCCCCCCCCCCCGCGCGGTCGGTCCCCTTCCCCACTGCTCCTCCGACCGGGGCGCGTCCCCACCGGACCGGGCGCGCCGCCCCGTACTGCCATATCGTCGGCGAGGGGATAAGGGCAGCCCCGACGCCTCGGGCTCCCTCCCCACTCCCCACTCCCACTTGTGCCTCTCCTCCCCCAGATCCACCTTTCCCCTCTCCCTCACGCGCTCACTCCTCCCGAGCGCTACCGTTGCCGTGCGTCGTTCGATCCCGCGGCCACCGCTATCCCCGTCCCTCTCCGGCGAGTCCCCGAGCGCCGTCGTGCCCCGCGACATCTTCCTCGACCACTGGACCAAGCCAGGAGCCCCCACAGCGAGCGCGGCGACTTCTTCTTCCTCCTCTGCTCCGACGAACGCCGGCGTCGAATTCGGCCACCTCACGCCTCCCCCGAGCCCACTGAGCACACCTACAGGCGCCCAGTGAGCTCCTCCTCCCTCTCCCTCTCTCCCCGTGCTCTTCCCCGCGCCGTGGAAGCCTCTGCCATCGCCGCCCGAACCCAGCCCCGCCGCCATGGTGAAGCTCGTCCCAGTGGCCACCGTTGCCGCAGCTCGCGTCCGAGCTCGTTGCCGAGCTCGTGAGGTTACCAGGAGCCCAAGGCCCACGCGCATGCTTTTCCCCGAGCCCGCTAGCGCACGCCGCCACTTTGACCGAACACGCCGCCGCCTCACTCTTCGCCGGAGCTACTCCAGTGACCTTTTGACCACCTGCGCGTGTCCATCGAGCTCTCCCGCTCGGCGCTCGCGTAGATCACCCCCCCCCCCGCTTTTAGTTCGAGCTAACACGCACGGCTTCGTCGATTCCGCTATCACACGAAAACCAACGCCGCCAAACGTCGACGCCGGCGATGTTCCGGCCATTCCCAGGCCCAAACGTTGGTACCATTCGACGTGCGAGATCGTCAGCTTCCGAACGCGCCGGACCACGGCTCAAATGATGTGCCGTAGCGCGATTCCGGCCGTCTCCAGCGTTCGGCCGCCGCGGATGGCCTCGCCGGCGTTGCTCCGACGCCGGCGCTGACCTGGCACCGGTGGGGCCCGCCTCTGGGTCGCTGCCCGTGGGCCCCCTGGACCCAGTTGACCATGTTGACCGTGGTCAACTATGCTGACTGGGCACTCAGTGCCACTGACACATGGCCCCCCCGCCTAATTAACCTAATTAAAACATTTGCCTAAATAAAAATAATTAGCTAAACTAATGAGTCACTGACTGGTGGGGTCCAGTCACTAATTACTCTATTTAAATTAAAATGAACTGCTAATAGCCCACTGCCAATGACAGGCGGGCCCTACTGGTCAGGTTTGACCTGGTCAGTGCGGCTGTTGACTGTTGACGTCACTATGACGTCTTGCTGATGCAATATTCCTTTTTTGTTAATATAAATAAATCCAGAAAATGGTTAAATCTTTTACAAATTCATAGAAAATAAACCGTAGCTCGGATGGAAAAACTTTATACATGAAAGTTGCTCAGAACGACGAGACGAACCCGAATACGCTAATCACATACCTGTCAAATGCCTCTAACTATCTGAACATGGAACATTCCCCTCCGGTCATCTGTTTGACACAGGTCCAGAACCGGGAATCCATTCTCGGTTGAATTCCCCCTTCACCTATATCGTGTAGCCATACGTTAGGTCACACCCGACACAGCATATTGCTACGTTATGCTTTGTGATGCTATGTTCACTTTACATTTACTGTTTCTTCCCCCTCTTCTCTTTGGTAGACCCCGAGACCGATGCTGCCCCTATGATCGACTACGTCGACGACGACCCCTCCTTGCCAGAGCAACCAGACAAGCCCCCCCTTTGATCATCCCGATATCGCCCATTCCATTCTCTCATGCTTGCATTAGATTTTTCTACTGTTATTGTTTGCTCCTATTCTGATGCATAGCCTGCTTTTGTAACCTGCTCATTGTACCTTACATGCTTATCCTAAACTGCTTAGTGTAGGTTGGTTAGTGATCCATTCATCATTGACAACTCGATCAACGTGATCGACGACCAGAGCCCGACACCTCACATCACATCACGCCCCTTTTGTTGCTCGACTCTGCAGAGTTACCATCGAGTGCCGAGGGTGGAACCTCATACATCACTCCTGATGAGATCTCTGTAGTGTAGCTATTCAGTCGTGGTCATCGAGGGTGATTTACTCCTTAACCACTTCCGATACGACTCTGTCGTGCAACCCCTCAAGTGTGAACCTCGAGGGTGGATCCTCTTACATTCACCTTGATGATTACATCAAGTGGAATTCACCGGGGGTGATTCCTCGAGTTTTCCCCTTGATGTTTGGACACACGGATACTTGGACTTTACAACTGTTACTTGGAAAGGCGGGTCGACCCTGAGGGGTACCTGCGAGTGATGTGGAGATGGGTTGACCTGGAAGGTGCCCGCGAGATACTTACGAGGCGTGGCCGGGCATTCTTAGCCCTTGTCGCAAGTCCTCGAGACGGGGCAACGGGGTCACATCTTTCGTGAGTCTCTGCTTGTTACCGCGCGTTCCTAATCCACTACGATTTGGATATTTGATCCAAGGGGCCTCTGGCCTGATAGCACTAACCATCACGTGGGCATAGTATGGGCATTCTGCGTTGTATGCATCAACCGAAGCTTAATAGACGTCAGCGACTGAGCGGCGCGCGCCGGGTTGGACTGGTAAGCACCTGCCTTTTTGAAGGAGGTAGCTAGGTCTGCTCACCGGCCGCGTTCGCAACGTGCAGGAGTTCCCGAGGCGATGGCCCATGACCCCTGGGGGCATAGGTTTAGTCCGGCGTGCTGACCTCTCTATTAAGCCTAGGTCGGGTTGCGGCTTATTGTTTGGCTGTGGCCGGGCATGACCCAGGAAAGTGTGTCCGGCCGGAGTTAATCGAGCGTGGTGGGTAAGTTGGTGCACCCCTGCAGGGAAGAAAACATCTATCGATAGCCTTTCCTACGGTAACGGCACCTGGAGTTGTATCCCGATCGATACAACTAGAACTGGATACTTGAGGTGATAACCGGATAGTATGGCTCTGGGATTGCTTTCTCGCAGGGAGTCGAGAAAGGATCTCTGGCTGAGTTTGATAACACTACTACTACTTTACTTTATGCTACTCTTATCTCTTCTGATGCTGCAAGACGCTTGAAGATGCTAGTCTTCGATAGGCTAGGCTTGCCCCCTTCTCTTCTGGCATTCTGCAGTTCAGTCCACAGATACAGCCCATTTCATTGATACCGATGCATATGTAGTGTAGATCCTTGCTTGCGAGTACTTTGGATGAGTACTCACGGTTGCTTTGCTCCTCGTTTTCCCCCTTTCTTCTTCTTTCCGGTTGATGCAACCAGATGTCGGAGCCTAGGAGCCAGATGCCACCGTCGATGCCTACTACTACGTGGAGACCGCCGACGACCAGGAGTAGCTAGGAGGCTCCCAGGCAGGAGGCCTTGCCTTTTCGATCGATGTTGCTTTTGTGCTAGCCTTCTTAAGGCAAACTTGTCTCACTTATGTCTGTACTAAGATATTGTTGCTTCCGCTGACTCTTGTGTTTTCGAGCTGATGTATTCGAGCCCTTAAGGCCCCTGGCTTGTAATATAAGGCTTGTATTATTTTAATTCGTGTCTAGAGTTGTGTTGTGATATCTTCCCGTGAGTCCCTGATCTTGATCGTACACATTTGCGTGTATGATTAGTGTACGATTGAATCGGGGGCGTCAAAATTACTCTGTTTCTCCATGAACTTAATACACTAGATGCATGCTGGATAGCGGTCGATGTGTGGAGTAATAGTAGTAGATGCAGGCAGGAGTCGGTCTACTAATCTTGGACGTGATGCCTATGTAATGATCATTGCCTGGATATCGTCATGAGTATTTGAAGTTCTATCAATTGCCCAACAATAATTTGTTCACCCACCGTTTGCTATTTTTCTCAAGAGAAGCCACTAGTGAAACCTACAGCCCCCGGGTCTCTTTCTCATATTATTTGCCTTTGCGATCTACTTTTATTTTCAGACCTATTAATCCAAAAAACCCAAATTACTTTGCTGCACTTTATTTTATTTGCGATCTATTTATTCAATCTATTACAACTTTCTCCCGTCACGCACCAATTTCTGGCACCATTACCCGAAAGGGTTTGACAACCCCTTTAACACGTCGGGTTGCGAGGATTTGTTACACTACAAAAAAAATACACTTCCGTGATGATACGTGTTTGTCACAGTAGGTCGCGTTTTTTGTCATGCATGTACATCCATGACGATTTTATCACAGAATCAATATAGTCATACCTGTGCTGTCGTTGAAGTGTTCCATGACATTACCAAAATTATCATCACGGAAGTGTCCACTTCCATGACGATAAATCGCGCGTCACAGAAGTGTTTTTCTCAAGGGTGATCGACACGTGGCATCCACTGTAACGGAATGCCGTTAAGCTATCGGGTCCGGTTTTGGATCCGATAACCCGTTAACAGCCCGGACCAATGGGGATTTTCCACGTGTAAAATCATCATTGGCTGCAGGAAACACGTGTTGCCTCACCGTTGGGACAGATGTCATCCACTCATTGGATAGGAGACGCCTATGATAGGTCGACACGTGGCACGGCCCAACTGTGGCCCATTCCGGTTAAAAAGGCCAGCCCAGTAAAAATTAGCAGGCCGGCCCATATAAGGCCTACTTGTGTCAGGTCCATTTAAGCCCATGGCCCATACGAGACGTGCCAATTCGGCCCGTCAACGGCCATGTTAAAGATGTGACACCATTGGAGCCCATCGTCAGTTCGAGCCCGTTAACAACCCGCTATATATTTGGGCTCAATATCGGCCTGATGAGATTTCGGCCTGTTAGCGGCCCATTCAATGGATGGGACAATTTTCAGGATGTACATCTTTCGGCCTTTTAGCGACCCATTTAACTGTTGGGCTAATTTCTGGCCCGGTGTGTCTTTCAGCCTGTTGACGGCCCATAAATCAGATGGGCCATTTGTAGTCGGACCTGAGTTTCGGCCTTTTAGCAGCCCATTTAAGTGTTGGGCCAATTTCCGTCCTGGTGTCTCTTTCAGCCTGTTGACGGCTCATACATTAGTTGGGCCATTTGTAGTCGGGCCTGAGTTTTGGCCTTTTAGCGACCCATTTAAGTGTTGGGCCAATTCCCGGCCCTGTGTGCCTTTCGGCCTGTTAACGGACCATAAATGAGTTGGGCCATTTGTAGTCGGACCTTAGTTTTGGCCTTTTAACGGCCCATGCCCTTCATGGTCCAATACCAGCCCGGTTTCTCTTTCGGCCTGCTAAAGGCCCACAACACAGTTGGGCCATTTACAATACGACCTGACTTTCGGCCTCTTAGCGGCCCATGCTCTTCATGGTCCAGTACAAGCCCGCTGTCTCTTTCGGCCTGCTAAAGGCCTACAGTATAGTTGGGACATATGTAGCCCAAACTTAGTAACGGCCCGTGAAATCAATTGGGCCCACCTGTTGCCCGCTTCGATGTCGGCCTATTAACGACCCGGGAGGTAAGATGGCCGACCATTAACTTTCGGCCTAGTAACGACCCATTAACTTAATGGGCCCACTAAAGTTCGTACATGTCTTTAGGCCAAATTAGATAATTTGAGCCCATTATGGCGAGAAATTATGCACATGACCAAAACCGATCAAGCAAAGGTACGGCATACAGGGAATAACATTGCACATCCAGCATATATTACAGGAAATTACATCCACTGGGCAATCAAAGATTGATGCCAGTGCAAATAAATGAGCAGAACCTAACCATCTACAACGTCACAATCTGCAACCTCAGCACAGATGATGCCCATAAGCATGTGGGCAAGTTCTTGCTGCTTTGCTACACTGTCTCTGAAAACATTGATCAGTTGTTGTGTCGCACGACTCTGCGCCTCTGATTCATCCACCATTTCCATCATTGCTTCAGCCATTAATTGGTTCACAAACATACATTTATTCCGTTGCATTCGAGACAGAGGATACTGAACAGATTCAGATGGCGATTTTGGCAGGCTTGTATTATTGATAGTGGAGAGTGTCTCGACCACTGCATCATAACATAAATTAGGACGGGAACCAAACAGATTAATCATGAGTTATTGCCATATTACCTGGCCCAGATTTATTGGAGAGAAACAATGGGGTTGCCTTGCTGTTTTCAGAGTTTGTCTTCTTATCTTCAGCAGCCTGCACAAAATTAACACACTAGCATTGCTATCATTGGCCAAGTCAGATAATAGGAAAGCAACATTGACACAACGAACGTTTGGGCAACTAGCCTACACCAAATTAACACAATATGGCACAGCTATCATCAGCCAGGTAAGGTAATACGAAAGCAACATTGACACAATGAATGAATGGGCAACCAGAGAAGCACTACAATTCAGTAATGTGCGTGATATGAGAGTACACTCATGCAGCTCAGTATGCAAAACTACCAGGCAATTTTCCTTACAAAAGTCAACATTGGCGCCTTTAACATTTTGCTACAACTAATTTTAGATCAGATAAAGGTTAGATTCACGCCGATTAACAAAATACATGCTGATGTAAAAATATAGTGATATACAACAGGTACTTACATCAGCATTGGAGCACAGAGAATTCCCGCAAGATATTTTCCTCGAATACAATCCCAATGGAGAAAGTCTTCTATCGTTTAACCTTTTTTCTAAAAGAGAGATGGGTAAGAAACATGTAGAAAATATGATCAGAATGCTATAAAATTTCATGATGCGAGGATACGCACACGCTTCTTAGAATGGAGTTGACATTCTTTTGCTGGACTGGAGCAGACTAGTTCTTTGGCCACTGGAATCTGCTTATTATCAGTGGGAGTTGGGTTTCTTTGTGCTGGAGCAGTATCTATGAAAAATGGAGTTGGTTTATTATCTCCTGGCCTTTGGATCTTTTGCAAAGACCTGGTTTGTAACCCTTCAGATTCTAACATAGCCGTCTTCCGCTTGCATGCCTTATATAGAAGAATGGTGCTTCAGTTATAAAACATGCTACCGCAGAGATGGAATAGGTACTAAAGAATAGAAAGGCATGACATATTGACATGTATTCCCTCCATCCGCAAATAAATGGATGGGTCTAGGCGTATTTTAGTTCTAGATACATCCAGTTTTATCCATTTCCGTGACATGTAATCCGGACGGAGGGAGTATGATGTAAGAGCTAGGGATATGACAGGACAACACAGTAAAAAAACTGAAAACCCACTGCAGAACCAAAGTATTCAAACCCACTGATATGAGATAGTACACTCATGCAGCTCAGGATGCAAACTACCAGGTAGTTTTCCTTACAAAAATCAACATTGTGGCCTTTAATCATACATTTTGCTACAACTAAATTTAGATCAGATAAAGGTTGGATTCACGCCGATTAACAAAATACATGCTGATGTAAAAATATAGTGATATACAACAGGTACTTACATCTACATTGGAGCACAAAGAATTCCTGCAAGAATCCTTCCTCACATACGATACCAGTGCAGAAATTCTCCTATCTGTTAAGCTTATTTTCTAAAAGAGAGATGGGTAAGAAACATGTAGAAAATATGATCAGCATGCTATAAAATTTCATGATGTAAGGATACGCACACGCTTCTTAGAATGGAGTTAACATATTTTTGCTGGACTGGAGCGGACTAGTTCTTTGGCCACTGGAATCTGCTTATTATCAGTAGGAGTTGGGTTTCTCTGTGCTGGAGCAGTATCTATAAAAACTGGAGTTGGTATATTATCTCCTGGCGTTTGGATCTTTTGCAAAGGCCTTGTTTGTAACCCTTCAGATTCTAACATAGTCGTCTTCTCCTTGCATGCCTTGTATAGAAGAATGGTGCTTTAATTATAAAACATGCTACAGCAGAGAGATGGAATAGGTACTGAAGAATAGAAAGACATGACATATTGACATGTATTCCCTCCATCCGGAAAAAAATGGATGGGTGTAGGCATATTTCAGTTCTAGATACATCCTTTTTTATCCATTTCGGCAACATGTAATCCGGACGGAGGGAGTATGGTGTAGGAGCTAGGGATACGACAGGACAACACAGCAAAAAAAACACTAGTTGAATGTAAAACCGTATGCTAGCGGAATACATACAGAAAAAACTAAGGCACCATACACGTGTATGATTGAGAAACTAAGATGGCATTGCAACAGAGCACTAGAACAACAGTTCAATGTAAAAAAAACATGGTATGGTAGACAGATGAAGTACATACTGATGAATAACAATGCATAAGATATTCAGAAGCATGATGTCCAAATTGAGCAGATGGCATTGCGATAGACTAGAATGACAGTGCTTGAATTTGAAAACATGTTATCATGAATGGAATAGGTACTGAAAAACAGGAAGGCATGACATATTTACATGCATGATCAGCATGCTAAGCACATGGCATTGCAACAGAGTAGATACACTCCAGGACATTATATGCATGTTGTACCCATATCACAGGCCAAGTTAGAGCAAGGACCTTGTGGGGTGAAGAGGATTCATCATCTTTCTGCAAGTCTTCTGAAGAACTGCCTTTACATGTTCCATCATATTGGGTATCATTGACATCAAGTTTATTGGCCTTTACATTGCTCCGTGAGGTTCTTGTGGATATATCAGTGTGTGCAATTATATCTGACATGCATGGAAGACAACTAGTAGTTAGATTTATGTAATGAGTGCCTGTAGGAGACGACATAAATAGTAGGACTGGGGTTAACTAGCAGCAACAGGTCTCATAAACTAAAGGGAGAACACAGATGAAAGCTACAGAATATGTATCGTTTGTACTCGAGATTAACTAGATGGCACACAAAAGTATTAAAGAACAACATAGGTAATACTAGAAGTGGTATAATACTATAATCACCAGCCTGTGGGATAGCATTGGCTGATGGATGATAACTATGGAACAGCGTTACCTAAAGAACAAGTATCTTAGCTGAACTATGGAACAACGTTAACTCCTGAACAAGACCCATAAGAGATCAGCATGAATATACAGTGAAATGTGATAATCTATTTTCCATGCTTAGATGAATAACAAAGCCATAAATGTTGCACACAAGTAAGATGAGGGTACAACCTATCTGGCTGCCATCCATAGGAGTGAGCATCATGTGCTGACTTGTCGATGGCCCTACAGTTGTTGTGGCTGTCCATGTCGGACACGCGCATTCGATGCAGGGAACTGTTGAGTGGGGACTATAGCTCCCTTCTGGTGTATGCTTCCCTTGTTGGAGCAGCTGCGGTGAGTCGGAAGACGGTGTGTCTGAAGATGCAGATAACGCATAATGTTAAGAATGACATATCTCTTTGATCTGAAGAAATACACTAAGAGATCAACAACAAGGTATGAGAGTGGTCACACGTCTGTTGACTGAAGACTAAATTGGGGTCACACGATTTTATTTTATTTTGGTACTGTCCGATCTACGCCGGATGGCTTGATGGCCGTCTTGTGCCTCCCGACTGACACTGTTCGGAATCTTCCCCGAAGAGCCAGCGACCAATGGCAGAGCAGCCTGCCTCCACCGTCCGTGGCCCCGGCCAAAACCCCGCTCCCCGCCGCACCGCACTGCCGTGGGTGCGCCGCCCCGGGCCAATCCACAAAGACTCCCCGTCATCCAGATCCGACGGCGGCAGTACCTTCAACCCACGCAACTCTAAGATAGCCATCTAATCGCTGCTTCCGCGGCGAACTTGTGGCCCGCACCCTTACGTTAGACACCAGCCAACCGGCAGCCTAGGAGCTCCGCCGCCTCGAGGGGTGCTGCTTCCCTTTGGGAATCGATTGGCCCAAAATAAAAATTCAGACAACTGACGCCTAAATAAAATGATTTGAGATGAGGGTGCGACCTATCTGGTGGCATGGTGAAGTAGGCAGGTCCAGCTGCCGAGTCGGCGAGGCCGGCGCGGTTGCGGTGGCGACCGGCGGCAGGGAAACAGCGATGTCGCGACGGTCGACGGCTACGGGGAAGCAGCGCCGGGACTCTGGACGGATCCGAAGTTGGAGCTGCTCCGGCGCCGTGAACAACGGCGGGGTTGAATCGGCTCCAGTACGGTTCACGCGGCCGTCGTCGAGGCAGCTCCAGCAGCACGGAGTAAGAGGCACACGGCCCAGTGCACGAGGGCAAATGGAAAGCGTCTCCGGCATTAGGGAGGAGGGCGGCTATGAAATTGCTGCGGTGGGGGCGCCATGGAGGAGGGGCTGAGGTTTCGCGGCTCAGGAAAAGGGAGCTTCCCGAGGAGAAGGTGATTTGGCGCCCACGAGGTATGAATGGGGGGGATTGGGAGGGGAGTGGAACCATGTCTTACGGACGCATTTGTCTGAAATGTGAGGGGGAGTTACAGTTCTACCCCTGCCTGTACTGAGGGTCGGGGATAGTAGAGTAACTTTGCTTCTCCCCAAATAGTGGGCGGGAGCGATTTCGGGCGAGGGGGGCGTGTTTTGAAATATAGTGGGCGCGAGCGATTTCGGGCAAGGAGAGCGTGTTTTGCCGACCATGGTTTATGAATTATTCGGCACATGTCATTTCGGCCTAGGAGAAGGCGCGCTTGGATGAAGTTACGAACCTACCCTCGATGTACAACGGGCCAATTGATGCATGTCCCACATAGGACAGTAATTTCGCGTCTCCCATTTATTTGCTCGGGCGAATTCCACCGAGGAGAGGATGTTTAACGGTCCGTTCAAATTTTGGGAGAATGAGCATCCACGTCTACCTTGCCAAGTCGATTCGAATCAAATTTTGAAATATTAGCTTGCCACTTCTTTTTTAGATGGAGAGATGATGCTCGGGAGTAATGTGTTTTTACATGCTTGTTGCTAGCGATTTACTATATGAAAAATAGTTGACCCACTCAAAAACGCGAATCAAACCCAAAATAAAATATCTCGATTCAATGAAATAGCTCGTTCACTAGGTCAAAATAGTGAACTAAATCCAAAATTGAACACCTCAATCGAGTAGCATGTTGTACAGTATTATAGTACTCCATGAACATGTTGAAAGTCAAATTAATGAACTGGTTTGATATACGCATATATCCGTTCATGTGTGGATTGCAGACAACATGTTCTCCAATTTAAATATTTGAATGCAAGTTTATATCGAAACATGGTTTATATCAGTCTTTGATGCATAAAACGCGACCTCCCCCTCTCCCGGACTCCTGTTCTCTCTCTCTCTCTCTCTCTCTCTCTCCCTCTCTCTCTCTCTCTCTCTCTCTCTCTCTCTCGCCGACAATCTTCAATTCTGTCGCACGCAAACGACACAAAAACCTTGTTGGTCCCCCTCCCTTTCTCTCCATCTCTCTCTCTCTTTTTGTGTGTGTGGGGGGGGGGGGTCTTTCTAGTTCGCATGCATATATACTCCATCTATAGGTCTCTCTCGCACACTATGTATGATACTCTAGCTAGTCCAAGCTAGATATCTTGGGTGCACTCATCGTACGGACACAAATTCCTTAGCTCGTTGCCCGTAACTCTCTCATGCACCACTCTGTCGTCTCGGAGCTCTTCCCCCTCTCTCTCAAACTCTCCATCTACCTGGGTCACACATACACATGCATATCTCACTCGCACTCGATAGGCCCATCTAAAACTCTATCTCTCTCCCTCGTTCTCTCTCAATCTCACACACACACACACAATCTCATGCCTAGCTAGCCAAGTATGATGGTCTCTCACTCAATTGTAGGCACACGCAGTCCCCCCCTATATGTATATGACTAGCTAATCTTAGTCTCCATCACAAACATGTGCATGGTCTATCTCGATTTCTCTCGTGGCATCTTTCTATCGCGCACGCACCTCCCTCGATCTCCCACCCATATAGTCCCCACACGATCTCGAGGGGATCTCTCTATCGCAAACACACCCTCTCTCCCTCCCCATGCGTCCATGTCCTCCATGTGTCCCTCTCGACCTTTGTTCCTTGTTGGCCAGACCTCTATTGGACATGTGCTACAGGGGTGTCTCTCTCCGTTGCAAACAATCACACACTAGCTATCTTCGTGTATCTCCTCGCCTCGCTTTTCTATCTCGGAGATGCATGCGTGGTATGTTCGCATAAGAAACGAAAAACACACTCTCTCTCTAATTTATCGTTTGTTGTCACTTTCTCTTTCACACACATACTCTTTTTGCACACTTACTCATTCTCCTTCACATGCACTTGATCTGTCTCGACTTAGGCACTCTCCTCGGTCCATAGCATATAGATTTATTGAAAAATCAAACATCACAAAGTTTGACCATGTACGTGGAGAAAAACAATTACATCTAGAACGGCAAACATATACCATTAGATTCACCATGAGATGTAGTTTTGTATGATGTATCTTTGGTATTGTAGATATAAATAACATTTGCATAAACCTGATCAAAGTTTCCAAAGTTTGACTTCTAAAAAAATTACATGCACTGCATTATCGAGCGGATGGAATATCTCTTTCCCCCTCTTAGCTATCTGACACACCACTCTACCTTAACGGGGCTCCTCAATCTCTCTCAAACTTTATTGGTCAGTTTGGTTCGTGACCTGACCCTCATGCCTTGATGGCCAGTACTGCCTAGTGTGGACGTGAGATGTAAAATATTTCTGCCTGGCCAGGCTTGTGTGGTGCTGAAGTGTTTGGTTCATGCCTGGGCCAGGCAAAGCATCAACGTCCCATCAATCAATCCATGCAGCAATTATTTAATGCTAATATCCATCCAGGTTGCTGTTAGCCTCGTGGCTGCACGACCAGGCACGGCCAGGCGTTCAAAATCGGTCGCCTGGGCCAGGCTACCTGCAGTGTCTGGAGTCCAGCCAGGCTAATTAAAGTGCAAGGGAATCCAAGCCAGGCGGGCTTTCTTTCTCACAGGGTAGCAACCAAACAAGCGTGCATGAAATCCAGCCACAACCCCAGGCCAGGCAAAAGATGCTCAGGACGCAAGCCAAACTGACCTTATATCTCCCTGGTTCACACATACACATGTCTCGCTCGCGCTATACATATAGACCCATCCAACACTCTCCGCCCTTGTTCTCTCTCCATGTGACACGCACCCCCCTAAGTACCATAATCCCTCACTCCATCATAGGCGCAAGCACCCCCCCTCCTAAGTATGATTATCTCTTACTAGCCATCAGGAACACACGTATTGTCTCCTTCCATCCATACGTCTATCTCGATATCTCTCAGGGCATCTTCTATCGCGCACACACCTTGCCACTCGATCTCCCACCCATGTATTCCCATCACGATCTCCAGGGGATCTCTCTATGACAAACACACACTCTCTCCTCCCCATGTCTGCATTTTCTCCGTACGTCTCTCTGGACCTCTCTCCCTTGTTTGTCAGACCCCTCTTGGCCACGTGCTAGGGGTCTTGCTCTCTCGGTTCCAAACAACCACACACTATCTCCTCACCTTGCCTCTGTTGTCGAAGATGCATGTGTGATATGTTTGCATAAGACACACACGCTTTTTCTCTACTTTTATCGTGTGTTGTCCATGTCTCTTTCACACACGCACACACACTTTTTTCACTCACTCTTTCTATTTCTCTCTCTCTCTCTAGTTAGGGACTCTGTCACGTCCATAAGCATATGGATGTTTTGAAAAGTCAAACCTCAGAAAAGTTTGACCAGATATATGTGGAGAAAAACATTTACATCTGGAACGATCATTAGATTCATCACAACATGTACTTACTTCATACTATCATTTATCTTTGGTTTGTATATATAAGTATTTTCTTTACAAACTTGGTCAAAGTTTCAAAAGTTTAACTTTTAAAAAAATGTTGGAACTACATTATCGAACGGAGGGAGTAGCTCTTTCTCTCTCTCTCTCTCTCTCTCTCTCTCTCTCTCTACTATCTCTCACGGGCCTCCCCTCTCACTCGAACTCTCTATACCGACGGATTATACACTCACTGTGTTAGTGTATAGCTCCGTATATTGTTTAGTTGACCGGTCAACCAGTCCACTTGCTGCCTTATCAGCTCGTGTTCTGTATCTTCGTGTGCTGGCCCATGTGGAAGTGGGTGAAAATAAGTAAACTAGAGGCCCATCTAACACGTGGTGAAGTAAACAAAGTTGAAACCACTCGGGGTAGCACCCCGCACGCTAGTAAATTGAGGGCGCATTGAGGACACACTTCTTGCGGGTGAAGGACGCACTCGTGTCGGGACCGGTTTTCCAATAAAACATTTATTGAGAAACCGACCCTTATATCAACCAGTATAGAAGAATCCTTCTTACTGGTAGACAAATCCGTGATACAGAAATTCATAAGTACTTAATATTATACAGGGTTGAGCTGAGGCTGCTCAACAATTTTATTACAAGCACGCCGATATCATACCTAAAGGTGGATATGGCACAAGGGGTATGGTGGCATAACTACTGACTCGTAATTAAATGTGGTGGTGGATATGTCACAGTGAAGTGGGTGACATGACTCCTAAATCGTACAACTCATCGAGCGTCGGAGTGAGGCTCGAGGACTTTTATTCTGGGTAGCGGAAGCGTATATAGTACAAGTGACCAATTTCAGGATCGTACGGGACTGACTGGGACTCCTCTAGGCGTCGGACTCGCTATCGAACTCTTCATCCAAAAGGTCGCCTTCGTCAACATCTGGCCAAATCAACAAGCCAGGTGAGTACATTGAATGTACTCGCAAGACAGTTTGGACATAAGATATAACAGATGCAAACATGATGCACATGAGCAGATCATTAATGCGCACTCAGGTAATAAAATTGCATTGCATGATAAATAAAAAGGAAGTCAGGCGGTAGTCCTCCCGAAATCCCAATAAAAATAACTGAAGACCGATCGGGTGTCTGAAGCGACGCCTAGAAAGGTAAAAATGAATTAACAATGCCGCAGTCGGGCGTCAGGACGGCACCACATAAAGGGCTTATAGGGTAAATAAATAACAAGCAATGCCACGGTCGGGCGTCTGAGCGACACCACATAAAGGGCTTATATCAAAAGTAAATAACGAGAGTGCCACAGTCGGACATCTGAGCGACATCACATAAAGGGCTTATATCAAAAGTAAGTAACAAGAGTGCCACAGTCGGACGTCTGAGCGACACCACATAAAGGGCTTATATCAAAAGTAAATAACGAGAGTGCCACAGTCGGACGTCTGAGCGACATCACATAAAGGTCTTATATCCAAAGTAAATAACAAGAGTGCCACAGTCGGACGTCTGAGCGACATCACATAAAGGGCTTATATTCCATCATTCGAATTCAGGTAGCTCATGAATTTAAATCATCTCAAGGAAATACTCATGTACGTAATAATAAACTGGTTAGTCCATCCACAGGAATAACATTCAACCTGGTTTACAACTCATGTTTGTTCATCGGGGATTTCCACTGAGACTGACACAGAGACTGACGCTGAGACGGATGTTGAGACTGATACTGATACTGACGTGGATATGTTGACCAAGATCCTTGACCATGGACACAGTTACTCGGATGGGTTTTGACTCTGCAGAGTTTGTACTATTAACCACAGCCAACGGATTTCAGTAGTCACAAGGGACTAGTTCCGTTTATGGTATTTTAGGAGAAACACATCTAACCAGTACACACCCAACCACATTCCGCTGCCAGGAATCACCCTAGGCAACGTTCAAGAAAAACCTTGAGACGGGGAGGCTACAACCTCGCGTAGCATGGGATCAAATTTATATCGCGCGCTCTAAGGGGTGCCCCCCTCTCAGTCCCAACCGGAAACACCCATGCCCCCTGACCGGATGACTGGCTTTAATCCAGGGCCATTGAACCCTCATCACGGCCCCTCTATTTGGTGTGTACAAGGAAAGAGGTTTGCAACTTACTAAACCGTATTCTTTGCAGAAAACATGTGGCAGCACGAAAAATGGGACGGACGGTAACGTGGCTGGGTCCACGTTAATGCCGGAGTTTAACGGTTGACATAAGACTGGCATGCTTCATCAATACCATCTTAACACCTTTCATGTCACCACATGATTGTGTTATCACCCATCGAAAGATCACAACAAGTTTCGAAACATACTGGTAGTTGCCTTGCATGCAACACTCACTGATGCTCTTAGAAACGTGCCACGAACTAACTATTCAAGCAAACATGTAAAACACTTATCATATCAAAGGTTCAAACGTGCTTGCCTGGTTCGGAGTAGTCGGAGTCTAGCTCGGCGAAGTTCGCGGTTCCGTCACCTCCTCCGGTATCTACGGTATAAAGAAACGTATACTAACGTAAATAACGTGTGTGTATAAAAATTATTCCAATTTTTTTTCAAATAAATACTATAAAAAACTAGACAAAAATATAAGACTGACAGAAAAAGAATCAACCAAAAAGCAGCTTTTGTTTAAAAGATATAAGGGTTTTAGTCCAAGGACTAATCTGTGATGAAACAGAAAAGACCCAGGGGCTAGTTTGAAAAAACAGAAAATGTTTCGGTAGGAAATACGCCAGCCCAGAAGGAAAACGCACTTTGCCCGAAGGCGCCTTCAGAAAACGGTTCGAATAAGAGAGAGAGAGAGAGGCTGACGGGGGGTCCCACCCGTCAGGTTCAAACTTCGAACAGAGCTCGCCGGCGCCCGAGGGCTGTGGTGGTCGCCGGCGTTGATCCACGGCGAGGTAGGGCGATCGGAGGGTACCTACGGGTTCACTGCGTCCTTCCGCGTCGGTGGGTGGTGGACTTGGTCGTCGGCGAGCACCACGTCGTCGGTGGTCCCAACTCCGGCGAACGGTGGTTCGGGCGAGGATGATGCTCTTCGATGGGAGCTGCAACCTTCAAATTGGGGCATGGGTTAGAGAAGTGGTTGCACTAGAAGGCTGCTGGCATGGTTTGAGAGGCAGGGGTGCCCTCATCGGAGAGAATCGCGCCGGAGCCCGAAGCGGATCGGGGCGGCCGGAGTCGGGGAAGAAGGCCTCCCCGAGGTCTCTCGAGTGGCTGCGCGTGGCTCTGGTGAGGTGGAGTGATGGTGCTGGGTCAAAGGCGAGCTCGGGGTTGCTATTTATAGCCGGCCCGAGGCGGTTGCCGAGAATGGGATAACTCCGGCGAGCGATTACGGCGAGGCAGTGGTCGAGCTAGAGGTTTAGGTGATTGGGCATCATCGTGATGGTTCACTGGTTCCGTTCAAGGTCTAAATTTGATATGACTTGGGTGATACTCCAGCCCTCGACGGAACGGCCTCACGGGCATCGTTGGCGACAGTGGGCGTGCTCTACGCCCCTCAGGTCACGGCGATGGCTCTGCAGCACACACAGGGGAGGGGGCGGCCACGCGGAGACTGCTGGTGGTTTGGGCGGTGCTGGACGGCGCCGTCCCTTGCTGCGCCTCTCTAGCAGCCGCAGCGAGTGCTGCTGCCACCGCTCACGGGAGCGATGCTCCTCTGCCAGCTCGCCGTCGACGCCCGCAACTGTCCAGACGACCGTGCGGCATGGTGGATAAGAAGGGGGAACAGGGAGCAAGGCGCCACTGCAGCTACTGGCGAGATCGACGCCGTGGTTCTGAAGAAAACGACACCGATGACTGAACCGAACACTGAACTTCTGAACTTGACAGGAACAGTGCATGCCAGGTGTTCGACGATATGATTTGGGCACGCGGAAAATTTTTCTGGAGCTGGGACTTGGTGAGGTGACCTCTTGATGCATCTAGAGGCCGCCTGATTTTTCTCAGATTTTTAGGAAAAGAAAACAAATGAATTTCACCAAAAATGGCAAATATGGTCCAAACTTGCAGCAAGCACATTTTGAAAAGTTTGAATTGTGGACCAGTGGATCTTCATGGATCTTGGTTGAGGGTTCTAAGGACTATCTAGGGAAACTTGTTTGGAAACAAAACTCAAAGGAAATCTAGTGGTTCCTTTGTAAATCACTAAGGGCCAAAATAAAAGACAGAAAAGATTTTTGATTTAAAATAAATAGAAATAAATTCAAGGGGGAGTTAAACTTGCTGGATTTGAAGCTTGATTTGACACAAGGTGGGAAGATGGCTTTTGGGAGGGAGATAACAACCTAGGTCATGGCAAGAGATAATTTTTGAAAGGGGAAGGATCACTCCATAAGCCATAGGGTTATTTTTAAAAGAAAAGATTTCAAAAACTCTGCCAAAGGAAAACATTTGTGTTGGGTCAACACAAGATGATAAACCCTCAAGACCAAATATCAAGTTTTGGATGAACTCAAAGAAAATACTTGTCATAAAAGAAATTTTTTGAGAAGGAGAGTCCCTTAGAAAAGAAAATTTAAATAACCTCCTTCAAATCAAATAAAGAATTTTGATAAAACCAAATAAAATTTTTTTGGGGTGTTACAACTCGCGCACAACTCACCACTGCGCGGCGGCATGCACAAAAGGACGCACTCGCGCACACCCAGCACACAACACACACTAGCACACGTGTACACCGACGTCGCCGCCGGTTGAGATGGACGGCAAGGCAGCCAACAAGCGGAGGCGGCTCGAGCCAAAACCGCATCTGGTGAGCCTGGACTTCATCAGCAGCCTCCCCGACGACATGCTGCTCGTCATCATCGGCCTCCTCCCCACCAAATCTGCTGTGCGGACCGCCCTGCTCTCCCGGTGGTGGCGCCCCCTCTAGCGCCGCGTCCCCCTCAACCTCACCGTCGACAGCTGCCTCTGCGACGGGGATTGCAAATGCATGGCCGCAGTCTCCAAGATCCTTTCATCGCACCCTGGGCCAGCCAGACGCCTTGACATCCACATGTTCAATACCAACTGCAAGGTCCAACCCAAGTTCAATGATTGGTTCTTATCCCCCGCCCTAGATCAGCTCGAGGAGCTCAACTTTGAAGCTGGACGATGTCGCTCTCTGCTGCCGTCCGCACTCCGCCTCACGCCAACGCTGTGCCGCGCCAGCTTCAGCTCCTGCTATCTTCCCCAGATTAATGTGGCGCCTGCCCTTCTTCTCCCTCAACTCAAGCAGCTCGACCTCTTCGACGTTGTCATCTCAAAGAAGGCTATAGAGCACCTGCTCCGCAGCTGTACTACGCTCGAGTACCTTCGTCTTGAGAAGATCCACGGGTTCATTAGCCTCCACATCGCCTCAACGAATCTCCGATGGATTTATGTGTCTTGCTGGCCCCGCAACAAGACATCAATTGGGAAGAGATCACTCCAGCTGTTCCATGTTATGGTCATTGAGAAAGCGCCTTTCCTTGAGAGATTGCTTGTATCGGATCTAGAAGGTCCAACAAAAATCAGGGTCATTGATGCGCCGAAATTGACAGCGTTGGAGTACTCGTCTGCCAAATTCTCCGAACTCTTTATTAGATCCGTAATCGTTCAGGTACAGCACTCATCTTCTTCTCCATCTTCTTGAAATTCAAATTTTTAAATTTCTTCTTGATGTATTTACGACCGTCTTCCAGAAAATGATTCCCACAAGCTTGACCCAGTCCATGCGCACAGTGAAGATCTTGGCACTAAAATCTATCGGCCCCAATCTGGATCAAGTTGTTGGATTCCTTACATGCTTTCCATGCACGGAGAAGCTACTCATCGAGGTGAAACTTCTTTCCTATTAGTAAATGGTAATCACAACGTAGCTCAATTTTTTCATAATTTTCCGAAATTACGATGACAAGTGTAGTGTTCAAAACTGCATCTACGCACTGCACCGAAAGAAATGTTTTTAGTATTTTTTTCTCACGTGATCACCTGCATCGTTTTTATGTTGTACTACTATAAAAGCCTAGGCTAGTCAGAGTGGAAAGTAACTTAGACTACTCCAGTAACTCTATGGTTACCCTAGGAGCAAGTACTACCTCCGTCCTGGTTTACTCTTCCAATTTTGTAGTATCAAAATTTGACCATAGATTTAACTGACAAAATGTTAATGCATGTCACTAAGAACTATATCGTCAGATTCGTATTTGAACATAATTTCAAATGGTGTAATTTTTAGTGACATGCATTGGCATTTTCTTAGGTAAATCTGTGGTCAAAATTTTATACTAAATACGAGGTAGTATTCCCTCCGTCCCAAAATTCTTGTCTTACATTTGTTTAGATACGGATGTATCTAACACTAAAATGTAACTAGATACATCCGTATTTAGAAAAATTTAAGACAAGAATTTTGGGACGGAGGGAGTACAAAAGTGGGCTATGTAGGACAAAACACGTGCCCAATTCACTTGTGATGCATTTGGCATCGATGCCCCTCCATTGCTCACCTGGTGCCCCAATCTGGATCACCTACTTTGCTCCGGTGCCAAATTAACTCACGCAATGAAAAAACACTGCATGGGAGAGAGAGGACTGAGGCAATAAAAAACACTTGTTTGGGAGAGTGAGAGGCTGGTGTAGTTGGTTTGATTGATTTGTTTATACATGTGGGTCTGTGTGCACAGCGGTGCCAACTCTCTCACATCGTGAGACCGGTGCCAAAATCTTTTGATTTGACATCGATGCGTATTATGTGGCATACTTTTGCGAAATATGGCATCGGCCACCTAGTGGAAGGCAACAAATGCCCAAGCTCTTCACGTGCTCCTAGTTAAATGAGAGGAAACAGAAAGAGAGAGAGAGAGAGTGAAAAAATATCACTAGCCAGCCAACCCTATCGTATGAGCGAATGATATTGGTACCTCTTGATGACACGGCAATCTTATACAGCCAGCTGCTCTAATATGTTCTCTTCTTTTGCAGATAAAAAAAGACCCGAAAGTGAAAAATGTGCTGCACTATAACAATCTCATCGAATGCCTTGATCTCCATCTTACAGAAATTGATTTGATCGACTACCGAGGCAGCACAACTGAGATTAAATTGGCCAGGTTCTTTGTTCTAGAGGCAAGTGTGCTCAAGGTAATGAGGTTTGGCGTTCTCTGGCGCAACAATGAATGGCGTGCTGATCACCGCAAGCGTCTAAGCCTAAATGACAAAGTCTCCGCAGAAGCTGAATTTGTTTTTGAAACATCAAGTGGCCAGAGACTCGAAAACTTATTTGCCCATTAGTGACTTGTCAGGGCGGTGGATTTTAGTTTGTACGATAATGCTGCATCCACCTAAAGTAACGAAAGTTCTTACGTAAACTTCCTAGTAATTCCCTCTTCATAGGTGCAGCATTACTCCTAACATTTGTAATATCAGTTTGAAACTTGTAATATTGCCGTGTCCTATTCCTGTGTTTTCAAAATCCTGCGAATCAAACAGGTCCTGAGTTGGTGATGATGTTGTGCCTCCCATCTTTCACCAATAGCCGTCGGATCTAGATCTGACGCATACAAACCAAACTTCTCCATTTTTGCAAAAAGATGCCCGCACTTGTTCCCTATTTACAAACAACTCCTTGTCTCTCACAATCAGCCTTATCTCCTCCCCACCACATCTAGAAGGCCGTGGAAAAATCTGGCGCGATGGCCGCTGCCGGCGCCGTCCACCCCCAATCTTGGTGTTCCGTGCAATGCACGGGCATCTACGCACGGGAAATTATGTCGAACAGGGCTAGTTGTAAGCAGGCTAGCTCTACAGCCATGATGATAGTGACTGCAGACGGTGAGGCTGACTATGGTATGCCGAACACGGCGCCTATACTCAGGTGTCATCTCCGGCGCAGGGTCTTGTCACTTCACTGTGAGGAGCAGCACGTAATAATTTGACCAACGGGTAGTACAGTGCTAGTACTCCTACTACATTGGTAGTACTACTACTTGTACTAGTAGAACCACCATCTGGATTTAGGAGTACTACCACGTCCATCTGGATTTTAGTATTTGACTAGCAATATCTAGTAATGCATGTCACAAAAAATGTACTACTCCCTCTGTAAATAAATACATGGTGTATTGTTTTATTCCTATCGGCGAGAGAACTTAATGTCTTTTTGCTAACTAATAGGATTACATGCAATGAACTAAACACTGCATGTCATGTTTGGTAGTCTCAAGTCATTGAAAGCATGCACGGCCCACATCTCTCATTGGTTGATATGTCACGAAATAAGAAACAAGGAGGGAGTTAATGCACCGTGCCTAAGTGTTTTGGGATTATTTGGTTTTCGTAAGGTGACTTACACAACATTTTTGTTTACATGCATTAACATTTTATTAGTTAAATCAAAGGTCAAAACTTGGCGCAAAATGCAAAGGGGACCAATAAACCAGTAAACATCAAACTTCTCTCGTTTGGCCCCAACTAGAGGTCCGGTGAGATGACTATACTGCACTGGCACGGAAGGGGCGCAGCTTCATTGACTTACTGCAACTGCCTTTGGGTGAATGACACGTGGGCCCAACGGGTGGCTGGCCCACCTATCATACAGCCAAAGGCAGGTGCAGTAGAGGGCCGAGGAGTAGTATGAAATCCTATGCACCTACGCACGCTAACCAAGGGCAAGAGTGATCACTCGAATCGCAAGATCAGTTGACTAGGAGTAGAAGCTAAGCTAGACCCATGGAGGCGATGAGCGCGAGCATCAGTCGGCTGTGCCAGATGGTCCACGACGCCGGCCTGCGGCCCGGCACCGAGGAACGTCTCCGGATATTGCTTGAGGCCGCCAGGGCGAGGGGCCGCCTGGACGACAGCTTCGTCTCCTTGTTCGACGAGGTCCTCGCCGGTTTCCTTGACAAGTTCACCGTCGTCAAGAAGCTCGCGGACGACTTTGGCGTATGCCTCCAGCCGACACGCCCAGGCTCTACGATGCCCGCCACCCTCAACGGCCACTATGGTGACAACCTCTTCAACGCACTGGTGGCCCTGCGACTGCCCGCCGTCGCATCGGAGAATATCCACCTCAAGGTCGCGCTCGCCGCGCAGCGCCTGGCGTAGCAAGACACCATCGACATAATCATCCACGTCTACGCGCAAATCGTCCACAAGGACTACTACATGCAAGAGGAGGTCGATAGGACGCTGGCCTTCTTGGACCGCAGGGCAACCTTGGACGGCATTGTTCAGAAGCACGTTGAGCTCGCCGCCAATGCCGTTGCTCCTCACACGTCGGTTGGTGACCCGGCGCACTAGGGCGTGAGGATGTCGTTGATGGATCCGTATGTATTCTTATCTTTCCGTCAAATCCATGTAGTAGTATATGGTACTACTAGTAATTATCTTACCTTTCGCATCAACTTCATAATTTTCGTACGTACTCCATGCATCAACGGCGCCAGAACCAAACTTCTCATTACTCTAGGCAAAATCGTTATTTTCTATCTATCGGTCGCGCCATGGAGCAGAACCAAATTTTACAAGTTACGAGTTCAAAAGGAAAAGCCTGCCGTGTTCGCGTCGCACCCCCACACGGTTGGTCCGGCACGCCGCTCAAGGGGGAATGCGTGCGGTGTTGCATTTTCACTTACAAGTGGGACCGCAGTTGAGCAAACCGACTATCGGCAAACCCCCACCCCGCTCACGGCGCGATGGCTGAGAAAACAGGAGGGAGAAGAGATGGTTGTAGCACGGACTCCAAGAAAATTGGTGTCAGATGGGACTCGTGTGGGTGGCGTGTGCCGTACTGCTAGACATGAATGCTAGTTATGGCCCATGCCACCCACTATATCGAGCCTATATCGAGGTACGTAGAACAAATTTCCTGGAGTCCGTGCTCAGCCCTCCTCTATCTCTCTTCTCAGCCAGCCAGCGAACGCGCGGAGCCCATCGTCTGTTTTCTCATATGCGGTCCCACATGTCAGTGAAAACGCAAGAGGACCCACTGAACCTGCACATCTTTCACCTCGACGTGCTGGTGATGAAAAACAAATCCAATAAAGATCTTCGGTGGCCGCTTTTGGAGTTACTCAAGAGTAGTAAGATTCTATTTACAGTTTAACCCAAGATGCACATCACGTGGCTTCAACTACCACTCTATTTTCTTCATGACACGACCTGGATGCTGGATGTCCCACGTGTCGGCAAAAGGAGGAAGAACCCGACCAAATCTTCGGTTGTGCTCTCGGATTAGACTAGTTGTGCTAACTTCAAATTTTTATTGTGTACTCCCTCCGTTCCAAAATACTTGACATCCATTTGTCCAAAAATGGATGTACCTATATACTAAAACATGTCTAGATACATCTATATTTTGACAAATAGAAGGCATGTATTGTGGAACGGAGGGAGTAGAATGGATGCAAGTTTTGGTATTGGGAAGAAGAGTACATCGATATATTGATAGAGCGCAATTTAGTAGATGTTCTAGCACTTTTAGCTAGCATAGAGGCTAGAGATGAGACTAGTGCACTTGCTGATACTCCTACTAGAATAGAGGCTAGACATGAGACTAGATGCGAGGAAGCAGCAACGTCTACTTCTTTACACTCGAAGAAGAAAGAAGCACGCAAGATCGAGCCTCCGCAGATCAACAATGAATGCATCGAGAAGGCACTAATCCAACTTACAGGAGCAGTTATGGAAGTTGGATATCTTCTAAAATGTATTCTTGTGGTTCTTGTTTTCTTTGGTCTTGCTTTTTTAGTCAAAACTATCGTTGGAGTTCACGCAAAACGAAGGTCCCTTTGGGGTCGTGCGTTGGAGTTCGCCTTACAAGTGGGACCGCAGTTGAGGAAACCGACTATCGACAAACCCCCACCTCGCCCGCCGCACGATGGCTGAAGTTAGAGAAACGATGAGGTTGAAGAGATTGCTCTAGCACGGACTCCAAGAAATATGGTGTCAGATGGATGTCGTGCTGGTGGCGTGTGCCGTACTCCTGGACGTGAATGCTTGTGCTGGCCCATGCCACCCTACTACTCCTACTACTTATATAGTAGTCCTACTAGTAGTATCGAGGATTCGAGGTGCTGGTTACGTACAGCGAACACATTAACATATGGCTACAGTAAAAACACCCGCCCGACGCGCGAAGCATGTGAAGCTAGTACAAATAGTGTACTACTATTGTTGATTGGCCTCATCCGATAACCTGTTGCAATGCACGTACAATTATGTATTCGGAAAATATTTTTTTGCCTTGTCGCACCACTCACTCAGAGAAGCGACTCGAAAGCCATTCATAAATTTAGTAAGTTTATCACAGGCATATCATTTTATTACATACAACAGGTCATCAACCCACATCGACAACGAGGATACATTATAAATACTAAAGTTTTCATCACACAACAAATAACAAGCAATGAAATGAACTTCAACTCAACCAATCCTCAGCGTTGGAAACGCTTGCTTTGAACCACAAGTGATTCTCTGGGATGGGCCATCCATTGTCAATCTCGAGACCAACGCAGGACTGATCATCCAGGCTGAAGCGGCCTAGTATATCAGTACCAGGGTAGGGAACCACCCAAATGTCCGAGGTATAGACACAGTTGCTTCTCATAAATGGTACTAGTAACGTTGTGTCAACAGCAGTTGGATCGCCTTTCACCATCATCGGATAGTTTTGTCCAAGGAAGAGCGAGTTTTCTCCAAGACTTCCAATTCTGTACCAGGGAGAAGGTGTTGGCGCTAGCACACTAGTATCCATCCCGAATACCATGCAACGGGTGTTGGAATAGGTCCGGAGAGTGCGACCATGGGAGACTACACCTGCTTCCTTAGTAGTAACATCATCAGTGGGCTGTATACACACAAGAAGAGGTGATCCATCGGAATTAGTTGCCAGGCGCCATTGAGTATATGGGCGCTGCTCGTCCTCATTATTGTGATCATAACCATTGTCATCTCCCCCTTGGTTATAAAATTTTTCAAGTATAGGTGGTGGAATGTTCACAGGACCTTGGAAACACAAGAAGAAGGTTAATTAGTAAAGGGAAACTTGCTAACCCGCATGCATGTGGATGAAACAATTATAATTACAGTGGAAGACAAACATACCGAAACTACGAGGATCCCATGCAAAAACAGTGCCATGAGTGGTGGAAGCAAACACAAGGCCCTTGTATCGAATTGCATCACAGTACTCATCCGTGTACATAAACTGATTTTTGAGCAATATCCATCCAGTCGAACCACGAAGGACGGCAACAAGCTTGTCGAAGATAGCAACAACTACATAGTTCTTGTAATTCCAAGAGCGGTTGGGAACTCGATAAATTGCTATCTTCCGTAGAAGACAGTCACCATGATCGTATTTGAACGTGCGTACAATACCGGTGTGCTCAACCTCTGGGCAGTCTGCTGAGATTTTTGGAAGTGGAACCCGGTGACGAGTGTACACATTCACAAGTTCCAACTCGCAGTTGGACCCAATATAAACAACCCAATCTCCATTTGCGCCTGCCCAAGCCTTACCCTCAAGCGATGGCATCTTAACATCATACGTATCATTATCAAGCGGCATCAACTTGCACAAGGCGAGGCCTCCGTCGTCCCCGCGCCAGTCATCAAGGTCACGGCAAAGAAGATGGGGGAGATCAAACCACTCCTTGACCCTTGGGTTCCTTGTAATGATGTTATTAGTTGAGTCGAGAATGGTCTTGAACGAACCTGCCATGCTAGCCGAGGTGATGGTGTCACACCGATCAATGAGTTCCTCCACCACGTCATCTTTCAGATCGGGGCAAGAATAATGGGGTCGTTTCCGGCCTGTTCCCTCCATGGAGAAGACGATTGAACAATGGCAGAAGGAAGGGTGAAGGCAAATGGAGGAGGGAGAGGAAGAGCGTGCGACAGTAGTTCCAAATCGAGAGGGAAAGGCGAAGAGTCGGTGGACGGTTGCCAGTTTGCCATGGTACACGAAGAGGCGCCCAGGCCTACACGTCCGTTTGGAAATAGTAATACTACCTCCATCCGGGTATATTAGTCCGCGCGACCGAAACGCATGTACCAAGATGCACTTGAATCGGGTTCAGTTACAGAAAAAAGTTAATTGCGCGAACAACGCTGGCTGCCTGCACCAATGAGAGATATAGCCAGGCCCACTTAAAGTAGGCATGCACTGGCTAATGCGTCAATTGAGAGAACGTTTCCGCATCCAGCCTCGCGCCGAGCGCTCGCATGCAGCCTGGCCCCATGCTCGAATTAAATTCTTTTTTTAGGGGGCTCGAATTAAATTCGGCCAATAAGGAAACGTAGCACCAACTGACACCAGTGAGAAATCCGCGCACTAATTACAACCGGCCCTGTAAATCTGGTACGCGCATGCGGTGCCCATGGGACGTATATGAAGGAAATATGCCCTAGAGGCAATAATAAAGTTATTATTTATTTCCTTATTTCATGATAAATGTTTATTATTCATGCTAGAATTGTATTAACCGGAAACATAATACCTGTGTGAATACATAGACAAACAGAGTGTCACTAGTATGCCTCTACTTGACTAGCTCATTGATCAAAGATGGTTATGTTTCCTAGCCATAGACATGAGTTGTCATTTGATTAACGGGATCACATTATTAGGAGAATGATGTGATTGACTTGACCCATTCCGTTAGCTTAGCACTTGATCGTTTAGTATGTTGCTATTGCTTTCTTCATGACTTATACATGTTCCTATGACTATGAGATTATGCAACAACCGTTTACCGGAGGAACACTTTGTGTGCTACCAAATGTCACAACGTAACTGGGTGATTATAAAGGTGCTCTACAGATGTCTCCGAAGGTACTTGTTGGGTTGGCGTATTTCGAGATTAGGATTTGTCACTCCGATTGTCGGAGAGGTATCTCTGGGCCCTCTCGGTAATGCACATCACTTAAGCCTTGCAAGCATTGCAACTAAAGAGTTTGTTGCAAGATGATGTATTACGGAACGAGTAAAGAGACTTGCCGGTAACGAGATTGAACTAGGTATTGAGATACCGATGATCGAATCTCGGGCAAGTAACATACCGATGACAAAGGGAACAACGTATGTTGTTATGCGGTCTGACCGATAAAGGATCTTCGTAGAATATGTGGGAGCCAATATGAGCATCCAGGTTCCGCTATTGGTTATTGACCGGAGACGTGTCTCGGTCATGTCTACATAGTTCTCGAACCCGTAGGGTCCGCACGCTTAACGTTACGATGACAGTTATATTATGAGTTTATATATTTTGATGTACCGAAGGTTGTTCGGAGTCCCGGATGTGATCACGGACATGACGAGGAGTCTCGAAATGGTCGAGACATAAAGATTGATATATTGGACGACTATATTCGGACACCGGAAATGTTCCAGGTGATTTCGGAGAAAACCGGAGTGCCGGAGGGTTACCGGAACCCCCCCGGGAGAAGTAATGGGCCTTATGGGCCTTAGTGGAGAGAGAGAGGGGCAGCCAGGAGGGGCCGCGCGCCCCCTCCCCCTCTGGTCCGAATTGGACTAGGAGAGGGGGGGCGGCGGCCCCCTTTCCTTCTCCCTCTCCCCCTTCCTTTCCCCCTCCTAGTAGGAGTAGGAAAGAGGGGAGTCCTACTCCTACTATGAGGAGGACTCCTCCTGGCGCGCCAACAAGGCCCGACCGGCCTCCCCCTTGCTCCTTTATATACGGGGGCAGGGGCACCTCATAGACACAACAATTGATCTATTGATCTCTTAGCCATGTCCGGTGCCCCCCTCCACCATATTACACCTCGATAATATCATAGCGGTGCTTAGGCGAAGCCCTGCGTCGGTAGAACATCATCATCGTCACCACGCTGTCGTGCTGATGAAACTCTCCCTCAACACTCGGCTGGATCGGAGTTCGAGGGACGTCATCGAGCTGAACGTGTGCTGAACTCGGAGGTGCCGTGCGTTCAGTACTTGATCGGTCGGATCGTGAAGACGTACGACTACATCAACCGCGCTGTGTTAACGCTTCCGCTTTCGGTCTACGATGGTACGTAGACAACACTCTCCCCTCTTGTTGCTATGCATCACCATGATCTTGCGTGTGCGTAGGAATTTTTTTGAAATTACTACGTTCCCCAACAGTGGCATCCGAGCCTGGTTTTATGCGTTGATGTTATGCACGAGTAGAACACAAGTGAGTTGTGGGCGATATAAGTCATAGTGCTTACCAGCATGTCATACTTTGGTTCGGCGGTATTGTGAGATGAAGCGGCCCGGACCGACATTACACGTACGCTTACGCGAGACTGGTTTCACCGTTGCGAGCACTCGTTGCTTAAAGGTGACTGGCGGGTGTCTGTCTCTCTCAGTTTAGTTGAACCGAGTGTGGCTACGCCCGGTCCTTGCGAAGGTTAAAACAGCACCAACTTGACAAACTATCGTTGTGGTTTTGATGCGTAGGTAAGAACGGTTCTTGCTAAGCCCGTAGCAGCCACGTAAAACTTGCAACAACAAAGTAGAGGACGTCTAACTTGTTTTTGCAGGGCATGTTATGATATGATATGGTTAAGACATGATACTGAATTTTATTGTATGAGATGATCATGTTTTGTAACCGAGTTATCGGCAACTGGCAGGAGCCATATGGTTGTCGCTTTATTGTATGCAATGCAATCGCCATGTAATTGTTTTACTTTATCACTAAGCGGTAGCGATAGTCGTAGAAGCAATAGTTGGCGAGACGACAACGATGCTTCGATGGAGATCAAGGTGTCACGCCGATGACAATGGTGATCATGACGGTGCTTCGGAGATGGAGATCACAAGCACAAGATGATGATGGCCATATCATATCACTTATGTTGATTGCATGTGATGTTTATCCTTTATGCATCTTATGTTGCTTTGATTGACGGTAGCATTATAAGATGATCCTTCAGTAAATTATCAAAGTATAAGTGTTCTCCCTGAGTATGCACCGTTGCGAAAGTTCTTCGTGCTGAGACACCACGTGATGATCGGGTGTGATAGGCTCTACGTTCAAATACAACGGGTGCAAAACAGTTGCACACGCGGAATACTCAGGTTAAACTTGACGAGCCTAGCATATAACAGATATGACCTCGGAACACGGAGACCGAAAGGTCGAGCGTGAATCATATAGTAGATATGATCAACATAGTGATGCTCACCGTTGAAACTACTCCATCTCACGTAATGATCGGACATGGTTTAGTTGATATGGATCACGTGATCACTTAGAGGATTAGAGGGATGTCTATCTAAGTGGGAGTTCTTAAGTAATATGATTAATTGAACTTGAATTTATCATGAACTTAGTACCTGATAGTATTTTGCTTGTCTATGTTAATTGTAGATAGATGGCCCGTGCTGTTGTTCCGTTGAATTTTAATGCGTTCCTTGAGAAAGCAAAGTTGAAAGATGATGGTAGCAATTACACGGACTGGGTCCGTAACTTGAGGATTATCCTCATTGCTGCACAGAAGAATTACGTCCTGGAAGCACCGCTGGGTGCCAGGCCTGCTGCAGGAGCAACACCAGATGTTATGAACGTCTGGCAGAGCAAAGCTGATGACTACTCGATAGTTCAGTGTGCCATGCTTTACGGCTTAGAACCGGGTCTTCAACGACGTTTTGAACGTCATGGAGCATATGAGATGTTCCAGGAGTTGAAGTTAATATTTCAAGCAAATGCCCGGATTGAGAGATATGAAGTCTCCAATAAGTTCTACAGCTGCAAGATGGAAGAGAATAGTTCTGTCAGTGAGCATATACTCAAAATGTCTGGGTATAACAATCACTTGATTCAACTGGGAGTTAATCTTCCGGATGATAGCGTCATTGACAGAATTCTTCAATCACTGCCACCAAGCTACAAGAGCTTCGTGATGAACTATAATATGCAAGGGATGGATAAGACGATTCCCGAGCTCTTCGCAATGCTAAAGGCTGCGGAGGTAGAAATCAAAAAGGAGCATCAAGTGTTGATGGTCAATAAGACCACTAGTTTCAAGAAAAAGGGTAAAGGGAAGAAGAAGGGGAACTTCAAGAAGAACAGCAAACAAGTTGCTGCTCAGGAGAAGAAACCCAAGTCTGGACCTAAGCCTGAGACTGAGTGCTTCTACTGCAAGCAGACTGGTCACTGGAAGCGGAACTGCCCCAAGTATTTGGCGGATAAGAAGGATGGCAAGGTGAACAAAGGTATATGTGATATACATGTTATTGATGTGTACCTTACTAATGCTCGCAGTAGCACCTGGGTATTTGATACTGGTTCTGTTGCTAATATTTGCAACTCGAAACAGGGGCTACGGATTAAGCGAAGATTGGCTAAGGACGAGGTGACGATGCGCGTGGGAAATGGTTCCAAAGTCGATGTGATCGCGGTCGGCACGCTACCTCTACATCTACCTTCGGGATTAGTTTTAGACCTAAATAATTGTTATTTGGTGCCAGCGTTAAGCATGAACATTATATCTGGATCTTGTTTGATGCGAGACGGTTATTCATTTAAATCAGAGAATAATGGTTGTTCTATTTATATGAGTAATATCTTTTATGGTCATGCACCCTTGAAGAGTGGTCTATTTTTGTTGAATCTCGATAGTAGTGATACACATATTCATAATATTGAAGCCAAAAGATGCAGAGTTGATAATGATAGTGCAACTTATTTGTGGCACTGCCGTTTAGGTCATATCGGTGTAAAGCGCATGAAGAAACTCCATACTGATGGACTTTTGGAACCACTTGATTATGAATCACTTGGTACTTGCGAACCGTGCCTCATGGGCAAGATGACTAAAACACCGTTCTCCGGAACTATGGAGAGAGCAACAGATTTGTTGGAAATCATACATACAGATGTATGTGGTCCGATGAATATTGAGGCTCGTGGCGGGTATCGTTATTTTCTCACCTTCACAGATTATTTGAGCTGATATGGGTATATCTACTTAAGGAAACATAAGTCTGAAACATTTGAAAGGTTCAAAGAATTTCAGAGTGAAGTTGAAAATCATCGTAACAAGAAAATAAAGTTTCTACGATCAGATCGTGGAGGAGAATATTTGAGTTACGAGTTTGGTCTACATTTGAAACAATGCGGAATAGTTTCGCAACTCACGCCACCCAGAACACCACAACGTAATGGTGTGTCCGAACGTCGTAATCGTACTTTACTAGATATGGTGCGATCTATGATGTCTCTTAGTGATTTACCGCTATCGTTTTGGGGTTATGCTTTAGAGACGGCTGCATTCACGTTAAATAGGGCACCATCAAAATCCGTTGAGACGACGCCTTATGAACTGTGGTTTGGCAAGAAACCAAAGTTGTCATTTCTTAAAGTTTGGGGCTGCGATGCTTATGTGAAAAAACTTCAACCTGATAAGCTCGAACCCAAATCGGAGAAATGTATCTTCATAGGATACCCAAAGGAGACTATTGGGTACACCTTCTATCACAGATCCAAAGGCAAAACTTTTGTTGCTAAATTCGGAAATTTTCTGGAGAAGGAGTTTCTCTCGAAAGAAGTGAGTGGGAGGAAAGTAGAACTTGATGAGGTAACTGTACCTGCTCCCTTATTGGAAAGTAGTTCATCACAGAAACCAGTTTCTATGACACCTACGCCAATTAGTGAGGAAGTCAATGATGATGATCATGAAACTTCAGATCAAGTTATTACTGAACCTCGTAGATCAACCAGAGTAAGATCCACACCAGAGTGGTATGGTAATCCTGTTCTGGAGGTTATGTTACTAGACCATGACGAACCTACGAACTATGAAGAAGCGATGGTGAGCCCAGATTCCGCAAAATGGCTTGAGGCCATGAAATCCGAGATGGGATCCATGTATGAGAACAAAGTATGGACTTTGGTTGACTTGCCCGATGATCGGCAAGCCATTGAAAATAAATGGATCTTCAAGAAGAAGACTGACGCTGACGGTAATGTTACTGTCTATAAAGCTCGACTTGTTGCGAAAGGTTTTCGACAAGTTCAAGGGATTGACTACGATGAGACCTTCTCACCCGTAGCGATGCTTAAGTCTGTCCGAATCATGTTAGCAATTGCCGCATTTTATGATTATGAAATTTGGCAAATGGATGTCAAAACTGCATTCCTGAATGGATTTCTGGAAGAAGAGTTGTATATGATGCAACCGGAAGGTTTTGTCGATCCAAAGGAAGCTAACAAAGTGTGCAAGCTCCAGCGATCCATTTATGGACTGGTGCAAGCCTCTCGGAGTTGGAATAAACGCTTTGATAGTGTGATCAAAGCATTTGGTTTTATACAGACTTTTGGAGAAGCCTGTATTTACAAGAAAGTGAGTGGGAGCTCTGTAGCATTTCTGATATTATATGTGGATGACATATTGCTGATTGGAAATGATATAGAATTTCTGGATAGCATAAAGGGATACTTGAATAAGAGTTTTTCAATGAAAGACCTCGGTGAAGCTGCGTATATATTGGGCATCAAGATTTATAGAGATAGATCAAGACGCTTAATTGGACTTTCACAAAGCACATACCTTGACAAAGTTTTGAAAAAGTTCAAAATGGATCAAGCAAAGAAAGGGTTCTTGCCTGTGTTACAAGGTGTGAAATTGAGTAAGACTCAATGCCCGACCACTGCAGAAGATAGAGAGAAGATGAAAGATGTTCCCTATGCTTCAGCCATAGGCTCTATCATGTATGCAATGCTGTGTACCAGACCTGATGTATGCCTTGCTATAAGTCTAGCAGGAAGGTACCAAAGTAATCCAGGAGTGGATCACTGGACAGCGGTCAAGAACATCCTGAAATACCTGAAAAGGACTAAGGATATGTTTCTCGTTTATGGAGGTGACAAAGAGCTCATCATAAATGGTTCCGTCGATGCAAGCTTTGACACTGATCCGGACGATTCTAAATCGCAAACCGGATACGTGTTTACATTGAACGGTGGAGCTGTCAGTTGGTGCAGTTCTAAACAAAGCGTCGTGGCGGGATCTACGTGTGAAGCGGAGTACATAGCTGCTTCGGAAGCAGCAAATGAAGGGGAAGGTTCATATCCGATCTAGGTGTCATACCTAGTGCATCAGGGTCCAATGAAAATCTTTTGTGACAATACTGGTGCAATTGCCTTAGCAAAGGAATCCAGATTTCACAAGAGAACCAAGCACATCAAAAGACGCTTCAATTCCATCCGGGATAGTCCAGGTGGGAGACATAGAAATTTGCAAGATACATACGGATCTGAATGTTGCAGACCCGTTGACTAAGCCTCTTCCACGAGCAAAACATGATCAGCACCAAGGCTCCATGGGTGTAAGAATCATTACTGTGTAATCTAGATTATTGACTCTAGTGCAAGTGGGAGACTGAAGGAAATATGCCCTAGAGGCAATAATAAAGTTATTATTTATTTTCCTTATTTCATGATAAATGTTTATTATTCATGCTAGAATTGTATTAACCGGAAACATAATACCTGTGTGAATACATAGACAAACAGAGTGTCACTAGTATGCCTCTACTTGACTAGCTCGTTGATCAAAGATGGTTATGTTTCCTAGCCATAGACATGAGTTGTCATTTGATTAACGGGATCACATTATTAGGAGAATGATGTGATTGACTTGACCCATTCCGTTAGCTTAGCACTTGATCGTTTAGTATGTTGCTATTGCTTTCTTCATGACTTATACATGTTCCTATGACTATGAGATTATGCAACTCCCGTTTACCGGAGGAACACTTTGTGTGCTACCAAACGTCACAACGTAACTGGGTGATTATAAAGGTGCTCTACAGGTGTCTCCGAAGGTACTTGTTGGGTTGGCGTATTTCGAGATTAGGATTTGTCACTCCGATTGTCGGAGAGGTATCTCTGGGCCCTCTCGGTAATGCACATCACTTAAGCCTTGCAAGCATTGCAACTAAAGAGTTTGTTGCAAGATGATGTATTACGAAACGAGTAAAGAGACTTGCCGGTAACGAGATTGAACTAGGTATTGAGATACCGACGATCGAATCTCAGGCAAGTAACATACCGATGACAAAGGGAACAACGTATGTTATTATGCAGTCTGACCGATAAAGATCTTCGTAGAATATGTGGGAGCCAATATCAGCATCCAGGTTCCGCTATTGGTTATTGACCGGAGACGTGTCTCGGTCATGTCTACATAGTTCTCGAACCCGTAGGGTCCGCACGCTTAACGTTACGATGACAGTTATATTATGAGTTTATATATTTTGATGTACCGAAGGTTGTTCGGAGTCCCGGATGTGATCACGGACATGACGAGGAGTCTCGAAATGGTCGAGACATAAAGATTGATATATTGGACGACTATATTCGGACACCGGAAATGTTCCGGGTGATTTCGGAGAAAACCGGAGTGCCGGAGGGTTACCGGAACCCCCCCGGGAGAAGTAATGGGCCTTATGGGCCTTAGTGGAGAGAGAGGGGCAGCCAGGAGGGGCCGCGCGCCCCCTCCCCCTCTAGTCTGAATTGGACTAGGAGAGGGGGGGCGGCGCCCCCCTTTCCTTCTCCCTCTCCCCCTTCCTTTCCCCCTCCTAGTAGGAGTAGGAAAGAGGGGAGTCCTACTCCTACTAGGAGGAGGACTCCTCCTCCTGGCGCGCCAACAAGGGCCGGCCGGCCTCCCCCTTGCTCCTTTATATACGGGGGCAGGGGGCACCCCATAGACACAACAACTGATCTATTGATATCTTAGCCGTGTGCGGTGCCCCCCTCCACCATATTACACCTCGATAATATCGTAGCAGTGCTTAGGCGAAGCCCTGCGTCGGTAGAACATCATCATCGTCACCACGCCGTCATGCTGACGAAACTCTCCCTCAACACTCGGCTGGATCGGAGTTCGAGGGACGTCATCGAGCTGAACGTGTGCTGAACTCGGAGGTGCAGTGCGTTCGGTACTTGATCGGTCGGATCATGAAGACGTACGACTACATCAACCGCGTTGTGTTAACGCTTCCGCTTTTGGTCTATGAGGGTACGTAGACAACACTCTCCCCTCTCGTTGCTATGCATCACCATGATCTTGTGTGTGCGTAGGAAAATTTTTGAAATTACTACGTTCCCCAACAGTATAATCCCAGCCGGAGGTAGTAGAAGAGGACTCGCCATCGTCTCACTGATATGTTGGAACGGGATCACATGTCAACGAAACATGGTGTGTAATTTCTCATGCAAAATGCGATCTGGCCGCATTGGCCCGAGGTGCCGCATTAGTTATCGACCTTTATTTTTTTAATGGCGCGCCGTTCAGTTTTGAAGCACGACTAACTGGTACTATACACAGAGAAAATATAAACTACTCTACCACTACTCCACCTTCAGTACTAGTAGTATAAAAAAGATATATAGGCTGGAGCTTCAGCGCTTTCTTGCTAAGGGCTGCCCACTTGCTTCTCACACTATCACCCTCTCTCCAGATCTAAGAAAGACGGCCTCTCTCTCCCTCCTCACCGGTGGTCACAGATCCGCCGGGGAAGAAAAGGACGTGCAGCGTTGACGCACTCGTCGTCGGCGAGCGAGGTCACGCACTGACGGCAAGGCCGTCCTCTCAGACCTAGCGGCCGCGCGGGATGGCCTCCGTCCCCAAGCTCGCTGCCATAGTGTGTGCGGAGGACGACGACCACGAGCGAAGCCACTTCCCGCCGACCCTCAGGTATGCTACCTCTTTTCGAACCATACCCTTGTTCTATTGCCCCATCTGCCACATCGTTGCATGTGGATCTTTTTCCACTCCACCATCTTCCCAATTTGCTATCCTCTGCTCTGCTGGCCACGCAGACGAAAACCTTAATTTGCACTATTAAAGGAAACCCTACTTCATGCAGACTAATCCATGTCTGGGTTGAATAAGGAAAGGAAGGGAGACTGTACTGTCCAAGAGAGTAGGCATCGAACCCGCATCTAGGTTGAAAAGGGGAAAATCAGTAGCTAAAGGGTAGAAAGGCATGACAACGCAATAGAGAATGACCAGGTCGATCGGTTTGTTGTCCTCACATAGGAAAAAGGTGGCTAAAGAGAACAAAAATGGGACGTAATCCACATATGCTGCCTGGATATTTGTTGCTCTGGGCAACCATACCTCCCTCACCACTCTGCGTCCGTGGAGGTACATCGTACTAGTGCGCCCACTATCCGAATGGGCCTCCCATGCTCTTATTGCCACTTTTTTGCTGTTAGTATAACGCCAGCAGTCGAGTCAAGCAATGCTACTACTAAAGTGATGCCACATTTAACTAATGCCACACTCAGTCTAATGCCACCGATAAATTTAAGCAATGCCATTTAATGTCACTGGATTATTTCAGGGTTAGCTGTTTATTGTGGATGTATTAAAGATTTTTCAGCTAAGGCATTCTAATGTTGTTGCACAGCCAGTATACCAACGATGAAACTTGTTACTACCTTCAGATTTTTGCACTGTTAATGCTTATAGATTACATACCTCACTTTCATGAGATAAGTTAATTTTTTTGTACAGTGTCACCAAAATGCCAAGGCGCTGATGTCATTTTATTTTGGTTAAACTGCAAAAAAAATTATGAAGACAAGAGGAAATGTCAAGAGTGGCCACCTCCTCCTCCGGCTGTTCTCTTGATTCGTTCGATCAAGTTTTTATGTTTGATCGATTATCAAGATTGGGATAGCAATTTTTAAGGTCCCCACGAGTTCGAAATGATATTTACCTTGGAGGTACATGGTTTGCAATTTTTTTATACTGTCATTAGTTAATAATGCTAGTTACCTTCAGACTTTTATATTTGGTTTAATGCTCATGCACAGCTAGTATACCAATGCTGAAACTTGTTACCTTTACATTTTGTATTGTTAATTATTATAGAAATCTTCCAGTGCTAGAGTTCATTGAAATCTGTTCAGTAAAACCATTGTACTGTACCCTGTAATAAACTAACTACTCTACTGTTGCACTAGCCACTGGATTAGTGTATATTTGTAGTATTCGAATGGTGTTGCATTAGCGTATGGACATAAATAAAGTGTGGCAAGCTTTCCCAGATATGTGCTCAAGAAAACTACTACCTGTTTTTCTAAATACTAGACGTTTGGGTACTTTAAATTGAACCGCGAAAACGTCTTATATTAAGGAACAGAGGGTGTAGAGTTCACTCAAATTATCCCGGTAAAGCTAGTCACACCTTTGTTAAAATTAATGTTCATTATGTTATCGGAGGAGGTCTGTATGTTTGTCTTTAATGCCTGTCGACTACATACCTGACATCATGATGTAATGTTAAGTCATTTCCTTTTGTACAGTGTCACTGAATTTTCAAGGCGGTGATGGCATTTTATTTTAGTTGAACTGCACAAAATATGCTTAAAAGAAGAGGAAAGGTCAGGAGTCGATCATTCTTTCAAAAAGAACTATATATGCCTTTCTGACATCAGCCGATGTTGCCTTATTTATTCCTTCAAACAGGTGGTTAGAAACAGTCTTGCTACCTTTTCCATTAAGAAATTGGAATGCTTATATTTGTGAGTCTATGCTTCAACTAGTGTCGTTTTTACAGTAATCACACTTTCAATATCTATGCAAATAGGGATGCTCGATTTTAGTGAAACTGCACAAAAAGTCCAACTGGTTCAACATTAGGAGCATTGTTTCTTCCAAACCTTTATATCCAATTGGTGGCACTATGAGCTGTTCATTACGAAGGTACATGGTTTGCTACTATCTTGCTACTCTTTTTGTACTGTCATTAGATAGTAATACTAGTGGTTTGCATGTGAATTTATTGGCAGGGTGGACCTACATTGGAGGTGCAGGACAGGATTCAATGATTGGATGCTCAATTTCGGTTGTATCGATTTCACCTCTTCCATCACTGCGAACATGGATATCCTTGGTCTGATGAAGAATAGGCGCTATATTTCTGCTCTGAACCAGCAAATCAATTCAATATGAAATTGTCCAGGGCAACACATAACTGTATCAAATTGTCCAGTGCAGAACATGACAGATGCTAAGCGGAAGAGACATGTTTAAACCGAAAATACAAGGTGTGGTATATGTTTACTAGCTGCTTGATATTTGTGCAGACAAAGATGTCTGCCCGTTGCTATTTGGCAAACAAACAAAGTGACCGCAATTTTGGTTGAGCTGCACAAGAGAATAGTATAGTCACTGCATGAAGTGCCATTTGAAAATAGACACAGGAAGATTGGATAGTCACTTCATGGACTACAGAAAAGTAGTATTGTACTATTTATTGGCCAACACTAGGTGCTTTATTGCTTTAGTCTGATTATACAATGGGCATCATTTTGCCTAAGTTAAAGTTTGTATTCCGAAAATAGTCTCGCGGTGTGATTGAGAGAAGACCAAATCATATTGCAGTGGATGTTCCTCCATCATGTGTGGTTCATCTCATGGTTCCAGCTATTGGTGAAACCACTTACGTTTGCAAGAGGAATTGTAGACTTCACAAACAAATTTGTCTTTCAGTCTGTACTGAATGTTGGCCAAGAGAAGCATCCATGTTAGTAGGAAGAACAGATGTTTTTTCTAGATCTTTGCTTTTGGAGCTACATATTTGTATATGATCTATGAATCATTGAGATGCATTAACATGTTGATATTATGTATGGGAATTGTACTAGTTGGTTTTAGTTGCGATGCAAGATCTGAAGTGGCTGATCTTTGCTTTTGGAGCTACATATTTGTATATGATCTGTGAATCATTGAGATGCATTAACAGTTACTTATTTCTGTTTGCTCAGTGTTTACAAGTTACTCATCGATCACTAGCTAGCCTACTAATGCGCTCCTGGCAGTTTTATTTGCGACGCAAGATCCGAAGTGGCAGTTTTTTGAATAAAAATGCCTACAGATGAAGAAACTGACAAGCTACACTATCCTACCTACTCGATCCTACACAGATAAATAGCGGATCACGCACGTACTAGTACTACCTCATTTCCGGTTTGCAGGGATTAATTCAAACCTCTCACCAACCAAGGTACTCCCTCCGTCCAGGTTTATTAGTCTCGTGAGCTAAGCAGCAAGACCAAGGCATGGCAATAATTAACGGCATGCAGAATTTTAAGCCTAATTAATTCCAGCGATTTAAGTGGCTGCATGCATGCCCTCGGCTGCGACTTGTTGCATGCTGCTCCGCGTACTGGCTGCGAGCGATTCTGAGTGCCTGCATGCAGCCGGCCGTAATTAAGGCAGCTACCTGATGCAAAAAAAGATGCGCTTTAATTGTTGCGGGCTTTTTAAATCCGTGGAATCATTATTGACAAGGAGGGAGATGATTCGAGTGCACTCGTTTGACCGTCATGTCGGCGTGCGACCCAGACGGGACGGGATGGCACAGTCATAATTTCAGTTTCTCTAGTTTTCCACGGCAAGCTGGCGCGCTAAGCCATGCTTATGCATTGAATTCCGATGACCGTCGCGCTACCTTCCGCCTATAAGTACTGTTTCCCGGCCTTCTCCAGTGGCTCTGTGACCCAACTCGCCATATCCTCATAAGCCCCCACCGGCCCGACGTCGCTCGCCACGTCCGCCATGCCCCCGCCCGTCCGCGGTAGGCGAGGCCGGAGGCGGTCACCGCCGGAACTTGTGTTCGGTTTTTCACCGGAAGGCAGACGGAGTGAGGAGGCATTCTATCTGTCTTTAGATGGCAATGCGGAGATCGAGGACTTGTTGGAGCGCGACCGCCTGGCGGAGGAGCAGCGTATCGCCGATTTGCGCCGCCAGCGGGACATGGAGCAGCAGCGCACCAACGCTCTGAGTCGCGAGCAGAGCGCCCGCAACTGGGCCGACTACGTGGAGGCCGGCGCCCGGCAAATAGCCCTGGAAGCTGTCGGGCACGCACGCGTTCGCGACGCTGATTTTTACTACCAGCTCGTCAAATGGGTTTCCCGCTTGGAAGCCAAAGCTTCGGTGGACCACGCCGGCATGGAAAGGTCCAACGCGCGCGAGCAACGCGCCCTATCGCACCTCTGGCAAGTCCAAGGCGAGGCGTAGGACGCCGGTGCCGGCGTTTAGCGTGTACTGCAGAAGGCGGCCGGCATCGTCAAATTAGCTAAGAGTAAGTTAGTACATGTATGCTACTAGAGTATTAATGGGGTAGATAGTTAACTTGGCTATGATGGTTGTCAACCTGGAAGTTCAGTACTCTATATGTGGATCAGACCTGTTACTTTGCTCTGAATGTTGAACTTTCCGTTCGAACGTATGGAATGGGCTGTTATTTTTTAAAATTTGTTGTATTTGTCCTCCACGGGTTTAGAGGCTGACTTGTGGGCCTACCAAGTTGATGCGTACACAATCAGGAGATGATTGTACGTGGAGAGGATGACAGCAAGGACCCGCCAATGTCATGGCAGTACGCAAGCAAGTTCCTCCTTATTTCAAGCCAATAAAAAAATGGCTCCTCCTAATGGATTTCTGACATTTGGGTCCCATGCCATTGTCAACGTAGTCAATAAACGAGAGAATTGCACAACGAGCGGCTGACACCAGGGACCAGCAGCTCGCCCAGTTATTTTTGTTTTGGGTTAATTTGATAAATGCTACTCCAAATCTGGTGTTTCCGAGAAATGCCACTGCAATTTCCAAACTTTGAAAAATGCCATTTCATGGCATTTCTAGTGGCATTTTTCGAAGTCTGGAGTGGTGTTTTTTAAGGTTTGCAAACTGCAGTGGCATTTTTCAAAATTTGCAAAAATTGCAGTGGCATTTTTCAAAGTTTGGAAATTGCAGTGGCATTTTTATGAATCGCCATAATTGGAGTGGCATTTATCTAATTTGTTTTTGAGACGGAAGCAGGGTGTCAACTGGGCTGTGCGGGACACTCTGGCCTGTCTAGACAGCCTTTTCTTTTATGTTTACCACAGACCAGCCCAGTAGTTTTTTTTCTTTCTGAAAATGGCTAGCCCAGTTTTTTTGTGATTTGTCAAGTAAGTCGCTTTGTCAGGCCTGTTGGGCTTCAAATCTTTCAAGACGAGGAGAGCTTCATTCGGCTGGCCGAGAAAATGGCCTATCAGTAATGAGAAATGGGTTGTACATTTTTAAAAGACATCAAACCGGCAATTAGTTTCAAATATCTTTTTTTCATTTCGAGATTTTAAATTTCATTGATTTTTATGCGTGGACAATTTATTGGATTTTATATTGATATACATTTATTTTTAAAATCTGTCTGAATGTGACTCGAAATTTCGGGATTAAAAACAGTTCAGACCGCACCGACATTGCAAAATTTCGTATAATTTTTTAATCGTGGGCACAATATGGGCTGTAATGCTAACAAAAAGAATATGGCTCCAAAAAAAGCTGTAAGAATTAGCAAATGGGCTATAAATTATTAGAAATAATGGCAGATGGCCTGTATGCTGTTTTCCACAGATTTGAGGCTTTCCTAAAAAAAAGTTGACGCACAAGCAGTGACTGTTGGATGTCCATCCAATGGCCGTCGTGCTTCTTCAATCTCTGCTCTTTCTGCTCCAGCCGCTCAAACAAGCGCCGGCGGGACTGCCTGCTCCCTCCTCCCCGCGGCCGACTCTGCTGCCGCGCAGGCCTCACCGCCTCACCGTACTCCCATCGCTGGCCTAGTCATCCCTCTACTCATCCACACCTGTTGTTATTCTCCGGAGACGGCAGACGAACCAGTAAACCCTCGTACAGTCGTACTCCCCTCCGCGTGGGAAACAACTGCCAAGTCTTCCCTGGCTCCGTGTCGTTCCCTTCCTAGGCCTCGTCGACGTCCACCGCCCTGGTGCTCTCGGCGTGGCGTGGTCAACGTGGTCAACGACCGACATGCATCTGAAGTGGACTGTACATGGAGAGGCTGACAGCTGGGTCGACGGCCGCACGCAAGGAAAATGCCTCCTTATTACGCGCAAAATAATGATTCCTCCACCTGACATCTGGGACCCACCGAAAGGGCCTCTGTATTTCGCGAAAAAAACGTTACCGCCGCTGACAGCTCGGACCCACCAGCTATATCTTCGCACGCAAGGAAGTGCCTCCTTATTACGCAAAAAAAAATGAATACTCCCCCTGCTAGCTGGGACCCAGTATAGTGGGCCTACTAAGTTGACGGGGATGGAGGGCTTTGTCAACTTAGTCAATATGCACGATTCTAGCTCGAGTGACCGTACGATGTCCATCCAACGGTCGTAGTGCTTCTTCAACCTCTGGTCTTCTTGCTCCAGCCGCCCAAAGCAGCGCCGGTCGTGCCGCCTGCTCCTGCCTCCCGTGGCCGGCTGTGCTGCCGTGGAGGCCTCACCGCCCCCATACTACTCCCACCGCTGGCTAGGCCATCCCTCCACTCCACTCACCCACACCCCCTGTTATTCTGCGGTGACGGCAGCGCAGCCGAACCAGTGAACCCTCATACTCTTCTCCACGTCGGCATCCACTGCCGCGTCTTCCTTGGCTCCGCGTCGTCCCCTTCCTAGGCCTCACCGTCGTCCACCGCCGCGGTGCTCTCGGCACGGCGTGGTCAATGTGGTCAACGACCGACTTCCATCGGAAGAGTACTGTACATGGAGAGGCTGACAGCTGGGTCCACGGCAGCCGCAAGGAAGTGCCTCCTTATTACGCACAAAATAATTATTCCTCGACCTGACAGCGGGGACCCACCGGACGGGCCACCGTATTTTGCAAAAAAACGTTTCCCCCCTGACTGCTGGGACCCACCAGCTACACCTTCGCACGCAAGGAAGTGCGTCCGGGCAAAAAAAACATGATTTGCCCCCCTGACTGCTGGGACCCACCAGCTACATCTTCACACGCAAGGAAGTGCCTGACAGTCGGGACCTACCTGGTCGAAGCGTACGTAGCGTTGTCATTCTGGTCGCGAACGTGTATGTACATACTGGTCGATGTAGAGGCGTGCACGTGTCTTAGTAGAGGCGTGCACGTGTCGTAGTAGAGGCGCGCACGTAGCATGTACACGTACGTACAACGGCCAGGGTGCAAGAAAGTAAATACGGCCACGCACGTACATACGGGCGGGGTCTCGAACGCCTACTCGCGCATATGTACGGCCAGGGCTCGTGTACATGGCTGGGTCGGAACGGAGAAACTGTGTCGGCGTCATGTTCATGTTGAGGTAACGGAATGTGTCGTGTTCATCGGGAGGCAACAGAACGCGTGGGAGCCAACCGGCTTGGACGGAACAGGCAATGGAAACGAGGCCTGGTGTACCGCAGAACGGAGGAAACAGCCTTGTGTTCGACCGGCCATGTTCGAAACGGGATCCTGTTCATCGGGAGGGGTCTGGCGTACCGCAAAACGAAGGAAACATACTTGTGTTGGACCTCCTACGGTCGAAACGGGGTCCTGTTGATCGGGAGGGGTGTGGTGTACCACAGAACGGAGGAAACGGACTTGTGTTGGAGCGCTACGGTTGAAACGGGGGTCCTGTTCATCGGGAGGGGTGTGGCGTACCGCAAAACGGGACTCCACGGGCTACTGTTCATCTCCACCGTCGACCTCTTCCAGCCTCCGCGGGCTACTGTTCATCCACCGTCAACCTCCTCCAGCCTCTACCTGCAACTGTTCATCCACGAGCTCCTGTTCATCCAGCCTCCACCGCGCGCTACTCCACCGGCTACTGTTCAACCACCCCTCTCCACGGGCTCCTGTTCAACCACCCCTCCACAGGCTACTGTTCATCCACCCCTCCACCGTCTACTATTCATCCAGCCCTCCACGGGGTCGTCCTATTCATCCAGCCCTGCACGGGGTCCTGTTCATCCAGCCCCAACCGGCTCGATCGATCGGGGTCCTGTTCATCCAGAGGCAACGCCATGGGGTCCTGTTCATCCACCCCCACCGCTCACTGTTCATCCAAACCCCCCTGCAACGATCACTGTTCATCCAGAGACAGCATCGATCGGCTTCAGTTAGCAGCAGTAGTGAAGGAATCGCTCGATCGTTCGGGTTCAGTAACGCGTAGCCTGTAGTGCAATCTCTCGGGTTCAGTTAGGCGACGCCTCGCTCGGGTTCAGTTAGAGCCCAACGCCTCGCACACACGCGCGTACGTGTACGAGAGAAACGCGCATCGCTCGGCCCCCGACCACCCACCGTAACCGGGAACTCCCCGAAATTTTCCTCGCCCTCGCTTCTACCACGGTTTTTTCCGTCATGGACGGCCCAAAGAATGTCATGCAGCTGCGTCTCCGGCCCGCCCAGGACGAAAAGCCCATTTTCTGTCATGATTTTTTGTCATAGAAGTAGGAGCCCACCACATCTATGATGATACCGGGTTTTGTCACAATTATCGTCATAGAAGTGTCATAAGTATGACAGAAAAAAAATTCGTTCGGCCCAAAATGTCACGGATGTGTCTTTTTTTGTAGTGTTATCTGTGTGCAGGGGTTGTTTATGTTGTGTTGCTTGGTTCTCCTACTGGTTCGATAACCTTGGTTTCATATCTGAGGGAAATACCTACCGCCGCTGTGCTGCATCATCCCTTCCTCTTTGGGGAAATACCGACGTAGATTTAAGCAACATCAGCGGCGAGCCTGAAAAAGGCCGGCGGCGGGGTTGGAGTAGCAGTGGAGCAAGCATATAGTTGTATTCTTCAAACCATGAGGAAGCAACGCCTTATTCTAGTAGGCTTCCTTATTTGAACTTGTGACAGACTCATATGTTGGAGCTGCAATAATAGGTGCATCAGCACCTGTGCTTCCATTCTCAGTTACTAACATAGCTGAACTGTTGATTTCTGTACATCCAAGACCATCATTGTGCGGCCCTGGCCCTTCAATTGGTGTTGAACTGCTAATGCTCTTGATAGGCGCAACTGAAGCAACCATAGATTCATTGGAGCGCCAGCCACAAGCGCTTGATATGGTTCTCCCCCCATCACTCATCCTTCGTCCGCTGCAGGTGCTCCCCGATAGCTCCTCCTTCTCCTTCATTGTTAGGAGGGGCTTGGCTGCAGTTCTACTACAACCCCCCTCTCTCTCTGACCACTCCACCTGTCATCATGGAATTGTAGAAGAGAACCTGTTGTGTTGAGCTCGGGCGGTGCCGGCCTCTAGGTTGTGTTGCAAGAGGATGCTCCCCTGCTCTGAGTCCAAGGTACGCAAATGATCAAAAGAACACCTGAATGCGGGTACTCTTGTTTTGAAGCAAATTTCACCATTAAATTTTACATTACTATCATTTTTAAACAGACAAGGCACTCTGCGCATTGGGGGGAAATGAGGAAGCTTTGGTTGCTTGGGAGAGTATTAGTAATGTCCATGTTGTTTGACAATCAACGATGAACTTTATTAGAAAGATTACACAATGCATTGGTGAGAAAACTATTGTTCTCCCGAACTAGTATTATTGATTTGTTCTCTTGAATGAAGTAAAGTTAACGGATTGCCATGCCAGCATCGGTTTGATTTATAATAGGTTCGTATGCATGTATATATTTATGTATTTCCTTTTTATCGAATTTTTAGTGATGCTTATTGCAGTATTACATAACTGAATAGTACCTTCTGATTTGATTTATTCAGGGTGGACAAGCTCAGCGCTTCTTCTGCAGGCTAGCCTGACAATGATTGTAAGGCTATAGCTGCTTATGTTTGTGTATGTATAAACTGGCATGACATGTATATAATCAGAGGATGGGTTGCTTCCAGTTCTGTTCTTAGCTAATGGTTATTTGCCAAAATTCATGGGCATTGAAAATTAGCAGACTGCATTTGAGCTTGTAAAAATTTATATGATGTCTCAGCAAATGAGTTGTATACTATGTGTTATTGGGCATTTGATTATAGAAACATGAGCAAATAATTTTAGATTGTTCCAGTTAAAATGTCTTCTCTTGTGTGCAGGTTTCGCTGTCAACTGCGTGTGGTTTCAGGACCGGTAAAGTCTTGCTACTACAGGATTAGAGTCGTTGTAGACTGGGAGGTAAGCGTTGGGAGGAATGCGTTTCATTGTTAGAAATTTAGTCTTCCAAAATGACATGCATCATTGTTTGATACCAATATTAGTCAATCCAACAAGAAACTTGATGGCGAAATGCCTCCTAGGAACAATAGAAACTTTCTTTATATAGAGGGAAAGCAAAGAAACGTAATTATTTCTTCCGGTTTACTATTACTTTATGTAGCTCATAGTAATAATCACTAATTTTTAACTATCCTATGTTTTGCTTACCTAACAAGACCGTGGAGAATTAGAATGGCATTCGTGCAGGCTTGCTTACCCAACAAGGCAGTAGGAGAATTAGAAACATTCATTCTCTAATTCAACACACATAATTAAATATGGTAGTTAGCTAAATTAAAAAAAGTTCCTATATGGTTCAGTCTTGCCCGGATCTTTATTTTGGTACAAACCATCCTGCATTTTGAGTTTATGACAACGGTGATGCCATTTAATTATGGGAATACAGCTCTGCCTTGCATATTTGCCTCTTATATACTCTTCCTAATGAGTGAATGCCTTTTCCAGTCGGTAAAGTTAGTAAATTCTATTGATTAATCTTGGCATCACCACTATACCAGTTTTTCATGTGCATCACTATCCTTCCGGTTAGTGTATTGCTTCGAAATTGATAATTCCTTGTGTTTTTATGCTCACTACCTCTCCTTGATCTTCAATCCATATTATCTCATACCAGTAGAGATCCGTCAGTTATTTTCTGGAAGATCTTCATTTTTTTCTATCCATGTTGCATATCTATTTGTTGTTTCCAAGATGGTAAGCTAGAGGCAAGAAAATAGAGCATGGACCATCTTGGTTAACAGGCAATAAAAACTATCAGACCCTTTCATGCTTTGTTGGGTTCGGCCCAGTTACAAGACAGGCGGAGGAGATGGATACAAGAAGTCGAGAAGATGCCCTTCTCTCTATTTCTAAATTACAGAGTACCTCTCCTGGATCCAGAGGTGCAGTTACGGTGAACTCGACATAGTCAAGGTACAAACCCCACCCCTCTCCCTCCTGACGGAACTCCCCTCACGCATCTCCGTGTTCCTCTTTCTTGAAGAACGCTTGACCCTGGTTTCTTTTACCCTGTGTATCTAGGATAGGAAAGAACCATGGAAAGCCGAAAAGGTGGGACGGTGTGGCTCGCAGATTCGGCCACTATACATTCTTATTTGTTCTTGCGCCTATCTCCTCACCCTCTCACTCTTCCTCTATCTGTCATCTCTCTTTCTCTTCCTCTTCCTTGCTAATTTTCTATCTGATTGAACACGGATAGCTGACTCTGAGATGTGCGAGCAGTAGATAAAGACTGCCTGGTATGGAATAGATTGCCAGTATTAATTTCTTGCCGATTGATACACACGTGGATATAGAAAATGTACCAGATATCTATACATTCAGTTATACAAAACATATACCAACCATTGATACGTCTCCAACGTATCTATAATTTTTGATTGTTCCATGCTGTTATATTATCATTCTTGGATGTTTTATAATCATTTTATATCATTTTTTGGTACTCACCTATTGACATAGTGTCAAGTGTCAGTTGCTGTTTTCTGCATGTTTTTTACATCGCAGGAAATCAATAACAAACGGAGTCCAAACGCAGTGAAACTTTTTGTGGATTTTTTTGGACCAGAAGACATCCAGTGGGCCGGAGAAGCGCCTGGAGGGTGCTCCGAGGGGAGCACAATCCACATCGGGTGCCCCCTGAACCGACTCTTTGCTCTATAAATACCCCAATATTCCAGAAACCCTAGGGAAGTCAACTAAAATCAATTCGAGCCGCCGCAGAGTCCAGAACCACCAGATCCAATCTAGACACCATCACGGAGGGGTTCACCACTTCCATGGATGCCTCTCCGATGATGCGTGAGTAGTTCTTTGCAGACCTTCGGGTCCGTAGTTAGTAGCTAGATGGCTTCCTCTCTCTCGTTTGATTCTCAAGACAATGTCTCTTGGAGATCCATATGATGTAACTCTTTTTGCGCTGTGTTTGTTGGGATCGGATGAACTTTGAGTTTATGATCAGATCTATCTTTTTATCCATGAAAGTTATTTGAGTCTTTTTTGATCTCTTATATGCATAATTGCTTATAGCCTCGTATTTCTTCTCTGATATTTGGGTTTTGTTTGGCCAACTTTATCTATTTATCTTGCAATGGGAAGAGGTGTTTTGTGATGGGTTCGATATCACGGTGTTTGATCCCAGTGACAGAAGGGGAACCGACACGTATGTATCATTGCCATTAAGGATAACAAGATGGGGTCTATTTCTACATAAATAGATCTTGTCTACATCATGTCATCGTTCTTATTGCATTACTCCGTTTCTCCATGAACTTAATACACTAGATGCATGCTGGATAGCGGTCGATGTGTGGAGTAATAGTAGTAGATGCAGGCAGGAGTCGGTCTACTAATCTTGAACGTGATGCCCATATAATGATCATTGTCTGGATATCGTCATGATTATTTGAAGTTCTATCAATTGCCCAACACTAATTTGTTCACCCACCGTTTGCTATTTTTCTCGAGAGAAGCCACTAGTGAAATCTAAGGCCCCCGAGTCTCTTCTTTAATATATTTGCCTTTGTGATCTATTTTCCTTTGCTTTTATTTTTAGATCTATTAAACCAAAAATACCTTGTTGCACTTTATTTTATTTAGCGTTCGATCTATCAATTATTAAACTCTCTCATGTCTGTTTGCCAATTTCTGGCGCCATTACCCGAAAGGGATTGACAACCCCTTTAACACATCGTGTTGCGAGTATTTGTTATTTGTGTGCAGGTGCTGTTTATGTAGTGTTTCTTGGTTCTCCTACTGGTTCGATAACCTTGGTCTCATCACTGAGGGAAATACCGGCCGTCGTTGTGCTGCATCATCCCTTCCTCTTTAGGGAAATACCGACGTAGTTCTAGCAGACATCAACCATCTATGCATTTGATTAGACTATACCTTCATGTTTTGCTTGCTAATGCGGTTGATTGGTATTTATATTATGATAAACCATGTTGGGTCCATGCTAACAGCAATCCTCTTGGTTTGAATTTAACTTTTACCAGGGCTCAGGTGGTAAGCACATTGAAAGGATTGACGATCGACAACCCGATCTATCTCACTGACGATGAAGGTACATGTATATACAATTGGGTAGAAAATTTTGTTACATGTGACTTGTATAGGTAATTTCGTGTTTGGCATGACAATTGGTTTGGTTATTCAGGTAGAGGCCCGGGGGTTAAGATTGTGCAGTGAACCATGCCATTGTGAGAGGACCAAGACAAGAGGTAACATCTTCCGTTGTGGCGACTTATAATTATTATCAGAGTTTGTTGGCAGTATTCGTCGTAAAACAGTATATGTTAATCATGTCTAAATTTCACATTATACTCAATGCGCATGACCGCATGTCCAGTATCCACCCTAAAAGTGTGGAGTGCATCCGCCCTAAACAGTTACACTGGTCTCCACCCGGTAAGATTGATCGTGTAGTTTCGTGCCTTCCTCTGCTTATCTTAGTTGAAGGACACCTATTTAAGTACATAAGGTGAATTTTATTTTGAGCGACATTAATAAGTAATAAGACGTGATCCTGAGCTATTCTCAGTGCAATTTAGCATTATCTAAAACCTGGAATGTCCATTTCTTGGAATTGTTTAAGAGATCTTAGGTTAGTGTCTTAGGCCTTCGCTCAAGGTTCATGTTAGTATGTGGTAACGAATTAGGTGCCAACCTGGGAGTCTGGGACATGAGGAAATTTGCATTCGTAGATAGGATCTATGAGATTGGTGCCTTAATTACTGATTTTGTGAAGTGATCTGGTTTGGATTTCCTTCCCTGACTTGATCTTCTTATATGTAGTTCAATGTTGTATCGTTTGCTTGCTTCCTTTGCTTGGTTCAGGAGCCAGGCGGGGAGAAGGCTAGGACCAGTGACAAGAACCTCGGGGTGTTGCGTCATGGTTGTATACATGCATGTGTTGAAAGCATTGAGCTTATTTGGATATGTAGGTGCAATTCCTTTTCGGGTATAAGATAATGGGTTATATATACACTGTCCATGATGGAAGTTGAAGTTTTTTTTGCGGGGGTAAAGGGAGTTTATTGCATAGATATAGAGTTACAGTCGAGAGGCCACAAATCCTCGATACATGGTGGAACCGAGCCAAGCCAAACAGCCGTGGCACGCTCGGAGCGGCTATACTTAGCCAACCGATCGGCAACTCTATTTTGAAGTCTACTAATCTTTTGAGGAAAAAAAAACTCCCTAGTACCTAAAAGGGCCTTGATCTCCAGGACGATTTGTCCATATGCCGAACGAAGAAGTGCATCATTTGTCAAGCTAGACAGTGCTTCAGAGGAGTCCGTTTGAACCACCACCGGCATGTCAGAATGTTGTAATGCTAGGGCCAACCCCTGCATGATCGCATGCAGTTTTGCCTCGAGTGGATCATTGCAGTATAAGATGAAACGGTAAGCTGCCATTAGGATCTCGCCTTTGTCGTTCCGAAGCACCATACCGACGGTCGCAGAGCCATCCTCATGCAGGGAAGAACCGTCAACTGACAGCGCCACCCTGCCAAGCAGCGGTGCCGGCCAGGAAGCCGCCAGGGGCTTGTCTCCTCGGGTTGGCACCAGCACAGCTGAGGTTGACATTTTCCCTTTAATAATCTCCTCCGTAGTATAACGCGCAGCGAGCTTTATGGACTTGTAGGAATTGTCCAAAAACTCGACAGTGGCTGGCACAGGGGGCACTTCCTTCCCGTGGGTCAAATCATTACGGAGCTGCCAAATTCGCCAAATGAACATGATCAGCATATCTTGGATGTCGATCGAACACTTCGCCAGCAATGAAGTTAGCCATTCCTTCCCATCATGGATAAGAAGATCATCTCCAGGAAGTGGCCAACGGCGACGCATATTTGTCCAGAGAGTTCTCGCATGTGAGCAAGTTATCAATGCATGAAACGAGTCCTCCTCCACCCCGCATAGCTGACAGGTTGAGCGCGTCGCTAAATGTCTGAAGACGTTACAACTCTGTGTTGCCATCGTCCCTGTCACACATCTCCATGCATTGATTTTCATTTTTTGAGGTACCCCGGACTTCCAAATGTAGTTCCACCCAGCTCGATTCCCCTCTGGGGCAGTACTCGACGCAACATTAGCAGCGACAACATTGTGATCATGTGTAGCCAACTTGTAGGCACTTCTCACCATGAACCCACCACTTTCTTCCGGATACCAGGCCAAGAAATCATCTCTTTGGCGAGGTGAGGTTCTGATTTTTAGAATGTGATCAACATCCATTGGCCAAAAAAACTCCCTCAACCGGTCCTGCTTCCACACTCCATTGCCATCCAAGAAATCAGAGACCCTGTTGAAGCAACAGTTCCGCTTCGGAGTGATCGAACGGAAGGAATAAGGCCGAGGCAGCCAAGGGTCTCGCCAAGTACGAATCTTCATGCCATTACCGACTCGCCAAATGACGCCCTTCTTGACCAACTCAAGGCCATGCATGATTCCTTTCCATACCTCTGACCCAGAGCCCGAGAACACTGTATCCAAAAGCTGACCAGAAGGATAGTATTTTGCCTTCAGCAGACGCGCACATAGGCTATCCGGCCTATCCAGGAGCCACCAGGCCTGTTTAGCTAGCAGCGCCTGGTTAAATGCCCTCATGTCCCTAAAACCCATACCTCCCATGGGTTTAGGCAATCGCAATTTATCCCACCTCATCCAGGCCATCTTCTTCTTCCCGTTCCCCACCCCCCCCCCCCCACCAATACTGGCGTATCATCCGTGTTAGATCATCACAGACCGAAGCCGGGATTTTGAAAACACTCATAACATATGCTGGTATGGCCTGTGCCACTGATTTGATAAGGATCTCCTTATTCCCAGACGACATGTACTGCTCATTCCAATCCACTAGTATTTTCCTCAAACGCTCTTGGATAGTCTCAAAGTTCCCCTTATGCATCCTCCCCTCCGGAACTGGCATGCCCAAATACTTTGGCTCGAACGCCTCCTGGGTGATATCTAACGTGTTTTTTTACCTCTTGAACCACATCAGGTTGACACTGATTTGAGAATAGAATGGAACACTTCGACGGGTTAATAAGCTGTCCGGTCGCCGTCGCAAATGTGTTCAACACCCCTTTCACTAACAATGCCTGCTGATTTGTTGCATGAAAAAATAGGAGAGAATCATCCGCAAACAAGAGGTGTGTAATCTCCGGAGCACCTCTACTTATCTTGACTCCACTGAGACCATCTTCCCTTGCAGCCTTTTCAATCAACGCAGAGAGAGCATCAGCTACAAATAAGAAGAGGAATGGAGACAGTGGATCACCTTGACGGAGTCCCCTTGAGGGAGAGAAGGACTCCAGTAGCTTCCCATTAAATTTTACCGAGTACTTCACCGACGAGACACAAGCCATAACACGAGCAATCCAGATGGGCGAGAAGCCCCATTTAGCCAAGGCCTTTTCCAAGAAAATCCAATCCACCCTGTCATAGGCCTTAGACAGATCAAGCTTGTAAGCACAAAGACCAGTTGCATTGTTTCTTACCGACTGAATATGGTGGAGACATTCAAACACAATTATAGAGTTATCAGAGCTCAGCCTCCCCGGGATGAAGGCGCCCTGATCAGATATGAGGTCAGTCAGAATGGGCCGCAGTCTGTTTACCATACATTTTGATATAATCTTGTATATAACGTTGCACAAGCTTATCGGCCTAAAATCTTTCAGGTCCATCGGATGAGGGACCTTAGGAATTAGCACAATAGTCGTGTTATTAACTCCATCAGGCATAACACCAGAAGCAAAGAACTCATGGACCGCAGCAACAATCTCAGTTTTTAGCAGTGCCCAATTCCGTGAAAGAACCTAGCAGGTAGTCCATCACATCCCGGTGCTTTCAGTGGCCCGATCTGAAATAAAGCATTAGAGATCTCCGCATCTGAGTAAGGCCTGCATAATGAAACATTCATTTCCTCCGTGACTTTCGGGGCAATACAGTCCAGCACCTCGTGCGGAGAGAGGGTTGGATCTTTTGTGAAAATCTCCTTAAAGTAGGAGTGAGCCATTCTCTCCATATCGGATGGAACACTAGACCAAGTTCCATCTTGTTTCCGTAGGCGTTGTATCAGGTTCCTGCGGGCACGCCATACCGCTCTCCGGTGCAAATATTTGGTGTTGCGCTCACCTTCCTTTAGCCAGGTAATGCGTGATCGCTGGAGCCATAGCATCTCCTCCCTGTATAAAAGCTCGTCGAGCTGGTTCATTTTGTCCTGGACTTGAGCGCGGTCCGCTCCGGACAGCTGCAGGTCTGCCAGTTGCGAACGGAGCCTCTCAATATCTTTCAACACGTTGCCAAACTTCGTTCTACTCCATTCCTTCAGTTCCTTGAAGACCTCTCCCAAGGACCTGGCCACCGATCCCAAGCCACCAGGGGATTTGTGTTTATTCCAGGCTTCAGCAATTACGTTGGGCAGGGTATTGTCACGTTCCCACATGATTTCATAGCGCAAGCAGGGAGGCCGACGCTGCTGGTCTTGCATCCCCTCCATCTGAATCAACACAGGGCAATGATCCGAACATGAGGTGGCCAAGTGTACCACCTTTGCAAACGAAAACGTATCACGCCAAGCTTCATCAGCACAAGCACGGTCCAAGCGGACCTGAACATTGCGGTCTGAATCCTGGCCATTATTGTATGTGAACGGAATACCCGAGAAACCAAGGTCCTCGAGCTCGCACATCTCCAGACAGTCTCTGAAGGCAATCATCTGAGCCTCCGAGCGCTCGGTCCTTGACAGATGCTCATGTTGCCACAAAGCTTCATTGAAGTCGCCACACACCATCCACGGCTCACGTGAGTGAGCTCGTAGCCTGCATAGGTGCTCCCACATGCGATGACGATTTTCCACCCGAGGCTCTCCATAGACAAAGGTGCCCCGCCAAGACGTGCCCGACCCTCCGTCGACCACACTGACATCAATAAAACGATTGCAAGAATCAATCACCGTGACAGAGAGGGACTCATCCCAGAAAAGTGCTAAGCCCCCACTCCTCCCATCACTACTCACTCCATGAAAACCTTTCAGACCGAGTCTCCATCGCAGCTTCTCTATTTTCACAGTCGCTTGCCTAGTTTCACACAGGAAGACAAGCTTGGGGTTATTGGCTTTTGAGAGGGCCAAGACCTCACGAACTGTCCGGCGGTCCCCCCCCCCCCCCGGCAGTTCCGAACTAGGGTATTCATTGCGTACGGCGGTCTTCCTCGCGGGAAGCCGCCGATCTCTCATTGGTAGCATAATCCTTGGTGAGCTTGACACGTTTACTGCTAGAAGAGCTGCTCGTTGGCGAGGCATTCTCTCCTAGGTCCTGACCGCTGCCATCCGTAATGGCCAAAACCGCATCCTTGCTATTTGGTTTGTTCAAAGCATCAACTCCAGCACTGTCCATGTTCAATCTCTTCCTTGCATCTCTATCAACTTCCATAATTGCACTCGGGTTCTTCACCGGGCTTGTGGCTGTGTCAAGAGTTTCGGGATCCGTAGCCTTGAGGCCAGGATCCAATGGAGCACTAGGGCTACCGTTCTTCCTTTGCTGACGAGGTTTATCGGCCCTGCTAGGGTTTTGCTCAGGCCTCGATCGGCTAGGGCCATCGGCGTACAGCCAGTCGCCAAACTTGAGATTCTGCTTATCATGAACACCAGATCTGCACTCCTTATGCTCATGTCCTATCAAACCAGGCCAACTTCTCATACCGCACCAGATAAACCTGTCTCTCCTGCGCCCAAACAATGCTCACAAACTTTGTAAGAGGCTGCTTGATGTCGTGGTTTACCCTAACCCTAACATAGTCCCCGCGGGTATTGCCGTTCAAACGCATCTCCAAGATTTCGCCCGCCCCCTTTAGGAGCCGCTCCACAATACCCTGCTTGCAGTATGGATCAGGAAGTTTATGTATCTATAACCAGATGGGCATATGATCAAAAACCACACCGTCCGCTTTGGTGAAACCATCGTACGAACACATCAGAACTGCCATGTTGCGGAAGAGCCAAGGGCCTTGCATCATCATCCGCTCCCAGTCGCCCAGGCATGAAGCTTGGACAACGAATCTGTTGAGTCCGACCGGGCGAAACCTTACCCGCTGCGCCGGATTCCAAGCCGCCCTCCTATCCTTGTAGAAGGCTGCCTGCGAGAAATTCTTATCGGTGTGAACCCTAGCTAGGGCGAGCCACCGAACGCTTTCTTTGATTTCGGGATCCTCTTCATCAATCTTCACATCATTGAACTCCTCGTCGTTCAGATCCAGTTGATCGAAGAAATCTTCCAGAGCGGGATTTGCGGCCGCCGAAGCGCCTCCGCTCGTGGTAGAGTTGGCATCCGAGGGGGAGGCCATCCGGACGTGGTTGGGGCGCTGCGCGATCGATGAGGGCGTCGATCAAGCCTTGCGAAGGGTGATAGGACTCAGGGGCGAACAGATCGCCCGAGAGGAGAGAAACCCTAGGCGTGAGGCGTAGGGGAAAGTTTACATTGAGAGAATTCCTTATTTGAGAGAATTCCTTATTTGACGCAAAGACATTTCTAGCGTTAACGGTACTTGATGGAAGTTGAAGTTACTATGATAATTGGTTTATCTGCTATTTTTTATATTTGCAATGCTCCAATGACTATATTACTGCTTGGATATGACTATACCCGGCGGTGGTGCTGCGGGGTGCGGCAAGCCGCACTTCCCACCTAGTAGCTATTGTGCTTGTCTTACCTAGATGTACGCAGGGGCTGAGCTTCCTTGGGCCAAACCCGCATACGTACAATTTTAAAACACATGCTGCCCATATATGCTGAACGAACCCGCGTAGGCAATGTAAAAGCAGGAAATTGCATGAGCACTGCTGAAACGAAGAAACGTAAAAATACCAAGCAAGTTTAAGGTCTTTCTGTTGGTGGATGTTTAGAGCTTCAGCCGCAGACTAGCGATTTGTTACCACCCAAATTCAGTTTTGGCTACTGCTAGCTACAGTGTTTTGGGGTAACCAGATTCCCCTATAATGTTGATCATTGAAATTTAGCATGTTCCTGGTGGGAAATGTTCTATACTTTTTCTTTTTACCACTTCAGTGTATCAAATGGATAACCTACCATTATATTTTCTGCAGTTTGACATGTGATTAGGTTTTTATCAAAATCCTCTTTATGCTCCCTTGCATGAGTCTATCTACTGCGAGGTAACTTTTGATACTTTTTTTTAAATCTGTTTAGCTGGTACTGCAACTCTATTTATTAAGTCTAGTGTAATTCATGGATGTAAGGATCTTCATCAACATGGTCAGCCGATACGATTTTCAATGAAAAAGGAAGCTTGTTTGATCCTGTTAAGGCTACAGCACAAGGTCGTCCTGTGTATCTGACTTGGGGGGGGGGGGGGGGGGGGGTAAGTTCAAATCCTTAAGGGGAACATCATTCACTAGAGTCACACTCTTTACTGAATATGAACTCTATCATGTCGTCGGGAGTAGAATTTAATACTTTTTGGGCCGTCTAGCAAGTTAGTAATCTGAAACTTCTTCATTAACTTCCTTTGTTTTACAGAAAGTGTTCCTTACTAAATTAGTAACCCATGAGGTGAAATGCTTATTTTGCCCGGTGTTTTCAACTAACGAATAGTCTGTAGTTACTGAAATATGGCAACTGGAAGTTACGTACTTGCATTTTATTTCCTTTAATTCCTTGTAACTTTGTCCAACAAAACATTGAACTTTTGGACATCCAAACAATGTAAGTTACATGTTATTTGATCAATACATCAGGCACCCCCTAATGGCGCGATCAGTCAATTCAGCAGTACTGCAATGTCAATACATCAGAGGGAACACGACAATGCGACTGGACATTTGGACAGCATGGTGCATCAATCGATCGATACATCAGTAACATCAGAGCAACAGAATTTTGGACATCATCAATTCAACTGATCAATACATCAGAGTAACTGGATTTTGTAAAGCAACTGCATTTTGGACAACTCCATATATCAGCATCATAGATCAACAGAGATGAAAAGGGACAAACCTTTGGTCGCCGCCGTCGATTGGAACGGCGTCAAACGGCTTTGCGTGAGTGCGTGTGAGTGACCGCACTGGTGGTCGGTGGAGGGCCTGGAGGTGAGCCTCGGATGGGAAGTGGCGAAGGGCGGGAGACGGGAGCCGGCCCCGCTCGTCCTCGGTGCGCTCTACGAGGAACAAGGAGAGCCACGACCGGCCGCGTCGAGTGTGGCGAGTACCGGCGGCGACCCCCGTCGAAGCCGAGTCCGACGCGTCCTGGGGTTCTGGGGTACGACGAGAAGGCCGACTACGCCACTACGGTATGGGATACGGCGGCGACTGGTGCGCGGAGACGGCGGCAGGACGGGGGTTAGCGGCGGCGGTCGTCTGGCCTCACTCAAGCAGCGCCCGGAATGGGACCGCAGGCATTGAACATTTTTTGTTCCTTTCCTTTTTTTCACATTTTTCCTTCTTTTTTTTTACCTTTGCTTAGTATTTCGAAATATTCTAAATAAATCTATTATAAAAATCATTTTACATATAGAATTGAGTTAATCGCGCATTTGAAAAATATTAAACATGTATAGAAAAAAGTTTCTAATGTATAAAAAAATCTATAATATGTATGAAAAAAATAGACATCAAAACATGTTAATAATGTATTTAAAAAATGTTTAACATGCATAAAAAATGTTCCTGGTGGATAAAAAACAATATGTATGCAAAAAAGTAGACAATGAAAAAAAAGTTAAACACGTAAACATCAAACATGTACTCCCTCCGTCCGGAAATACTTGTTGGAGAAATAGATGTATCTAGACATATTTTAGTTAGAGATACATCCATTTCCGCGACAAGTAATTCCGGACGGAGGGAGTACTTAGAATAAACTTTAATCATTATACTTTAAATGATAATCATAGATTAACAAATGTTAAAGGTGTGTAAAAATGTTCTTCATGTATATTAAAAATGTAGACATCAAAAAAATTGTTATAAAAAATGTGTGTGTTTTTAAAAATTAAAATGTATAAAAATAAATGTTTCACAAGTACATGAAAAATGTACATAGAAAACCGAGGAAAAACTATACAACTAACACATAGAAAATAAAAAAATCAATCAAAAAAGGTTCTAAAACTAAAGAAAAACTGGAGAAAACCATAAAGAAAATACATAAAGGAAAGAAAGGAAGAATCTGATAATAGAACTAAAAAAATCAGTGAAAAAGAAAAGAAATGGAGAAAATCAAAGAAAGAGAAAAATAAAAAAACATTAAAACCGAGAAAAACAAAGATAACATAATTAATAACAAAGAAAAAAGAAAATCAACGAAAACACAAAAAATAACCGAAGAAAGAAACAAAAGAAACGAGAAAAACTAATTGAGGGTACCCCTTGCAGGAGCCCTCAAGGGTCAGTTTGGGTGGGCTGAGAGCACGCCACTTGGCGCTCTCAACCGCCGCCATGTGTCGCGATCTAGACACTCTCGGAATTTTATTTTTATTTTTATTTTTTTGTACGCATTTTCGAATTTTAGATGGTTCTTTTCAAGGGTTGTCAACTTGTGCCCGATTTCCCTAGGTTTTGGACACAAAAAAATGTTAAAAAAAATTTGCGCGAACAACACATTTTTTTTCTTTCGCGAGAGGCCTGATTTGTTTCTCAGGCCTTGTACAATGTTGGGTGCTTAGGGAGGTGCTTAGAAAAAATAAACCGGATTTTTCTGAAGCACCAGTGCCTATTTTTACAAGTGAGACGCCTAATTAAGCGCCTACCCTGTATAATTAAGGACCGACGCATAAAGAAAACTCTGTTTATTTCTTTAAGCACCTTGCATTGTACAAGGCCTCATGGAGGCATAAATTTGCTTCCGCGAGTAGTGTCTCTCGAAAAAAAAACACGTTTTTCCTTCAGTGAGACGCACAAATTTGTTTTGTGTCTCTCAGAAAAGGGGAAAACATGTTTTTTCCTTCTGCGAGAGCCATAGATTTGCTTCTAGTTGAGACACAGGCTTGCTTCGCAAAAGGCACAGATTTGCTTCACGTGGAGGCACATGTTTGCCTCATAAGAGGCACAGTTGTGTCTTTCGAAAAAGGAAAAAAAAGATATTATTTTTCTTCCGTGAGATGCATAAATTTGCTTCTGCGAAAAGGGAAAAAAAAGTGGAAAAAATCATGCTTTCAGCTCAGTTTTTTTCTCTCTTTTTTTCATGAAAAAAGTTCGTTGAAACCAATTAACGTGGGGATCCAGTTTCGAAGATCTCGACGTGAGAAATCCAACAATGAAAACGGTTCGTGACTTGGAGCATGAAAAGTAAAATATTTTAAATAAATGAATCTACAAAAAAGAGAAAAACTCACAGTTTGCGACAAGTGACCCACTGCTTATCGCAACCAGAGAAGGTAAGAGTGACCTTTGCAAGTGGTCTGGAGCATAGCAAACATACCAAGAGCGAATCCCTACGCTAATGGGCTGGCCCATGCGCGCTGCGTCTGATGCGAGAGCTACTTCCATCTTGCTATAAACAAAACAAGATATACCTCTCGCGTTTGGTCAGGACTTCAGAATTGACTAGAGATGAATTTGGGTTGGCCCTCAGTTGGTGCATCGTACTGAACCGAGCCCAAAGAGGTCATATTTCGGGCGCCAGCTAGCGATACTGGCGCTCGCACGGCAGCGTAGCGGGCCGGCCCAGGAAGCGTAGCGGGCCGGCCCAGGAAGCGCAGCGGGGCGTAATGAACGTTAGCCTATCGCAAAAAATGCCCAAAAATACGGTAAAGCCAGGATTCGATGCCTGACTTGCTGTACCCAAACATTCCAGCGCAGCCACTAGACCGAACCACCTTGGCTGTTTGTTTTCAGGACAATAATCTTTATTACAAACCCAGCCGATTATGTGTACTATTTTATGATAAAAAGAAAAAAAGAAAAATGAATGCACAATATAAAAAACGTGAATTTGAAGAAACTTCATAAAATTTAAAAGGTTCATAAAAACTGCAAAAAATCGTGAATTTGAGAAAACTTCACAAATTTGAAAAAGGCCCGCAAAATTTCGGATAAACTTCATGAAATTCGAAAAAAATCATAAATTGGGAAAAAGTTCATCAATTTTTAAAAAAAATTCACAGATTTTGAGCAAAATGTTCACCAATTTCAAAAAAGTTCATCGATTTTAAATAAAAAAAATCAGAAATTTGAAAAAAATAGTTCACTTATTTTGAAAAAACGTTAGTCAATTTTGAAAAAGTTCATCGATTTAGAAAAAAGTTCATCAAAATTGAATAAAAAGTCCATCAATTTGAAAACAGTTCATCAAAATTGAAAAAAAGTTCATCGATCTGAAAACAGTTCACCAAAATTGAAAAAAAGTTCATCAAATTTGGAAAAAATTCATCAAAATTGTAAAAAAGTTCACCAAATTTGAAAATAGTTCATTGAATTTGAAAAAAAAAGATCATCAAATTCGAAAAAAAGTTCACGGTTTGAAGAAAAAGTTCATCGAATTTTAAAAATTTGTCCATCTTTGAAAAGGATAAAGAAAAAGAAGGAAAAATCGAAAAAACAAACGAGGAAGTGATAGAGGAAAAGAAAAGAAAAATGAAATCGTGATTCACAACGAACTTGAGCAAGAATAGAAAGCAAAAAAAAAGAGGGTATAAGCCACGAGTGTGAAGGTGGCTGAGTGGATGTGCTGTTTGGTGTGATTCTTATGGTTGTGAGTTCGAATCGCTGACGCTGCACCTTTTGTTTTAAGTTAACAGAAGAAACTGGCACCTGTGGCGCTAAATAGGAATTGCCTCATATTTCATGCCGGGTTTTTTGAAAATACTTCACGGGGCTTCCCACGTCCAACCATAGCAACTGTGGCCCTCACGCCTTTGGGCATCTCGTGGATCTAAAAAGAAAAGCTCACCCATAGCTTCGAAATAAAGCCTTCATTTTTAGTATTTTTGTGAAGAAAACTTCTGATCTATTCATCAACTATCAAGATAGTACAAAGATCATCAGAAGTAAAACAAATTTTAAGGTCCGTAGATCACCTAACGACGACTACAAGCACTGAAGCCAGCCGAAGGCGTGCCGCTGTCATCACCCTTCCCTCATCAGAGCTGGGCAAACCTTGTTGTAGTCAACTGGCACCTGTGGCGCTAAATAGGAATTGCCTCATATTTCATGCCGGGTTTTTTGAAAACCCAGCTCGACAAAAATACTTCACGGGGCTTCCCACGTCCAACCGTAGCAACTGTGGCCCTCACGCCTTTGGGCATCTCGTGGATCTAAAAAGAAAAGCTCACCCATAGCTTCGAAATAAAGCCTTCATTTTTAGTATTTTTGTGAAGAAAACTTCTGATCTGTTCATCAACTATCAAGATAGTACAAAGATCATCAGAAGTAAAATAAATATTAAGGTCCGTAGATCACCTAACGACGACTACAAGCACTGAAGCCAGCCGAAGGCGTGCCGCTGTCATCACCCTTCCCTCATCAGAACTGGGCAAACCTTGTTGTAGTCAACAGTCGGGTAATCGTCGTGCTAAGTCCTCATATGACCAGCGGAGCAGAACTGCAACCGCCGCCGCCGAAGAGAAGCGAATATGTGCACATATGCCGCATGACTAATTTTGGCACTCCCGTCACACTTACACGATTAGAATTGCCCTATGTTATGCTCGTTAAGATCCTGGAATTCAAACATGTCAACCTGAATAAATAACTCGAGAAAAAAAGAAGACGGAACAAACTTAGAAGCCCAGGTGTATTTGAATTATGATGGAGCTGGATTTTTCAACGCACCAAAGAAAGTGCGTTATCACAGCAAAGTACATTGTGAAGGATCATCTGTAAGTTCTCCTTCCACGTTGCAGTTTGCCAGAGTTTGCAAGAAGGATCAATGTGAAGGAAGGGCTCTGGGAACAGAGAAGGAGACAGGGGAATTCAGACCGACCTTGCTATTTCCTTTACTGACGAAACACTCAACAAGCGAGTGGGTTTATACACACACGCCTCAGCCACACCACACGACACCAATGCCCAACAACGACACGCACACAAACGCTCTCACTCACATGTCAGGTTACCAGGCAGACAGACAAATACAAATTTACAGTGACCATTTGCAAATTTACAGGGAAATACAAACTCGCACTGACATCTACATGTAGAAAAACTGGATCACGACATATCTGTCTGCACTGACACACACGTGGAGAAAATTTGTACGGAACGCGACGACGGCCACAACATGATCTTGTTCCGATTGTTGGATTTACTTTCAGACAACATTCATCACATGCCGTGATGATGGAGTTCTGACTTTGCTTGTCCGGCATGGGATTGCTTCCTTCATTTTGTGGATGCTTTCAGAAATGGCAACCTGCAGGTACATTGATTCATCACATTAGCCTTGCATTATACCTGAATATTGTCATATCATCCACCCGATTTGTGGGGAGATTTACCAGGGTAAACGTTCATGCGGATTTGCTTCACAGCTTGTGTTTTCCTGACGCTCCATCATCAAAAGTGGTTTCTGAATTCTGACAGGAGTTCAAAGCAAGATAACTGTAGGTAAATCAGTATCTACTAGTCTGATAACCAATTTCCTTGTCGATTACAGAGGGAGATGCAAATAAAGATGATGAAAACATGTTGTCATCGTATCACATTAAGTAGCGTCATCAAAGCAATTTTAGTGCTAATTTACGATGCAGAACAGATGTTTATAACTAGATAAAGTACTGTGCTGAATTGATGTGAGCACAAATAATTATCATTGGCAATCTGCAGTAAACCGCAACTGCAAGGAATCAACGTCTCCAGTTAACTAAACCATAATAACACGGGGAAAGGAATTGTGGCACACGCACCTCAGTTATCACCAGACTTCGAGTGAGCACAGGAGGGGAGGAGCCTTCTTAGAAACTTCTTCCCTCTGGTTCCTGCTTCTTGTGCTATAATTGTGGATTCTGCTTCTGCTTCTCGTGCTATAAATGTGGATTCTGCTTCTGCTTCTTCTTCTGGAGCACCAGTTCTATATTTTGACTCTGCTCCAATGCGTTTAACTGGGATAGGGACCAAGTGGTGGAAATACTCACCACCTTCTCCACATCGTCTTTCCAACTCGGGGCAGCCCTCTATGGTTAGCTGGTCAAGGGCTGGCAACCGCTGAAGGAGACCATTCGGGAATTCCTCTACCGCTGGACAACAACGGATCCACAAGTCCCGAAGAGAAGTGAGGCCATCCATCCCATCAGGCAACCCTTTCAGGCTCCTGCATCTATTCACCATTAGCTCCCTCAGCTTTGCCAGATCTCCAAGGTTCGAAGGCAGCACCACCAAACCTCCGAAGCATTGAATCCACAAAATTTCAAGGGATGTAGGCAACCTTGGAATATCCCATACACACTCCAGTCCCAAGTAATATCCTTCTAACTTCAGGTCTTTGAGAACGGGGCTTAGTGGAAAACTTGCAACCTTAGGGCAGCAGCTGATTTGTAGCTTCTCAAGCATCGGGAATATTACCGAGCTATCAGTGGCCACACCCGCACTGTTTTCTGCCCATCCCTCTAGACTAGATAGCTCTACCAAGACCATCTCCTTCGACTTTGGGAAAAAATGTAGAGGGGTACTGTGCCCTCCACCTTCTATGCAAAGATTATCACATAATGTCTTCAGCTTACCCATGTTGATCAAGCATAAGAATTCCAGTGAGGGTGAGAGCCATACTACAGGTATATTCTTACACCTTTTCCAGTTGGTAATTATGTGTTTTCTTAAGCACTGAAACATTTGAGTGTCTCTCATCCATCGTGGTATTTCTGGGCCACCATATCCATGCAACTTAAAACTATGGATCTTGCTATGAGGTTCTTGATGCTGGAACAATTCTTCCTCATTACATGCCTTATTTTCGGTCCTGCCAAATCTTTCAAGGCCCCAACAGAACAACAACTCACTTAGATTTTTCTTCTGCTGGAGATTGGCTTCTTTTCGTGCTTTATACTCTTTATTTTCCTCAAGTTGTACAATTCCATCTTATTGCAAAGGTGTCGCAAGTCTTTGAGTTCCTCAATACCACAACCCTCTCTACTATCCACAACAAATCTTGTTAGTGTGCGAAGGTTGTTCAGCTGGCCAATGTTTCGAGGCATCCGTCCCAACTTATCACATCCAGAAAGATAAAGATGTATGAGCTTTCTCAGGCTTATCATCATGTCTTCTGGTAACTTCTGTAGCTTAGTGCAATTATTCAGCCTCAACGTTTGCAGGTTATACAATTGGCATACTGAATCTAGCAATCTAGCGTTGACGTCACAACTGGAGAGGTCAAGATACCGTAAATGTTTTGCATTTACAAAACTGAAACTGGTGTGAAACAACCCCTGCCAATGCAGTGCTCGTAATGATGCATGTGACAGCCGTTTAAACTCCCGGCACATCAATGAAGGAGCTAACAAAGTGCGGGGAGATGTACTGTTGCCATCGAACAAACCATAGGTCTTTTTCAAATTATCCGTTGACATTTGCAGGTGGCGGACATTTTTTAACAATGCTCTTTGTTCAATCAATTCTTCTATGGTGGCACAATCATTGCTAACATTTCTGGCTAAGTCATGCATTAAGTCATGCATTTTACATACTACTGTCTCATGTCCTGAGAAAAAACTGTCTTCAACTTCCATATCTTGGAAGAAGGACCTCCAAACCAATTCATGGAAAATGCATTCTCCTTTCTGTGTTAAATCCATTGTTCCCTCTTCTTTAATAAAGCCATTTGCCATCCATAGTTGGATCAGCATATCCTTCTGCATCTCATAATCCTTGGGAAAAACTGCACAGAATGCAAAACATTGCTTCATTTCAGATGACAAGTGTTTGTAGCTTAACTTTAGTATGGGCATGACCTCATGTTTGCCCACAATATTATCCCCAATATTACTTCCTTCGATGGCCTTCCATTCCTCTACATGTTGCTTTGAACGTAGCAATCCACCCATTGTCTTCAGAGCAAGAGGCAACCCCCCACATTTATTAACAATACGTCTTCCGATGGTGACTAACTCTGCTTGCTCCACTACATCGTTGCTAAATGCTTTCTTCGAGAATAATTCCCATGAATCTTCTTCACCTAGACATGCCAACTTAAGGGGCTGAATGGTGCACATTATAGTTGCCACTTGCTCGCTTCGACATGTCACAACTATAGCACTTCCTGGTCCACCAATGGAGCATAACAGTGGCTTCAAATTTTCCTCCCATATCGTCTTCTCTTCATTCCATACATCATCGAGAACAAGTAAAAATGTCTTCCGGCAAATGACTTCATCAAGTTTCTTCTGCAATAGCTCGATGTTGTCGGGCAGGTCGCATCTTCCATTTGTTGCCAATTCAATGATGGATTTCACAATAGCAGTAACATTGAAATTGTCTGATACGCAGTACCACATTTTCAACTGGAAATGTTGCTGGACATCTTGGTCATTGTACACCATCTTAGCAAGTGCCGTCTTGCCAAGACCTCCCATACCAAAGATGGGCAGCACCTGCACCTTCCGCTTATCTTGCTGGTCTAGCAGCAACTCTACCACCCTCTTCTTGTCATCATCTCTTCCAAAGATGTCGGCAGACTCGTCCAGTTTGGAGTGTGTCTGCCGCCAAGGATGTTGTCGCTCCTCCCGATTCACAGAATTTTCAAGGCCAAACATGTTCATCTCTTCAACCAGCTCCTTGATCTTATTGAGAACTCCCTTGAGCTTCTTGCTCATGGCAAAACGGAAGAGCAGCGGACTGCAATGCGTGATGTAGCCGAGTACCTTGCCGGAAGTGGACTTGCCGATCTTGGCTTCGCGGCGCAGCGCCTCATACTGAAAGTCGTCGAGGACGTCGTCGGCCTCGTAGGCGACGGCCTTGAGCTTCTCCATCCAGCTCCTGAGGTAGGCATTGCTCTGGCTCCTTTCCTCGGCGTCGGCCAACTTGCACTTGACGGCTAGCAGATGGCGCTCCAGCGTTTCGCGGTCGTCGTCGAGGCCACTCATCCGGGTCACGGTCTGGATGAGCGCGTCTGCGGCCTTGCCGGCCACGCCGCGCACCAAAGGGAGAAGCAGTGATTCGGCCATGGTGCTGCAGATCGGGGGAAGAAGTCAAGAAACTGCAGCATGCAGCATACGAAAGAAGGGAAGGAGGATTCAGCACTGACAGAGGAACAACCAAAGAAGAAAGAAATACAGCCAAGAATCAAGAACGGAGGAGAGCATGCACCTGAGCGACACCCAAAATCGATCAGATCCAACGCGCCGTCGCCTCGCCTGTGGGGAGAGGAGGGGATTACTGCCAAGTCCGGCTGCTATGGGCGGGAGAGGAGGGGATTACTGCCGTTGGTGGAAAGAGAAGAAAATGACATGGAGATAATAACTCTGCCGACGCCTTAAACAGTTAAACTCTTCAGCGTGCTCCCCTGCTCTCTTCTGTACCTTTGTTCGAGAGAAGAAGAAAAAAACATCAGCGGTTTCACAGGATTTCGTATAATTAACTTCTCAATTTTTGACAGAAGACGCATTTCCCGAATTGTATAATGATGATGAATTTTTTTGGAATCAGTTTCATAGATTTCTCAGTTTTAAACTTCAATTCTGAATTTAATTTTTGGGTCCTCACTAAATATGTTCTTTTCAAAAAAGAAGTCATGGTATTAGCAACATGAAATTGTTAAATACTTTTTGAAGGAGACTAATTTCCAGTAACTAGTATACTAAAATCTCCCAAAACTAGTACTCCTATACAGTATTATATTTCTTGCTAATCTTGCACTTAGGAGGGTTCAGAATTGCTGAAACACTGCGGTAATAATGCTGATCCTGACAACACCTACCACGGTGTTTGCATCTTTTCGTGTGAACAGCGTGAACCGCGTTGGGCCAGAATCAGAGTACCTGCATCATCATTGATGACTCGTCATCTCTCCAGCACCACTGTCCCTGTGCTGTGCTTGTCCTCCAAACAGGAAGATGCACATGGCTGGTAGATGAGAATTGACTTGACTGCTGCGGCCACCGGGAAGATGCCTGATAAATGTGGACGCAAAAGCATGAATGCTGGTTTTGAGGTGAAAGTAAGTAACTCTATGTGTCAAGACTTTTTTAACTTTCTTAAAAATAAGAAAGAAAAATAAATCTGCGTGCAATAGGTCCTGTTCCGTGTTTGCAAAATGATTCTTTCATGCAAAATGCCTTCAGTTCCTATTCCTACGTGCAATGCGTTACAGATGCCACCGATTTTTCTTCATCTGATCAAACGGCCCCTCTGTGTGAAATATTTCATAGTTTTTGTTTCACTTCAGTATTTCTAATGGGTAACCTAACCAAACATTATATTTTCCTGCAGTTTGACATGTGGTTAGGTTTTGATCAAAATCCTGTGTATGCTCTCCTGCAACTCTATTTGCTAAGTCTAGTGTAATTCATGGATGTAGGGATCTTCAATGAAAATGGAAGCTTGTTTGATCCTGTTAAGGCTACAGCACAAGGTACGTTGTCCTGTGTATCTGACTGGGGAGGCATGTTCAAATCTTCAAGGGAAACATCATTCACTAGAGTCACGTTATTTACTAAATTTGATCTCTATCATGCAAGTTTGTACTAATTTCTAACTTCTTCATTAACTTCCTTAGTTTTACAAAAAGTGGTGCTTACTAAATTAGTAACCCATGAGATGAAAGGCTTATTTTGCTGGCTGTTTTCAATCAACGAATAGTCTGTAGTTGCATTTTATTTCCTTAAAATTTCTTAACTTTGTCCAACCAAACATTGAACTTACATGTGATTAGATCAATACAGTACATCAGACACCCCCTAATGCTGCGTTCAGTCAATCCAATAGTACTGCAATGTCAATAGTCAATACTACTACATCTGAGATGGAATACTACAATGGCACGGAAATTTTGGACAGCATGGTGCATCAATCGATCGATACATGAGAGCAACTGAATTTTGGACAGCATCAATCGATCAATAGTTCAATGCGTCAGAGCAACTGAATGTTGGACATCATCACATCAGAGCAACTGGATTTTGGACCACTGTATACACCAGCATCATAGATCAATAGAGGGGAAAAGGGGAAAGATTGGGGATGGTCGATGGTGCGCTCACCTTGCTCGCCGCCGTCGATGGGAACGGCGTCGAACGGCTTTGCGTGAGTGCCGCCGTACCCGTGCCGGTGAGTGCCGCGCTGGTGGTCGGTGGAGGGCCTGTATTTCCTTACTTCCAGAGGCAATTATTAGTTTCTGAGAAATATATATTTCATAGCACGAGCACGTGACTATGAGAGATTATTAGAACAGTAGTTCTACCTACTATCACATGTATTTTTCCGTTGATTGTACAAGTTTACATGTACATCTCTGAATAAAGAAGAACCTTATTACTGAAGTTATAGAAACTGAGGTGGTGTTGCTCTCTATATATACAGGCTATTATTTGCATGCTTTTCTGAATAAGTGCACTTTAAAATGTGTTGAAATCTAAGAGCAGACAGTTGCATGTTCGACTTCCGTTGTGCAGTACCATTTCTTGCAAAATACTTTCAGTTAGAATAGTTGTCGTGCAATATTTGCCTAGCTCTAATACCAACCATTCCTCACAAAATACATACACCTTTTTTAGTGTCTGAATTTTATTATCTGTTGGCGGTCAGTTTTTCCTACTGCAGTTCTTGGATGTGCTATCCTCCCTTCTCACTCTCAGGTTGTAGCAGTAAATGGATGGCAAGCATCACGAAGCAGCTCAGCTCCATCGCCTCCAGTCGCAGCAAGGTCTGTATGCTCAGCCCAACCCTGATGCTCTCTTTGCATTTTATTTATACACCAAAATATACTGAATGGAGGACAATGCAAGTTGTACTTTTTGTTAATGGAGCTAGCTTGATTCATTTTTTTTCAGCATTAGCTTGATTGATTTAATCCCCGTGGATGTGCTACTTTTTGTTCATGCCAACGTGTATTTGTGTTAATGTCTACAAGGGAGCAAGTGTACTAGAAGGATGGTTGGACGGAGAGTAATCTTCTACAATGTTTTACATCTTTTATGGTTATTTCTTGAATCTGTGATAGTATAATATATAATGCATTCTGTAGAAACCAAAATGATGTTCATTGCAGCTTCCCTCTTGCTGTGTTTCTTCCATTCATTTATGCTTTGAGAAAACTCCATACTTGAAAAATGTCTCTTCATAGCTTCTTCGAAGTTCTTTCTGTAGTCCTCAGTCTTGGGTGCATGCAGTTTCGTCATGTCACATCTGAAATTTGGGTCCATGTATGTACATTCTAATTAGTAGAGCATTCCCAGTTTATGATACTAAATGAGGTACTTCTATATATAGGTTTGCAGCATGACATTTTTTCCTGTGATTAATTGATCTTCATACCAAGAAAATCCTGTTCAAGGGATATCGTGCACTCTGATTTTCTGTGCTTTTTATGAGAATAGGGTTGTCAAGTAATTAATTTTATCTTTGATCTGAACAACAATAATACTTTAGGGTTGATCAATGATCAACACCTGTGTAATATGTAGCATAAGTTGTGGCTCATGGTAGTACACCAGTATCTGAGATGGAAAGCCAATCATTAAGATTTTTTTTTTTTGAAGACAATCACTAAGTATTTTGAACATATTTTTCCTGCTTTTTGAAATTGGTTGCTTGATTAGAAATACACACTGTTATTATATACTAGGATAGAGTGTTGAGGCGTTGCCTATGAAGATCATATATCACGGCGGCGCGGTGCCGCGGGATGGCTTCACCATTCAATAGAACTTTTTTGTGAAAATTCAACAAAGTTATCAAATAAAAGAGAAGAAAAAAAACCTTGTGGAAAGGTTGATGAGAAGATTTACCAACAGGAAATATCTTCCAGCCAAACAGAAAAAATATGACAGAGACGTGATGATTCTTTTCATTCAATAAAGATTTTCTTTATGAAAGATTTACCAATATGATTTTTGTATATACAGCATAACATAAAAAGTAAAGTGAACAAGCAAAAACATAACAATTAATAGGATAATTAATGTATAAAGTTTAATAGCACCGTATACAGAATTTCTCACATAATGTATCAATAGGCGTGGCGTGACGCCGCGCGGGCATGGCTAGTCGTAACTAGATTAGTTGCTATTCCCCAACCTACGCTGGGAATAGGATCTGCCGGGAGGAAGAGCAAGTCATGCCCTCTCGTCTGGCCTCAGTCGCGGCCTCAGGGTTTGACGAGAGATGATTTTCGGCAGGGCCTCAGTCGGTGCATCAAGGTCGGCCAGGCCAAAAGAGGCTGAGCTCTTGGTCAGATTTCGCGCCCAGATTTTCAACTCGGCTTGGTAAAAATACTTCATGTGTCGAGTAGAAAAGCCTAGTTTAAGTGTTAGCCCTTGCAAAGGTTACTCCCTACCTTCTATGGTACTAACAAGTGACGCACTGCGTGTACGTCATTTGTCGCAAACTGGAGTTTCCTTTTTTCGAAGATTCATTTGTTCATAACATTTTATCTCTTGAACCGTGCGTCCCAATATCAAACCGTTTTTACCGTTGGATTTCTCACGCCGAGACCTTCGAAACTTGATCTCATGTTAATAGGTTTCGATGAATGTTTTTCACAAAAAAAAGGAAAAATTGGAAACCGGAAAACGAAAAATAAAATTAAAAACCGGAAAAACCTAAATACACTCCTGCTCAAATATTTTTGAATGTCTGCACATACATATGGCTGGAACTAATTTTGGCGCTCCAGTCACAAAATGCACACTAGAATTGTACTGTACTGTGTTATGCACAGTAGGTTGAGATCCTGGAATCCAAACATGTCAACCCGAATAAAGAAAGGGTATCTGAATTATAATGGAGCTGGATTTTCAAGGCACCAGCCAGCAAGTACTAGTTCAGCCGTTTATGCTTCATAATACTATTCATAACAAGATCTGAAGACAAACTGTTTTCAGATCGAAGTAAATAGTGAAAGATCATGCTTCCACGTTTCAGTTTTGCCACGGAGCTTCAGTATACCAGAGTTTCAATGTATCTCAGTGTCAGGCTGTTGCATACTTGCATTGCTCCTCCTCAAATAAGCACAAGTTTTGCCCGCGAGGACATGGGCTTCGTTCCTGTATTTCAAAAAACACTCAAGCTGCATGCTATGCGTGAAGGACATGGGCTTCATTTTCCTTAACTGACGAAACACTTGACAAGGTTTACACACCTCCTATCCGGGCCAATGCCCAACGACACACACACACACGGACAGCCTGAGCCAACACACAAACGCTTTCACTCACATGTCAGACTACCACTTCAGTGTCCTGTGCACACGGACATGGGCTTCAGAGCCAGGGAACATTTTTCAAAAATACCTACTGACATCTACAGGTAGAGAAAATGGATCAAGACATATCCCTGCATGCACTGACGATGCACACTTGTAGAGAAAATCTGTAGGGAAAGCAACGACGGTCACAGCAGGATCTAGTTCTGATTATCACATCTACTTTCAGACAACAGTCATCACATGCCATGATGATGGAGTTCCGGCTTAGCTTGACAAGCATTGCTTCCTTCATTTCGTGGATGCTTCCTTCATTATGTGGATAGGTTCAGAGATTCCAACCTGCAGGTACACTGATCGATCACATTAGCGTTTCATTTTTAGCTTAGCTGAATATTCTCAGCATATCATCCACCCAATTTGTAGGGAAATTTACCAGGGCACATGTTCATACGGAATTGCTTCACAGCTTGGATTTTTCCTGCACTTGCATCACAGTGGGTATCTGAATTCTGGCAGGAGTCCAAAGCAAGATAAGTTTATTCCGAAGAAGTACACAAGAGAGCATCCATCAATTAGTGAGCATGGCGAATGAGTAGTTGTGTGCTTACTGTCCTATCCCTAAGAACGAAACGGTGTTGCAGCTGAGTGTCATCCGGCACCTGATTTCCTGACCACCACAAAATCAGTATCGAGTCTGAATACCAATTTTCCTGACAATTACAGAGAAACGAGAGGCGAATAAAGATGATGAAAGCATTTTGTCACCATATTTAATTATATATAGTCATCAAAGCAATTTTGGTCTTGATATTGTACGACTTGCGGTAAACATCTTGCCTTTCCTGGCAGACGTGTTGCGTGTTATATAGATGGGTTGCAAGCCCAGATACGCGTACAAGTCGGTTAAGAGATTACATCTTGAAAAGGAAGAAAATCTAGAGATAACAGGAGATAAAAATTACAGGATACTTGTCTAACTAACTACTCTTCCAACGGTGATGATCTCCTTCTTATACAGGCCAAGATTACGTACGCAATATCATCATGTTTGACACCCTCCCTTAATCACAACTTCATTAGGTTGAGATTATGCTTGAAGTCTTCAAAACTTCTTGTGGGCAGAGCTTTGGTGAAGCCATCAGCAACTTGGTCTTGAGAATGAATAAACCGAATATCCAAAAGTTTATTTGCAACTCTTTCTTGAACAAAGTGAAAATCTATTTCAATGTGTTTGGTCCTAGCATGAAAGACTGGATTTGCTGACAAATAGGTAGCACCTAGATTATCACACCACAAACATGGAGCTCTAGTGCTTTTTATACCTAGTTCCTTTAAAATTGACTGCACCCATATGATCTCTGCTGTTGCATTTGCCAATGCTTTGTATTCTGCCTCTGTACTGGATCTTGAAACTGTGGCTTGCTTTCTTGCACTCCAAGATATCAAATTGGGTCCAAAGAATACCGCAAAACCACCAGTTGAGCGTCCGTCATCTAGACACCCAGCCCAGTCTGAGTCAGAAAAGGCACTAATAAGTGCAGAGGATGACTTGCTGAAATTTGGGCCAATGCTCAATGTATTTTTCACATATCTTACCATACGTTTTGCAGCAGTCATATGAACAGTGGTAGGTGCATGAAGAAACTGACATACTTTATTGACAGCAAAAGAAATGCCTGGTCTGGTCAATGTTAAGTACTGAAGTGCACCTACCAGGCTTCTGTATTTTGTACTATTTTCTGAATTCAGAGGCTCTCCTTCAGCAAGAGACAATTTTTCTGTGCTAGATAAAGGAATAGGTGCAGACTTACAACTTTGCAAACCAGCTTTTTTTACTAAGTCTGTTGCATACTTTTCTTGAGAGAGGTGAAGACCATCCTTGTGTTGCTTGACCTCAATACCAAGGAAGTAGTGTAAATCTCCTAGATCCTTTAGAGCAAATTCTGCACTTAAATCCTTCAACAGTGCTGTTATTGCTTCATCAGATGAGCTTGTCACAATTATATTATCAACATAAATGAGAACAAATATGGATATTCTTGACTTGTTATAGATAAATAACGAAGTGTCAGACTTTGAAGGAACAAAACCAAGTGTTTGCATCTTTTTACTGAGGCGAGAATACCATGCTCTTGGGGCCTGTTTCAGTCCATACAAGGCCTTGTCAAGTTTGCACACATGAAGTGGTGCCTGTGCATTTACAAACCCAGGAGGTTGTTTCATGTAAACATCTTCTTCTAGAACACCATGGAGGAACGCGTTCTGAACATCTAGCTGTTGTAGACTCCATCCCCTAGACACAACAATGGACAAGACAAGGCGTATGGTAGCAGCTTTAACAACTTGACTAAATGTGTCCTCATAGTCAATGCCATACCTTTGTTTAAAACCCTTTGCAACGAGTCTAGCTTTGTAACGGTCAATAGTTCCATCAGCTTTTCTTTTTATCCTAAAGACCCACTTACAGTCAATAAGATTTTTACCTTGTCTTGAAGGAACCAAGTGCCATGTTTTGTTTTTCCTTAGTGCCACAATTTCATCTTTCATTGCCTTTCTCCAATTAGCATCACCAAGAGCCTCTTCAAGAGTGTTGGCTTCTCCTGGTTCACCTGTTGAACATACCATCCCATATTTTGTAATATGTTTATAATCAATAGGTTTAATTACCCCTTGCTGTAGCCGTGTGCGACGTGGAGTAGTAGCAGGAGCCACTACAGAGAACCCCGGTGCAGAGGATCCCACGCCTGGATCAAGCTGATCCTCCCCCCGATCCCAAGGAGGATCCGGACGCAGCTCCAGAACCGGTGGTGTCGGCGATGGCAGTCGGGTCAGGATTTTCTGCGGTCGCCAGCTGTGACGCACGCGGCGAATCAGCCACAGAAGATCTGGGCCGAGCAGCGTCATCATTGCCTCGTGATTGCCTGGGCCCCGCCTCGACAGGGTCTGTCCCCGCTTCCATCAGGCGAGTCGCTGCCCGCCACTTGTAGACGATCGGTTGGGCCTCAAGCCGCGCGCGGCCCAGGCCAGCGCCGACCTGCCATCTGTTGGACGGCGATTGGCGCGCGCGAGGGGAGTCGCCGCGGCCCTCCAGGATCTGCCGCGTGGCTGACGCGGGTGGCTCGGCGCGCCCACCTCTAGCTGTCACAGTCGCACGCGCGCCTGCGCCTGTCGGGGCTGTCGCAGCAGATTCGCTGCAGGGCACCGACCCCGAGGCGGATTCGCTGCACGGCAGCTCCTGACCAGATCCCGAGGGGGATTTGCTCCCCAGTCCAGGACACATGAAATATGAATCCGCTGCACTATTTTCTTCACCATTTGCTATGATTTTTTCACTGCTTTTTCCTGCATCATCACAAGACTCATGAAGGCTATTAGTAGGGTTAGTCATATGATCATCACAATTAGTAATGCCCCCTTGATCATAGCCAGAGAGATGAGATGGTAAAAGCAAGATTTCCTTGCGTAGGAGAGCTCCGGCGTTAGGATGTAGATTCGCAAAGGGAAACTTGGTCTCATCGAACACGACATCGCGTGAGATGTAGACCCGTCCGGTGGAGATGTCAAGACACTTGACACCTTTGTGCTGGGCACTATAGCCAAGAAAAGCACATTGCTTTGATCTAAACATGAGCTTGCGATTATTGTACGGACGGAGATTTGGCCAACATGCACATCCAAAGACACGGAGAGATGTGTAGTCTGGTTTGACATGGAGAAGACATTCCATAGGTGTTTCATTATTGATGACACGGCTAGGTAGCATGTTGATGATGTGGACAGCTGTAAGAAACGCCTCGTCCCAAAACTTGAGGGGCATAGAAGCCCCTGCTAGAAGAGCCAAACCGACCTCAACTATGTGTCTATGCTTGCGTTCGGCCGACCCGTTTTGTTGGTGAGCGTGTGGGCATGATACATGGTTAGATATGCCTATGTTCTGGAAGAAGGAATTGAGTTTCTCGTATTCCCCTCCCCAATCGGATTGGACAGCTATAATTTTGCTGTCAAACTTCCTTTCAACGAGTGCTTAGAAGTTTTTAAAAACTTAAAACACATTGGACCTTTTCTTAAGAAGGTAGATCCATGAGAACTTGCTATAGTCATCGATAAAACTCACATAGTAGGTGTGTCTGCCAACAGAGGAGGGAGCAGGGCCCCACACATTAGAAAAGATCAATTGCAAAGGCTTAGTGGAGACACTAGTAGATATGGGTGTCGGGGAACATAGCAGAAATTCAAAATTTTCTACGCATCACCAAGATCAATCTATGGAGTTTACTAGCAACGAGAGGGAAGGAGTGCATCTACATACCCTTGTAGATCGCGAGCGGAAGCGTTCAAGAGAACGGGGTTGATGGAGTCGTACTCGTCGTGATCCAAATCACCGATGATCCTAGCGCCAAACGGACGGCACCTCCGCGTTCAACACACGTACGGAGCAGCGACGTCTCCTCCTTCTTGATCCAGGAAGGGGGGAGGAGAGGTTGATGGAGATCCAGCAGCACGACGGCGTGGTGGTGGAAGTAGCGGGATTCCAACAGGGCTTCGCCAAGCGCTGCGGGAGGAGGGAGATGTGTCACGGGAGGGAGAGGGAGGCGCCAGGGCTTAGATATTGCTGCCCTCCCTCCCCCCACTATATATAGGGCCAAGGGAGAGGGGGGGCGCAGCCTTGGCCCTTCCTCCAAGGAAGGGTGCGGCCAGGGAGGAGTCCATCCTCCCCAAGGCACCTTGGAGGTGCCTTCCCCCTTTAGGACTCTCCCTTTCCCTTATCTCTTGGCGCATGGGCCTCTTGGGGCTGGTGCCCTTGGCCCACATAGGCCAAGGCGCACACCCCTACAGCCCATGTGCCCCCCCGGGGCTGGTGGACCCCCGGACCCCTTTCGGCACTCCCGGTACAATACCGATAATGTGCGAAACTTTTCCGGCGACCAAAATAAGACTTCCCATATATAAATCTTTACCTCCGGACCATTCTGGAACTCCTCGTGACGTCCAGGATCTCATCCGGGACTCCGAACAACTTTTGGGTTACCGCATACTAATATCTCTACAACCCTAGCGTCACCGAACCTTAAGTGTGTAGACCCTACGGGTTCGGGAGACACGCAGACATGACCGAGACGACTCTCCGGTCAATAACCAACAGCGGGATCTGGATACCCATGTTGGCTCCCACATGTTCCTCGATGATCTCATCGGATGAACCACGATGTCGAGGATTCAATCAATCCCGTATACACTTCCCTTTGTCAATCGGTATGTTACTTGCCCGAGATTCGATCGTCGGTATCCCGATACCTTGTTCAATCTCGTTACCGGCAAGTCTCTTTACTCGTTCCGTAACACATCATCCCGTGATCAACTCCTTGGTCACATTGTGCACATTATGATGATGTCCTACCGAGTGGGCCCAGAGATACCTCTCCGTTTACACGGAGTGACAAATCCCAGTCTCGATTCGTGCCAACCCAACAAACACTTTCGGAGATACCTATAGTGCACCTTTATAGCCACCCAGTTACGTTGTGACGTTTGGTACACCCAAAGCATTCCTACGGTATCCAGGAGTTGCACAATCTCATGGTCTAAGGAAATGATACTTGACATTAGAAAAGCTCTTAGCAAACGAACTGCACGATCTTGTGCTAGGCTTAGGATTGGGTCTTGTCCATCACATCATTCTCCTAATGATGTGATCCCGTTATCAACGACATCCAATGTCCATGGTCAGGAAACCGTAACCATCTATTGATCAACGAGCTAGTCAACTAGAGGCTTACTAGGGACATGGTGTTGTCTATGTATCCACACATGTATCTGAGTTTCCTATCAATACAATTCTAGCATGGATAATAAACGATTATCATGAACAAGGAAATATAATAATAACCAATTTATTATTGCCTCTAGGGCATATTTCCAACAGTCTCCCACTTGCACTAGAGTCAATAATCTAGTTCACATCACCATGTGATTAACACTCAATGAGTTCTGGTTTGATCATGTTATGCTTGTGAGAGAGGTTATTAGTCAACGGGTCTGAACCTTTCAGATCCGTGTGTGCTTTACGAATATCTATGTCATCTTGTGGATGCTACCACGCGCTACTTGGAGCCATTTCAAATAACTGCTCTACTATACGAATCCGGTTTACTACTCAGAGTCATCCGGATTAGTGTCAAAGTTCGCATCGACGTAACCCTTTACGACGAACTCCTTTTCACCTCCATAATCGAGAAGATTCCTTAGTCCACTAGATACTAAGGATAAGTTCGACCGCTGTCATGTGATCCATTCCCGGATCACTATTGTACCCCTTGACCAACTCATGGCAAGGCACACTTCATGTGCGGTACACAGCATAGCATACTGTAGAGCCTACGTCTAAAGCATAGGGGACGACCTTCGTCCTTTCTCTCTCTTCTGCTGTGGTCAGGTCTTGAGTCTTACTCAATACTCACACCTTGTAACACAGCTAAGAACTCCTTCTTTGCTGATCTATTTTGAACTCTTTCAAAATCATGTCAAGGTGTGCGTTCTTTGAAAGTATCATCAGGCGTCTTGATCTATCTCTATAGATCTTGATGCCCAATATGTAAGCAGCTTTATCCAGGTCTTCCTTTGAAAAACTCCTTTCAAACAACCCTTTATGCTTTCTAGAAATTTTACATCATTTCGGATCAACAATATGTCATTCACATATACTTATCACAAATGTTGTAGCGCTCCCACTCACTTTATTGTAAATACAAGTTTCTAACAAACTTTGTATAAACCCAAAAACTTTGATCACTCCATCAAAGCGTATATTCTGACTCCGAGATGCTTGCTCTAGTCCATGGAAGGATCGCTGGAGCTAGCATACCTTTTAGCATCCTTAGGATCGACAAAACCTTTCTGATTGTATCACATACAACCTTTCCTTACAAAAACTGGTAAGGAAACTTGTTTTGACATCCATCTGCCAGATTTCATAAATGCAGCTAATGCTAACATGATTCCGACGGACTTAAGCATTGCTACGGATGACAAAATCTCATTGTAGTCAACTCCTTGAACTTGTGAAAATACTCTTTGCCACAAGTCGAGCTTCATAGACGGTAACATTACCGTCCATGTCTGTCTTCTTCTTAAAGATCCATTTATCTCAATGGCTTGCCGATCATCGGGCAAGCTCACCAAAGTCCATGCTTTGTTCTGATACATGGATCCTATCTCGGATTTCATGGCTTCTAACCATTTTCGGAATATGGGCCCACCATCGCTTCTCCATAGCTCGTAGGTTCAGTATTGTCTAACAACATGATATCTAAGACAGGATTACCGTACCACTCAGGAGTAGTACATATCCTTGTCGACCTACGAGGTTTGGTAGTGACTTGATCCGAAGTTTCATGATCACTATCATAAGCTTCCACTTCAATTGGTGTAGGTGCCACAGGAACAACTTCCTGTGCCCTGCTACACACTAGTTGAAGTGACGGTTCAATAACCTTATCAAGTCTCCACCATCCTCCCACTCAATTCTTTCGAGAGAAACTTTTCCTCGAGAAAGGACTCGTTTCTAGAAGCAATTACTTTTGCTTCCAGATCTGAAATAGGAGGTATACCCAACTGTTTTGGGTATTCTATGAAGATGCATTTATCCGCTTTGGGTTCGAGCTTATCAGCCTGAAACTTTTTCACATAAGCATCGCAGCCCCAAACTTTTAAGAAACGACAACTTAGGTTTCTCTAAACGGTGTCGTCTCAACGGAATTGCGTGGTGCCCCTTTTAAAGTGAATGCGGTTATCTCTAATGCCTAACCCATAAACGATAGTGGTAATTCGATAAGAGACATCATGGCATGCACCATATCCAATAGGGTGCAGTTATGATGTTCGGACACACCATCACACTATGGTGCTCCAAGCGGTATTAGTCGTGAAACAATTTCCACAATTTCTTAATTGTGTGCCAAACTCGTAACTTAGATACTCATCTCTATGATCATATCACAGAAATTTTATCCTCTTGTCACGACGATCTTCAACTTCACTCTGAAATTACTTGAACCTTTCAATAATTCAGACTTGTGTTTCATCAAGTAAATACACTCAGCATCTACTCAAATCATCTGTGAAGTAAGAACATAACGATATCCACTACATGCCTCAGCACTCATTGGATTGCATACATTAAATGTATTACTTCCAACAAGTTGCTCTCTTGTTCCATCTTACTGAAAACGAGGCCTTTCAGTCATCTTGCCCATGTGGTATGATTTGCATGTCTCAAGTGATTCAAAATCAAGTGAGTCCAAACGATCCATCTGCATGGAGTTTCTTCATACCAATAGACATGGTTCGCATGTCTCAATCTTTTCAAAAACGAGTGAGTCCAAAGATCCATCTACATGGAGCTTCTTCATGCGTTCTATACCAATATGACTCAAATGGCAGTGCCACAAGTATGTGGTATTACTATTTTATATCTTTTGGCACGAACATGTGTATCACTGCGATCGAGATTCATTTTAGGTGCAAGACCATTGAAGGTATTATTCAAATAAACAAAGTAACCATTATTCTCCTTAAATGAATAACCGTATTGTGATAAACATAATCCAATCATGTTTATGCTCAACGCAAACACCAAATAACAATTATTTGGGTTTAACACCAATCTCGATGGTAGAGGGAGCATGCGATGCTTGATCACATCAACCTTGGAAACACTTCCAACACATATCGTCATCTCACCTTTAGCTAGTCTCCGTTTATTCCGCAGCTTTTATTTCGAGTTACTAACACTTAGTAACCGAACCGGTATCTAATACCCTGGTGCTGCTAGGAGTACTAGTAAAGTACACATTCATATAATGTATATCCAATATACTTCTGTCGACCTTGCCTGCCTTCTCATCTACCAAGTATCTAGGGTAGTTCTGCTTCAGTGACTGTTCCCCTCATTACAGAAGCACTTAGTCTCGGGTTTGGGTTCAACCTTGGGATTCTTCACTAGAGCAGCAAATGATTTGCTGTTTCATGAAGTATCCCTTTTGCCCTTGCCCTTCTAGAAACTAGTGGTTTTACTAACCATCAACAATTGATGCTCCTTCTTGATTTCTACTTTCGTGGTGTCAAACATCGCGAGTTGCTCAAGGATCATCATGTCTATCCCTGATATGTTATAGTTCATCACGAAGCTCTAATAGCTTGGTGGCAGTGACTATGGAGAACCATCACTGTCTCATCTGGAAGATTAACTCCCATTCGATTCAAGCGATTATGGCACTCAGACAATCTGAGCACATGCTCAACGATTGAGCTTTTCTCCCTTAGTCTGCAGGCTTAAGAAACTTGTCAGAGGTCTCATACCTCTTGACGTGGGCACTAGTCTGAAATCCCAATTTCAGTCTTCGGAACATCTCATATGTCCTGCGACGTTTCAAAATGTCTTTGGTGCCACAATTCTAAACCGTTAGCATTACGCACTGAACTATCACGTAGTCATCAAAACGTGTATGTCAGATGTTTCGCAACATCTACAGACGACGCTGAGGTTCAGCACACCGAGCGGTGCATTAAGGACATAAGCCTTCTGTGCAGCAACGAGGACAATCCTCAGTTTACGGACCCAGTCCGCATAATTGCTACTACCAACTTTCAACTAAATTTTCTCTAGGAACATATCTTAAACAGTAGAACTAAGCGTAAGCTATGACATAATTTGCAAAGACCTTTTGACTATGTTCATGATAATTAAGTTCATCTGATTATTTAACTCCCACTCAGATAGACATCCCTCTAGTCATCTAAGTGATACATGATCCGAGTCAAACTAGGCCGTGTCCGATCATCACGTGAGACGGACTAGTCATCATCGGTGAACATTTCCATGTTGATCGCATCTACTATACGACTCATGTTTGACCTTTCGATCTCTTGTGTTCCGAGGCCATGTCTGTACATGCTAGGCTCGTCAAGTCAACCTAAGTGTTTCGCATGTGTTCCGAGGCCATGTCTGTACATGCTAGGCTCGTCAACACCCGTTGTATTCGAACGTTAGAATGTATCACACCCGATCATCACGTGGTGCTTTGAAACAACGAACCTTCGCAACGGTGCACAGTTAGGGGGAACACGTCTCTTGAAATTTTAGTGAGGGATCATCTTATTTATGCTACCGTCGTTCTAAGCAAATAAGATGTAAACATGATAAACATCACATGCAAATCATAAAGTGACATGATATGGTCAATATCATCTTGCGCCTTTTGATCTCCATCTTCGAGGCGCGGCATTATCACCTTCGTCACCGGCATGACACCATGATCTCCACCATCATGATCTCCATCATCGTGTCTTTATGAAGTTGTCTCGCCAACTATTACTTCTACTACTATGGTTAACGGTTAGCAATAAAGTAAAGTAATTACATGGCGTTTTTCATTGACACGCAGGTCATACAATAAATTAAGACAACTCCTATGGCTCCTGCCGGCTGTCATACTCATCGACATGCAAGTCGTGATTCCTATTACAAGAACATGATCAATATCATACATCACATATATCATTCATCACATCCTTTTGGCCATATCACATCACATAGCATACCCTCCAAAAACAAGTTAGACGTCCTCTAATTGTTGTTGCATGTTTTACGTGGCTGCTATGGGATTCTAGCAAGAACGTTTCTTACCTACGCAAAAGCCACAATGTGATATGCCAATTTCTATTTACCCTTCATAAGGACCCTTTTCATCGAATCCGATCCGACTAAAGTGGGAGAGACAGACACCCGCTAGCCACCTTATGCAACTAGTGCATGTCAGTCGGTGGAACCTGTCTCACGTAAGAGTACGTGTAAGGTCGGTCCGGGCCGCTTCATCCCACGATGCCGCCGAATCAAGATAAGACTAGTAACGGCAAGTAAATTGACAAAATCGACGCCCACAACTACTTTGTGTTCTACTCGTGCATAGAAACTACGCATAGACCTAGCTCATGATGCCACTGTTGGGGAACGTAGCAGAAATTCAAAATTTTCTACGCATCACCAAGATCAATCTATGGAGTTTACTAGCAACGAGAGGGAAGGAGTGCATCTACATACCCTTGTAGATCGCGAGCGGAAGCGTTCAAGAGAACGGGGTTGATGGAGTCGTACTCGTCGTGATCCAAATCACCGATGATCCTAGCGCCGAACGGACGGCACCTCCGCGTTCAACACACGTACGGAGCAGCGACGTCTCCTCCTTCTTGATCCAGGAAGGGGGGAGGAGAGGTTGATGGAGATCCAGCAGCACGACGGCGTGGTGGTGGAAGTAGCGGGATTCCAACAGGGCTTCGCCAAGCGCTGCGGGAGGAGGGAGATGTGTCACGGGAGGGAGAGGGAGGCGCCAGGGCTTAGATATTGCTGCCCTCCCTCCCCCCACTATATATAGGGCCAAGGGAGAGGGGGGCGCAGCCTTGGCCCTTCCTCCAAGGAAGGGTGCGGCCAGGGAGGAGTCCATCCTCCCCAAGGCACCTTGGAGGTGCCTTCCCCCTTTAGGACTCTCCCTTTCCCTTGTCTCTTGGCGCATGGGCCTCTTGGGGCTGGTGCCCTTGGCCCATATAGGCCAAGGCGCACACCCCTACAGCCCATGTGCCCCCCCGGGGCTGGTGGACCCCCGGACCCCTTTCGGCACTCCCGGTACAATACCGATAATGTGCGAAACTTTTCCGGTGACCAAAATAAGACTTCCCATATATAAATCTTTACCTCCGGACCATTCCGGAACTCCTCGTGACGTCCAGGATCTCATCCGGGACTCCGAACAACTTTTGGGTTACCGCATACTAATATCTCTACAACCCTAGCGTCACCGAACCTTAAGTGTGTAGACCCTACGGGTTCGGGAGACACGCAGACATGACCGAGACGACTCTCCGGTCAATAACCAACAGCGGGATCTGGATACCCATGTTGGCTCCCACATGTTCCTCGATGATCTCATCGGATGAACCACGATGTCGAGGATTCAATCAATCCCGTATACACTTCCCTTTGTCAATCGGTATGTTACTTGCCCGAGATTCGATCGTCGGTATCCCGATACCTTGTTCAATCTCGTTACCGGCAAGTCTCTTTACTCGTTCCGTAACACATCATCCCGTGATCAACTCCTTGGTCACATTGTGCACATTATGATGATGTCCTACCGAGTGGGCCCAGAGATACCTCTCCGTTTACACGGAGTGACAAATCCCAGTCTCGATTCGTGCCAACCCAACAAACACTTTCGGAGATACCTATAGTGCACCTTTATAGCCACCCAGTTACGTTGTGACGTTTGGTACACCCAAAGCATTCCTACGGTATCCAGGAGTTGCACAATCTCATGGTCTAAGGAAATGATACTTGACATTAGAAAAGCTCTTAGCAAACGAACTGCACGATCTTGTGCTAGGCTTAGGATTGGGTCTTGTCCATCACATCATTCTCCTAATGATGTGATCCCGTTATCAACGACATCCAATGTCCATGGTCAGGAAACCGTAACCATCTATTGATCAACGAGCTAGTCAACTAGAGGCTTACTAGGGACATGGTGTTGTCTATGTATCCACACATGTATCTGAGTTTCCTATCAATACAATTCTAGCATGGATAATAAACGATTATCATGAACAAGGAAATATAATAATAACCAATTTATTATTGCCTCTAGGGCATATTTCCAACAATGGGATATGGTAATTGATGACTTTTAGCACACTGACATGAATCACAAATAGTTTCAATATTTCGCTCACCAACAAACGGGAGCTTATTTTTCCTAAGTAACTTTTCAACTAAAGAAAAAGAGGCATGTCCTAGACGATCGTGCCATCGTGTGAACGAAAGCTTGATAGCACCATAAGCTTGTTTATTGAATCTTCTGAACTCCGGAATCAACGGGTAGAGCCCTCGAACGCATCTACCTCGATAGAGAACTTTCCTTGTTGCCTGATTCTTGATCAAAAAGAAATAGGGATGAAACTCGAGAAAAACATGATTGGACAGACAGAAGATTTTCGTGGGCACTAGGAACATGCAAGATTCTTTTGAGATGTATTTTTCGACTAGGGGTATTAAAAATTGAATGACCAATTTGACGTATACCCATACCTTCACCACTGGCCGTGTGGATTTGATCCTTGCCACGATATTTCTTCTTCATGGTGACCTTCTCAAGCTCGTTGGTGATGTGGTTTGTGGCGCCGCTGTCGACGTACCAGTTCGTGTCGATCCCATAGGAGCCATCGGCGGCCGCAACCACCTTTTCTTCATCTTGCGAGGAGTCACCATCATCTTCCTCGTAACGGTACCAACAGTCCTTCGCCGCGTGACCAGGCTTGCCACAAATTTGGCAGCGAGGTAAGTCCGGGCAAGATCTGTTGGAACCGCCGCCACGGCGCCCTTTTGAGCTGCCGGAGCGTCTGCCGCCACGAGCGTTGTTGGAGTAGCCGCCACCTCCGCCAGATCCGAACCTCCCCTTGCCACGAGAGGAGGCACGAGAGCGAGAGCCGCCACCGCGGCCTCTGGAGACGGAGTTTGCCGATGACTTGAAGCCGCCGCCGGAGCCGTGGTACTGCGCCATGCGCTGATCAAAGTTGCTAAGCATGGCAAAAAGTTCATCAAGCGTTACCGGAGTGACGCGGGCATCCAAGGCAGAGACAAGGGGCTGGTAGTTTTGGTCTAGCCCGTGGATGATGTAGGACATGAGCTCGTCGTCTTGAATGGGTTTGCCCGCCGCGACGAGCTCATCGGCGAGGCCCCTCATGGCGGCGAAGTAGGTGGCCACCGATTGATTGCCCTTCTGCGCGTTGATCAGCGCCGTGCGGATGTTGTTGACGCGGCTGAGTGACTGCGACGAGAACATGCTCACCAGCGCCACCCAGAGTTCCCTCGCCGTGGTGACCGCGGTCACCGTGACGAGCACCTCCTTGGAGAGGTTTTGGAGCAGGTATCCTAGGACCTGCTGGTCCTCCTTCACCCAAAGTGGATGGAGAGGATTTGGCCCCTTAGTTTCTTTCTGAGCAGCATCTTTGGTGGTGTGGGTTTTGGCCGGCTCGGTGGCCGTGCCGTCGACGTAGTGGAAGACGCCGGTGCCCCGTAGTTGCGGAGTGATCTGTGTCCGCCATAGGATGTAGTTGGTGCGGGAGAGTTTCTCCGTGACTCCACCGCTAAGCGTCGACTGGAAGGAGGAGGAGGTGGAGGAAGACATGGCTGCGCACGGAGATGGGATTGCTAGGGTTTAGTGGAAGAAGATTGCTCTGTATACGATGTACGACTTGCGATAAACGTCTTGCTTTTCCTGGCAGACGTGTTGCGTGTTATATAGATGGGTTGCGAGCCCAGATACGCGTACAAGTTGGTTAAGAGATTACATCTTGGAAAGGAAGAAAAGCTAGAGATAAGAGGAGATAAAAATTACAGGATACTTGTCTAACTAACTACTCTTCCAACGGTGATGATCTCCTTCTTGTACACGCCAAGATTACGTACGCAATATCATCATGTTTGACAGATATATGGTGCAGAACAGAGGTTTAGCTAGATGGAGTACTGTGCGGAGTTGATTCGAGTATAGTTTATGGAATAAAATTAAACAAAGATGGAGTGCACCTTCCAAATGGACCAATCACCTTGAGCACTTAGAGATAATATATTTTTAGAAGGGGCGTCGGACGGAGAAATGAGAGACGTAATTAAAAGATTTTTCATGACCGAGCTCTGCTCTCACGAATCGGGGGTCGCCTCTGGTACCATAAATCTGGTTGTCCTGCTAAGAAAACTAATCAAGCATAGTAGATCGCCTCTTTATGCTAATTTTGATGATTGTTCGGACGAGCACAGAGCAGTAAGCAACGAGATACACTTGTCCTAAAAAAAGGCAGATACTTGTCCAAAAAAAAGGGAAAAGGTGTTGCAACCAGACCAAAGATCAAATGATTTCGGAGTAAGCTGCTCCTACAAAACAAAATAAAAAGGTAATCAGGGGGGAGTTAGTTAAACCATAATAGAATTATGAAGGGACTTGTGGCATATGCACCTCAGTTTTTGTCAGACTCAGAGTCAGACTTCGAGTGAACACAACATGGGAAGAGGAGCCTTTCTAGAAACCTCTTTTCACTGGATTCTGCTTCTGGTGCTGATTCTGATTCCAGTTCAAATTTTGCTGATTCTGATTCCGCTAGTGTCATGGTTTTGTCACGACAGATGTCCTAGTGAAAGGACTTAATCGTGGAGCCATCGCGACGGGTTAGCTTAAAGGGGTTAAAGCGGACAAGGGACACAAGGAATTATACTGGTTCGGCCCCTTACGATGAAGGTAAAAGCCTACTCCAGTTGTGATGGTATTGCTAGGGTTTCGATGACCAGGGAGCGAATCCGCTTTGCCGGGCTCTCGAGTTGTTGTGTGTTGTCCCTAGACCGCCGCCGGCGTCCCTTTATATACATAGGTTGACGCCCGGCGGTTTACAGAATCCCGAGGCCGGTTCATAAACGTGCCCGGCTCGGTTTCTACCTTTCCTTGCCTTACAATATAAGTTACATATCATATGACGGTTTACATCTACGGGCCCTAATCGCCTTTGGGCCCTGGGCCTTCATGTTAGATCTCCTCCGTAAAGCGCCATCCCTTTTATCTTCATGGGCTTCAAACATGACTAACTCCTTGTGAACATAACCCGACCCCTCATGGCCGGTTTATACTTAATAGTAATATCCCCAACATTAGGCCCCAGATTGATTTGAACTTGTTCATGTCAATCTTCAACACTTAGAAAAATTCCTCCTTTTGCACCTTCGCATAGATCTTGTAAACCGTCGTGACGTCATCCTCCAGATTTGTAGTAAACCGCTGTGACGTCACCTGTTCATTAAAGCCGAAGATACCCTTTATTAATGAGTACCCAACAATCGAGGCGACAACCTTGTTATGTATCCATTTTTTTGGCTCCTCGATTCCCGCGCCAGTCGCTTATCTCTTTGCCTTATAAATAGGGTCGAGGATCCCTTTCTTTTTCCTCTTGTTGCCTCTTCATCTCTTCTTCCACCTCGCGACGCCTCTGCACCCGAGCACCGCCGCCGTCGTCGAGCTTCGCCTCTGCCTCACCGTCGGCCGCTGCATCAACCTGATCGCACCAGAAAAACGCGGCGCACCTCCGCTGCTTCAACAACTTCGGTAAATCGTTCCCACTCTCCTCTGTAGATCCACTTAGGGTTCACACGGGTTCATAGTGTTCTTCTCTTGTTCTTCGTCAGTTCATACACAGCAGACCTCAACTTTGATGCGTTCCGTGCGGTAGCTATAGTAGTCTTTATTTTGGCTATCAAACCATGCCTTCTATGTATAAAAACCGATCTGGACTTTTACGAACTGCTCCAGAACCAATCTTTTTAGGTCTAAATCTTTTTCTTTTCCTGACCTGTGGTAGATCCAAAATGCCAATGTGAACTTGTGAAACCTGTTTTTCCTCACTAAGTCATTTTTTGCCTCAGATCTATACCTTCCTCATCTGCGTAGGCGGTTTATCTTTTTAGAAAATAATCCGTCATAGGTCATTAGTCCCCTTGTAAACCGCCCGTTTACCATTTATAACAGCATCAGCCTCCGGTTTAACAATTTTGCATGCTTGAATTCCTTTTTCTTAACCTGTTGCGCTCTATGCTTTGTCAATCATGAATCGTAAATTGGCATTAATCTTTTCCAGCTCTTCACTTGCAATGGACAAACAATTTTATGCCTGTAACTGGGTCCATTCCCGGGTTACTGAAGAGCAACTGGATGGATGCGTCAGAACTGGCGCTTTACCGAAGCGAAGTGAAATCCAGTGGCGACTTCCCGGTCCAGAAAACCCTCCTACCCCAGAGATGGCGAAGTAGTAGTGTTTGTTGATCATATGAGCCGTGGCTTTAAACCGCCCGGGTCCAAGTTTTTCCGTGATGTGCTTGCCAACTTCCAGATCCATCCTCAAGACATTGGACCAAACTCTGTGTCCAATGTTTGCGACTTTCAAGTATTTTGTGAAGCATACCTGCAGGAGGAGCCAACTGTTGAGCTATTCCGGGACTTTTTCTATTTAAACCGCCGTACTGAGTTTGTAGACAGGCCCAATACCGAACTGGGCGGCGTTTCGATTCAGAAGAGAAAAGATGTCAGTTTTCCTCATGCCAAACTCCATAACCATCCTAAGGACTGTAACCAGACTTGGTTTTACTGTAAAGATACTTCTCCTGATGATGAGAATCCTCTGCCGGGTTACCGTCCTCACCGACTTACCAACACGCATCCATTTCCGCAACGGTTGACTACCAAAGAACGGGCTACATATGCACCACAACTTTCCAAGCTCAGGGCCTTTATGGCCAATGGTCTAACAGGAGTTGATTTTGTTCGCTACTGGATTTCATGGAGTATATTGCCTTTAAGCCGTCGCCCCAGTTTAATGTGCGAGTATACTGGTGACTCAAAAGACCCTCAACGTCATATTGATATTGAGCTGACAGAAGCTGAAGTTACTGAATCTGTGAAGAAGATACTGAATGAACCGGAGGCTGTCTGTAGCAGGACCGGGTTAAGTCCTTACTACACTTTGAATAAACCACCAGCTGTAAGCATTGCCTCATTCTTGCTTGTACTTAATATTCTTAACTGTGTAATCTCTTATAATTTTTGTCAATTCTCTTAACAGGGCGACCCATTTTGGAAGAAGAAACCTCAAGAAAAAACGGTGAAGACCCCTCGACCTAAGACGAAGGTGGTCAAGAGGCCTGCCAAGAAGAAGGCGGTTGAATCCACCGGGCTGAACCTCGACGAAGACCTTGATAATCCGGACTCAGAGGTAGAACTTGACTCTCTTGGTTCATTTTTCATACACCTCATTGACAATGATTATTATCAGGGTGACGCTGAAGGCAGCCAAGCTGATGACGCAGAGGTAATTACTCTTCCCTCCGGTTCAGACACTCCGTCAACACAGAAAATTCGTCAAACAATCCGGAAAATAAATTTTCTCACCCCTTGCTCACTTGGACCCAAAATTTCTTTTGAAGAAGCAGCAGCACGAAGCTCGCCGCACAACCCGGCACAGCGGCCAAGTAGTCACTTCGGCCGGTTTGCCGAACACTCCGGTTCGGAAACGTCGACCTGAGGTCTCACCCACTTCTAATACTTCTTATCCCAAGGCAGGTTATTTCTGGCAACCTCTTAATCCGTCCGATTCAAATTATCAGGGAATGCCTCATTCATCATCTGGCGAGTCGACGGCCACACAACTCCCTCCTCTTAAGACAGTTGCTGGGTAAGTATTTTAACTCAATCTTTTGACGCTTTATACTTGCATGCTATATTAACCATTGAATCTTTTTTCCTTTCAAAGCCAAGGCTAGACCCAGCAAGAAGGCTCGGGCGAATAAACCGTCTGACGACCATGTGGTTGTTGAACCGGAGAAAACTCCAGAACCGGAAGGTCCAAATGCTGACGCCATGTTTGATGAACCGCCCCCTCAAGATCATGATTTTGATGAACAAGTAGAAGTTGAAACAGCGGACCATGCTAATAAACCGACGAGCCCGGTCCGTACTGATGATGGACCGTCTAGTCCAGTTAAGGCTGCTAATATCCTGTCAACTCCAGTGAAGGCTACCGGTGACAAGGAAGATGATGTTATCATCACTGGCATTGGCCACACCTCCCCTGGCAACCCTGTTGCATTATCAAAGCATAGCACCAAGGAGGAACGTTCTGCTATGGGAAAAGGCAAATGGAGCACCGATTTATCAAGCTATGCTCACCTCAACGCGCAGGAACTCCATTCTGGGTTTTTAAACCGTCTGTACACAAACCGTGACTACGAAGCCGGTTTAGTGAATCTGATGAAGGAGCGTTATGAGGTAATTACATAACCTTTTCTCTCTTAAGACCAATTGTAAGTACCAACTCTAGTAGCCCCCAAGGGCCAATTTATGATGGCAAAAAACCGGGACTTTGTAATATCTCAACTCTGCATACTTATCCTCCAAGGGTCGGTTGATCCTTTTAAAAAAAATGAACCGGTACTTTAGCATTGTAATCCTGTAACTTTCGCCTGTGTAGTCCCCAAGGGTCGGTTTATCTTTCCAAGGTGAACCGGGACTTTAACCACTGTTACTTTGAGCAGATGTACATTAGCCCCCAAGTGCCAAGAATAATGCTTGTATTACACTTGGGACTTGAATTTTTTTTTCTGATAATGAAGCAAATAGGCATTAGCCCCCAAGTGCAAAGTGCATAACTTGTTATGTGCTTGGTACTTCAAATATATACGGCCCACTGATGATATGTCTTTCCTTTATAGGCTAAGCTGAGCAAAAAGGACACCCAAACCGCTGATCTTCAAGAGAACATTAAATCTCAGCAAGCGGAGGCTTCTAAAGCCAAGGAGGAACTGATCAATGTCTTAGCAGCCATGGAGAAGCTGAAGGAGACCTTTAAGAAGGAACGGGCGGATTGGGACACAGAGAAAGCCGCTTTAGCAAAGAGAGCCGAGGACGCAGAAGCAGCCCTTAAACCGGTGGTCGAAGAACTGACCGGTTTAAAGCGGCAAATAAACGCTATGACCTCTGTTCTATTTGGTAAGTATCCTCATCTAATGTTTTTCAATTCATTTTATCTCATCAGTTACCGGTTTACTGATGCTTGCAATGTCACAGGGACCCGCATTACCCATCTGGGCTCTGACATGCGGATGAAGCTGAAGGCTGCCTATACTTTGATAGAGCAGTTATATTCCGGAGCCAAACGTGCTATTTGCACCGCTGCTCATAACAAGCCTCCTCCAACGTTAATAAAAGAAACTATTGAGAAACTGTCAATGTTGCCTGCCCAGTTGGATGAACTTAAAAGATCAGCTGCAAGGTCAGGCGCGCTAACTGCGCTAATCCGGGCCAAGGCATGGATTCCAGATCTCGAACCGTCAGATATTGGCAAAGGCTATCCTGGCGTGAAGGAAGACGGTTCAGAATTTAACAATGATGATCTCCGAAGGATGACAAGGGAAATGCGACCTTTAGCGAGCAAATTGGCAGAAGAAATAGATCTCTCTCATTATCAGCCGGTTTATGATGCTGATCAGAAAAGATATCCTGCGCCAACACATGATGTAGAAGATCTTGTTCCGCCAATTCGCAAGCACACTTATGCCCCTGACATTGATCCTTCCAACCTTATAAGTGAAGAAGCCGTGTTCCAAGCCTTAACTGGAATCGATTGGGCAACCATTGATTTCCAGCCACTGGGTAGGGAGGAGGAAGATGCACGGACGCAAGATGATCCCCAATCTTCAAGTCGTCCTGGTGATGAATCCTAAACCGGAGGCCGGTTTAACCTGTCGCAGCCTACCACTCTTGCTGAAACAATTATTCTGTGTGGGCAAGAAAGCGCCTTGTAATAGGCTAGTTCAAACACTTGTCTGTTATGCCATCGAGCATACTTATTTTGCTTGATACTGATAACTCGCCATGCTTTTGGGATCTATTATATGTATAATCCGCAGTGGCTGTATTTTAACTTGTTCCTGCATACAAGAGATTGAAAGTGTCCGGGCAGTTTACCGTTGGACGGGTCATGATGCCCAAATATATAGCCGAGGTGTAGAGCCAAGGCTGTATTTAAAAACAACCAGATATAAATAGATGATACCTGTTACATTGAATCACCTCATGGGTTGACCAATCTGTTGTTATAATAAGGGTGATAACACCAATCTGGAGTATTGATGACTCCTTCCATGTTTCCCGGTTTACGATAAAACCGTACCGAGTTATGATAAACACTGGTTTATCCATATAATACTGGTGACTTGTAGTCAAAACCAGACTAGATCAATAAGTGCCGGATTATAACTGATCATGTACTAACAACTTAACATTGATAGCCACGCCGGGTTTTAATAAACGCCGGTTTATCAGAAGATATTTATGAATCTTATCAAAGGAGAAAAAACTTTGCAAATAAAAAACATAAGAAAAATATGCAAGGCTTTTCATGGGCTGCCAGGCCCTAGATCGAAGCTTTTCATGGGCTGCCAGGCCACTGAGTTAAACCATTTTTCAAAGCCTTTTAAGATGGACCTCAATCTTTAACCAATCATCGTTTTAACTTTGACAAGTTCAGGGTCTATGAGATTGACTTGTCAAACGTTCGACGGGTCATACCAGGTTTACCTGGACAGAGTGGCTTACTTAAAAAGGCAGGATAACCCGGGGTTTTAGGTGAATACACCTGGCTTGATAGCCTATTGCAAGGGTGCAAACTCTTTGTTCTTTGAGAAGCAAAGAGCCCCCAAGCAATATTTGAGCTGTGCTCAGTGGGTGCCTATGTTTGAGTTGTGCTTTTGCAAAAGACTCTCTTTGGTCCCATATACTTTCCTTTTGGCCTTAAGCCTATCAAGAGGTGTACCTATGGTTCGAATACAACCAAGCCCCCTAGTGATTTCCCTTTGGCTTTAAGCCGATCAAGAGGCGTAGCTATGGTTCGAATACGACCAAGCCCCCTAGTGATTTCCTTTTATATGTGTGTGGCTTTATAAGCCGGATCTGTAGAACTCTGCTTTATAAACAGAAGCCCCCATGAAAACACGCATGATGTAAAAACAATAGACACCCCGCTTTAGCTGAGGCTCCGGTTTATTATATTGATCATAATATATACATTGTCATAATTATGTACATAAGAAGAGCATGTGGCTCAAGTATAGTAAGGCCGAAGATGAGCTATATTCCACGGCCGCTGGGTCTCCTCCTCCGATTTACGTGAGTCTTTGTGCTCTCGAACATCGATAAGGTAGTATGATCCATTGTGCAATTTTTTGCTGACCACAAAAGGTCCTTCCCAAGGTGGGGATAACTTGTGCATATCAGTCTGATCCTCGATGAGCCGGAGCACCAGATCGCCTTCTTGAAAAGTTCTAGTTTTAACCCGGCGGCTGTGATAACGTCGCAGATCTTGTTGATAAATCGCTGAACGTGCCGCTGCAAGATCACGCTCCTCATCTAACAGGTCCAATGAGTCCTGATGTGCTTTCTCATTATCAGCTTCAACATAAGCTGCCACACGGGGCGAATCATGACGGATGTCACTAGGGAGAACCGCCTCTGCTCCGTAAACCATGAAGAAAGGTGTGTAACCCGTAGATCTGTTCGGTGTGGTGTTGATACTCCATAACACGGAAGGTAATTCCTCCACCCAACAACCCGGCGTCCGCTTTAAAGGAACCATAAGCCGGGGTTTGATACCTCTCAAAATCTCTTGATTGGCCCTCTCTGCTTGACCATTAGATTGGGGGTGAGCCACTGATGACACGTCAAGCCGGATGTGCTCACGTTGACAAAATTCTTCCATAGCACCCTTGGACAGATTAGTACCATTATCAGTTATAATGCTGTGTGGAAAACCAAACCGGAAGATCACCTTTTTGATGAATTGAACCGCCGTGGCCGCATCACACTTACTGACTGGTTTTGCCTCTACCCACTTGGTAAACTTATCAACCGCCACCAGCAGGTGGGTCTTCTTGTCCTTGGACCTCTTAAAGGGTCCAACCATATCTAGCCCCCAAGTTGCAAACGGCCAAGTGATTGGAATCATCCTTAATTCTTGAGCCGGAACATGAGCGCGGCGTGCAAACTTCTGACAACCGTCACACCTCTTTACCAAATCCTCAGCATCAGCATGAGCCGTCAACCAATAGAAGCCGTGACGAAAGGCCTTAGCCACCAAGGATTTTGAACCGGCGTGGTGACCACAATCTCCTTCGTGGATCTCATGCAAAATCTCACAACCTTCTTGAGGAGACACACAACGCTAAAACACCCCTGTTATGCTGCAATGATGCAGCTCCCCATTGACAATGGTCATTGACTTGGATCGCCGGATTATCTGCCGGGCCAAAGTTTCATCGTCTGGTAACTTGCCCCGGTTCATGTACGCCAGGTATGGGACCGTCCAATCCGGAATAACGTGAAGAGCCTCCACCAATCGAGCCTCCGGGTCAGGCACAGCCAAATCCTCCTCCGTAGGTATCTTGACTGACGGATTATGCAGCACATCTAGGAAGGTATTGGGTGGCACCGGTTTACGTTGAGAGCCTAAGCGACTTAAAGCATCTGCCGCTTCATTCTTTTGCCGGTCTATATGGTCAACCTGATAACCCTTGAAATAACCAGCCACTGTGTCCACCTCTCGTCTATACGCCGCCATGAGTGGATCCTTGGAATCCCAAGTGCCAGACACCTGTTGAGCCACCAGGTCCGAGTCACCAAAGCACTTAACCCGGCTTAAATTCATCTCCTTAGCCATCCGAAGACCATGGAGCAAGGCCTCATACTCAGCTGCATTGTTAGTGCAAGGGAACATTAAACGGAGAACATAACAAAACTTATCACCTCGTGGGGAAGTTAATATGACTCCAGCCCCCGAGCCCTCCAATTGTCTGGACCCATCGAAATGAATAGTCCAATACGTGTTGTCTGGCTTTTCCTCCGGTGCCTGCAACTCTGTCCAATCATTGATGAAGTCCACAAGTGCTTGGGATTTGCTTGCTGTGCGAGGCGTATATTTTAACCCGTGAGGTCCAAGCTCAATAGCCCATTTGGCAATCCGGCCAGTTGCTTCTCTGTTTTGGATAATATCTCTGTGATAGGATGACCCTGAAAATAATACTTGAGCTTCCGGCTTGCCATGAAAACCCCATACACCAGCTTCTGCCAATGTGGGTATCTCTATTTGGACTCAATAAGCACCTCGCTGATATAATAAACCGACCGTTGAACCAGATACTCTTTTCCGGCCTCCTTGCGCTCCACAACAATAGCCACACTAACAGCCCGGGCATCAGCAGCCACATATAGCAATAAGGGCTCTTTATCGCCCGGAGCTGCAAGGACAGGTGGCTTAGCTAACTATCTCTTCAAGTCCTCAAACGCTTTATCAGTAGCATCACGCCAGACGAAGTGATCCGTCTTCTTTAGCATCTGATACAAAGGGATAGCCTTCTCCCCAAGGCGACTGATAAACCGGCTTAAGGCTGCAATCCGGCCCGCCAAACGCTGAACATCGTTGATACACGCCGGTTTAGCCAAAGATGTGATAGCTATGATCTTCTCCGGATTAGCTTCAATGCCCCTGTTAGACACCAGAAAACCCAAGAGCTTGCCTGCCGGTACACCAAACACACATTTGGCCAGATTAAGCATCATCCTATAAACCCGGAGGTTATCAAAAGTTTCCTTCAAGTCATCTATCAATGTTTCCTCTTTTCTGGATTTCACCACAATATCATCCACATAAGCATGAACATTGCGCCCAATCTGTTTATGAAGACAATTCTGGACACAGCGCTGATAAGTCGCCTGGGCACTCTTGAGCCCAAAAGGCATAGATACATAGCAGAAGGCTCCAAAGGGAGTTATGAAAGCTGTCTTCTCCTGGTCCTTAACTGCCATTTTGATCTGATGGTAACCAGAATAAGCATCCAGAAAACACAAACGGTCACAACCTGCCGTAGCATCAATAATTTGATCGATACGAGGGAGAGCAAAGGGATCAGCTGGACAGGCCTTGTTTAAATCTATGTAATCCATACACATACGCCAAGTGTCGTTTTTCTTAAGTACCAGCACCGGATTAGCTAGCCACTCAGGGTGAAAGACCTCCACAATAAACCCTGCTGCCAAAAGCCGGGCTACCTCCTCGCCAATAGCCTTACGCCTCTCCTCGTTGAAGCGGCGAAGAAACTGCCTGACCGGTTTAAACTTAGGATCTATATTAAGAGTGTGCTCAGCGAGTTCCCTCGGTACACCTGGCATGTCAGAAGGCTTCCATGCAAAGATGTCCCGGTTCCCACGGATGAACTCGATGAGCGCGCTTTCCTATTTCGGATCAAGGTTAGCGCTGATGCTGAACTGCCTGGATGAATCGCCAGGAACAAAGTCAACCAGTTTAGTCTCCTCAGCCGATTTAAATTTCAGCGCCGGATCATGCTGTGTAGTTGGCTTTTTCAGAGAAGTCATATCTGTCGGATCAACATTGTCCTTATAAAACTTCAGCTCCTCAGTGGCACAAACCGACTCAGCATAAGCCGCATCACCCTCTTCACATTCCAAAGCAATCTTCCGGCTCCCATGCACTGTGATGGTCCCCTTATGACCCAGTATCTTAAGCTACAGATAAACATAACAAGGCCGTGCCATGAACTTAGCATAAGCCGGCCGTCCGAACAGGGCATGATATGGACTCTTGATTTTCACCACTTCAAAAGTCAACATTTCTGATCTTGAATCATGATCATCTCCAAAAGCAACCTCTAGAGCTATCTTGCCAACTGGGTATGCCGATTTACCAGGCACCACACCATGAAAAACGATGTTCGACGGTTTAAGATTCTTATCTGTCAACCCCATGCGACAGAAGGTTTCATAGTAAAGGATATTGATACTGCTTCCTCCATCCATAAGCACCTTGGTGAACTTATACCCCCCCAACCTGAGGTGCCACCACCAAGGCCAGATGACCCGGATTATCAACCCGGGGTGGATGATCCTCTCGACTCCACAAAATGGGCTGTTCAGACCAGCGCAGATAACGAGGTACCGCCGGTTCAACGGATTTCACGACCCTTTTATGAAGCTTCTGATCGCGCTTACATAAGCTAGTGGTGAAGACATGGTACTGCCCACTATTCAACTGCTTCGGATTGCTCTGATAACCCGATTGCTACTGCTGTTGATTCCCTTGATGGTTATAACCTCCCTGGTTGCCCTGACTGCTTTAATTGCCATGTCCGGTTTGGTTGCCTTGGAATCCTGAACCGGAACTGCCACCATCGTAACCCGGCCCATGGAAACCGCCTCCTGAACCGCCGGGCGGTCCATGGTCATATTGAAAGAGATTTGAATTTTTGAACTCCCGCATAATGAAGCAATCCTTCCAAAGATGCGTAGCTGGCCCTTTCCTTCGACCCGTGCTTTGGGCAAGGTTGATTTAACAGGCGCTCTAGATTGGGGCCTGACCCTCCACCCCGCTGGGGCGGTTTACCCTTACGCCGCTGACCGTTATCCTGGGTGTTGGTGTTAGCCACAAAGTCCAAGCTATTATCCGCCTTGCGTTTACCATTGTTCCCATGACCTGCCGGGTTATGCTGCTGCCCTTTGGTGCTGCCGCTCTTCTTTCCCTTCCCTGTCTTGTCATCATCAGACTCGGGGTCCTTGGTACTATCAGAGTCGGCATACTTCACCAGAGCCGCCATAAGTGTTCCCATGTCATTGCAATGGCGTTTGAGCCGTCCCAACTTCAGCTTCAGAGGTGCAAACCGGCAATTGCCTTCCAATGTTAAAACTGTTGTGTCAGCGTTGATGCGGTCTGATGAATGCAAAATCTCCGAAACCCGGCGCACCCAGCGGGTTGTTGATTCTCCTTCCTCCTGGACACAGGCAGCTAAATCCACGATTGACATGGGCTGCTTGCACGTATCCTTGAAATTCTGGATGAACCGGGCCCTTAACTCGGCCCACGACCCAATGGAGTTGGCCGGCAGGTTTTTCAACCATGTGCGAGTTGTTCCCTCCAACATCATGGTAAAGTATTTGGCACACGCCGCCTCGTCCACATCCAGCATCTCCATTGCCATCTCATAGCTTTCCACCCATGACTCAGGGGATAAATCGGCAGTGTAATTCGGCACCTTGCGCGGGCCTTTGAAATCCTTGGATAGCCGTACATTGCGTAGTGCTGGGACGAGACATGGTACCCCCAAAGAACTGGAGGTAACCCCTGGTTCCACCGACGTTGTTGGACGAACCGGAGTGAGTTAGCGGGCCTCATGTTGTGCCGCTAACTCGGCCTCTCGACGTGCCCTAGAGCGGTCCACTACATCCTGAGCATTGACACCGCCACCCGTCGGGTTATGCCCTCGCGGCGGGTTACGGTGTCGCGCACTGCTTGACACAGCCGGTTCATCAATATGCCTGCTGTAGCTCCGGCTCAGGCAGGGAGTAGAATGAATCCTTTCGCGGCTGTATGAATAAGCCTGCTGCTGAGTCAAGGCCGTTTGAAGGAGCTCCCTAGCCCGTCGTGTTTCAACTGCTACTGGGGACTCACCATCAATCGGGAGGGCTGCCAATCGTGAAGCGGCGGCAACGATGTTATCCAACGGGTTAGAGTAATGACCGGGAGGCGTTGAGACGTGCCGTGATGGGGCATCGTTCTGACAAGGCTGAGGGGGTGGATCCATCGCGCGCGGCTGAACTGGTGCCCCGGTCCCAGGCGCCTCCGTCCGGTTTACCACTGGCTGGTTGCTGGTGACTGCTCCTGGCATGTTAAAGAGATTTCTCGCCTCAAAAACCGGCGGAAGGTGCGACCGGTATCTTCTCCTCATGACATCATCTGACGCACTCTGATCCAGCATAAGCCGGTAAGCCTGAGCCTCTAACTCGGCCCGCTCTGTAGCCATCCTGGTGTTTTCTGCCACCAGGTCCGCTTTAGCCTGAGTTATATGATCCTTCACCTTTGCAACTTCCGCGTTATGCCGATCCTGATCTGTCGGGTTGACCACAGCCGTCAGCAATGTTGCCAACGCGTCAAATAAATCGGACAATGTAACATCCCAAATTTCCCATTTGGAATGTTTTACAATTGTAGCTAAGCATCTATGCATATTGCTTGAATTGAGTGACATTTGAATTATTTCAGAGGCTTTTGAGTTTGTTGGAATTTGGATTCAAATTGGCAGTTGAATTTATTTCAAACCATGCCTGACAAATACTTGAGCAAAAGTATGAGAGGAGTAAACATGACACTCCAAAAATGTCAGAAGAAAAATATTGCCAAAAAGTTTGAATTTAAATTTGAATTTTATTTGGGATTTCCAGAAAATTGTTTTTTTTTAGTTTGAGTTTTACCACTGAAAAATGTCCACGTTGTAGGATTAATTCCCCTGAGAATTTTGATATATATATATATGTCCTATATAAAAATAATATATTTTTTTTCTTTCTCTCTAATTCAAAAAAAAAAAGAAAAAAAAGCCCCAGGCGCCAGCCAGCGCCGAGCGCAGCCCACCAGCGGGCCAGGCGCAGGCCACCGACGCCCGAGCCGGCCTGCCCCAGCGCCCGATGCCCGAACCCCCTCGCCCTCGCTCGCCCGTTCGCTCCCCTCTCTCTCCCCCTCACTGACCCGCAGGGCCCGCCCTCTCTCTTTCCCCTCACCCACGCTATGCCGCGCCAGAGCGCGTTCGCCGCCGCCGCCGCCTCCGAGTTCCACGGGATCGCGCTCGGAAGTCGCCCCCTCCTCCAAGTTGATGTCCTATAAATACCTATGCCTCTCCTCTCTCGATCCCCCTAAAACCCTAAGCTCAACCCCGCCCGTAGCTCGCGCCCTCTCCGTTCGCATCTCGTCGCCGCCACCTCGGTTCACCGCCACTTTCGCCGCCGGTGAGCACCCCCTGCCCTCCCCTACTACTCCACCGGAACCGCAGCTTCCACGCGCACCCCCCTGACACCATCTACCAGCCCAGGAGCCCCCGAAGCCGTCGCCCCTGACCTCGTTCGCCGCCCGCCGGAGCTGCAGAGCACCGGGCTCTGCACCGCCTCGTCCCCGCCGCTCCAGTCGCCCCCGAGCTCCACCGAGACCACCCTCGACCTCGCCACGCCCCGCCGCATCTCCCCGACGTCGCCGCCGCCGCCCAGGACCACCGGAGCAGCCGTGCCGTCCACGCCCGAGCCGCCGTTGTCCGTCGCCGTCGTCGCCACACTGTAAGTCGCCGGAGCCGCCCTCCACCGTTCGATTTGCAATCTACGGAGTAGATTAGAAGGAGTGAAGGGTTAGGTTTATTTGTTTAGATCGGTTTTAGTTTCGGTTTAGATCGGTTTATTTTATGTTGTGGTTTAGTTGGACCGGCCGACTGGTTTATTTCTGTTAGCCCGTGGACGCGTTGGATTATTAAACGCTTAGGCGCTGTTTAGTTTTAGAACGCTCACTGTTTCGGCCCGTTAGCGCGTTAGTTTTATTTTCGTTTTATTTTCGTTTCTGTTTTAAAACAGAATAGTTCCAATCTTGAAAAATCTATATCTTTTAGGTTATTTATTATTTTTAGTTGATTCTTTTTTTGTTAGTTTGCAAATTTGTTGTAGTTTCTGTAGAAAATAGGTTTAGCCATGTTTAAATTATTAGAAATAGTTTTATATTAGATTTAGACAGATTAGTTTTTCTACCATAAATTGAGTTAGGATTATTATTTTTTAGTGATTCTTTTTTCTACTGCTTAGTTTTGACCATGCCTAGCAGTAGGAACTTGTTTTGGTATTTTAGATTTAATAAACAATTAGTTTTATGTCAAAATCAAGTTTTTCTTGTTTATTTAGCTAGCTACTGTTTTCCTACTGTTCTAGTTAGTAAATAATTTTATTTTTGTTATGTTATAGTTTATTTTAGATTAGTTTCTGTAGCTACAGAGGATGAACTTTTATTTACAGTAGAATAAAAATTTTATTTTATTTTCTTTGCTAGCATTGTTTTAGGCATAATAGGAGTTCTATAATAGCTTTTGATGTGATTCTTTTTGCTCCTAGTTTGTATGATGTTTTTCCTTCTGTTAGTTAGCAAAACCAATGCTTAGGTTCTGTTAAGAAAGGTTTTAGTTGTGTAAAACTATTTCTTAGTTGTTGCTTGATATGATGAAAACCTTGATTTGTTTTCTCCGAGTTTTTCCTTGGTTTTGGTTTGAGTACGTGGGTGTTTTACTTCAACTTGCTGTTATGTTATATTGTGCTATTGTTTGACTCGGTAGAATTTCCAGAGTGCGAAGCCTGCTATTACGAGTCGCTAGCTTTCGAAGACCGTCAGCCAGGCAAGTCATTTGATCATGTTTTTACAATACCTATGATTTTATTGCATTAGAGTTATACCTCCCAACCATGCATGCAGTAGGAGAATTTTGTTAAGTTATGTTCTTGAGTAGTATCATGAGGTAGGATGAACCCTTCTCCCTTGTTACCAATGCCCGGGACGATGTAGTTTATTTTGCTATGCTCGTAGACGGGGTTGGTTGAGTGATTCATAAGGGAGATGCGAGAGTCAAGATGATGAAAACCCCATGACATCAAGCTCAAGATGGACTTCAAAATTCACTACTGGGTGGAGGACGGTTGACGGGCACCCTGGAGAAACCAGCGGATGGCCGGGATGCATGGAGAAGCGCCATGACATCTTGCGGAAAGCTTCACCCAGCCACGAAGAGACGGATGGATACCCCATTGACCGGAAGCTTACCTGTGCAGCCGCAAGCCATTATGGGCTCTGGCTTGGTTGACCCTAGGCGTGACTCTGGCCGGACGGTGCTACGAGATGTAGAAGAACGGTAGGATTGGATGGGCACCGGCAGTGGCCCAGAGGAACTCTTCGGAAGACCCTGTTTCGTTCGTCCCGTCTTCAAACACCAGGCAGTGCGAAGACTTAAAAGGAGGGAACGATTCTTGCGGGTAAAGTGCACAAACCTCTGCAGAGTAACAACCTAATCGATTAGCCGTGTCCCCGGTTACGGACAAATGAGCCTCTGGAATTGGAGTATTTCGGATATCTCAACACTGAACTTAATAAATTAATTGAGGGGGTTATTTAATAATTGGGAACGAGACATTGGTTGGCGGAACCATCTCAATAACTACCAACAATTTTATAGTAATTGCAAACAAGTCCTTGTTGTAGGGAAAAACCGGCTTTTTTGCAAAACTATGAAACTTGGAGCCCCACAGCCAAATTGCATATAGTATTAGTAGTTTTATTGTTGTTCTCTCTTCATGACTTGCCGGCATATTCAAAATGCTGACCTACACGGCTGCAACGTCTTATGTTGCAGAGGAGTTTTCCGACCAGGAGTGAGGCTACGATCCACGCTTGGCGATTGCCCTTTGGAGTCGGATGGACTCGCTATTCGTCTACGCTTCCGCAGCTTTATTTAGTTTATTTCTCATGAGTTGGCCTTCGGCCGAATTTATTATGATGTAATAAAGACTCGGTATGAGAATCGTGTAATAAATTCAGGTGTGATTGAACTTTGAATCTTTGCATCAATGTACTGTGTGTGCCAGCATGATCTTGGGATGGTACAGCTACACAGAGACTTGACCGATTTCGGGTCGGGTCGTTACAGACAAAACTTGAGCCGGCGGCGGTGCAGACCCTCCTGCCCCAGCTGGTGTTGCCGCTACTGAACTAGAGATCATTGCTGCTACGGTAGAAGAGTGTTGCGCTGATTGTGTACCGGCCATGAAGACCGCGACCCGACTCGGCGGATCAAGGGGGTCCGGAATACTATCGCCATCGAAACCACCACTAATCCGGCCATCCTGCAGCTGATACAGTGACTCGGTTTCTCCGGTTGAAGACTCGTCATCAGAGTAGACAACGGTTTCGCCACCAGATGCCGATCTATCCTCATATTCCGCTCCATGGATGACACCTATGAAGGCGCGCTTCACGACGGGCAGAACTTGGGCAAATCTTGCATGCTGAGCCGTTTCGATGATGTCGGTGCAGATGTCCGGCTCAGGGCCTGGTTCGCCGATCTTGCCGATGAAGACGTGAATTCCGTCAAAGGGGACCCGGTACCCGTACTCAATTTTGCCGGCCTCGGGGCTCCATCCTGCATCGTCGATGTAGAGCTTGCCGCGACGACTCTTAGTCATCCGGCCCACAGCGTATCCCTTGAGTCCTTCGAAGCTGCCCTTCAAGAACTCAAAACCATCGTGCGATGGCCCCACGGTGGGCGCCAACTGTCGTGGTTTTGTCACGGCAGATGTCCTAGTGAAAGGACTTAATCGTGGAGCCATCGCGACGGCTTAGCTTAAAGGGGTTAAAGCGGACAAGGGACGCAAGGAATTATACTGGTTCGGCCCCTTACAATGAAGGTAAAAGCCTACTCCAGTTGTGATGGAATTGCTAGGGTTTCGATGACCAGGGAGCGAATCCGCTTTGCCTGGCTCTCGAGTTGTTGTGTGTTGTCCCTAAACCGCCGCCGGATCGTCCCTTTATATACACAGGTTGACGCCCGCGGTTTACAGAATCCCGAGGCCGGTTCATAAACGTGCCCGGCTCGGTTTCTACCTTTCCTTGCCTTACCATATAAGTTACATATCATATGGCGGTTTACATCTACTGGCCCTAATCGCCTTTGGGCCCTGGGCCTTCATGTTAGATCTCCTCCGTAAAGCGCCATCCCTTTTATCTTCATGGGCTTCAAACATGACTAACTCCTTGTGAACATAACCCGGCCCCTCATGGCCGGTTTATACTTAATAGTAATATCCCCAACAGCTGGGATGTGTTTATCTGGGATAGGGACCAAGTGGTGGAAATAATCCCCACCTTCTCTGCATCGTCTTTGCAACTCAGGGCAACTAGATATGCACAGTTTGTCAAGGGCTGGCAACCGCTGAAGGAGACCGTTCGGGAATTCCTCCATCGCTGGACAATGATAGATATCCAATGTCCGAAGAGAAGTGAGGCCATCCATCCCGTCAGGCAACCCTTTCAGGCTCCTGCAGTCATGCACCAGTAGGTCGCTCAGCTTTGCCAGATCTCCAAGGTTTGAAGGCAGCGCCACCAAACCTCCAAAGCATTGAATCCACAAAATTTCAAGGGATGTAGGCAACCTTGGAATATCCCGTAAACACTCCACCTCCAAGTAATATCCCGCTAAATTCAGGTCTTTGAGAACGGGGCTATGTGGAAAACTTGCAAGCATAGGGCAGCAGTGGATTGCTAGCTTCTCAAGCACCGGGAATATTATTGAGCTATCAATGGCCACACCCGCACTGTTTTCTGCCCATCCCTCTAGACTAGGTAGGTGTTCCAAGACCATCTCCTTCAACTCCGGGAAAATCTGTAGAGGGGTACTGCATCCTCCACCTTCTATGCAAAGGTTATCACACAATGTCTTCAGTTTATCCATGTTGTTCAAGTGTAAGAACTCCAGTGAGGGTGAGAGCCATACTACAGGTATATTCTTACACCTTGTCAAGTTGGAAATGGTGAGTTTTCTTAAGCACTGAAACATCTGACGGTCTCTCATCCATGGCATTTCTGGGCCACCGTATCCGTACAACACAAAAATTTGGATCTTGCTATGAGGTTCTAGATGCTGGAACACTTCTTCCTCATTACATGCCTCATTTTCAGTCCTGTCAAATCTTTCAAGGCCCCAACAGAACAACAACTCACTCAGATATTGCTTCTGCTTGAGATTGGCTTCTTTTGCATGGTTTACACTCTTTATTTTTCTCAAGCTGTACAGTTCCAACCTGTTGCTAAGGTATCGCAGGTCTTTGAGCTCCTCAATACCACAACCATCTCTCGTATCCACAATAAATCTTGTTAGTGTGCGAAGGTTGTTCAGCTGACCAATGTTTCGAGGCATCCGCTCCAGATTAGAACATCCATAAAGATAAACATGTATGAGCTTTCTCAGCTCATCACCATGTCTTCTGGAAACTGCCGTAGCCCCTTGCAATGATTGAGCCTCAAAGTTTGCATGTTGTACAATAGACATATTGAATCGAGCAATGTAGAATTGGCGCTGCAATATGAGAGGTCAAGGCACCGTAAATGTTTTGCATTTACGGCTTTCAGACTGGTGCTAGAACCGTGCCAATGCAATGCCCGTAATGATACATGTGGCAGTCGTTTAAAATCCTGCTGCATCCATGAAAGAGCTAACAAAGTGTGGAGAGATGTTTTGCCATCAAACAACCTGGAAGTCTTTTCCAATTCAACCCCTTTTGGTAATTGCAGATGACATACATTGTTTACCAATACTTTCTGTTCAATCAATTCTTCTATGGTGGCACATTCATTGCTAACATCTTTGGCTAAGTCATGCATTTTACATACAATTGTCCCATATGCATGGCCAGCAGATCTGACTGTAGCTTTCTTCATATCTTGTAGGAAGGACCTCCAAAGCAATTCATGAAAAATGAATTCTCCTTTTTGTGCTAAATCCATCGTTCCCTCTTCTTGAATAAAGCCATTTGCCATCCATAGTTGGATCAACATATCCTTCTCCATCTCATAATCCTTGGGGGAAAGTGCACAGAATGCAAAGCATTGCTTCATTTCAGATGACAGGTGTTTGTAGCTTAACTTCAGTATGGGCATGACCTCATATTTGCCTCCAACATTATCCCCAATGTTAGTTTCTTCAATGGTCTTCCATTCATGTACCTGTTGCTTTGAACTCAGCAAACCACCCATTGTCTTCAAAGCAAGAGGCAGCCCCCCGCATTTGTTGACAATACGTTTTCCGATTGCTACTAACTCTGTTTGCTCCTCTGCACCATTGCTAAATGCTTTGTTTGAAAACAATTGCCATGAATCTTCTTCACTCAGAAATGCTAGCTCAACGGGATCGACTGTTTGCATTATAGAGGCCACTTGCTTGCTTCGACATGTGACCACAATGACACTTCCTGGTCCACCAACAGAACACAACAGTGGCTTCAGTTCATCCTCCCACAACTTCTTTTCTTCATTCCATACATCATCAAGAACAAGAAAAAACCTCTTCTGGCCAATGACTTCGTCAAGTTTCTTCTGCAATAGTTCGATGCGGTCAGGCAGGTCGCATCTTCCATTTGTAGCCAATTCAATGATGGATTTCACAATGGCAGAAACATCAAAATTGTCTGACACGCAGTGCCACATCTTCAACTGGAAATGTTCCTGGACCTCTTGGTCATTGTACACCATTTTAGCAAGTGTCGTCTTGCCAAGACCTCCCATACCGAAGATGGGCAGCACCTGCACCTTCCGCTGATCTTGTTGGTCTAGCAGCAGCTTCACCACCCCCTCCTTGTCATCATCTCTTCCAAAGATGTTGGTAGACTCGTCCAGTTTGGAGTGTGTCTGCCGCCAAGGAAGTTGCGGCCCCTCCCGATTGACAGAATTCTCAAGGCCAAACATGTTCATCTCCTCAACGAGCCCCTTGATCTTCTTGAGAACTCCTTTGAGCTTTTTGCTCATGGCAAAACGGAAGAGCAGCGGGCTGCGGCGCGTGACGTAGCTGAGTACCTTGCGGAAGGTGGACTCGCCGATTTGGGCTTCGCGGCGCAACGCCTCGTACTGGAAGTCGTCGAGCACGTCACCAGCCTTGTAGGCGACGTCCTTGAGCTTCTGCATCCAGGTCCTGAGGTAGGCATTCGTCTGGCTCCTTTCCTCCGCGTTGGCCAGCTTGCACTGGACGGCTAGCAGATGGCGCTCCAGCTTTTCGCAGTCGTCGTCCAGGCCACACATGCGGGTCGTCATGGTCTGGACGAGCGCGTCTGTGGCCTTGCCGGCCAGGCCTTCCACCACAGGGAGAAGCAGTGATTCGGCCATGACCTTGCAGATCGGAGGAAGAAGAAACTGCAGCATATGCATATGAAAGGAGGGAAGAGAGATTCAGCACTAGCAGATCAGGAACAACCGAAGAAGAACAAAACACATCCCAGAATGGAGGAGAGAATGCACCTCAGCAACACACGAAGTCGATCAGATCCAACGCGCCGTCGGCTCCCCGGTTTGGAGCTTTCTCGCCAAGGCTACTATAGGAATGGGATGCTGCCGTTGGTGAAAAGAGAAGTGAAGGCACCTGCATGCAGCTGACGAAGAGGAAGACGAAGAGAGGCAAAGGGAAAAGAAGAGATGCTAAACTTGCATTACTAGCTCACTTTTCTGCTTTCCTTTGATGAAAGGACCAAGAAACGAATAAAGTTGGTGCAGCAGCACTCTTTTGCCTGCAGAGTCACTGCTTTTACCGTTTGTTTGGATTTATATTATCTCAACACTGAACGTTTGCTTCTTTATACGAACAATAAAAGAAAACTTCTGGCCGCAGGATGCCTTGTTTGCAGTCCCTGACTGCATTTGTCTGCACAAATTCCATGTCCACGCTAATCTCAGGATGTTATACAGCAATTCCTATATAACAAAGATCTGGTTCTTGTTGAATTTCCTAAGGAAATACTTTTCTAATCTCAGGATGTTATATAGCAATTCCTAGATATTAATTGCAGTGGGTACCATGGGTTACTGGTGGATAGATTCTGGCTTAGTCTGCCGCGGATGGTCTGAACATCTACCAACAGAAACACCTTAACTTTGCTTGGTATGTTTTGTTTTCACAATTACTCTAAACCAGACGTATGGGGATTCCCTATTGCTGCGTACAGTATATTTTAGTGAGCCTCCAACCGAAATAAGCATAAGTTTCTTGTGGTGTATTCGGAAAGCTCGAAACGATGCTCGTTTTTGCAGGAAATTAAGTGCCCCTTCGCAGGTTTATGCTGCAGCAACGGCGATCATGCAGGGTTCCGGTATGGAGGTACCAATTTTCTCTCAGCTGGACGATACAGCTCGCTCTCAATCTCCAGGATGCTTATGCTTGATGACGCTTCTGTGCAAGGACAGCAAAGACAGGGCCATGTCGACCAACATACGTCACCCAGGCCGGGAAGAACCATCAACGATATATCCACCATTTCAGGCCCCGTCATTTACTTGGATGCAGCGTGGCCTCCAAGTCCGGACTGCAGATCCGCAGTTGCTGACTTAGGTATTTTCATACAGTTCGGAGCTGATCGGTGTTGCTCTCAGCTGTGTATCCCGGCCATATCCCCACCAACAACATCTGCCATTCAGGCCGAGGCATTCGGCTTGATGTTAGCGGCCCAGATTGCAGGAACACTTCAGATTCAGCATGCTAGCTTTTTTGACAGACTGTGTGACGTTGGCGATTGCGGCAGCATCGCAGAACATGATGCTTGCTCCTGGGCATTGGTCCATGAGACCACAACCCGCTCAAACAGCAGCCTCCACAGCCTTTGATGCTTCCAGAATATATCATGTCAACAGAGGTTATAACTTCAGAGCTCATCATCAAGCCAAGTTGGCACTGAAGATTCAGAGTGCATCTTTTAGCTACAGGTGTTTAAATTCAGGCATAGATACATGCCTAAATGCAGATATAGCTGCAGTTTCATGCATCATGCAGTGCAAGATTGTACATGTAAGTTGTTGTTAAATTAATGAAAATTTCTGTGTTCAAAAGAAAAACTGAAGTGAGTGGTGGCATGAAGGGTGGGCAACGCGCATCTTTTACCTTTCTTATTTTAATGAGGCCCACCTGCATGTATAGGTCCGCGCCAATGCAATTGCTTGCTTTAAGCCTTTAACATGCCATACGCATAAGCATACGCATACAGCATATATAATTGCAGATAGAGGTATAATAATAACATGGCCACGCTGGTTCTCCATGGGTAGGAGGCCGTGAGTACACAGCTCGGTGCTGCATACATGTGCTCAACCCACATGCTATGCTCTCTTTCATAGCAACCGCTGCTAAAGGGGTTTCAACTTGCTAGTACTCCCTCCGTCCCATAATATAAGAACGTTTTTGACACTACACTAGTGTAAAAAACGCTCTTATATTATGGGACAGAGGAAGTAATTGTTTGATATTATGATCTAAAGACCAAGGCTTAAAGATGTATGCAGCACCGAGATGGGAGGGTCATCAGACCAAGGTAATCCATCCCCTAATTTATTTATGGCTCAAGCTTGTGCTATTTTGATCCTGGCAATGCAACAATGGCACCAGAGCCATATAGCATCAAGTTTGAGCCCTACATGCTCAGCTTCATGCTTAATACATTAAGTTTATGTTAAAATCAAAGGGTTCTTCCTGTCTAAATTTAGATTCAAGCTGTTCCTCATGATTGAGCATAGCTTGAACTTTTTTGAGCCCTAAAAGGAACAGATCAGACTTGATCTGTTGTATTTAAGTTAAGTTCACGATCAAGATAAGTTGTTCTTTATGCTTAATCAAGGCTTGATTTTATTCATCCCTAACAGATTGTATGTTAATTAAGGGCTTCTTTCTTATGATGAAATAAAGGGATTTGAAGCATCTGTGCAAGTTTAAAGTAAAATCACCAATTGCCGAAACCGTAATCCTAATTTTCCCCAAATCAGACGAACCCTGACTGTAATGATCATGAATTAAAGGGCAGCGGATCTTATCATGGAGCTGTGGTGCCACGGCCGTCGCCATGGCCGCCTCCTTATGCCAGCAGGCTCGTTTGGGCTCGCGCTCGAGCGGGCTGGCCGTCCGCCGCACCGACCGGTGGATGCAGGAGCATCCTTGTCCGCCTTTCGCCGTTGGAAACCCGCCACCGCGCCGGATTTGATGTGGCCCGCCGTCGCCGTTGCAGGGACGTCTGCACGCGCGTGGGAGCGATGCTCGTGACGCCAGCAAGCCCCGCTCGACGGAGTGTCGCGCAGGCCAAAGCCGCACGGAAACCCAGCGAGTGAGGCTCACCGGCGCCGTCACCTTCCTCCGCTGCGGCCGGCATCGCCGCCGCTCCTCGCTCTCTCTCGCGCGTTCGCCGCTGCGTCGTGGCCCATGGGAGGAGAAAGGGGATCGGGGAAATGTGGGTTACGGGGGAGCTGGGCTGCGCGCTCGGGTTTGGCCGAGCCAGCGACAGCAGCCGGCCCGGCAGGCCGTTGTGGCCCGGACCAGCAGCAAATTGTTAGCCCCCAAAAAACCTTATGCTTTTGGGAAAAAAAATCTGTTATGGGCAGAATTGTTTTTACTAAAAATGCTAATCTTTTTCCTTACAATGAATGGATTTTATTAAATAAATTTAAAAATATTAGGGCTTAATTTTATTCATGAATTATTATGTTTATTTTGGCATTTTAATTCCTTGAATATTTTAATCCCTATTATGTTTTAGTATGCCATGTTTAGATTATTTATGCTGCAATTCAATTATGTTTAGTTAATTTTATTTTTAGGCGTTTTATTTTGATGTTGAATATTATTGTGGTCATTATGTCATAAAGTTTCCGCTGCGAAATAAAGTTTAAATGGATCCACAAATTAAAGTGTGGTTTTATGCTTTGTCAAAGCTAATTGATGAATATTTGGCCAAATATAATTGATGAATGTTTGTACAAAATTTTGTTGCTCATGTTCATTTCTGGCCAAAGCTGGTTTGAATTTGATCAATAAAATTTAATTATGATGATGGTGATGCTTACTAAAACATTTTGAATTTTCTTTTGGAGAACTTAATGTCTCTCATATTACTAGGATGCTTAACGGCATGGAGCAACTTAATGGTAACAATTATGCTACATGGAAGGGGAAGCTTGAAATTACGATGGCCTTACTTAATATTGATTATGTATCCTTAATGATCCTCCAGAGGCACCTAAAGAAGATAATAAAAATTATGATGCCCTTAATAAGGAATATGATGTTATGAAGGCTAAGTGGGATGACTCTAATTGCAATGCCTTATGATGATAAAGGGTTCCAATTTACAAAGCATGAGGGGAGCTCTTCCCGATTGTGAAACTGCTAAGGGGTATTTTGTGAAGATTGAAGATCAATTTAAAGGGTCTTCTAAAATGTATGCAACAAGTCTTATTAGGAGGCTAATTGATGAAAAATATGATCCCACTAGAAGCCTTTGAGACCATATTATGAAGAAGTGCGACATGGTTGCCAAACTCGAGACTATGGAAATGGAAATTTCTAATGGTTTCCTCGTGCATTTTATTATGTCATCTTTGCCTCAAGAATTCTCTCCATTTATGATCAACTATAATGCAATGGACCTAAAGTAGGCCATAGATGAAATGATGATACGATGTGTGCAAGAAGAAGAAAGGCTAAAGGCTGACAAGATTGAGCATGCTGATTAGCTTAAGACTTCACAAAAGAAGGTATAATAGATTTGTGAATGAATATATGAAGCCTAAGGCTAATAAGTTCGGAAATAAAGGCCAGTCTTCAAAAAGCTCTCAACAAAAGAAATCTGAAAAAGCTCCTAATCTAGAAGGGAAAGAACCTGATGGATGCCACTTTTGTGGAAAAGGTGGTCATAAGCAAATGGATTGCTTTGGCTTCATGAGATGGCTCAAATATAGATGCACTGATGTTATTACTTTTGTTGAAGAATCCATTTATGTTAATTAATTATGCCAGCAATACTTGGTGGATTGATTCGGGTGCAACGATTCATACTGCTAATTCATTGGAGGGATTCCATATGAGGAGGACACTAAAAAGAAGGGAAATAATTAGGGTTGCTAATGGTGTTGAAGCTGACACCGAGGCACTTGGAGATTTTTCTTGCATACTTCACACCAGCTTCAAGCTTCTATTACATGATGTCCTTTATGTACCTTCGATGAAACGGAATTTAGTTTACGTTTCGTGTTTACAGGAGGATGGTTATGCCTATATCACTATGGATATAATCAATGTATAATTATGTATGATCATAATAACGTTGGTCTTGCCTTTAGACAAGATAAGCTTTTGTAATTTCTCTCTGTGATGATATAAATAATGTGGGTTACCTCAAATATAAATCTCAGTACCAAACGTAAACTAAACGGAAATAATGTGGGTTACCTCGAATACTAATCCCAGTATTCAACACCGAGCAAACCTTAGCAAAATGGGGTGGCTGAAAGGCGGAACCGCGGGCTTATGGACATGGTGTGGAGTATGTTAAGCCACTCCAATTTGCCAGTAAATTTATGGATGGAGGCCCTTAAAACCGCAACACATATTCTTAACAGGGTTCCCAGTAAATCGGTGCCCAAAGCACCGTATGAATTGTGGACTGGGAGGAAACCGACCTTGAATTATTTTCATGTATGGGGCTTTCCTCCTAAAGCAAGTATTTTCAATCCAGTTATGGGAAAATTAGACCCAAAGATAGTTAGTTGTCATTTTATTGGTTATCCTCACAAATTGAAAGCATGTCAGTTTTATTGTCCAAATCAGGCAACAAAGTTTTTTGAAACAAGACACACTGTGTTCTTGGAAAATTATATGATGAGGGGAAGCATGACACCTCGGGAAATAATTTTGGAGGAAAAACGGGAATATGTCCCGATTCCAATAATTCAAGAACTTGTTTTCCCGGTGCCTACTGGTGTTGCACTTTTTGTTGAGAGGACTGTTAATGCAACGCCTGCTGAGACTCATGTGATTGTTTAAAATGTCACGCCTGATGATGTTTCTATTGAAAATACTCAGCAACCTCAATTTTTTGATGATGTGCCAAATAATGAACATCTCACAAGGTCACGGCGGACTAGAAAGCCTGCTATTCTTGATGATTGTCTCACTTACATGAGTGAAGATATGGATGAGTCGGTGTTGGACAATGGTCCCACCTCATTTAAAGAAGCCATACAAAGTGAATTTTCATCTGAATGGCTCAATGCTATGAAAGATGAAATGAAGTCCAGGAGCACTAGTGATGTATGGGACTTAGTAGAAATTCCTAGAGGAGCCAAAACAGTTGGATGCAAATGGGTCTTTAAGACCAAATGTGACTCCAAAGGGAATACCGAAAGGTTTAAAGCAAGGCTTGAGGCAAAAGGTTTCACTCAAAAAGAAGGGATTGGTTATAAACAAAAAAAATTCACATGTCCCTTCTAAAAACTCATTCAGAATAATTATGGCACTCACGGCTCATTATGATTTGGCGCTGCATCAGAGGATGTCAAAAAGACATTTCTAAATGGTGACTTACGTGAAGATGTATACATGGGCACAACCGGAAGGTTTTGTTGTGGAAGGAAATGAGCATTTAGGATGTCACCTCAAAGAAATCCATTTATGGCTTGAAGCAAGTGTCAAGGGAATGGTATCTCAAATTTGATCAAATCATAAGGAAATTCCGCTTTGAAGACAATAAAGTGGACAATTGTGTTTATGTTAAGTTCAAGGGGAGTAGATTTATCTTTCTGGTAGTGTATGTTGATGACATACTTCTAGCCAATAGTGATAGAACTATGTTGTTGGAGACTAAGAGGTTTTTATCCTCTAAGTTTGATATGCAGGATCTCGGTGAAGCAGCTTATATTTTAGGAATTGAAATTCACCCGGATAGATCTAGAGGGTTCTTGGGGGGATCTCAGAGAGCATATATTGAGAAGGTACTGAAAAAGTACAATATGCATAAGTGCTCAGCCTTTGCTCCTATTGTTAAGGGCGATAAATTTCAGAGTTTTCCCTGCCCAAGAAATGATTATGAATCTGCGTAGATGAAGTCAATTCCTTATGCCTCAATTGTTGGAAGCATTATGTATGCACAAGTGTGCACTCACCCTGATTTAGCCTTCGTGACCGGGATGCTTGGAAGATATCATTCAAATTCAAGTCTAGATCATTGAAAGTCTGCTAAAAAGGTCTTGCATTATTTGAGGTACTAAAAGTCCTCATCCTTACGTATAAGAAATCTGATAACATCGAGGTGGTGGGTTATTCAGATGTTGATTTTGCGGAGTGTGTTGATACTAAGAAATTCATGTCATGTTATGTTTTCACCTTTGCAAAAAGAGCTATATCGTGGAAAAGCTCCAAATAAACCATCACTACATCGTCAACAATGCAGTCATAATTTGTGGCATGTTCTGAGGCTACCGGGCAAACAGTATGGTTGAAGAATTTTATCTCGGGTCTGAGTGTGATTTAGGTAAATGTAGTTTATGATGCATATGATTATATGGATTTGGGGTTTAGATGATGAGGTACTTGGTTGTAGAAAAACAGACATTTGAGGGATGATCGGTCATTGTCTGCGGACGCGTACACAGACTTTTGAGGGACTGGATTAGCTATATGCAGCCACTCTTGAAAAAGGTTCGTGAGAACTTCTATAGTACTTTTTTGACGTGTCCAACGTTTAATCAGAGATTTAACTAAGTCATATCTAACTTCTACGTCACTTGATTTTCGTGAAGATTCGTGTGGGTTTCTATTTTTATTTTTTGTTTGTTTATTCAGATGATGTGTAGCAGTCAGATGAGACTTTGTTATTTCTCATCATCGAGATGAGATTTTAACAAATCCGTATTGAGAAACAGTAAAACTGAGCCACCTAGGCCTTCTCACAGCGATTTGACGCTCTTAACCGTCGGATCTGCTCATTCAACGCACTAGATCCCTTTGTCGTCCTGCTACACGCCTACACGCCGCCAGGCTTTTTCACGTTGCCCACACCGCGACCGTCTCCGCTAGCCCAACGTTAATGGGTTGTTACATTTTTTTTAGAAACACGTTGACGGGCTGCTCTTTTTTTAGGGGTAAGGCCTAAGCTTTATTGATCGAAAACCACAGAAGGTGGGATGATGTTTGCATCATGTGGCTGGCCAAACCACACATGACGCCCAGGAGCTAGATTTAAAGCAAATTTGGCTAATGTATGAGCTTCTACATTACTACTACGACTCTAAAAAACAAAGGTACATAAAAACGAGGTAGATCTTGCTTTAATCTCATTGATGATCGCACCATTCTTCCCTTGACTCCCTTGATTTATGTCACAGACCACTTGTTTGGCGTCGGATGCAACGACGAACTGATTGAGGAGCAAATCTTCCGCGATACATAGGGCTTCCCTGCATGCGATAGACTCCATGTTAACTGGGTCGTCCACGCCTTGTATAACCAAGGCTGAACTTCCCAAATAATTGCCATCGTGGTCTCTGCACACCACGGCTACCGCCCCCCTACTGCCCGTTCTGACTGCTGCATCAACATGGATTTTCGCGTGTCCAGCAGGAGGTGCATGCGGACGCGTAGCTCGAGACCGAGCCACCACAGAGATTGGCTCAGTAGTTGGTTTTGTTTCGTTGATCAATTCTAGCTCCTTGATGTATCTTGTGGCAAATGAATGAACCGAGTGTGGGCTCCGAAAGATGCCTCCATGTATAGCCTTTCTTCTTGCCGACTAAACCGTCCACAGAGTTACTGCTAGCTTCACAAAGGACGCATGTGATAAGCACTCCATCTGAGCAAACAGCCATCGTTTTGCGTTTGTTTCCTCACTAGTCAATAGGGACTGTTCGATTTCTTCTTCCACCAGGACCCATGTGCATCTTGAGGTGGTGCACTCTAGGAGTGAGTGGCGCCATGAGTCTTGTGATCCGCATAATCCACATGCTGATGATGTTGACATGTTGACAGGCTGCTGCTCCGGAGATTGACCCGGACGCGTTTTCCTGTATCGGGCCGATAAAACCGCGCGGCCCATATGCTTCTAATTAATTTTCAAAATACTTCTGTTGACTCTTTCTTTACCAATTCGTAATAGCACAAATCAACGTGAAGAAGTTTTATGAGCGAATAACTTCAGGATCGTTTGAGCGATTGAAGGACGCGGGGGTGGCACAGGCGAAGAAGCTGCTGCCAGTTATCTGCGGTGTCACTTTGATCAGCCTGAGCTCCTGGTTGGAAAGCATCGGGTTCTGGTGTCGTGCCGCTGATGGGCGCCACTCCGCTATAGTTAATGATAATAACCCCAACCTCTGCAACTACCCCAGTGACAACGTAAGCAATACTCCACTGTTCAGGGGACTGCAAAGACGAGAAAGGCATCAAGGGCTGAAGTCTTCATCAACAAATACACCTCCTGGCTCCCCACATAATTAAGAGGTTCACCATCATCCTTGTTCTTCAGAACATAGTGGTTGGATCTTCCAATTGATACAAGTGCATCTACTTAATATTCATTTTTCATACTTCTACAATACCGATTTATCAATAGTTTGTATTTGTCTGATCAGGCGCGGCAACGCGCGCCTTTATGTTCTAGTAGTATTTTAGACAAGAAGTAGAGCACGAGGGCCTCGTGGAATAATAAAACAGTGGCGGTAGAAAACGGGGAGAGCTGACCGTAGACCGAGCCCGAACCCCGAAGCGCGTGGCGTTGTGCGCGGCACACGCCATACCGCCGCCGGCACCACACCGGGTCACCACCAACCGCCGTCCCCTCCGGCTCCAAAAGCTCCAGCCTTTCTTCCTTCCCACTCGTCCTCCCACCAGCCCGAGGCGAAAACCAATTCCACGTCCCCTCCGCCCTCCTCTCCACAGCCCGCGGAGCCCAAGAACTCCGAGACACATCTCTCTCATTTATCCACGCCTATCGGCCTGCATCAATCTGGTCCGTAGAGAGAGGAGAAGCCTGCTGCATTCCTCGCCCGATGATGGCGAGCACCAGCACGGCCTCCGCGACGGCCGTGGCCGGCGCGTTCGCCGCCGCCGGCGCCAACAGGCCGCGGGGCTCCGCTGCCTGCCCGAGGGTGCCCGCCGGCGGGCGGCGGCGGCTGTCCTGCGTCGTGCGGTGCGACGCCGGCCCGGGGGCCCAGGCCCAGGCGGCGGCCAAGGCGGCCAGCGTCGCCGCGCTCGAGCAGTTCAAGATCTCCGCCGACCGTGAGTTCCTTGCCTCCCTGCTCTTCCCCTCTCTTCCTCCCCGCCTCGAATTGGCTGCTGTCGATGCGATTCCTGTAATCACGCGATGTATAATCTCGTTTGGCGGTGCGCGAATTGAGGGATCTTTGCGGTGGGTGCTCTGTCGTCGCGGTGGGAGTTGGTCAACAATTTTTCCGAAAGTTGGGGGTTGGTCAACATTTTCGGTGTACTGACCAGTAGGTGGGAATTGGACATTTTCCAAGTGTATATTAGCACAGGAAAGCTTGTTTCCCTTGTCGTTTTACTCTGCAGTTGGAGTCTATTACTAACATAATGCACATTCGGAACATGCTTCATTTCTGTATTACAAGCATGCATACATCAGGATCTTCAAAATTTTCAAGAGTTTATGATGACTTGCAGTTTGATTTCAGTTGTATTATCTCATAAAATTAGAAACTTCTGCGCCTCTTTCAGGCATCTGACAATGTTTTGTTTTCACTATCAGGCTACATGAAAGAAAAGAGCAGCATTGCTGTAATAGGTCTCAGCATACACACAGCACCGGTTGAGATGCGTGAGAAGCTCGCGGTCGCAGAAGAGCTATGGCCCCGTGCCGTTGCAGAGCTAACCAATCTTAATCATATTGAAGAGGCTGCTGTTCTTAGCACCTGCAACCGAATGGAAATTTATGTGGTCGCTTTATCCTGGAACCGAGGCATTAGAGAAATAGTAGATTGGATGTCAAAGGTAAGGGTTCTTTTATCAACTGATCATTTGCTTGTCTTTTGTTGTTGTTCAAGAACACAGTTTGGGGTAGAAGCTCTAACGCAGCACTTCTTATTTTTGCAGAAAAGCGGGATCCCTGTTTCCGAGCTCAGGGAGCACCTCTTCATGTTGCGTGACAGCGATGCAACGCGCCATCTGTTTGAGGTTTCTTCTGGGCTTGACTCTTTGGTTCTTGGAGAAGGACAGATACTTGCTCAGGTTAAACAGGTTGTCAGAAGTGGGCAAAACAGTGGAGGCTTGGGGAAGAACATTGATAGGATGTTCAAGGATGCAATCACAGCAGGAAAGCGTGTCCGCAGCGAGACTAACATATCATGTGGCGCTGTGTCGGTTAGTTCAGCTGCGGTTGAATTAGCCCTGATGAAGCTTCCAAAGTCTGAATGCTTGTCAGCTAGGATGCTTTTGATTGGTGCTGGCAAAATGGGGAGGTTAGTGGCCAAGCATTTGGCTGCAAAAGGATGCACGAAGGTTGTTATTGTGAACCGCTCGGTTGAAAGGGTGGATGCCATCCGTGAAGAGATGAAAGGCATCGAGATTGTGTACAGGCCTCTGACAGAGATGTATGAAGCTGCCGCCGATGCAGATGTCGTGTTCACGAGCACCTCATCTGAATCTCCATTGTTCACCAAGGAGCGCGCAGAAGCACTTCCTCCTGTTTCTGGTGCCCTTGGCGGTGTTAGGCTTTTCGTTGACATATCCGTCCCGAGGAATGTCAGCGCCTGCGTGTCTGATGTTGGCCATGCGCGAGTGTACAATGTTGATGACCTGAAAGAGGTGGTGGAAGCCAACAAGGAAGACCGGCTAAGGAAAGCAATGGAGGCCCAAACAATCATTTCAGAAGAACTGAAACGGTTCGAGGCTTGGAGGGACTCGATGGAGACCGTTCCAACCATCAAGAAGCTGAGATCATATGCCGATAGGATCAGGGCTTCAGAGCTTGACAAGTGCCTGCAGAAGATCGGAGAAGATGCTCTCACCAAGAAAATGAGAAAATCCATCGAGCAGCTCAGTACCGGCATAGTGAACAGACTTCTCCATGGCCCATTGCAGCACCTGAGATGTGATGGCACTGACAGCCGCACCCTTGATGAAACACTCGAGAACATGCACGCCCTCAACAGGATGTTTGGCCTCGACACCGAGAAGGCGGTCATGGAGCAGAAGATCAAGACAAAGGTGGAGAAACAGCAAACCCAAAACTGAGATCAGCGGTCTAGTTCCTGCCTGTAGATCTACATATACTCCCAATCTGTCCTGACTCTAATTCCAATTTTGTTTAACCATCTCTTACTGGGCCCTCCTTGGTGAGTTCGTCCATTGTATAGTGAATTAGCGCCTGCCATTGCAGGCGCCAAATATGTTGAGACAGCAAAATGTTTGTACTCCACAACAGCTTTTGTGCATTATCATGGATATTGTGGCATGGCCTCTTTGATTCATAGGCACAGCGGAGGAGGAAATGTAGAAATAGAAAAAAAAACTTTAGTGGCAATATTCATCTAATGATAATGAATGATTCAGAGAAAAAAATTGATGGATTTTCCCTTTGGTTTGAGTTTCAAAGAAACAACAAAGCATTTACAATCCACCCTAATTCTCCTTTTTTTATTCCTATGTAAAAAACAAGGCAAATGCCATAAGTTTCATAATAACAATCTAATATTGTCTTTGCATGTGTATTAAACTTAATTTGATTATTTTTGGGGATTTTTGTGTTTTTCCCATTCCTGCAAATCAATCACTCAATCCCGCAAAGTTCCTGTGTTTACATAATCCTCTGTTTTACAAATCAAGTGAAGGACAAACCCCATCAATTTTTTACGTGCCACTAATGCAATTCCTGCAGCATTTAACTCTTAAAACCTGAGAGACCGGCCTCCTCGTTGCATCTGTACACACTGAAATTATTCATGGATTGCCACTGCTGCGCAATGTGGTAACTGATTTCAGTCTTGTTGTTAAATCTCTTTGTCATCGTCCAACATTATTTTCCCTGCATTTCTTTTTTCTGTAGGCTCTTTTGCATGCTTCTATCTCTTGCCTCAAAAAAGTTGTTGTAGACTGGGTTGCTTTCATTGATCTTGAGGATTCAACTGCCAGCGAGGTTTGAACAACTCATAGTATGTAGCATGTTTAGTCTTTAATCTGTACCGTATATTTCCTTGCATGTCTGTGGTTTAATCTTGCAGGCACCTGATGCTTACAACACAGCATGGAGTTTATTGAGGGTGAGGATTTTATGCCCTTAAAAATATTTCCATGTTTATAATTTCGTACTTGTCTGACTATTTTTCATTCCAGAGTGCAGATGGTGTTTTAGTACCTGGTGGCTTTGAAGACAGAGGTGTGAAAGGCAAAATGATGCCTGCTAGTGCTAGGTTCCCCTATCTCGGCATATGTCATGCTATACAATCGGCTGTATTAATTCGAATATTGAATCTCCCTTGCAAATCTCAATTTGGAAGAGGAATGAAGGGGAACGGGAGGAGGGCCAAGGCAGGAAGAGAGGTACATAGTAGGTTTTTCTTCTTCTTGATAAACAACTGAGGCAGAGGGAAACGGTTCTTAATATGAGGGCATTGAGATGTCTGTAATCCACACATAAGTTCCATGAACCATCCTTCTTCTGATCACTCCCTGCCTCTGCATTTCTGCAACTTGCTGCTCGATCACGTTCTTCTGTTCTGGATTGTAACGGTAGGGACGCAGATTCAGTGCCCAACACTTGACACCAGAGGAATCGTGTGATGGAAATCCCTCTGTGGTGGCAGTCCTTGCGGCTCCTCAAAGGAGGATGCAAATTCAGTTAACGGAGACTGAATATGAACAGGAATAAGTGCAGTCAGTCTCGGGCTCGTGCTTGTCTTTAACATAACACAGATGCACCAAATGGCCGATAGCACGTTGTTGGCCAAGTGTTCCAAGTTGAGTGGTACTCGTAGTTACCGGAGCACATTCAGAAGTATCAAGGCATATGCCACAGAGTGTAACTGTTCGTTGGTGGCCAAGTGTTTCAAGTGTGACCTCGCGACCACTTTTCTTGGCTTTGAGGATAAGAGTGCACCATCATATGTCTGCAAGCTTGATAAAGCCCTGTATGGTTTGAAACAAGCGCCTAGAGCATGGTATTCACGGTTAAGTATGAAACTCCAGTCACTTGGCTTTGTTCCATCAAAATCTGACACCTCCCTGTTCATTTATAACAAGCATAAAACATCCATATTTGTTTTGATATATGTTGATGATATCATTGTCACTAGCTCTTCTGATGGAGCCGTGACAACATTGCTTAAGGATTTAGGCTCTGATACCATGTAGAAATTATGAAAGCGTCTCAATCTCCATACATGGAGACCCGCAGTGTATATATTGATTGGGGGGATCGGTACAGGAGATGGTAGCGTCGAGGCTAACCACCAAGAGATATTACAGGAGGGTTTTAGGAGATAAGAGAGATAAACATAAAAAGAGTAAATCTCCTAACTACTATGTCGTGAGCCTCAAGGACACGCCAACCTACACAATATATGTTTAACAGTGATGAGAAAGGATCGTGGCTGGTTCTGATCACTCCCTGACTCGGCATTTCTGCAACCTGCTGCTCAATCTGTTCTTCTGTTCTGGGTTGTAACGGTTCGGATGCAAATTCACTGGCCGGGCACTTGGCACCTGAGGAATTGTGTGATCGGAATCCTTCTTTGGCTGCAGTCCTTTCGGTTCCTCAAAGGAAGATGCAGATTCAGTTAACGGAGACTGAACATGAACAGGGATAAGCCCAGTCAGTCTCGGGCTTGTGCTTGTCTTTGACATAACACAGATGCACCAAATGACACGTTGCTGGCCAAGTGTTTCAAGTTGAGTGGTACTGTAGTTACCAGAGCACATTCAGAAGTATCAAGGCATATGCCACAGAGTGTAATTGTCCGTTGTTGGCCAAGTGTTTCAAGTGTGACCTCGCGACCACTTCTCGCGCGCCATAAGATGAAGACCCAGCACTGGTCACCATTTTCCGGGTCATCGCCACCGCTTCTTCCTGCAAACCAGCGAGAAGACGGGCAAACGGTCACACACCGCTCCCATAAAATCCTCCCACACCCTCGCGTTTGAACATGCGCGTCGGTCCTTTGTGCGGCGGCACCACCGTGGTGTCCACCCAGGGCTCCGACTGACATGACAGGCCCGAAAATAAGGCTCACACTTCAGGCGCCCTTCCATGCCATTTTCTATTTTCTTTAAGTGAAGTTTGCGTCAGTTTAGCCTAATTAGGGAATCTACTCAATTAATAATTGGTTCTGTTAATTAAATGACAACTAAGGGCTTTTGGTCTAGTGGTATGATTCTCGCTTTGGGTGCGAGAGGTCGCAAGTTCGATTCTCGCAACGCCCCCTCCTTTTTTGTTTTTATTTCTTCACTTCTCACCTCTAATTGCTAGGTAGGCTGCAACTTCTATTAGCTCACACTAGACCCATCTAAAATATGCCCTCCAAAGTTTCTCTGCAACTGAAACAAATCACATTATATGCGATCTTGTTTCTCTCCTCTTTATTAATCAAGTTTGCTAGCATGTTGTGTCCCTAGGACTTTTTGAAAAAGACTCTCAAGGAGGTGCTTCTAAGGACTTTTAGCAAAAAGTCTCAAAAAAGTCCCACCCTGTTTGGTTTACTAGGGACTTTTTCTAGTCCCAACACAAAAAGGCCCCTGGAACCAAACACCCCCTTAGTTTCTCTACAACTGAAAACGAGCCACAATATGTGCACAGTTTCTGTTTAAAGACATTGTTTCCATCTTATTAGGGCCCTTGATGTAAAATGCTTCTTGGATAAACACTGTTAAGTGTATGAACGATAGTTGTCTTGTGTTCCTTGATTTATTACGCTTTATGTATTCATATATTATATATTTATATGCCCGTGGCATGATTATACACAGAAATCATAATACAATTCTTTGGGGACAACAGTTTCTCAAACAAACAAGCTTCACTATTTTGCAAAGCATATCCAAGACATTACATAGATACCAACAAACAGATGGGTTGACATGGATTAAGGACTGGACATCCACCATGCTATAAACCCACATCTTATTTTGAATGAAAGATAGAAAGAGGGTATGCTAATGCATACTCTCGTGACACAAGCGGACCACATTAACGATCCATCACGCCGCAAGAAACTGTGCAAATACATTGTTTCCATCAAATTCCTCACGCCGGCTTTATTTTCCAACAAACGAGCTGCGCCTCAAGCCTGTAGAAAAATAAGTGAAAACATGGCTTGTGTCATGTCATGTGTGCGTACATAAAGCTTTGTTACTTGATATGCAACCCACTACAAATTAAATGTGTAAAAAATGCATTTTTGTTAGTTAAACATGACTAATCTTCTATATCTAAATAGCTAGCATCGACTAACCTATTTCTCTCAACATGCAAGCATGTCACATCAGCATGGATCATATAATGGAAAAGGTCCACCTTAGCATGCAATCATGCATAGGATAAAACCCACCCCAACGTGCAAACATGCATGCGAATTTTCATTATATTATGGTGGTTTTTTTAAAATTATTTACAAATATGCAATAATCAAACACAATTAATCATATGTATTTTCAGTTTTAGGTCTAGGCTACGAAGTTACGATGGTGTGCATGCATGGTGTGGTACTGGGAAATGCGCGTGAATGGACGTGCGGATCGGTGCCTCCTCCATGACTCCATCCCTGTAGGTCCACCTCAGTATGCAATCATGCATAGCATAATTAAAACACACCTAAACATGCATGCAAATTTTTATTATATTATGATACATACATACATATATATATATTTATTTAAAATTATTTTCAAACATACAATAATCAAACACAATTAATCATATGTATTTTACTGTTTTAGTTCTAATATTATTTAACCCAAATATCCATTCTCCCCATATTAAATCTCAGTGAAATATATTGCAGAACATACCCACAACAAAGTGAGGGGTATCATCTAGTGTTGTTGAAACTAGAACGTGATTTAATGCATTTGCACTGCATGTGCACAAATTTCTTAATGTATTGCATATTTAGTAGGGCTATCTAATGTCATATTGTTTTCCCTTCAAAAAGTAGAACATTACAATTTGGATACAAACTTATGGGAATTATACTTACAGGTTGTGGAATCGTGTAGCGTACACGGATATTAAGTTCTTTAATACCATCTTCCCAAGTAGAGGCAGGATGCCTTGTGAAACTTATTATACCCTGTGCCATAATGAATTGACCAGTCCCACCGACAATGGACCACTGACCATTTTCCAAACCCGCCGTTATGCCAATCACCTGAAGGGTAGACCCTGCAAACCTGTTTCATGTGCAAGATAGCAAGTTCCGCCACAAGGTTAGAATTGTATGTAGCTTTGAACAAATGTACAACTATTAATATGTGCATGTACACCAGTAAGATGTGTAAAATCCTTAGCTACAAGTATAATAGAGGCAAGCACATAACTTCAATGTCGCGGGCAAAAGAACTCACGAAATATACCGAGATATTCACAAATAGAGAACATATTACCTTCCTTGCTCAAACTCTATGTTATGAGTCATGTACCATCTATTATCCTTGGTTAAACCAGCCTGGACATGCACGCCTTGTGCACGCGCAACAACGGTATCTTTGGAATTTGTTGTCTCAGTAAGAGTCCAGTCATGGACTATCGTCGTCCCAAACCCAAAAGGAAAAGTTGTTGCGGCCAAGGTTTCTTCATTGCGATTTGGCATGTTTGGTCCATCAACAAATTGGTGTAAGAACAAGTGCAAGTTAACCTCGGTCATACAAGGGATCTGACACCCCTGAAGAGGTACAGTCCCATTGTAGGGGTTAGAAGTGGCCTGGATTTGAGGTAGCACGATGACTAGACAAACAAAGACGACCAATGGACTAGCCATGGTCATAATTGTTTGCAAGAAGGGGAAAAGGGAGCTCAGTGAGCTAGTAGAAGGGTGGGAAGTTGTGTCTCCCTGTGTTTTGTGAGAGAATAGGAGGGTAGAGGTGTCGTATATATAGAAAGCTTGGAGTGGTAGTGCCCACCTTGGATGACTTTGTCTTAGACGTTTAATTAGTTTCGGGTTGGCATTCAACACCCTATGCAAGTAGGACTTGAAATCCAACCAAGGATGAACAGGACTGCATACCGATGGCTCACAAGTCCACTGGCAAAATTCATTACATTTTCTGAAATCGATTGTACATCGACTGAATTAAATGTCACAGATCCTTCTGGAAAAACTAACGGTGGGATAGCAGAGACTAGAGGCCACCGTGTCCACAACGTTCTTACTCAAAGTTATATCTATAGGTTACGAACTTACGATGGTGTGGTACTGGGAAGTGCGCGTGAATGGACGTGCAGATCGGTGTCTCCTCCACGACTCCATCCCTCTAGTCTAGGTCGTCATCTTGATGGTTGTTCTGTTCACAGTCACGAATGCATGCCCCGTCTCCATCGTTCACACACTTAACAACGTACATATATACTGCACTTACGTCTATGTATAGTACACTCACGTAAGGTGCATGCATGCATTCGAACCTCAGCCTGGTGGAGCACGTATGCTTGCTGGACTAGGTCATGAATGAGTGCATGGCTCGTCTTGATAGTTCACACAGTGGCACTTTATAACAAGAAAATCTTGATTGCACCACAGAAAAATCAATGGAGTGCACCATTTGATTGTACTACATAGCTGTTCCAAAAATACAGAAGAAATCTAGAGACAGGGCATGGTGATGTTTATTACAAAAATGGTTGCATTGTCAAAATTAAATTCCTTTTTTTAGAAAAGGAGGATGACCCCCGGCCTCTGCATCTGGAAAATGCATGCGGCCACTTTATTGATTATTCTCGAGGACCTTACAAAGTATTACAACAATATACCTGAATCCGCCATCTTGGCAACATATGCTACTACTCCTATCAGTGGCGGAGCCAGGAATATTTTTTAGGTGTGGCAGAGTTTGTGAGGGGAAAAAACAATGTAGTAACATATAACTATGTGACGTTCCTGCTTGCTGCCTTTCTTGACGGTGATCGCTGCCATGCCCACCACGCTGACTAAAGATCGCGTGGTTGCTCTGTAATCGCTGCCTCTGTTGCATGCCATAGGGGTTAACCGACTAGGGGTCGGTCAGTCGGTCGGTAGTAGGGACAAATATCACAACAAGACATACATTGTCATGAGTTTGGAGGAGTAGCCGTTGCTCCTAGTTGTATATTGTAATACCTCAGACGATTTGAGTTCGATTAGATCTAGTTTCTTCACCGGAGAGACGGAAAGCGGTGAGGCTCTGGGTTTCGCGGAGTTGGCACTGCTCATCACACAGCTAGAGACAAGCTTGAGGGGCGGCTGCAAGGCGATTCCTGATCAACCGTGCTTGAACGAAACAGCTCGTGTATCTCCAATCAACTAGTACATTTTTTAGCATGTCCAATTACCTGGAGTACATGTGAATTGATTTGCAATTGACTGCCAATGGTGTCCTCGTTTAGAACATGGGCTTGTGGGTCATTGACTTATGTGATGCAAGTCACCTATATTGCTTAATTCTCTCCTTCAGCGGCAGTTAGGCCTATAATGAGGCAGAAACACGTAGGTAACAATACAACTACCTGGCGAAATACATTCGAGGCCATGAGTTGCCTGCCCCTACGAGTATTCATCCTCCAAATTGACGAAACTGACCAAAAATCCATTGACTCAGCTCAAAGCTTCATACATACAGTATATATATGCAATACTTTTGCCAAATTTTAGGTATGGCGGCTGCCAAACCTCGCCATATAGCTGGATCCGCCCCTGACTCCTATCCATATGATGAAGGGGTGCTAGCTGGGCCAAATACCCAGACCACTCACCTAAGCCCATCATCAAAAGCCAGAAACCCCAGCCGAGCCACATACCGGGTATGGGGCATAAACTGGTCTGACGCACTCACATATGTCGTCGCCGTCATCTTCCACAGGTCCGTCTTCAGAGCAAATATTGAGGCTTCTACCTTGTCAGGCCACTCTGCCATCGACGCCACCATGACGCCAGACAACTACCTCCTCCTACGCGAGTCCATCACCGCCCATCGGGCGCCGAGTCTCCACTGCGCCACGCCGCCGAGATCCGCCGTCATCAATGTGTAGGATGAAGCACCGCTCCACCAAAAAAGCCGCCCGCTGGTCCCTCGATCCCATGTACGCCTCCAAGAATGACGCCCCAAAGGAGGAAACGGCACCAACGCTCCGCCGTCATCCGATCTACTGATCCAATGACGCCTCCTTAGTTGTTGGATGACACCGGTAGCCTGTTCAAACGAGGCATTCATGTCGTCCTGCAACCTCGCCCAGATGGATGATCGCATGCATGCGCCTGTAAGAGTCGTCGCCTACCCGCGAGACATTTTTCCAGGCCGCCGTGGCGCGGCGGGACATCTCCGTTGCATTCGCGGCGCCGCGGGACATCTCTGCTGCTTCCGCGGCGCGGCCAGACCAGTCTGCTGCATCGACGGCGCGGCAGGACCTCCGTGCTGCTTCGGCGGCGCGGCGGGACCTCTGTGCTGCTACTTCCACGCGACGGGACATGTTGGCTGCTTTTGCGACGAGGCGGGACATCTCTCGTGCCTCCGCTTCCATGCTCGCTTCTCCTTGGTGGTAATCTCTCGACCCGGAACTCACGCTGGCCATGGCAGACGCAAGGGAAGGATCCTGAATGACTTGTTTGTTTTTGTGGATGAGGAGTTGAGGAGGAATGTGCAGTCATCTTGGCATAGTAGTATTTATAACCGAGTACTAATACACTCCTAAGTGGGAAACCGTTTAGGTTGTGATCGGTGTGAACATGTTTGAAATTAAATATAGCATGGTAGTAATTTGGAATATGGACGCAAGCTAAAAATTTATTGACGGTTCTAGTTTCGAAGTGCGGCACTATTCCCGGATGGTGTAATGTGGGCACGTGTTCTCGGCCGTGGTGTAGCATATGCCATGGTACTTCTTTTTCTACTGCTGTCTACGTGCAATAACTGGCACCGTCGGATACATATCTTACGGTTACTGGGGCGTTCGACAGGAATAGCCTTGTGGCGAGCTATAGACTAGTCTTTTTTTCACACGCATTAGATCGACACATATCATCTCTCTCCCTCTTTCCCACGCACACACCTATCTCTCGGGACTTCTCGCACGCACCATCTCTAGCTCCCTAGGTCGATGCCACCCACATACACTTGTACTCTGAGTTTAGTACGTTATACAGGAAGAGAAGAGGTGCACGCACGCACTCGTCCTCTCTCACACCCGCATCTGTAGCTACGAATTGTAGTGTTCTCAACCATCCGGTTGGCTCTATCATAGGTTTCCCGTTGCTCCTTGGCCTTGAGATTGAGAAGTTTATAATGCGGAGGCTAAGCTGGAGGTGCGAGGTTTTGGTTAATGTGCGGGCCGCACACGGCACCAACACGACACGAGCTTAGTTTGCCTGGTGCACAGTCGGGTGAGTTGTCCAAGTATAGACACAACTAGGCCCTCCTTGGTATCTGCGCAAAGAAATTAGGATCGGAGGGAGTACTACTAGTAGTAGTACTACTTTGATATGTCGCGTCAACTCGCACAAGTATGCAATACTTTCTGAACAAACAAGCATATAAGCTGTTATACTCCTTACCCAAAGGATTGGAAATTACTTTAACTGTTGATCTGATGTCGAAGTAATTGCTGCATTGCCACCAAAACCCACCATCTCTTAAGCTAAAGTAGACCAAGCTAACCACTATATTAGCATATTACTAAGATAAACAAAAGGCACTATAGAATCATTTAGGAGGTGAGCTTGTCAATCTGAATGTGGAGGGACACCGTCCTCGACAACCCAGCCCCGACCAGCAGCTTGGGCGGAACTGTGAAGAAGGTTAGCTCCTGCACGGCGACGTCGCGGGGATCCTTGCTGCTTGTCACCTCCCTTTCCACCTTGATGGCGTCGGTCCTGCCTTTGGGCTCCCCCGGCGGGCCGTTCGCCCACAGCTTGGCCACGTAGTGCGGCAGTGGGGACGCCCCCACTCTGATGCAAACGACCGACACGGCAATAGGCACACAGATGTCGAGCACGCCGCCGACCAAGAAAAACGCGCGGCCGTCCTCCTCCGCGAACAACAAGAGCCGTGGCTCCGACAGTGGCACTTGCAGCTGGAGCACCTTGCTGTACTGGATGTGCACGGGCATGGGATGCACGGTGCTGATGTGGTGGGAGAGCGTCGGCGGCGGGCCTTCGTAGCTGCAGACGGGCACGGGGCATTTGCAGGGCGCGAGCGGACACACGCTCTGGGGATCGGCGAGCTTGTGGTAAGTGACGTACAACCCACAGCCTTCGTGCGGGCACTCGACCCTCACCGAGGAGAGGACGGCGTCCACCACTGTGCTCTGCACGTCGAAGCCACCGCCGCGCTCGCACTTCTGGCACTGCCGCTGGTTCTCGGGGTGCTAGCCGCAGCAGCCCGCGCAGGCCAGGTGCCCTCCCTTGCACTGCACAAATCAATCGAACAACACATCAATCAAGAAACATGCACCTTGCTCGATCAGCCGAACGGACGAGGTGTATTTGAACCTCATACACTGGATGCTTCAAGGGGCGGAGGCACAAGGGGCAGTGGAGCAAGGTGAGGTCCATAGAGACCATAGAGAGCTTCATCATCGGGTCCTGTTCCGTCGGCATGATCTCGCCCTCCTCGTGCACAACCATCTCTCGCTTTAGGGCCGGGGCATTACAAAGCTTTACCGTCACATATTCATACTACTTCAAGGTGCATTAAATCAACACATGCAAGTATCAAAGGAAAGTCATGGCATGCATGCACGCGTTGTAATTAATGCATCGGTAAACGCAAATTATTGAAATATATCAAGTGCACTGCTTTGATGTGTCGCATCAACTCGTACAACAACAAGAAGTTTGATTACAATGCCCTCTCCCTCGCCCATGAGCATGGTGGCTCGCAGGACTAGGAGAAGCTTTCACTACACGCTCTCCCTCCCGCACGCGGTGGACATGCAGCATTTCATTCGGTGTCAGATGGCCAGAAGCATATTGTAGTACTTGATACGTCTATTTTGCATCATGTTTTCTTACTGTTATTTATAATGTTTTTATCCATAATAATGCTTTTTGGGGTAATTCTAATGCCTTTTCTCTCATAATTTGCAAGGTACACACTAAGATGGAGAATTCCGACAGCTGGAAATCTGGAGCTGAAAAAGCTACGTCAAGCCACCTATTCTGCACAACTCCAAATGAGCTGAAACTTTACGAGGATTTTTATGGAATATTTAAGAAATACTGGAGCCAATAAACACCAGAGGGGGCCACTAGTGGGCACAACCCACCTGGGAGCGCCAGGCCCCCCTGGCGCGCCCTGGTGGGTTGTGGCCTCCTCGGCCCACTTCCGGTGCTCATCTTCTGGTATATAAGTGGTTTTGACCTAGAAAAAAAAATAAGAGGAGGACTTTCAGGACGAAGCGCCGCCACCACAAGGAGGAACTTGGGCAGGAGCACTTTTGCCCTCGGGCGGAGCGATTCTGCCGGGGGAACTTCCCTCCCAGAGGGGGAAACCATCGTCATCATCATCACCAACAACTCTCCCATCTTGGGGAGGGCATCTCCATCAACATCTTCAACAACACCAACTCCTCTCAAACCCTAGTTCATCTCTTGTGTTCAATCTTGTTACCAGAACTATAGATTGGTGCTTGTGGGTGACTAGTAGTGTTGATTACATCTTGTAGTTGATTACTATATGGTTTATTTGGTGGAAGATTATATGTTCAGATCCATTATGCATATTAATACCCCTCTGATCATAAGCATTCTTATTGTTTGTGAGTAGTTACTTTCGTTCTTGAGGTCATGGGATAAATCATGTTGCAAGTAATCATGTGAACTTGATATGTGTTCGATATTTTGATAGTATGTATGTTGTGATTCCCTTAGTGGTGTGATACGTCTCCAACGTATCTATAATTTATGAAGTATTCATGCTATTATATATTCTGTTTTGGATGTTTAATGGGCTTTATTATACACTTTTATATGATTTTTGGGACTAACCTATTAACCGGAGGCCCAGCCCAAAATGCTGTTTTCTTGCCTATTTCAGTGTTTCGAAGAAAAGGAATATCAAACGGAGTCCAAACGGAATGAAACCTTCGGGAGAGTTATTTTTGGAACGGAAGCAATCCAGGAGACTTGGAGTAGACGTCAGCGAAGCTTCGAGGAAGCCACGAGGCAGGGAGGCACGCCCTACCCCCTGGGCGCGCCCCCACCCTTGTGGCTCCCCTGACCGACTTCTTTCACCTATATATATCCATATACCCTAAAAACATCGGGGAGCACATTAGATAGGGAGTTCCGCCGCCGCAAGCCTCTGTAGCCACCAAAAACCAATCAGGACCCTATTCCGGCACCCTGCCGGAGGGGGGGGGGAACCCTCACCGGTGGCCATCTTCATCATCCGGGCGCTCTCCATGACGAGGAGGGAGTAGTTCACCCTCGGGGCTGAGGGTATGTACCAGTAGCTATGTGTTTGATCTCTCTCTCTCTCTCGTGTTCTTGATTTGGCACGATCTTGATGTATCGCGAGCTTTACTATTATAGTTGGATTTTATGATGTTTCTCCCCCTCTACTCTCTTGTAATGGATTGAGTTTTCCCTTTGAAGTTATCTTATCGGATTGAGTCTTTAAGGATTTGAGAACACTTTATGTATGTCTTGCATGTGCTTATCTGTGTGACAATGGGATATCACGTGATCCACTTGATGTATGTTTTGGTGATCAACTTGCGAGTTCCGTGACCTCGTGAACTTATGCATAGGGGTTGGCACACGTTTTTGTCTTGACTCTCCGGTAGAAACTTTGGGGCACTCTTTGAAGTTCTATGTGTTGGTTGAATAGATGAATCTGAGATTGTGTGATGCATATCGTATAATCATACCCACAGATACTTGAGGTGACATTGGAGTATCTAGGTGACATTAGGGTTTTGGTTGATTTGTGTCTTAAGGTGTTATTCTAGTACGAACTCTTGAATAGATCGATCCGAAAGAATAACTTTGAGGTGGTTTCATACCCTACAATAATCTCTTCGTTTGTTCTCCTCTATTAGTGACTTTGGAGTGACTCTTTGTTGCATGTTGAGGGATTGTTATATGATCCAATTTTGTTATTATTGTTGAGAGAACTTGCACTAGTGAAAGTATGAACCCTAGGCCTTGTTTCCTAGCATTGCAATACCGTTTACGCTCACTTTTATCGCTTGCTACCTTGCTGTTTTTATATTTTCAGATTACAAAAACCTATATCTACTATCCATATTGCACTTGTATCACCATCTCTTCGCCGAACTAGTGCACCTATACAATTTACCATTGTATTGGGTGTGTTGGGGACACAAGAGACTCTTTGCTATTTGGTTGCAGGGTTGTTTGAGAGAGACCATCTTCATACTACACCTCCCACGGATTGATAAACCTTAGGTCACCCACTTGAGGAAAATTTGCTACTGTCCTACAAACCTCTGTACTTGGAGGCCCAACAACGTCTACAAGAAGAAGGTTGCGTAGTAGACATCAAGCAGTTTCTGGCGCCGTTGCCGGGGAGGTGAGTGCTTGAAGGTATATCTTTAGATCTTGCAATCGAATCTTTTAGTTTCTTGTTTTATCACTAGTTTAGTCTATAAAAGAAAACTACAAAAAAAATGGAATTAAGCTTGCCTCATACGCTTCATCTTTTTAATGTCTTTCGTGAAAATGATGGGAAGGAAAATTGTGCCAAAATGTTAGAAGAGGAATGCGTTAAAATGTTTGGCACTAAATCTTTGAATGATGAGCATGATTTCAATGTTGTTAATATGAACTCTTTGAATATCCATAGTACTAATGATGATTGCACTAGTCATGATGAAAATGTCTCTTATAAGCATGTCAACTTTTGTGGAGTGCATAGAGTTTGCAAGTACACACCAAATAGGGAAGATAGATTTTGCAAGAGGCATAAGTACTTGGAAACTAAATGGTTGCAAGAAAGGCTAGATGATTGTGCTGAAAGATTCAATATTTATCGCCATCCTTGTGAACTTTGCAATGAACATGGTCATTTAAAGCTCCAATGCTATTTGTTTCATGATCAAATCGTGTCCAAAAATTGTGATAACTTGATTACCCTTGAGCATCATAAAGAGCTTAGTCTTCTTTTGGGGTATGAAGAAATGAAACGTATAACTGAGGGTATTCCAAAATTTGATCTTGTTAGATTTCTTGATTTTGATCTAGAAGAAATTTTTATGTATTGTGCGGTGAATTGCATTGAAAATCCTTATATTGCCAATTACATAAAGAAAAGAAAACAAATAGAAGATGAAGAGAATACTAATGAAAGGGAAGAGACTTCCCAATATCCTCCTATTATTTCTTATGATGAATCAGGTAAGGAGGAGGAGCTTTCTATTCAACAAATCTCATTAATAAGGAGCTCTAAAAAGAGGGTTAAACCCACACATAATGTGAAGAAGAAAAAGAAAAGACGGAGAAGCAAAGGTGAAAAGGTATCCCTCCCAAATGATGCTACTCCTATTACTCGTTGTGATGATGATAATTGCTATACTATTGGTGCTATCCATACTATTAATGATGAGAGTGATTATGCTTATGATATGAAAAGGCCCAAGCTTGGGGATGCTATGTTTGATGAGAATGACATGTTTGAGAATATATTTGCTGCAATTAATGTTTGTCCCAAGCTTGGGGATGCTATGTTTAATGAAGATGATGTTTTTAGCCTCCCAAGTTTTGATGAGCAAATTTGTTATGATGATAGCATGCCTCCTACTTATGATGATTATATTGATGAAAGTGGGTTTGGAAGAGTGTCAACTTTAGGAAGTAATGATCCCACTATTTTGGAGGGTGTTGAATCTTATTGTGACAATTAGGAAAGTGGATTTGGAGAGGTCATGACTTTATTTAGTAATGATTCCACTATCTTGGAAGAGGTTTCAATCGATTATGATGAGAACAATGTTGCTACTTATGATGATTATTGTGATGAAACTTATGATATAAAAAGTATTGATGATTATATTTATAAAACTTGTCATGATTATGATTACCCTTTTTCTGAACATTACTCTTTTAATATGGAAACAATTTATAGTATTCGAGTCTCTTATGATACTCCCACTATTCCGATCGAGAAGAATTTTGCTTATGTAGAGAGTAGTAAATTTTCTATGCTTGTAGATCATGAAAAGAATGCTTTAGGTGCTGGTTATATTGTTGAATTCATTCATGATGCTACTGATAATTATTATGAGGGAGGAATATATGCTTGTAGGAATTGCAATAATATCAAGTTTCCTCTCTCTATGTGCTCAAAGTTTTGAAGTTATGCTTGTTTTGCCTTCCTATGCTAGTTGATTATTGTTCCCATAAGTTGTTTGCTCACAAAATCCCTATGCATAGGAAGTGGGTTAGAATTAAATGTGCTAGTCATATTCTTCATGATGCTCTCTTTATGTTTCAATTCTTATCTTTTAGGTGAGCATCATTGAAATCATCATGCCTAGCTAGGGGCGTTAAACGATAGCGCTTGTTGGGAGGCAACCCAATTTTATTTTTGTTTCTTGCTTTTTGGTTCTGTTTAGTAATAAATAAGTCATCTAGCCTCTGGTTAGATGTTTTTTCATGTTTTAATTAGTGTTTGTGCCAAGTAGAACTTTTGGGAAGACTTGGGTGAAGTCTTTTTGATCTTGCTGTAAAAAACAGAAACTTTAGCGCTCACAAGATTAGCTACAACTGTTTACTGGAGAGTGCTATTTAGTTGATTCTTTTTGCAGATGATTAATAGATAAATTCCTCACGTCCACCAATTTATTTCAGAATTTCTGGAGTTCCAGAAGTATACGTTTGATACAGATTACTACAGACTGTTCTGTTTTTGACAGATTCTGTTTTCTATGTGTTGTTTGCTTGTTTTGATGAATCTATGAGTAGTATCGGAGGGTATCAACCATAGATAAGTTGGATGCAGTAGATATTACACCAATATGAATTTAGAATGAGTTCACAACAGTACCTAAGTGGTGGATTTATTTTCTTATACTAACGGAGCTTACGAGTTTTCTGTTGAGTTTTGTGTTGTGAAGTTCTCAAGTTTTGGGTAAAGATTCGATGGACTATGGAATAAGGAGTGGCGAGAGCCTAAGCTTGGGGATGCCCAAGGCACCCCAAGGCAATATTCAAGGATAACCAAGAGCCTAAGCTTGGGGATGCCCCGGAAGGCATCCCCTCTTTCGTCTTCGTTCATCGGTAACTTTACTTGGAGCTATATTTTTATTCACCACATGATATGTGTTTTGCTTGGAGCGTCATTTTATTTTATTTTGTTTTGCTTGTTGTGTGAATAAAATACCAAGATCTGAAATTCTTAAATGAGAGAGAGTCTTCACATAGCTACATAATTATTTAACTACTCATTGATCTTCACTTATATTTTTGGAGTAGTTTGTCATTTACTCGTGTGCTTCACTTATATCTTATGAGTAAATGGTTGAATGATTTGAATGTCATAAATATGAAATTATATATGTTTCAGATGCTTATCCCATGGGGAGTAATGACTTCACATATAAGAAGTAGAGGTGGTAAATTTATTGAAGGTTAGCAAACATTGTATTGGTCACTTGAACAATTCATGAAGAATATTGAAGGAAGAGATATTTCACATATAAATATACTATCTTGGACGTCTTTTGTAATTGTGAGCACTCATTAAAATATAACATGCTAAAAGATTGATGTTGGACAAGGAAGACAACGTAATGGGTTATGTCTTCTTATATCCGAAATAAAGTATATTGTCATGGATCATCCAACATGCTGAGCTTGCCTTTCCCCCTCATGCTAGCCAAATTATTTGCACCAAGATCCCTTAAACCAGTATTGCCATGAGAGTCCACCATACCTACCTATGGATTGAGTAAGATCCTTCAAGTAAGTTGTGATCGGTGCATGCAATAAAAAATTGCTCTCTAAATATGTATGATCTATTAGTGTGGAGAAAATAAGCTTTATACGATCTTGTGATGTGGAAGCAATAAAAGCGACGGACTGCATAATAAAGGTCCCTATCACAAGTGGCAATATAAAGTGACATTCTTTCGCATTAAGATTTTGTGCATCCAACTATAAAAGCGCATGATAACCTCTGCTTCCCTGTGCGAAGGGCCTATCTTTTATTCTTGTCTTATACCTTATGCAAGAGTCATGGTGATCTTCACCTTTCATTTTTTACATTTTATCCTTTGGCAAGCACATTGTGTTGGAAAGATCCTGATATATATATCCAATTGGATGTAAGTTATCATGAACTATTATTGTTGACATTACCCTTGAGGTAAAAGGTTGGGAGGCAAAACTATAAGCCCCTATCTTTCTCTGTGTCCGATTAAAGCTTTGAACTCATAAATATCATGTGAGTGTTAGCAATTGTGAAAGATTAAATGATAGTTGAGTATGTGGAGTTTGCTAAATCAAAGCTCTGACATAGACCCTTCCTGAAAATAAGATAAATTGCAATTGTTTGATGACTAAGAGCACTGTTTGTTAGTTTTCAAGAAAGTTTATGATCTATACTTTAACATGTGAATAGCTTGTTACTTGATCATGAGAAGCTTTATGATATGAGCTACTGTTATGACATATAATGATGCTAGAAAAGGTGATTGAAATTATCATTGATCAAACCTGTGCACCTGCTAGCATTCACACTTCATAAATTATTTCTTTTATCATTTACCTAATCGAGGACGAGCAGGAATTAAGCTTGGGGATGCTGATACGTCTCCAACGTATCTATAATTTATGAAGTATTCATGCTATTATATATTCTGTTTTGGATGTTTAATGGGCTTTATTATACACTTTTATATGATAGCACATATGCCCGTGCGTTGCAACGGGAGATTTTTTTGGCAAGAAGCATCTAGAGAGGTAATTGATGTGTCCATCAAAATGGTCTCCGCAGCGGTGGGGCGACAGAGCGAGGAGTTGCATGTGTTCCCACGGGTCATGTTTGGCCCGCGAGTTCTTCATAGTGGTGGGGTTGGTCGGTGTGGTGGGCACCACTCAACTCGCGTCTTTTTTCCCTCCGGGTCCGCCTCCGTGTTTAGGTTATGGTTGCCTCCTCATTTTGTGGCTGCACGGTGACCTTCGGGGCATAGTTGTTTCGACCACACTCTCCTACGATGGCGTAACTGGATGGATTACTAATTTAGTGAATCCCATTTCATTGCCATAATCAGCTCATAACCAGGTAGTCTCTGCTTTACCAGGGTTTATTTTTTTAATTATTTTAGCGCTTACTTGCCTACATTTTTTAGTTAGAGCCAAGCCAACATATCCTCTTTTATTGGCATGTGCCTACAATTTCTTTTAATTATAGCCAACCAACATATTCTCTTTTATCGTCGAATGGCAAGTGGAATGCACAACAATTCGCGTCTGGGTTAGGCCACTAGCAGTTACCAAAACGACGTGTGTTTGTAAGACACGAATAAAAATCCAAAACAACCGCTGAGTTGAAAGATTAGACTCATGACCTCAATATCTCAAACACGTGCTGATAACCATTTGAACAAACATGTCCTTCTAAAAATGGCCAAAATGAATGTTTAAGAACATAATGTAGCGTAACATTCGAAACATTTTTTCATTGTTTTATCTTTTATGATATTTTCAAAAAAATAAAGTAATAATTATGAAATTCTGATTATTCTTCGAAATATGAACAATTTTTTAAATCTTAATTCTTTTTCTAAAAAATGCGAGCATTGTTTTTGAAAATTTCATTAAGTTTGGAAAAATATGAACAAAACTTGAAATGGTTTTTTAAATTCACAAACATGTTTTGAAAACATGAACCTCTTTTTAAGAAAACTATTTCTTTAATTTGTGAAAATGGAAACATGTTTTGAACAGTGAAAACAAATTTTTAAACGTGTTTTTCAAACACAAACAATACTTTAAATTTGTGAACACTTCAATAAACATGAATATTTTTCGAATTTGTATCATTTTCTAAAATACAATTTATTTTGAAAATCTCAAACTATTTTGGAAAATGTAAACACTATTTAAAAAATTTGAACATTTTTTTAGTTTTAAAAAAAGAACGAGTATAAAAAAATTAAAGATCCAAACATATTTCAAAAATGGAGTAAAATTTGAATTATGCTGATTTTATAAAAATTTAAAAAAATGGAATTTTGAAAAAAATTAAAATAGAATTTATGAAAAAATGAAAAAGAAAAATAAACTTGGACAGAAAAATATTAAAAAAATGATAAAAAGAAAAAAAAGGAAAATAAAAACAGAAACAAAATAGACAAAAAACAAAAACGGGCGGACCCAATTTTAGCGCCGTGTGCGAAATTCTGACTATTTGCCGCCCTGTGCGGTAAATAATGTTTTTTCAGATGAACGGGTAGGAAACAAACGGGCTTGCTTTCCTGGGTCAAATCATGCGCGGCCCACGTACAAATTTCGGAACAAAGCTGTTTTTCTTTTCTAAGAGATGGACCCACAAAAAATTAGTACCACCTTGGGTAGAACAGAAATCTTTTCGTTAGTGAACGGATGAAAAATTTGAAGAAACACACCTTGCTTTATTAGTAGGTATAGATTTTTGGACTAACCTATTAACCGGAGGCCCAGCCCAAAATGCTATTTTCTTGCCTATTTCAGTGTTTCGAAGAAAAGTAATATCAAACGGAGTCCAAACGGAATGAAACCTTCGGGAGAGTTATTTTTGGAACGGAAACAATCCAGGAGACTTGGATTAGACGTCAGGGAAGATTCGAGGAAGCCACGAGGCAGGGAGGCGCGCCCTACCCCCCTGGGCACGCCCCCACCCTCGTGGGCCCCTCGTGGCCCCCCTGACCGACTTCTTTCGCCTATATATATCCATATACCCTAAAAACATCGGGGAGCACATTAGATCGGGAGTTCCGCCGCCGCAAGCCTCTGTAGCCACCAAAAACCAATCGGGACCCTGTTCCGGCACCCTGCCGGAGGGGGGGGGGGAACCCTCATCGGTGGCCATCTTCATCGTCCCGGCGCTCTCCATGACGAGGAGGGAGTAGTTCACCCTCGGGGCTGAGGGTATGTACTAGTAGCTATGTGTTTGATCTCTCTCTCTCTCTCTCTCTCGTGTTCTTGATTTGACACGATCTTGATGTATCGCGAGCTTTGCTATTATAGTTGGATCGTATGATGTTTCTCCCCCTCTACTCTCTTGTAATGGATTGATATTTCCCTTGAAGTTATCTTATCAGATTGAGTCATTAAGGATTTGAGAACACTTTATGTATGTCTTGCATGTGCTTATCTGTGGTGACAATGGGATATCATGTGATCCACTTGATGTATGTTTTGGTGAGCAACTTGCGGGTTCCGTGACCTTGTGAACTTATGCATAGGGTTTGGCACACGTTTTCGTCTTGACTCTCCGGTAGAAACTTTGTGGCACTCTTTGAAGTTCTATGTGTTGGTTGAATAGATGAATCTGAGATTGTGTGATGCATATCGTATAATCATACCCACGGATACTTGAGGTGACATTGGAGTATCTAGGTGACATTAGGGTTTTGGTTGATTTGTGTCTTAAGGTGTTATTCTCGTACGAACTCTTGAATAGATCGATCCGAAAGAATAACTTTGAGGTGGTTTCGTACCCTACAATAATCTCTTCGTTTGTTCTCCGCTATTAGTGACTTTGGAGTGACTCTTTGTTGCATGTTGAGGGATTGTTATATGATCCAATTATGTTATTATTGTTGAGAGAACTTGCACTAGTGAAAGTATGAACCCTAGGCCTTGTTTCCTAGCATTGCAATACCGTTTACGCTCACTTTTATCGCTTGCTACCTTGCTGTTTTTATATTTTCAGATTACAAAAACCTATATCTACTATCCATATTGCACTTGTATCACCATCTCTTCGCCGAACTAGTGCACCTATACAATTTACAATTGTATTGGGTGTGTTGGGGACACAAGAGACTCTTTGCTATTTGGTTGCAGGGTTGTTTGAGAGAGACCATCTTCATCCTACACCTCCCACGGATTGATAAACCTTAGGTCATCCACTTGAGGGAAATTTTCTACTGTCCTACAAACCTCTGCACTTGGAGGCCCAACAACGTCTACAAGAAGAAGGTTGCGTAGTAGACATCATGGTGTCATGTGAACGGTGACTACATGACACTTCACCATATTTGGGCCTAAGGGAATGCATTGTGGAGTAGTAAATAGATGTTGGTTTGCGAGAGTGACAGAAACTTAAACCCCAGTTTATGCACTATTCCGTAAGGGACCGATTGGATCCTAGAGTTTAATGCTATGATTAGAATTTATTCTTAATGCTTTTCTCGTATTGCGGATGATTGCGGGAGGGTTAATCATAAGTAGGAGGTTTGTTCAAGGAAGAACAACACCTAAGCACCGGTCCACCCACATATCAAATTATCAAAGTAGCAAAGACAAATTAAACTAACATGATGGAAGTGACTAGATGAAATTCCCGTGTACCCTCAAGAACGCTTTGCTTATCATAATAAACCGTTTTGGCTTGTACTTTGACTCAAAAGGATTGGGCTACCTTGCTACACTTTTGTGACCGTTACCGTTACTTGTTCGTTACCAATTACCTTGCTATCAAACTACTCGCTACTTACAATTTCAGTACTTGCAGACATCATCTTACTGAAAACTACTTGTCATTTCCTTCTGCTCCTCGTTGGGTTCGACACTCTTACTTATCGAAAAGGGCTATAATTGACCCCCCTATACTTGTGGGTCACCAAGGCTATTTTCTGGCGCCGTTGCCAGGGAGTGAAGCGCTTTTGGTAAGTGGAATTCGGTAAGGAAACATTTATATAGTGTGCTGAAATTTATTGTCACTTGCTACTATGGCAAGCGATTCTTTGAGGGGTTTGTTCGGGGTATCTTCACCTCATCCGGAACCACAATTAATTGCCCCTCAACCTACTGCACCTACTGAAAATATTGAATATGAAATTCCTTCGGGTATGATAGAACAACTGCTAGCTAATCCTTATGCAGGAGATGGAACCGAGCATCCTGATATGCACTTGATTTATGTAGAACAAATTTGTGGATTGTTCAAGCTTGCAAGTTTACCCAGAGATGAGGTGATGAAAAAGGTTTTCCCTTTATCTTTGAAGGGAAAAGCATTGGCATGGTATAGGTTATGCGATGATATTGGATCATGGAATTGGAATCGTTTGAAATTGGAGTTCCACCAAAAAAATTATCCTATGCATCTAGTTCATCGTGATCGGAATTATATATATAATCTTTGGCCTTGTGAAGGAGAAAGTATCGCTCTAGCTTGGGGGAGGATTAAGTCAATGTTATATTCATGCCCCAATCATGAGCTCTCAAGAGAAATTATTATTCAGAACTTTTATGCTCAGCTTTGTCGTAATGATCAAACCATGTTGGATACTTCTTGTACTGGCTCTTTTATGAAGAAGACTATTGAAATCCAGTGGGATCTTTTGGAAAGAATCAAACGCTGTAGGGTAACGCAACAGAAAACAAAAATTTTCCGACCTACGCACCAGCCCAGGACCACTATGGAGACTGCGTACATGGTTTGATCTTTTTCGTTACCGACTCATAGCGCAACGGGAAGTAGAGTCGATGACGATCGGTGGTGCAGATCCCCGCAGCTAGGATTTACAACCTCCCAACCGCGAGGATGTATACCCTCATCTGCTCCTTAGACAGCCCTCCGAGAGGCGGTCGAACAGCCCCCCGGACGGTGTCGCGGACAGCCCTTCGGGAGGACCTTCGAAACTCGAACGGTCACTCGGACAGCCCTTCGGGAGGACCTTCGAAACTCGGACGGTCACACGGACAGCCCTTCGGGAGGCACTCACGAACTAAGACCGAAACTACGATCTCTCTACAGAGTTGCACACATACGGTGTCATCTATCCGGCAGGGCTTCGCCGTCCAGAACTAGTTCCTGCCGGAACCCAGACAGCCTTACGGCTCTACGAAACTCTTTTCGTGGGAGGGAGAGAAGAAGCCAGATAATGCATGGCACGTGTATGAGAGCAAGGGATGAGTGTGGAGGGCTTCCCCTCCACCTCTATTTAAAGAAAATCCCAAGGGGGTAGGGTAGTTTCACAAAAAACCCAAAATGCACATGAATGAAGTCCTTCCACAAGGACCTAGGAGTGAAACCAATGAACAAGAGGGTCCCCAAGGGGGGATACCCCATGTGGCCGGCCACACCCCCATGAGGGGCCCAAAAAATGGCTCCTATCCATCCATGTCATCCCCAAGATCTTTTGGAGCAAAGCCCCAAAAGGTGGCTTTCCATAAAGTAACCATAAAGCTGATTTTCACTATTCACGACGACATTTTTCAGCGTCTGATCGAACTGAAAATATTTATGTGGGCTAAGAACATTTCCAGTACCCACTAAAATGATTTTCAACGCGTTCCAAAACAATTCCGGTTTTAGTGATTTTCATCTGCGAAACGCATCTGAAGTGGCTCCGGCAGCTCCGGAACATTTCCGGTTTTTATCTCAGAAAATTCCAAAAAGCTTCCAGAATGATTCTGGCATCCTCCAAGAATTATCAGGCATGTGCCGAAACCAATTTGACTTAATGGTGTATCCCGAAACAACTTTTCGGTATCATCGAAACTTATCCGATGACCTCTCTCTGCGGTACGATTCCGCTGTCCGAAACTTTTTCGGTGATTTTCTCTCAGTCCCTGTCTAGTATTCAGCAGATAGATGACCCTTAAGCGTGTGACCCTATAGGTTCGGTGAAGTATAGACATGACCCGGAACCCCTTCCGATCAATGATCAACATCGGAGCCGTGGACACCCATATTGACCCCTATACCCACACGAATAAATATTCGAGTGAACCTCCAGTTGCCGTGTGCTATTCCTGTTGCTTCGCGATATGTTACAAGTACCCGAGGTGAGACATGTTGGCATTCCCGTGGATCAACAACTTGTCCACTATGCTAGTTACCTCGTTACCGGTTTTGTTATCTTTTCTCGTTTCGTGTTCCGGCATCCCCGTGATCAAATCACAAAGTGTCTGGCCAGACGATGATGGACACCATAACACCGAGAGGGCCCGAGTATATCTCTCCATCGTCGGAGGAGCAAATCCCAATCTCGAGCTATCAAGTTACTTAACATACTTTCCCAAGAACCCGTAAGCCGCCGTAATAGCCATCCAGTGACGGATGACGTTTAACAAACCCCAAAGTTCATGAAGCAAGCATGAAGAAACTCGATACTCTCATGGTCTAAGGAATTATGCAAACATTAACTATCGCTGTGTTATAAACCATTAACTTGTGACGAATGTATCTCATAGCATAACATCAATCCGGGTCGATTCAACACAAATGTTCTCTTAACATTGTGCCCTCAAAGTTGCTGGCATTGACATGCCCATGATCAGGAAAACAGAACCATCATGCAACACTTGAGCTAGTCTTAGAGGCCAGACTAAGAATACTTCTTACCGTTTATTATTCCACACGTGCATATGAGTCTTCCTCCGAGCCTCGTGGATATTGCAGACTCGAGAATCATTGCAGTTATAGCATGGAACATAAACATAATTGTGAACTCGGAGATAAATAATATCATTTATTATTGCCTCTAGGGCATATCTCCTACAGACTCCCACTTGCACTAGAGTCAATAATCTAGTTAATGCTAATGCACTTTACACCTATGGCATACTGGTGTAAAAAATGCTTCGCATGTGGTATAGCCCGATGTCCCTCGGATTTGACAATTTCAGCTCCGTGTGTATCTCTGCATATCCTCGCATTTTCATGCTTTCACAAAATTCATATTTTGTGTGGACTTGGCGTTGTATGTATTTGAATCATAGGTCGAACCTGGATTCCTCAGACTGAGTTATGGAGCAACTACTTGCAGTAGTGTCCCATTGACAAAAGCCATCTTGGAACCATACTAAGTTCATTAATGAACTATATGATTCAACATCTTCTTTTGTCGCTTCTAAAGCGTCAACATACTTAGTCATTTGTTATAGAATTCGCCATAGTATCCTGTTGGGAACAATTTCCAACTACCGTGCCACCATATTGTGTATTACACAAAACCCTTAACTTAAATCGAAAATCGCACGGAGAAAAGATGAAGACTATCGATGTAACATTTTACAACGAACTCTTCATGATCTCCGCTTGCAAGAAAACATATCATCAGTACTTACTCTAGTACTCAATGACATCTTTCACTGTTGTCCCACGATCAGTACTTTGATCACTTTAGTATCCATACTCGCAACACCTTGGGAGTATCGGACATATCTGGTTGTTTTACATACCATGGAATACATGATTAATCCAAAACACGAAGGTGTGTGGAATCTCCATCATGTATTTTACTCCTCAGTGTTTTGGGACACCGAGTCTTGTAAAAACTCTTTCCATGTGACTTAGTCAAGAATCACTCCTTGGCGTTTTAAATGCTAAATAGGTTTTAGCACCTTGTCAATATGTATTCATTGCTTAGCCCTATTAGGTAAATCTATCTCCATAGATCATTATGCCTAATATTGAGGCTATTTAGCCTAAGCACTTCATCAAAAAACTATTTTCAAATGAAGTCCTAATTCGTGTCAAGAAATTTATTTCCAATTAACAATGTGTCAAGCACACAAGGTTTTTAGAAATATTATTACGCTCCCACTTACTTTCTTGAATTACAAGCATCTTCGTTACCCATTGATGAAGTCAAACCCCTTTGACAATTTCATCAAAGCACGAAGATTCCAACTCCATTTTGCTCTCTTCTGTCCATCGCTGGAACTCTGAAGTTTGCACCCTTACTAGCATCCTCTGGATAGACAAAATGCCTTGGACTGTAACACATGCAAGTCCTTGGTTTCATTTCCATCAGATGGAAATCCTATTGTCATCCATGTTTCATATCTCATGATTGAAATATGTATTAATTGCTAGTTCAACCCGAACCGACTTTAAGCATCGCTACGATGAAAACAACGTCATCGTAATCAACTCTTGAACTTGTTATTTCAACAAGTCGAGCTTTATGGATAAAACATTTTTATCCGTATCAGTTTTAAGTTCCATAAATATTCGTTAGACTCTAAGTCTTCCGAAAGGTGTATCAAGGTTTTAATCTTGAATCACTTATATGGAAACTAACTCGGGTTGTATTGGCATTTAGCCAATTCTGGAGTCAGGGCCCATCAACGCTTCCTTGTGTATCGTAGGTATAATGTTGTCTAACAACAATATCTCGTTTGCGCACCTGAGAGGTTTGCACGAGCCATGCCTACGTGGTTCAGCTGCAAGTTCGACCGAAGTTCATACATTTTATTGTAGAGACTTCCGTATCAGTCGCAGTAGGAAACTCTGGAATTACTTCCAAGGTCTCCTTCCTTTGATCTGATGACGTAGATACTGTTTATCCCATCGAGTTGCACTATTCTCCCACTCACCTTTTTGAAAGAACCATTCTCTTTAAAAGCACACCATTTGACGGCAAAACTATTTGCCTCAGTATAGTTAGGGAGGAATACCCAACATTTTGGTATAACCTACAAAGTAGGACTTGTCTGATTTGGAATAGGTTTGTAACCTTTTACACAAGCCCCATATTCCAAATGTTAAGAAAAGATATAACATGGTTGGGCGTACCATACCATGGCGTCATTTCAACAGACCCGATGTAGCTCTTTTCAGTGTAAAAGCCGCAGTCTCTAAAGCATCACTTTAAAAGGGATAATGGCAAATTTATTTATGTCATCTTTGACCTTACCATGTCATAAATGGTTTGATTACATCTCCACGGACTTTGCACTTGCAGTGGTGTTCCGGGGGGTGGAAGTTATGAAACCCCTTTCACAACTCATCAGACATTCGCTAAACATGTAACTCAAATATTCCTTTGTGCAATAAAATTGCAGAAACATAATTTTCTTGTTACAATAACTTCTACTTCATTTTTGAAAACCTTTCGAATGATTTCAAAAGATCCAGACTTACGTCTCATCAAGTAAATATCCATATATCTACTTGAGTCATTTCTGAAGATAAATAAATCCACCACTAACAACACTTATCGGACTACACACATCAAATGTATGATCACTAATAAGTTTGTTGTTCGTTCCTTATGGCCTGTGAACGGTATTTTAGTCACTTCACTTTTCGGAGGAAAGTTGCAAGTGTCAGATGATTCAAAATAAAAAATACTTCAAAATCCATCATAATGGAATTTTCCATGCGGGTTTCTCCAATGTGACCAAATGTAGTGCCACACTTGTGTGGTATTCTTTTAGTCTTGCGACATTTAGCGTCAGTGTTATGGATGTATCATATTACCATCAATATTCATAACATACATGCCATCTTGGATGGAAGCATGGCCCTTCATGTTATTCATAATACTTAACAACAATTGTTGTTTTTATGAACAACTCTTTTGCAACAAACATTGTGCAATGGGCTAGAGTGTATGAAACTCTAAAATGAATTATGAAAGTAAACCCAGAGATATTGTATTATTATCAATATTCATAACATACATCTCATTCATAATGAAAGTATGGCCCTTGTGTTATTCATAACATCGAACATAAAAAGTTCTCTTATGAACAACCTTCTTGCAAGATACCTTATGCAATGGGCTAGAGTTTGTGAAACTCTAAATGAATTATGAAAATAAATACAGACGGCAATACACCGATGGAAGGTATAGTAACATTTACTATGTTCCCTGTGTATACCTTAACCTCATTTCAGGCTAGTCCTTTTAGGCCATAGTAGCTCTTACATTGATTCGTAACAGAATGCAATCGAGCGGGTATCTTTGTGATTAACTCACAATACCCAAGAATTAGTGATTAACATGTTTAACCATAATTCCCAAGAACTATATCTTTGACCAGCCTACTATACATCAAAAACTTGTATGACATTCATACATGAGCTGGATATTCCAGTCATCTTTCTTTCTGCCTTTATACTTCTAACAGTTTAACTTTTAGTATTTCTCCTACTCGCAAAAGAAGCACCCAACTTAAGAGTGGCGTTAGCCCTGGACTTCCTAGGCGTGTAAGTCATACTAACACCCTTTGGACACTTCCTTTCTCTTTAAGTTGTTGTCTTATTCACCTTTCATTATATGACAGGTGTTCTTCTGGATCCCTTTCCCAATAGTCAAATGCATAGTAAACACTTTTACTAATACTTGCAAACAAACATTGCTTTGTTTGTATCTGAAAATAATTTTCAGTTCCATGAATATCATATAACTATCCCAACTTTCGAAGTTTGGGTTTCATGGAAGCAAACATATTCCACTTGACCGTAACAGAATTCTAGCTTTTGGATCGAAGGACGAGAGTCACATGATCCATAGCATTAGCGGGAGGATACGAAAAGCATGAGATAGGACAAAGTCCTTCTCGGCACTTTTGAGGACAATCCTCACATTACGTTACCAAACGTAAAGTTTTAACCAGATATTTAACAACTATTCAATTTTAACAGGGAAGGTGGAAACGCGAGCCATTATTCTACAACTATTTTGCAAGAAACACTTAGACAGTGTTCATAATTAATTGCACTGAGAATTAAACATGTTAATTTAACAGTGCGCTCACACTCAAATCAATATCTCTCATAATTGATTTAGAGTGATTCAAGATCCATATTTCTATTCGATGCCATTGACGGGTTCATCACTGATGACACGCATTTCAATCGGTAGGCCAACTTGCCGATCACATCTCTATGTGATTCTTGTTCATCTTTCGATGGGCGTGTTCCGAGCTCAGGACTCTCCTGCCTGAACGTTAAAGACAACCAAGTGATCTTGCTGCGAGGTTTGACCTCACCCGCCTCATTCCTCTCGATTCGTTCATGCTCATGTGTACATGGCGCACCCCGAAAAAATACGAATTTCAGACGATGCTACACTTGGGTGAACACTAACTACTTTGATGTTTTAAGTGAGAGATCACCCTAATAAAAAGCGACTACCGCGCAATCAAGAAGGGTGCATCATAAGGGATAAACATCTCAGGCAATTCATAATAGCACGATATGGTATAGCCCTTCCTGACGGAGAAGTATTTCATTTCTTCGTCTTCGGCATTCGCGTCGGTGTTCACCTTCACGAAGATTGCCACCACCCTATTGATGCACCAGATAATATTGCTATCTCTATAGCTAATAGAATAAGTGCATTACTTAAGGTTGACACGCAGGTCATTAAAGTGACAATCATATGGCTCCAGCCATCATGCCGAATCATGACACACAGGTCATGTTAATTACATCATATAGTCATCTCATACATAATCAAATTGAATATGAGCATTGCTATACCACATCACATGCATATCCTGCAAAACCAAGTTAGACGCCTCTAATCGGTTTATGCAAAATTTTATTTTCCGTGGCTTCTAAGGTTTTGACTTAAACCGCAACTACCAACGTTTTATCATCAAGTATGATTACAAGTTGCTAGATTAACATCTCGGGGTGTATGAAACATGAGATAATTAAATCTCGAGCCCCGTACTAAACTTCGTCATACGCATGACCCCCGTGCAGATAATATCTGCAATGCCCTTTCATCTGCGAATTTCATCTTTCTTTTAACTACGGCAGAACCCAAAGAACTGATAGCACTTCCATGATCAATCAGGATCACGGATTGTCAGAACTTTGTCAAATTCCACCATGCCGTCTTGAGATTGAGCAAATGCAAATTCTAGGGAAGCAACAAGAACGTCGGGTAACAGATTTCATCTGTCACCCGCATAAATAATTTTCAGCAATAGATCTCATCTACTACCTAATTATATTATGCAATACCCATACATCTCCATGTATTCTAGATCGAAACCTGCATCTACGCATAGCACGGCTCTTGATGCCACTGTAGGGTAAAGCGACAGAAAACAAAAATTTTCCGACCTACGCACCAGCCCAGGACCACTATGGAGACTACGTACATGGTTTGATCTTTTTCGTTACCGACTCGTAGCGTAGCAGGAAGTAGAGTCGATGACGATCGGCGGTGCAGATCCCCGCAGCTAGGATTTACAACCTCCCAACCGCGAGCATGTATACCCTCATCTTCTCCTCAGACAGCCCTCCGGGAGGCGGTCGAACAGCCCCCCGGACGGTGTCGCGGACAGCCCTTCGGGAGGACCTTCGAAACTCGAACGGTCACTCGGACAGCCCTTGGAAACTCAGACGGTCACACGGACAGCCCTTCGGGAGGCACTCATGAACTAAGACCGAAACTACGATCTCTCTACAGAGTTGCACACATACGGTGTCCTCTATCCGGCAGGGCTTCACCGTCCAGAACTAGTTCCTGCCGGAACCCAGACAGCCTTATGGCTCTACGAAACTCTTTTCGTGGGAGGGAGAGAAGAAGCCAGATAATGCATGGCATGTGTATGAGAGCAAGGGATGAGTGTGGAGGGCTGCCCCTCCACCTCTATTTATAGGAAATCCCAAGGGGGTAGGGTAGTTTCACAAAAAACCGAAAATGCACATGAATGAAGTCCTTCCACAAGGACCTAGGAGTGAAACCAATGAACAAGAGGGTCCCCAAGGGGGGATACCCCATGTGGCCGGCCACACCCCCATGAGGGGCCCATAAAATGGCTCCTATCCATCCATGTCATCCCCAAGATCTTTTGGAGCAAAGCCCCAAAAGGTGGCTTTCCATAAAGTAACCATAAAGCTGATTTTCACTATTCACGACGACATTTTTCAGCGTCTGATCGAACTGAAAATATTTATGTGGGCTAAGAACATTTCCAGTACCCACTAAAATGATTTTCAACGCGTTCCGAAACAATTCCAGTTTTAGTGATTTTCATCTACGAAACGCATCTGAAGTGGCCCCGACAGCTCCGGAACATTTCCGGTTTTTATCTCAGAAAGTTCCAAAAAGCTTCCAGAATGATTCTGGCATCCTCCAAGAATTATCAGGCATGTGCCGAAACCAATTTGACTTAATGGTGTATCCCGAAACAACTTTTCGGTATCATCAAAACTTATCCGATGACCTCTCTCCGCGGTACGATTCCGCTGTCCGAAACTTTTCGGTGTCCGAAGCTTTTTCGGTGATTTTCTCTCAGTCCCTGTCTAGTATTCAGCAGATAGATGACCCTTAAGCGTGTGACCCTATAGGTTCGGTGAAGTATAGACATGACCCGGAACCCCTTCCGATCAATGATCAACATCGGAGCCGTGGACACCCATATTGACCCCTATACCCACACGAATAAATATTCGAGTGAACGTCCAATTGCCGTGTGCTATTCCTGTTGCTTCGCAATATGTTACAAATACCCGAGGTGAGACATGTTGGCATTCCCGTGGATCAACAACTTGTCCACTATGCTAGTTACCTCGTTACCGGTTTTGTTCTCTTTTCTCGTTTCGTGTTCCGGCATCCCCGTGATCAAATCACAAAGTGTCTGGCCAGACGATGATGGACACCGTAACACTGAGAGTGCCCGAGTATATCTCTCCATCTTCTGAGGAGCAAATCCCAATCTCGAGCTATCAAGTTACTTAACATACTTTCCCAAGAACCCGTAAGCCTCCGTAATAGCCATCCAGTTACGGATGACGTTTAACAAACCCCAAAGTTCATGAAGCAAGCATGAAGAAACTCGATACTCTCATGGTCTAAGGAATTATGCAAACATTAACTATCGCTGTGTTATAAACCATTAACTTGTGACGAATGTATCTCATAGCATAACATCAATCCGGGTCGATTCAACACAAATGTTCTCTTAACATTGTGCCCTCAAAGTTGCTGGCATTGACATGCCCATGATCAGGAAAATAGAACCATCATGCAACACTTGAGCTAGTCTTAGAGGCCAGACTAAGAATACTTCTTACCATTTATTATTCCACACGTGCATATGAGTCTTCCTCCGAGCCTCGTGGATATTGCAGACTCGAGAATCATTGCAGTTATAGCATGGAACATAAACATAATTGTGAACTCGGAGATAAATAATATCATTTATTATTGCCTCTAGGGCATATCTCCTAATGAAGATTGGGAACTCGACGAAGGTAAAGAGTCAGGTATGAAGCTTAAGTATGATTGTGTTAAATCTTTTATTGATACCGAAGCTTTTCAAAAGTTTAGCACTAAATATGGACTTGACTCTGAGATAGTAGCCTCCTTTTGTGAATCATTTGCTACTCATGTTGAACTCCTTAAAGAAAAGTGGTTTAAATATCACCCACCTATTAAAGAATAAATTAAAAACCCGGTACCAACCAAGGAAGATACTATACTTTATAATGTTGATCTAGTAGTTCCTACTACTTTTATTGAGAAACCCCCTTTTCCTGTTAGGATAAAGGAACATGCTAAAGTTTCAACCGCGGTTAACAAAAGCTATGTTAGAACACCTACACCTGATGAACAAATCAAAGTTGAACTATTGCTATGGTTAAAGACCACTTAGAAGAAGATGTGGATGGGCATGTTATTTACTTCTGTGAAGAAGCTGCTGGAATAGCCAAACCTGATGGAAAAGATAAACATAGACCTGTTGTTGGCATGCCCGTTATCTCGGTTGAAATAGGAGATCACTGTTATCATGGCTTATGTGACATAGGTGCTAGTGTGAGTGCTATTCCTTACACCTTATATCAAGAAATTATGAATGACATAGCACCTGCAGAGTTAGAAAACATAGATGTTACTATTAAACTTGCTAATAGAGATACTATATCACCAGTCGGGATTGTCAGAGATGTTGAAGTCTTGTGTGGGAAAATAAAATACCCTACTGATTTTCTTATTCTTGGTTCCCCACAAGATAGCTTTTGCCCCATTATCTTTGGTAGACCTTTCTTGAACACCGTTAATGCTAAGATAGATTGTAAGAAGCAAACTGTTGGTGTTAGCTTTGGTGATAAGTCTCATGAGTTTAATTTTTCCAAGTTTAGTAAAAACATCATGAATAAGAATTGCCTAGTAAGGATGAAATAATTGGTCTTGCTTCTATCGCTGTACCTCCTACTGATCCTTTAGAACAATATTTGCTAGATCATGAAAATGATTCATATATGCATGAAAGAAATGAAATAGATAAGATTTTGTTTGAACAACGTCCTCTGCTTAAACACAATTTGCCTATTGAAACTCTAGGAGGTCCTCCTCCACCTAAAGGTGATCCCGTGTTTGAATTAAAACAATTGCCAGACACTCTGAAATATGCTTATCTTGATGAAAAGAAGATATATCCTGTTATTATCAGTGCTAACCTTTCAGAACATGAAGAATAAAGATTATTGAAAGTTCTAAGGAAGCACCGGGCTGCTATCGGATATACTCTTGATGATTTAAAGGGCATTAGTCCCACTCTATGTCAGCACAAAATTAATATGGAACCTGATGCTAAACCAGTCATTGATCACCAACGTCGGTTAAATCCGAAGATGAAAGAGGTGGTAAGAACAGAAATATTAAAACTTCTGGAAGCAGGTATAATCTATCCTATAGCTGACAGTAGATGGGTAAGTCATGTTCATTGTGTCCCTAAGAAAGGAGGTATAACTGTTGTTCCTAATGATAAGAATGAACTCATTCCACAAAGAATTGTTACAGGCTATAGAATGGTAAGTGATTTCAGAAAACTAAATAAAGCAACTAGAAAAGATCATTACCCTTTGCCTTTTATTGATCAAATGATCGAAAGATTATCTAAGCACACACACTTTTGCAGTTGTAAGTTGTGGGTTTGTAAGTTGTAAGTTGACATTGAAGAAGAGAAGATGACATTGGAGTTGTAAGTTGCCGATGGATCGATGATCACAAGATGAAGATGAATGCAATGCGCTTGAAGATGGATGCAATGCGCCTGAAGCTTAAGAAGATTAGAAAATATGCCATTGATAATGAGGCTTGGTATCATTATGCCGTTGGATCAATTGTTACCTTAGTTGCAATCTTCATCACATTTGTTGTGATGAGGGTAAGTTTTCTCTTGTGTTTTGCTTTATAAATGGATACTTAGCTTATTTTCCTCCTAAATGGCATAATTACCTAAGTTAGATAAAAAAATGAGCTATACTTAGCTTATTCAGTTCATTTATGACATATTTAGCATACTTAGGTAAAAAATGGCATGATAATCTTTGTTAGCTCCAAAATGATATAGACTTAGCTTATTTTCCTCGAAAATGACATAATAACCTTACTGAGCTCCAAAATGACCTATTTACCTAGCTTAGGTCTAAAATGACCTACACTTAGCATTTTTACCTAGCTTAGCAATAAAATGGCATTTTACCTACCTTAGTTAGAAGAAGAAGAAGATAAAGAAGAGGAGAGGAGAAAAAGAAAGAGAAGAAAAAAAATCTTCTTCTTCTTCTTTTTCTAACTAGTCTTCTTCTTCTTCTTCTTCTTCTTCTAACTTTCATCTTTCCCAATTTGCAGATTTGCTTTACATGAGGAAGCTTGGATTCTTGGAGTGTACTATTCTTCTGGTGCTTCCTTGTTGTTTATGAAAACTTGTTTGGATATGTATGTCTATATGGATATGTTGTTGGAAACTTGTTTCTGGTTATGTATATATGGATATGTTGGACTTTGTTGAACTATGTTGTTGGATTTGATGAAATAAGTTGTTGGACATGCTGTTGGATATGTATGCATGTATATCTATGTTTGAAACCATGTCTAATTAATGGGATTTAAATAAAAACAGGGATATATAGCCTCTTTGCCGTCCGCTAGCAGACGACAAAGAGCTTTGTCGTGGCAGTCACCTATGCAAACTGGGAACACTGGCTGCCTATTTGGTCATTTTGCCATCTGCTGGCAGACGGCAAAGTGACCAGCTATGCTGTCTGCCAGCAGACGACAAAGATTCAAACCTCTTTGCCGTCGGCTGGCCGACGGCATAGCTAGACACGTGGCAGCTTCCCAGTGCTGCCTAGCTGAGCTCTTTGCCGTCTGTCAACGGACGGCAAAGAGCTTGGATTCTTTGCCGTCCGCTGGCAGACGGCAAAGAGCGCCGTTAACCCCCTAACGGCTCTCACGCCACCACACTGCCGTCCGCTGTCTTTGCCGTCTGCTGGCCTTGGATGACGGACGGCACAATCCTTTGCCGTCCGTTTCTAAGAAGAGGACGGCAAAGAAGGCCTTTGCTGGCACGTGTTCAGCCGGACAGTTTGCCGTCCGCTTGCAGATGGCAAACATGTTTGCCGTCCAGGATCTATGCCTTTGCCGTCTGCCATGGCGGACGACAAAGAAGCTGATTCTAGTAGTGCAACTAGCTATTTCTGTCTCCGTTTATTTTGCAATATTTACTTTTTAATCTATATAACAAAAATACCAAAAATAATTATCTTATTATCTCTATCAGATCTCACTTTTGCAAGTGTCCGTGAAGGGATTGACAACCCCTTTATCGCGTTGGTTGCAAGGTTCTTAATTGTTTGTGCAGGTACTAGGGATTTCGTGTAGTCTCCTACTGGATTGATACCTTGGTTCTCAAAAACTGAGGGAAATACTTACGCTACTTTGCTGCATCACCTTTCCTCTTCAAGGGAAAACCAACGCATGCTCAAGGTAGCAAGAAGGATTTCTGGCGCCGTTGCCGGGGAGATCTACGCACAAGTCAAGACATACCAAGTACCCATCACAAACTCTTATCCCTTGCATTACACTATTTGCCATTTGCCTCTCGTTTTCCTCTCCCCCACTTCACCCTTGCCATTTTATTCGCCCTTTTTCCGTTCATCTCTTTTCACTTTCTTCTTGTTTGCTTGTGTGTTGGATTGATTGCTTGTCACGATGGCTCAAGATAATACTAAATTGTGTGACTTCTCCAATACCAACAACAATGATTTTATTAGCACTCCGATTGCTCCTATTACCAATGCTGAATCTTGTGAAATTAATGCCGCTTGTTGAATCTTGTCATGAAAGATCAATTTTCTGGCCTTCCTAGTGAAGATGCCGCTACCCACCTAAACAACTTTGTTGATTTATGTGATATGCAAAGGAAGAAAGATGTGGATAATGATATTGTCAAATTGAAGCTATTTCCGTTTTCCCTTAGAGATCGTGCTAAAACTTGGTTCTCTTCTTTGCCTAAAAATTGATTCATGGAATAAGTGCAAAGATGCTTTTATCTCTAAGTATTTTCCTCCCACTAAGATTATCTCTCTTAGAAACGATATTATGAATTTTAAGCAACTTGATCATGAGCATGTTGCACAAGCTTGGGAGAGGATGAAATTAATGATCTGTAATTGCCCTACACATGGTTTGAATTTATGGATGATTATACAAATTTTTTATGCTGGATTGAATTTTGCTTCTAGAAACCTTTTAGATTTGGCCGCGGGAGGCACTTTTATGGAAATAACTTTAGGAGAAGCTACTAAACTCCTAGATAATATGATGGTTAATTATTCTCAATGGCACACCGAAAGATCTACTTGTAAAAAGGTTCATGCAATTGAAGAGATTAATGTTTTGAGTGGAAAGATGGATGAACTTATGAAATTGTTTGCTAATAAGATTGTTTCTTCTGATCCTAATGATATGCCTTTGTCCACTTTGTTTGAGAATAATAATGAATCTATGGATGTGAATTTTGTTGGTAGGAACAATTTTGGTAACAATGCGTATAGAGGAAACTTTAATTTCTAGGCCGTTCCCTAGTAATTCCTCTAATAATTATGGTAATTCCTACAACAACTCTTATGGAAATTTAAATAAAATTCCCTCTGATTTTGAGACTAGTGTTAAAGAATTTATGAATTCACAAAAGAATTTCAATGCTTTGCTTGAAGAAAAATTGCTTAAGATTGACGAGTTGGCTAGGAACGTGGATAGAATTTCTCTTGATGTTGATTCTTTGAAACTTAGATCTATTCCACCTAAGCATGATATTAATGAGTCTCTGAAAGCCATGATAATTTCCATTGATGAGTGCAAAGAAAGAACCGCTAGGATGCGTGCTAAAAAGGATTGCTTTGTAAAAGCGTGTTCTTCTAGTTTTCATGATAGTAATGATGAAGATCTAAAAGTGATTGATGTGTCTCCTATTAAATCTTTGTTTTCTAATATGAATCTTGATAAAGATGGTACTGGAGATGAGTCAACTTTAGTTAAAAGGCGTCCCAATGATTCGGAGTTTTAAGATCTTGATGCAAAAATTGGTAAAAGGGGATTGAAGAGGTCAAACCTTTACATAGCAATGAACCCACTATTTTGGATTTCAAGGAATTTAATTATGATAACTGCTCTTTGATAGATTGTATTTCCTTGTTGCAATCCGTGCTAAATTCTCCTCATGCTTATGATCAAAATAAAGCTTTTACTAAACATATCGTTGATGCTTTAATGCAATCCTATGAAGAAAAACTTGAATTAGAAGTTTCTATCCCTAGAAAACTTTATGATGAGTGGGAACCTACTATTAAAATTAAGATTAAAGATCATGAGTGCTATGCTTTATGTGATTTGGGTGCTAGTGTTTCCACGATTCCAAATACTTTGTGTGATGTGTTAGGTTTCCGTGAATTTGATGATTGTTCTCTAAATTTGCATCTTGTGGGTTCCACCATTAAGAAACCTATTGGAAGGATTAGTGATATTCTTATTGTTGCAAATAGGAATTATGTGCCCGTAGATTTTATTGTTCTTGATATAGATTGCAGTCCTACATGTCCTATTATTCTTGGTAGACCTTTCCTTAGAACGATTGGTGCAATTATTGATATGAAGAAGGAAATATTAGATTCCAATTTCCATTAAGTAAAGGCATGAAAAACTTTCCTAGGAAGAAAATTAAATTACCTTATGAATCCATTATGAGAGCCACTTATGGATTGCATACCAAAGATGATAATACCTAGATCTATTCTTGTTTTTATGCCTAGCTAGGGGCGTTAAACGATAGCGCTTGTTGGGAGGCAACCCAATTTTATTTTTGTTCCTTGCTTTTTGTTCCTGTTTAGTAATAATAATTTATCTAGCCTCTGGTTAGATGTGGTTTTAAGTTTTAATTAGTGTTTGTGCCAAGTAAAACCTATAAGATCTTCTTGGATGATAATTATTTGATCTTGCTGAAAAAGTCAGAAAGTTTCTGCTCACGAAAACAATTGTTAAAAATCACCAGAACGTGATAAAATACTGATTCCAATTTCAGTAGATCAATAAACAAATTATTTAGGTCGTCATATTTTTTCAGATTTTTCCGAGTTACAGAAGTTTGCGTTTCATACAGATTACTACACACTGTTTTGTTTTTGACAGATTCTATTTTTGTGTGTTGTTTGCTTATTTTAACGAATCTATGGCCAGTATCGGGGGGTATGAACCATAGAGAAGTTGGAATATAGTAGGTTTAACACCAATATAAATAAAGAATGAGTTCATTACAGTACCTTATTGTGGTGGTTTGTTTTCTTGCACTAACGGAGCTCATGAGATTTTCTGTTGAGTTTTGTGTTGTGAAGTTTTCAAGTTTTTGGGTAAAGATTTGATGAATTTTGGAATAAGGAGTGGCAAGAGCCTAAGCTTGGGGATGCCCAAGGCACCCCAAGGTAAAATTCAAGGACAACCAAAAGACTAAGCTTGGGGATGCCCCGGAAGGCATCCCCTCTTTTGTCTTCGTCTATCGGTAACTTTACTTGAGGCTATATTTTTATTCACCATATGATATGTGTTTTGCTTGGAGTGTCTTGTATGATTTGAGTCTTTGCTTTTTAGTTTACCACAATCATCCTTTCTGTACACACCTTTTTGAGAGACACACATGAATCGGAATTTATTAGAATACTCTATGTGCTTCACTTATATCTTTTGAGCTAGATAATTTTGCTCTAGTGCTTCGCTTATATCTTTTAGAGCACGGTGGTGGTTTTATTTTATAGAAATTATTGATCTCTCATGCTTCACTTATATTATTTTGAGAGTCTTTTAGAACAGTTTGGTAATTTGCTTTGGCTATAAAATTAGTCCTAATATGATAGGCATCCAAGATGGGTATAATAAAAACTTTCATATAGAGTGCATTGAATACTATGAGAAGTTTGATACTTGATGATTGTTTTGAGATATGAAGATGGTGATATTAGAGTTGTGCTAGTTGAGTAATTGTGAATTTGATAAACACTTGTGTTGGAGTTTGCAAGTCCCGTAGCATGCACGTATGGTAACCGTTGTGTAACAAATTTGAAACATGAGGTGTTCTTTGACTGTCATCCTTATGAGTGGCGGTCGGGGACGAGCGATGGTCTTTTCCTACCAATCTATCCCCCTAGGAGCATGCACGTAATGCTTGGTTTTTGATGACTTGTAGATTTTTACAATAAGTATGTGAGTTCTTTATGACTAATGTTGAGTCCATGGATTATATGCACACTCACCTTTCCATCATTTCTAGCCTCTTCGGTACCGTGCATTGCCCTTTCTCACCTTGAGAGTTGGTGCAAACTTTGCCGGTGCATCAAAACCCCGTGATATGATACGCTCTATCAGACATAAACCTCCTTATATCTTCCTCAAAACAGCCACCATACCTACCTATTATGGCATTTCCATAGCCATTCCGAGATATATTGCCATGCAACTTTCCACCATTTCATTTATTATGACACGCTTCATCATTGTCATATTGCCTTGCATGATCATGTAGTTGACATCGTATTTGTGGCAAGGCCACCATGCATAATTTTTCATACATGTCACTCTTGATTCATTGCCTATTCCGGTACACCGCTGAAGGCATCCATGTAGAGTCATATCTTGTTCTAGTATCGAGTTGTAATCTTCGAGTTGTAATTAAATAGAGGTGTGATGATCATCATTATTAGAGCATTGTCCTGAAAAAAAGGAGAAAGGCCAAATAATAATAATAAAAGGCCCAAAAAAAGAAGAAAAAAAATAAAAAAGGGGACAATGTTACTATCCTTTTCCACACTTGTGCTTCAAAGTAGCACCATGATCTTTATGATAGAGGGTCTCTTATTTTGTCACTTTCATATACTAGTGGGAATTTTTCATTATAGAACTTGGCTTGTATATTCCAACAATGGGCTTCCTCAAATGCCCTAGATCTTCATGAGAAAGCAAGTTGGATGCACACCCACTTAGTTTCTTTTGTTGAGCTTTCATACATTTATAGCTCTAGTGCATCCGTTGCATGGCAATCCCTACTCCTTGCATTGACATCAATTGATGGGCATCTCCCTAGCCCGTTGATTAGCTGCGTCAATGTGAGACTTTCTCTTTTTTGTCTTCTCGACACAACCCCCACTATCATATTCTATTCCACCCATAGTGCTATGTCCATGGCTCACGCTCATGTATTGCGTGAAAGTTGAAATTTTTTGAGAATACTAAAGTATGAAACAATTGCTTGGCTTGTCATCGGGGTTGTGCATGATGAGAGCATTTTTGTGTGACGAAAATGGAGCATGACCAAACTATTTGATTTTGTAGGGATGAACTTTCTTTAGCCATGTTATTTTGAGAAGACATAATTGCTTAGTTAGTATGCTTGAAGTATTATTATTTTTATGTCAATATTAAACTTTTATCTTGAATCTTTCGGATCTGAATCAATAAAGAGAATTACATTGAAAATTATGTTAGGTAGCATTCCACATCAAAAATTCTGTTTTTATCATTTACCTACTCGAGGACGAACAGTAATTAAGCTTGGGGATGCTTGATACGTCTTCAACGTATCTATAATTTTTCATTGTTACATGCTATTATATTATCTGTTTTGGATGATTAATGGGCTTTAATATGCACTTTTATATTATTTTTGGGACTAACCTATTAACCGAAGGCCCAGTGCAAATTGCTGTTTTTTTGCCTATTTCAGTGTTCTGTAGAAAAGGAATATCAAACGGAATCCAAACGGAATGAAACCTTCGCGAGGATCGTTTTTGGAACAAACGAAATCCAGGAGACTTGGATTGGACGTCAAGGAAGCAGCAAGGAAGCCACGAGGCAGGGAGGCGCGCCCAGGGGGCTAGGCGCGGCCTCCACCCTCATGGGCCCCTCGCAGCTCCACCGACCTACTTCTTTCGCCTATATATACTCTTATACCCTAAAAACATCCAGGGGAGCCACGAAACCTATTTTCCACCGCCGCAACCTTCCGTACCCGTGAGATCCCATCTTGGGGCCTTTTCTGGCGCTCCGTCGGAGGGGGAATCGATCATGGAGGGCTTCTACATCAACACCATAGCCTCTCTGATGATGTGTGAGTAGTTTACCACAGACCTTCGGGTCCATAGTTATTAGCTAGATGGCTTCTTCTCTCTTTTTTGGATCTCAATACAAAGTTCTCCTCGATCTTCTTGGAGATCTATTCAATGTAATAGTTTTTGTGGTGTGTTTGTCGAGATCCGATGAATTGTGGGTTTATGATCAAGATTATCTATGAACAATATTTGATTCTTCTGTGAATTCTTATATGCATGATTCGATATCTTTGCAAGTCTCTTCGAATTATCAGTTTGGTTTTGCTTACTAGATTGATCTTTCTTACAATGGGAGAAGTGCTTAGCTTTGGGTTCAATCTTGTGGTGTCCTTTCCCAGTGACAGTAGGGGCAGCAAGGCACGTATTGTATTGTTTCCATCGAGGATAAAAATATGGGGTTTATATCACATTGCTTGAGTTGATCCCTCTACATCATGTCATCTTGCCTAATGCGGTACTCTGTTCTTATGAACTTAATACTCTAGATCCATGCTGGATAGCGGTCGATGTGTGGAGTAATAGTCGTAGATGCAGAATCGTTTCAGTCTACTTGACACGGACGTGATGCCTATATACATGATCATGCCTAGATATTCTCATAACTATGCGCTTTTCTATCAATTGCTCGGCAGTAATTTGTTCACCCACCGTAAAATATGCTATCTTGAGAGAAGCCACTAGTGAAACCTATGGCCCCCGGGTCTATTTTCCATCATATTAATCTCCCGTCAACACTACTGGAATCAGCAGATTTGCCGTCTGCCGACTCTTTTCCGTCAGCTAGCGGACAACAAAGAAAGGCTTTGCCATCAGCCACCAGAAAACGGACGGCAAAGAGGCAGCGGACGGCAACGGAAGGCATTGCCATCAGCATATCTTTGTCGTCCGCTAGCTGACGGAAAGAGGATGGGTGGCGGGCTTATGAGGACGACCTAACGGCCATTTTCTTTGCCGTCTGCTGGCTGACCGCAAAACTTCTTTGCCGTCCGCCAGCAGACGGCAACGAAAATGGCCGTTAGGTCATCAGTTTCCCCCCGGCCCCACCCCACTAGGTACGCTCTTTGCCGTCTGCTAGCAGACGGCAAAGAGCTGTGACCTACTAGCAGAAAAGGGGCCGCGCCCGCGCCCGTGCCCCCCTCTCTCATCTGTCCGTTCTCACTCCCCTGCCCGAGCCGCCGCCACCCCTCACCCCTGCCGCCGCCCCTAACCCACGCCGCCACCCCCGTCGCCGGCCGCCCCACGCCACCCCCGTCGCCGGCCACCCCGCACCGCCCCCGTGCCTGAGCCGCCGCCGCCCCGCGCCATTCCCGTCGCGGGCCGCCCTACACCGTCCCGACCCCGTCCCGAGCCGTCGCCGCCCGGCCGCGCCGCCGCCCGCCTAGCCGAGCCGCCGACGCCGCCCGCGCCGCCCGGCCACGCCGGCCCCGTCCCGAGTCGCCGGCCGCCCCACACCACCAGGCCCCCGTCCCGAGCCACCGCCGCCCGGCCGCACCGCACCGCCCGGCCCCGCCCCGCCGCTGCCCTGCCCCTCATCGTGGTGAGTTTTTTTCCTGTTTTTTAAGATTTAGTTTATGTTTGTTTAGTTTAGGTTAGGTTAGTTTAGTTTAGGTTATTTAGTTTAGTTTAGGTTAGTTTAGGTTAATTTAGTTTATTTTAGGTTACATTTAGTTTATAGTTTTGTCTAGGTTTTTTCCTGTTTTTAAGAATGATCAAGAAAGATGAAAGAAAAAGAAAAAGAAGAAGAGGAAGAAGAAGAAGGACAAAAAAGAACAATAAGTAGTAGAAGAAGAAGATGAAAAAAATAAGTAGAAGTTGAAGATGAAAAAAAGAAGTAGGAAAAGGGGGCACCCGGGGACGAGTGGGTTAATTAGGGGGTTCCTCGGTGTCGATGCGACACTAAATAGCAAGTATCGTCGGTGCGAGATACATGTGGCCGTCGGTGTCGAACACTACATCCATGTCCCACAAGTGACGCCGACGTCCGGCGTCCCAAAGCAACTGTTCTCTGCGTCGATGGCGGTCGAACACCATCGCGAATTTGTCTGGCAGCCTCTGCGATGACGATTAAAAGGCAAGTGCTGAAACTTGAAACACCCAAACTGACTCAAGTCGGTTTGGTTGTTTGAAATTTCAAAACTTGGTTTTAATCCTCATCGCAGAGGCTGCCAGACAAATTCGCGATGGTGTTCGACCGTCATCGGCCACCAGAACTATTGTTGCGGGACGCCGGGCGCCGGCTTCACTTCTAGTGTTCAACGCCGAGTGCCACATGTATCTCGCACCGATGATACTTGCTATTTAGGGTTCCATTGACGCCATGGACCCCCTAACCCGCTCGTCCTGTTGTCAATATTTAGTTAGGTCAACGGAAGAAACAAAATTGCTATGTTACTCATCTTTGGATTTAAATGGTAGTTATTTCTTCGTTGCGAGGGTCTAGTGTTCGACGAGCTCCGCCCTTGCGTTCGTTGGTGAGCACAAATGACATCTCCCGATGAAACTTGCTAGCTATAGGTGTCAATCATCAGTATGCGTAACCACTATGCATCTCCCGTTTGAAAGGGTTACATCTATAAATATGCATGCATTTGCATATTTATAATCGTGATTCTTTCGAATTGTCCAACGTTATCAATGGACAACCCGAGTATGTGTAGATTGGGTTCGTTTTCCCATATGCTCTTCTCCGAATCTGATGCAGAATTTCGTCAGTGCCTCCCTGTTGTTCTCCGGGTACACATCCTCTCTGCTTATTGCCGAGACGTGTATCAGGAGAAAAGCGGGGAGGTGCTGCCGAAATTTTGCGTCAGATCCAGAGTAGAGCATGGGAAAACGAACCCAATCTACACATACTCGGGTGGGATTAGGACCTATCTTTACCTACTAGCGTGTAGGTTGCATGGACGTAATAAAACTGACAAACTCCATTAACTGATGGATATGGTTTGCTTAATTATGTATATATTTCTTGTGTGTCCAGTAGGAAGTCAATATGAGTGATCGTGCATGGATGTACACCGGTTACACTAGTCAGATAGTTTGGACCGAGGAATGGTTAACAAAAACCAAGGGGTTTGTTAGAGCCACATTTGCAAATGGCCAGGAATTAAGCTGGTGCCCGTTGCGACAACTATAAAAAGAGGGACGAGCTTGAAATGAGTAAAGATCTGCAGAAGTTTGGTTTTACGCCTGGTTACACGGTCTGGACATTACATGGTGAGTCTGCCCAACGTGCCAGAGCCGAGGTGGTTCATTGTCACACCGACGAGCATGGTACCGGGACCGCAGACATGGTGTTAGACTTTGACGATGCTCGGGACTCGGACGAGGAGATGGAGGAATCTACAAAGGCCTTCACTGAAATGTTGGAGTCCTCAAAACGTCCTCTCCACGAGCACACTGAGCTTTGTCAGCTAGATGCCATCTCACAAATAATGGCTTTGAAGTCTCAATTCAACTTGGGCAGAGAATGCTACAATGCGATGATGACAGTATTCGGACGATTTCTACCCAAAGGCCATGTGCTACCTCCAAAGCTGTACCAGTCAAACAAAATCCTCCGTGCTCTTAAGATGCCCTATGAGAAGATACATGCCTGTGAGAAAGGATGTGTCTTATTTAGGCTTCAGTATGAGGACTTGAACTATTGTCCCATTTGCAATTCTTCCAGGTATGTTGTGGTAGACAACGGTATGGGTGAGAAGACGCAGACCAAAATACCCGTTAATGTTCTACGGTATATGCCAATCGTACCAAGACTTCAACGTATTTTCATGGTCGAAGAGACGGCCAGACAGATGACATGGCATAAAACAGGCAAAAGAACCGAACTAGATGCAGATGGGAATGTGATGATGGTGAAGCGTGGAAGCGCTTCGATGCATTACATAAGGAAAAAACGGCAGATCCAAGGCATCCTCGAGTCGCCGTCAGCACAGATGGGTTCAGTGTGTTTGGTCAGATGGCAACCCCATACAGCTGTTGGCCCGTGTTTGTCATTCCACTCAATCTCCCCCCCGGGCAGATTATGCAAAGAAAGAACATTTTCCTGACGTTGATAATTCCAGGGCCCAACTATCCGGGGAAGAATATGAATGTGTACATGCAGCCGCTTAAGGACGAATTGCAAGAAGCTTGGGATAATGGGTTCAAGACATACGACGCCTTTAGCAAAGAGAACTTCATAATGCGTGCCTGGTACATGTACTCGACGCATGACTTGCCGGCGTATGCGCTATTCGTTGGCTGGTGTGTGCATGGAAGGTTCCCGTGCCCCACATGCAAGGGAGCTCTTGAGTTTCGTTGGCTGACGGCAGGGCACAAGTATAGTTGCTTCGACTTGCATAGACCGTTTCTACATCCTGGCCATAAGTTCAGGAAAGACAAGAAGAACTTCATCAAAGGTAGAGTTGTCAAACACTCTGCACCACCTGCGTTGACAGGCCAACAGACCCTAGATCAGTTAAACGCTCTCGAGCCAGATCCAGAGCGTCCAGGGTATTTCAAGGGGTATAATAAGGAACACGCTTGGACTCACAAGACATGCTTCTGGGATCTGCCTTACTTCAAAGACCTCCTTTGCCCACACAACATCGACGTGATGCACACTGAAAAGAATATCGCCGAAGCCATTTTTGGTACATTGTTCGGCATAGAGGGGAAATCAAAGGATAATACTAAGGCTAGAGTCGATCAAGAGGAGCTATGTGATAGACCGTTACAAAACATGAAAGAACCGAAAGGAAAGGGGAACTGGACGAAGCGAAAGGCATGGTTCAATCTTGGAAGGCCAGCTATGAAGGAAATTATTTTGTGGGTGAAAATGCAGTTGATGTTCCCCGATGGGTATGCAGCAAATCTAAAGAGGGGAGCGAGTCTTCAAAAATTGAAAATATTTGGTCTAAAAAGTCATGATTGGCACATATGGATTGAGCGGATAATGCCGGTGATGTTGCGTGGCTTCATCCCTGAGGATGAATGGCTAGTACTGGCAGAGCTAAGCTATTTCTTCCGTGTTCTTTGTGCGAAAGAACTATCGCCTGGCCTCCTAGAAGAAATGGAACAGTTGGCGCCGGAGTTGATCTGCAAGTTAGAGATGATCTTTCCGCCAAGCTTCTTTAATCCAATGCAACACTTGATTTTGCATCTCCCGACCGAGGCACGATTGGGGGGCCCGTGCAAAATCGTTGGTGCTACTCAACTGAGAGGATGCAGAAGACGCTTCGAGCAAAATGTAAAAATAAACGTAGAATAGAAGCATCGATGGCGGAGGCATTCATCACTGAGGAGGCGGCAAACTTCGTGACAGCACACTACGAAGCCAAAAATCGTCATTTGCATAATCCGAAGCCTCGGTACAATGCTGACGAACCTCAAAAGGGTCAATCCAACCTCAGCCTATTCAAAGGGAATCTCGCACCAGCCAGTGGTTGGAAACCAGTAAGGTTGGATGTTGAAGAATGGCGGACCATTTCGCTGTATCTCTTCAACAACCTAACAGAAGTGCGGCCGTACATCGAGTAAGATCTCGGTACATTGTTTCACAACTTCTAATTCCTTTGAACTTCTCTTATTCCTGGATATTTGATGCAGTCGATACGTCGCCATATTCTCGTATGGAGCGGTGATCCAAAAGGATTCCGTCGAAGAGTATGAGCTTCTGGCAAAACAAGGAGCCGAATATCCCGGTTTCATCTCTTGGTTCAAAAAAAGGTAATTTCCATTAGACCCTTTCATTTCTTTGGCTAATTTGCGACTAATGCAACAATCCTTTCGTATTAAACTTGTAGGCTAATTCAGAGATTATGGATGCCGAATTGAGACAAGTAGCTAATGGTTTTGACTATAAGGTCCGTTCATTTGACAAATACGACATCAACGGGTATCGCTTTCGTACCTATGGCAAAGAGCTATCTATGGCCGACCGAAAGTCTACAAATTGTTGTGTCTCTGCTATCGGCGAAGGAGGTATCGAGTATTATGGAAGAGTTGAAGCAATTTATGAACTTGAATTCTATGGTGAAAACCCACCAAACGTCGTAGTCTTCAGATGTTATTGGTTCCAGCCGAGGGAGACTAGAAGGACTCATGAACATATAGGGCTAGTCGAAATCAAACAAAGCACCCATTTGGATGTTCCCGATGTCTATATTACGGCTCAACAGGCAACCCAAGTTTTCTATCTACCGTGGGCCTGTCAAAGTGATCCAAATCTCAGTGGTTGGGACGTCGTTTATGAAGTGCCGCCACGTGTTAGACCACCTCCCCCCAATGAAAAGGATTATGAACCTCACATTAACCAAGACACATATGACGAAGGAGAATTCTTCCAAGAAACACGTCTTTCCAAAAAACGTTTCAAGAACCGCTCTACTCCACCCCAGAACATTGAAGTAGACAACGATAGTGAATCCGACTTCACCCCTGAGCCGGAACAAGAAGAGCCGGAAGAAGAAGAAGTTACTGCTGCAGATGACCTGTCAATGCTTGAACGATTACGTAAAGGTGGCCTTCCACATGATGATGCATTTATTAATGATGATGATGAGCACGTCATTACCGATAGTGATGATGATGATGCTTTTATTAATGATGATGATGAGCACGTCATTACCGATAGTGATTATTAGGTATTCAAATTTTTATGTTGTACTTGATTTATATAGTTATTTGTATGATTGTATGATTTATATAGTTGGTATTTATAATTTTCTTACTTTGTATGATTGTTTCTTATACATAGTGCCATGGTCTTGATGTCCGTCCCGGTCGGCCCTCGCCCGCTTTATGATTCGGATGTGGTAAATTCTCTTTCATAACTATTTGTTGCATTTCGCATTTATGACAATTATGGCCATCAAGTTGACATAGAGATATTTTAATCTAGGAGGTATGTGAACCGGAATTTGAAACGGACCCTCTTGTCGAGAAGTTAAATTTAGTTGAAAAAGAAAATGAGTATTTGAAAGAAAAAATTAAAAGAATTGAAGAAGAGAAGATGACATTGGAGTTGTATGTTGCCGATGTCATCGATGATCACAAGATGAAGATGAATGCAATGCGCTTGAAGATGGATGCAATGCGCCTGAAGCTTAAGAAGATTAGAAAATATGCCATTGATAATGAGGCTTGGTATCATTATGCCGTTGGATCAATTGTTACCTTAGTTGCGATCTTCATCACATTTGTTGTGATGAGGGTAAGTTTTCTCTAGTGTTTTGCTTTACAAATGGATACTTAGCTTATTTTCCTCCTAAATGGCATAATTACCTAAGTTAGATAAAAAATGAGCTATACTTAGCTTATTCAGTTCATTTATGACATACTTAGCATACTTAGGTAAAAAATGGCATGATAATCTTTGTTAGCTCCAAAATGATATAGACTTAGCTTATTTTCCTCGAAAATGACATAATAACCTTACTGAGCTCCAAAATGACCTATTTACCTAGCTTAGGTCTAAAATGACCTACACTTAGCAATAAAATGGCATTTTACCTACCTTAGTTAGAAGAAGAAGAAGATAAAGAAGAGGAGAGGAGAAAAAGAAAGAGAAGAAAAAAATCTTCTTCTTCTTCTTTTCTAACTAGTCTTCTTCTTCTTCTTCTTCTTCTTCTAACTTTCATCTTTCCCAATTTGCAGATTTGCTTTACATGAGGAAGCTTGGATTCTTGGAGTGTACTATTCTTCTGGTGCTTCCTTGTTGTTTATGAAAACTTGTTTGGATATGTATGTCTATATGGATATGTTGTTGGAAACTTGTTTCTGGTTATGTATATATGGATATGTTGGACTTTGTTGAACTATGTTGTTGGATTTGATGAAATAAGTTGTTGGACATGCTGTTGGATATGTATGCATGTATATCTATGTTTGAAACCATGTCTAATTAATGGGATTTAAATAAAAACATGGATATATAGCCTCTTTGCCGTCCGCTAGCAGACGACAAAGAGCTTTGTCGTGGCAGTCACCTATGCAAACTGGGAACACTGGCTGCCTATTTGGTCATTTTGCCATCTGCTGGCAGACGGCAAAGTGACCAGCTATGCTGTCTGCCAGCAGACGACAAAGATTCAAACCTCTTTGCCGTCGGCTGGCCGACGGCATAGCTGGACACGTGGCAGCTTCCCAGTGCTGCCTAGCTGAGCTCTTTGCCGTCTGTCAACGGACGGCAAAGAGCTTGGATTCTTTGCCGTCCGCTGGCAGACGGCAAAGAGCGCCGTTAACCCCCTAACGGCTCTCACGCCACCACACTGCCGTCCGCTGTCTTTGCCGTCTGCTGGCCTTGGATGACGGACGGCACAATCCTTTGCCGTCCGTTTCTAAGAAGAGGACGGCAAAGAAGGCCTTTGCTGGCACGTGTTCAGCCGGACAGTTTGCCGTCCGCTTGCAGATGGCAAACATGTTTGCCGTCCAGGATCTATGCCTTTGCCGTCTGCCATGGCGGACGACAAAGAAGCTGATTCTAGTAGTGCAACTAGCTATTTCTATCTCCGTTTATTTTGCAATATTTACTTTTTAATCTATATAACAAAAATACCAAAAATAATTATCTTATTATCTCTATCAGATCTCACTTTTGCAAGTGTCCGTGAAGGGATTGACAACCCCTTTATCGCGTTGGTTGCAAGGTTCTTAATTGTTTGTGCAGGTACTAGAGATTTGCGTGTAGTCTCCTACTGGATTGATACCTTGGTTCTCAAAAACTGAGGAAATACTTACGTTACTTTGATGCATCACCCTTTCCTCTTCAAGGGAAAACCAACGCATGCTCAAGAGGTTGCATCTTGTTACAAGAATTTGATTTGCATATTATTGATAGAAAAGGAGCTGAGAACCTCATAGCTGATAACTTGTCTAGGCTTGAAAATGTGCTTGATGACCCACTACCTATTGATGATAGCTTTCCTGATGAACAGTTAGCTGCAATAAATGTTGGTAATAGTACTCCTTGGTATGCTGACTATGCTAATTACATTGTTGCTAAATATTTACCACCTAGCTTTACTTACCAACAAAAGAAAAAATTCTTCTATGATTTAAGACATTACTTTTGGGATGACCCACATCTTTATAAAGAAGGAGTAGATGGTGTTATTAGACGTTGTGTACCTGAGCATGAACAGGGACAAATCCTACGGAAATGTCACTTCGAAGCGTATGGAGGGCATCATGCTGGAGATAGAACTACTCATAAGGTATTGCAGTCTGGATTTTATTGGCCTACTCTCTTCAAGGATGCTCGTCAGTATGTCTCATCTTGTGATGAATGCCAAAGAATATGTAATATTGGTAAGCGTCAAGAAATGCCTATGAATTATTCACTTGCTATTGAACCGTTTGATGTTTGATGATTTTATTACATGGGACATTTTCCTTCCTCTAATGGGTATACACATATTTTGGTTGCTATTGATTATGTTACTACATGGGTAGAAGCTATTCCAACTAGTAGTGCTGATCACAACACCTCTATTAAAATGCTTAAGGAAGTTATTTTCCCAAGGTTTGGAGTCCCTAGATATTTCATGACTGATGGTGGTTCACACTTTATTCATGGTGCTTTTCGTAAAATGCTTGCTAAGTATGATGTTAACCATAGAATTGCATCACCCTATCATCCCCAGTCTAGTGGTCAAGTTGAACTTAACAATAGAGAAATAAAATTAATTTTGCAAAATGCTGTCAATAGGTCCAGGAAGAATTGGTCTAAGAAATTAGATGATGCGCTTTGGGCTTATAGAACAGCTTATAAAAATCCTATGGGTATGTCTCCTTATAAAATGGTTTATGGAAAAGCTTGTCATTTGCCTCTTGAGTTAGAACATAAAGCTTATTGGGCAATTAAAGAACTCAACTATGATTTCAAACTTGCGGGTGAAAAGAGGTTGTCTGATATAAGCTCGTTAGATGAATGGAGAACCCAAGCTTATCAAAATGCAAAATTATTTAAAGAGAAAGTTAAAAGATGGCATGACAAAATAATTCAAAAACGCGAGTTTAAAGTCGGAGAATATGTTATTTTGTACAACTCTCGTTTCAGATTTTTTTGTAGGAAAGCTCCTCTCAAAATGGGAAGGCCCATATGTCATCGAGGAGGTTTACCGGTCTGGAGCCATCAAAATAAATAATTCTGAAGGTACTAACCCAAAGGTTGTCAATGGGCAACGAATAAAGAATTATATCTCAGGTATGCCTATTAATGTTAAAAGCAATGTTATCCAAACTTTGACACCGGAAGAACACATAAAAGAGTCCTTCCGGAACACTCCAGAATCGTCAAAATAAGGAGGTACGTGGTACGGTAAGTAAACAGACTCCGAAAAATCTGCAAAAATATTTTCTGTCAGTTTTGGAATATTTTAAAATTTTGGAAATAAAGAAACTTCCAGGAAGCGTCCCCTGGTGGGCACAATACACCAGGGCGCGCCAGGCACCAGGTGGGTTGTGCCCACCTAGGACACCTCCCGGACTCCGTTTTTCTTCTGTATACTTGTCTTGGAAGATAAAAAATCTATATATACTTCCCAAACCTGTTAACCACCGTATCGCGGGGAAATCTTCTATTCTCTTTTCTTGCCGTTTTTCGGTCAGATTCGTAAAGCTAGGCATCATGCCTTCCTCCTTCTCCAACCATATGGAAGAAGATGCTTGGTTGATGAAGATGGAGCTGAAAAGGGAGGAGCCCATGGACACCGGTGAAGGAGACAAGGGCAAGGAGGCTACCGTAGATCCACCCTCGATGGCAGAGCAAGCTCTGCCGGCCGAGGAGGAAGAAGAAGATATCCTTAAGCCTTACCTTGCTCATCTTACCCCTTCTGAGATTCAAGCCTTTCGCCTCTTTGAAATAGTTCGTGTGCAAAATAAGTATCTCATCCGAGAGAATATTCTGCATCAAGAGTATATCACCCGTCTCCGGGGTGTTATCCGTCGATTGGAGGATCTTTTGATTCTTCAAGACAAGATCTACTGTTCATCACCGCGACCATCATCTTCTTCACCACCAAAGGAGATCTAAGTATTGGGTATGGGCACTCCCCTTGGCTTCCGCGAAGCTTGGGGGAGGTGCCCCGGTATCGTATCATCCTACTACCTTTTTGCTCTTACTTATTTTAGTTCAATATTTTGCTTTAGATGAATAAAAGTTTAGTTTGATCATTTCTTTTCGAGAGTTTGCTTAGTAATCTATCCTTGTAATCATGTGCCAGTTATATAATAAAGTTAGTTTGAGCTTTTGCTTCTTTACTTACATGTTGCAAATAAAGAAAAGAAATAAGGAAGTAAACAAAAGAAAGGAAATAAAGCAATAAGATTATATACTAATCCTATGGTAGGTGATGGCACCACATAAGGAAAAGTATAAGTTGAAATTTTATTAGAGGTTGACAAACATAGCATTAGTCAATGATGCAACTCATGAAAGAATTAATAAGGGAAGAGAAGATTCACATAAAATATACCATCCTAGAAATCCTTTGTGATTGTGAGCCCTCATCAAAACATTATATGCCAAAATTGTTGACGTTGGATAAGGAAGACAACTTAATGGTTTATGTTTGTTTATATTCACATAGAAGTCATATTGTCATAGATCCTTCAACATGTGGTGCTTGCCCCTATCTTTGCTAGCCAAAAACTCCGCACTAAGTATGAGCTCTACTTGTGCATCAAAAACCCTTAAACCCAAAACTTATTTTCAAGAGTCCACCATACCTACCTATGGATTGAGTAAAATCCTTCAAGTAAGTTGTCATCGGTGCAATAAGGCAATAAAAATTGCTTGTAAAAATGTGAGATCGTTTAGTGTAAGAGAAAATTGAGCGTTGCACGAACTTGGATGGCAAAGAATAAAAGCGACATACTGCATAATAAAGGTTGTCATCTTAAGGGGCAATGCAACATGACGTTCTTTTGCACTAAGGGATTGAGCATACAAACAAATAAACGATGACAACCTCTGCTTCCCTCTGCGAAGGGCCTATTTTTTACTTTTATGCAAAGAGTCAAAGTTTTCCTCCTATTCCTTTTACTTTTCTCCTTTGGCAAGCATCATGTGGTGAGGAAAGATCTACGCACATATGTCCAGTTGAGTATAGATAGCATGAGTTATTATTGTTGACATCACCCTTGAGGTGAATATGTTGGGAGGAAAAACTATAAGCCCCTATCTTTCTATGTGTCCGGTTGAAACGTTTTGCTCATGTGTACAAAGTGAGTGTTAGCAATCATAGAAAACTATATGATGGTTGAGTATGTGGACTTGCCTAAAGTCTCCGACACGTGACCCTTCCTGAAAAGATGATGAATTGTAGTTGCAAGGTTGACTGAGAACATAGTTTGTTGGTTTCTAATAAAGCTTTTGCTTTATACTTCGATTGTGTGATGAACTGTCACTTATTGATACGTCTCCATCGTATCTACTTTCCCAAACACTTTTGCCCTTGTTTTGGACTCTAACTTGCATGATTTGAATGGAACTAACCCGGACTGACGCTGTTTTCAGCAGAATTGCCATGGTGTTATTTTTGTGCAGAAATAGAAGTTCTCGGAATGACCTGAAACTTCATGGAGAATATTTTTGGAATATATAAAAAATACTGGCAAAAGAATCAAGACCAGGGGGCCCACACCCTGTCCACGAGGGTGGGGGGCGCGCCTACCCCCTGGGCGCGCCCCCCTGTCTCGTGGGCCCCTTGAGCCTCCACCGACCTCAACTCCAACTCCATATATTCATGTTCGGGCAGAAAAAAAATCAGAGAGAAGGATTCATCACGTTTTACGATACGGAGCCGCCGCGAAGCCCTAAACTCTCTCAGGAGGGCTGATCTGGAGTCTGTTCGGGGCTCCGGAGAGGGGAATCCGTCACTGTCGTCATCATCAACCTTCCTCCATCAGCAATTTCATGATGCTCACCACAGTGCATGAGTAATTCCATCGTAGGCTTGCTGGACGGTGATGGGTTGGATGAGATTTATCATGTAATCGAGTTAGTTTTGTTAGGGTTTGATCCCTAGTATCCACTATGTTCTGAGATTGATGTTTCTATGACTTTGCTATGCTTAATGCTTGTCACTAGAGCCCAAGTGCCATGAATTCAGATCTGAACCTATTATGTTTTCATGAATATATGTGAGTTCTTGATCCTATCTTGCAAGTCATTAGTCACCTACTATGTGTTATGATCCGGCAACCCCGAAGTGACAATAATCGGGAGCACTCCCGGTGATGACCGTAGTTTGAGGAGTTCATGTATGCACTAAGTGTTAATGCTTTGGTCCGGTACTCTATTAAAAGGAGGCCTTAATATCCCTTAGTTTCCAATAGGACCCCGCTGCCACGGGAGGTTAGGACAAAAGGTGTGATGCAAGTTCTTTTCCATAAGCACGAATGACTATATTCGGAATACATTCCTACATTACATTGATGAACTGGAGCTAGTTCTGCGTCACCCTATGTTATAACTGTTGCATGAGTAATCGCATCCGACATAATTATCCATCACTGATCCATTGCCTACGAGCTTTTCACATATTGATCTTCGCTTAGTTACTTTTCCATTGTCACTGTTACAATTACTACAAAACTGGTACTGTTACTTTCGCCACCGTTACTGTTACTTCCATACTACTTTGCTACTAAATAATTTGCTGCAGATATTAAGTTTTCCAGGTGTGGTTGAATTGACAACTCAACTGCTAATACTTGAGAATATTCTTTGACTCCCCTTGTGTCGAATCAATAAATTTGGGTTGAATACTCTACCCTCGAAAACTGTTGCGATCCCCTATACTTGTGGGTTATCAAGACTATTTTCTGGCGCCGTTGCCGGGGAGCATAGCTCTATTCTTTGAGTCACTTGGGATTTATATCTGCTGATCACTATGAGGAACTTGGAAGACGAAAAAACCAAGATTTATCCCTCAACTACGAGGAGAGGTAAGGAATTGCCATCTAGCTCTGCACTTGATTCACCTTCTGTTTTGAGTAAACTTGCGACACCTAAACTCACTCCTGCTATTGATTCTGCTATGTCGCATGTTATTGATGATGCCTCTTCTACTTTGCATGATACTTATGATGAAACTACTTCTATGCTTGATAATACTGTGCCGTTAGGTGAATTTCTGGATGAACAACCTTCTAGGGCTAGAGAGAATGAAATTATTGAAACTGATAATATTGATGAAAGTGATGATGAAGATTCTCCCCCTAGATATGAATTGCCTGTTGTGCCTGAGGGTTATGTTAGGGATGAAGAAACTGCTAGAGACTTTCTTACTTGCAATGATAGATATGATCTTAAGAAATTATTAGCTAAGCTGAAAGAAAAATCTTTGAATGCTAGAATGAAATATGACCCTGCTTTTGCTACTTCACCTATCTGTATTACTGATAAGGATTATGATTTCTTTGTTGATCCTGAGTTAATTACTTTGGTTGAATTCTGATCCTTTTCATGGCTATGAATTTGAAACTGCTGTGGCACATCTTACTAAATTAAATGATATAGCCACCCTATTCACTCATGAGGAAAAAATTCGTTACCATTGTATCCTTAAGTTATTTCCTTTCTCATTAAAGGGTGATGCTAAGACATGGTTTAATTCTCTTGATCCTGGTTGTGTGCGTAGTCCCCAGGATATGATTTATTACTTATCTGCTAAATATGTCCCCGCTCATAAGAAACAAGCTGCCTTAAGGGAAATATATAATTTTGTGCAAATTGAAGAAGAGAGTCTCCCACAAGCTTGGGGGAGGCTTCTACAATTACTTAATGCTTTGCCTGATCATCCCCTCAAGAAAAATGAAATACTTGATATCTTTTATAATGGACTAACCGATGCTTCTAGAGACCACCTGGATAGTTGTGCTGGTTGTGTTTTGAGGGAAAGAACTGTTGATCGAGCTGAATTACTATTGAATAATATGTTGAGTAATGAGAATAATTGGACACTTCCTAAACCAATTCCTAAGCCAACTCCGAAGAAAAGGGGTATTCTATTTCTCAGTCCCGAAGATATGCAAGAGGCAAAGAAATCTATGAAAGAAAAAGGCATTAAAGCTGAAGATCTTAAGAATTTACCACCTATTGAAGATATACATGGTCTTGATAACCCGACATAGGTAGTAAAGGTAAATTCTCTCTATAGATATGATAAGGGTGAAATCCCATCTACTAAGTTTACTAGCCAATGCTTGGATGAGTTTGATGACTTTATGGTTAAACAAGAAAACTTCAATGCTTATGTTGGTAGACAATTGAAACACAATGCTTATATGATTGAACACTTGAGTGATTATATGTCTAGAGTTAAAGGTGTACTTAAACTTATTAGTGAACATGCTTCTATGGTTACCTCTCAAGTAGAACAAGTGCTTAAAGCTCAAAATAATTTGCTCAATGAATTAAATAATAAGAAAAATGATAATGTTGTTAGAGTTATGACTAGAGGGGGTAAAATGACTCAGGAACCTTTGTACCCTGAGGGCCACCCTAAGAGAATTGAGCAAGATTCTCAGAGAAATAATGTTGATGCACCTAGTCCTTCTAAGAAGAAGAAAAAGAAAAATGATAGGACTTTGCATGCTTCTAGTGAACCTATTGTTGACACACCTGAGAATCCCAATGATATTTCTATTTCTGATGCTGAAACACAATCTGGTGATGAACATGAACCTAGTGATAATGTTAATGATGATGTTCATGTTGATGCTCAACCTAGCAATAATAATGATGTAGAGATTGAACCTGCTGTTGATCTTGATAACCCACAATCAAAGAATCAACGTTATGATAAGAGAGACTTTGTTGCTAGGAAGCACGGTAAAGAAAGAGAACCATGGGTTCAGAAACCCATGCCTTTTCCTCCTAAGCCATCCAAGAAAAAGGATGATGAGGATTTTGAGCGCTTTGCTGAAATGATTAGACCTATCTTTTTGCGTATGCGTTTGACTGATATGCTTAAAATGAATCCTTATGCTAAGTATATGAAGGATATTGTTACAAATAAAAGAAAGATACCGGAAGCTGAAATTTCCACCATGCTTGCTAATTATACTTTTAAGGGTGGAATACCTAAGAAACTAGGAGATTCAGGAGTACCAACTATACCATGCTCCATTAAAAGAAACTATGTTAAAACTGCTTTATGTGATCTTGGAGCTGGTGTTAGTGTTATGCCTCTCTCTTTATATCGTAGACTTGATTTGAATAAGTTGACACCTACTGAAATATCTTTGCAAATGGCTGATAAATCAACTGCTATACCTGTCGGTATTTGTGAGGATGTGCCTGTTGTGGTTGCAAACGTTACTATCTTAACGGACTTTGTTATTCTTGGTATTCCCGAGGATGATAGTATGTCGATTATCCTTGGTAGACCCTTTTTGGATACTGCAGGGGCTGTTATTGATTGCAACAAAGGCAATGTCACTTTTCATGTTAATGGTAATGAGCATACGGTACACTTTCCGAGGAAACAACCTCAAGTCCACAGTATCAACTCTATTGGAAAAATTACAACGATTACTATTGGAGGTTTTGAATTTCCTCTTCCTACTGTCAAGAAGAAATATGATATTCTTATTGTTGGGGACGTGCATATCCCCGTTGAGGTAACCTAGTGCTATTCGAAAATTCTCCGGTTTCATGCGATTCGGAATGAGTTTGTTAACAAGACTTGATCAACCTTGTTAGTGGATTCCTTTTGATGAGCATGAGGTGGATGAAGTTAGAAAGCACAACTCTGTGTACCCTCCTTTTACTTTCTGTTATTTAGATTAAATAAAGCAAAAATAGTATTTTCTGTCTGTTTTCTGAATTATCCTTGCAATAAAAAATACCCCGAAAATAAAAGTTCTCCAAACGTCTTGAAAATTTAATATGATTTTTTTGGAATATTTAAGAATATTTGGCATTGAGAACACACCAGGGGGAGCCACTACCTGGCCATGAGGGTCCAGGGCGCGCCCCTGCCTCATGGGCCCCACGTGCCCCCTCCACTTATTCCTGCACCCACACACTTCGTCTTCCTCCAGAAAAAATCCCCACACAGCTCAGACTTGTGTTCTAGCTCGTTTTGCTGTGATTTTCGATCTCCTTGCTCAAAGCTCCACTCACAAAACTGCTTTGGGGGATTGTTCTTCGGTATGTGACTCCTCCAATGGTCCAATTAGTTTTTGTTCTAGTGCTTTATTTATTGCAAATTTTTGCTGCTTAGGTGACCCTGTTCTTGAGCATGCATGTTAAATTTATATGGTCCTAAGTAGTTCTAATGCATGATATAGTCTCTAGGCACTTGTGGCAGTAGTTGCTATAAATCTTGTTGAGTTTGGTTCACTTTTATTTTGAGTCACTAAAAATTTCAGAAAGTTTTCCGAGGAAGAAATATGTTTAGGAAAATGTACCAAGGTGGCTCATCAAGGAAGCAAGCCCCAAGGCTCGCGATACGTGAGCCGGACTATGAACTACCAAGAGAAGCTCAAGTACGGCCTTGTGAATGGCCGTCAGAAGATTTTATGGTCAGAGCAGGTATCAAGGAAGAATTTGACACGTATGTGCGTAATGCTGAAATTGAGGGCTTCGTGTCAGATAAGTGCCCCCAATACTACTACCTAATTGATTCCTTTGTGAGAAGGTTTAAATTTACATCATCACGCAATTCTCACACTGTCCTATTTGATCTTTATGATAAATCTTATACCATGGACTTAGAAGATTTTAATACTGCTTGTAAACTCCCGCAGTGGGGTAATGCTAGTGAACCTCGCAAATCTGAATATAAGGACTTTCTTGCTAGTATAACTGTGGGGGAATCTAGAGAAATCACGCAAGCTACCATAGGGAGCATCCATTTTCCTGCCATACATTATTTTGCTATCTTTATAGGTAGATGTATTAACGGTAAGGATGAGGCATGTCACATGTGCCTTCTCGATCTTAGTGTTCTCAAGAGTGTTGTATTAGGAGATAAACAATATAATTTGGGGGCTATTGTTGCACGAAGGTTGCATCATAACAGTATAAGTGGAGATTTGTTTGGTGGAATTTATGCAACCCGTTTAGCTAATTATCTTGAGGTACCCATTCGTGAAAATGATATGGAGTTGCCTCCTGCTTATCTAGATTTTAATGCTATGGTTTGCCACGAGTTTGTTGAGAGGAATTCACAGTCTCTCCAGTACCGACTAATCTTTGACAGACGTCGCGCTGTCCATATTGCTCTCCTGCTCCTACTTTCTTTGACTTTCAGGCAAAGGGGAGATATGTCATAACCAGGGAGGAGGCGAACGAGTACGAGAGGAGGACGGAGGCAACTTGCCTCCAAACTGCAGCTCTTGAGGAAGTAGCTGCCGCATCTCAATACGACCAGTTACAACTTTGGATATCCGCCAGGCCAGCCGTGGCCATAGACCAACTTAGGCCAAAAGCCTAAGCTTGGGGGAGTATGTATTTCTCACCGACATTACAGTCATGTTCACACACTCATTCTAGTTGTCGGTGCTCATACTTTTTCATTGTACTATCGATGCTAGTTTATTTTCTTTTCTAAGCCTTCTTCTTGTGTGTTCGAAAAACCTTAAGAAAAACCAAAAAAAAATAGTTGTAGCTTTTAGCTAGTTTAGTTTCCATGCCTGTAGTAGTAATAATTAAAAGAAAACCCAAAAAGATTTCTCGTTCTTCTTTTGCTTGTTGGGACCTTTCCCGTGTAAATAGTTTTATTTCTTTTCTTTTCTTCGGGGGTCGATAGGAGAAGACCATAATGAAAATGTTGAGTGGCTCTCATATGCATTATTGTTGATTTAACCAAGAGCCCGTATTACCTTGTCTTCTCCTGTGTATTAAATGCTTGGAGATTCCAGCTTAGTCCCATTGCACGTGCACTATTATTATCCAAACCGTTCGGTCGTGCAAGTGAAAGGTAATAATGACAATATATGATGGACTGATTGAGATGAGAGAAGCTGGTATGAACTCGACCTATCTTGCTTTTGTAAATATGATTAGTTCATCGTTCCTGATTCAGCCTATTATAAATGAAACATGTTTGCAATGACAATTGGAGATTATAGTTGCTCATGCCATGCTTAATTAGCTAGGAGTTTATAATGGTTCACCTTGCGTGCCAACATGCTATTAAAATGGTTGTGATGTGGTATAATAGGGTGGTATCCTCCTTTGAACGATTCGAGTGGCTTGACTTGGCACATGTTCACGGATGTAGTTGAAACAAAATCAACATAGCATCCACAATATTTATGTTTACGGTGAATTATATCCTACTCATGCTTGCACTCAGTGTTGATCAATTTTAATGCATGTTCATGACTGTTGTCGCTCTCTAGTTGGTCGCTTCCCAGTCTCTTTCTAGCCTTCATTTGTACAAAGAGGGAATACTGCTTGTGCATCCACTTCCATAAACCCCAAAGTTATTCCATATGAGTCCACCATACCTTCCTATATGCGGTATCTACCTGTCGTTCCAAGTAAATTTGTATGTGCCAAACTCTAAACCTTCAAATGAAATTCTGTTTTGTATGCTCGAATAGCTCATGTATCAACTAGGGCTGTCTGTATCTTCCATGCTAGGCGGGTTATTCTCAAGAGGAGTGGACTCTGCTCCTCACTCACGAGAAAATGGCTCGTCACCAGGATGCCCAGTCCCATGCTCAAACCAAATCAAAATAATTGCAAACAAAACTCCCCCAGGACTGTTGTTAGTTAGAGGCACCCGTTGTTTCAGGCAAGCCATGGATTGATGCTTGTTGGTGGTGGGGGAGTATAAACTTTACCATTCTGCTTGGGAACCGCCTATAATGTGTGTAGCATGGAAGATATCGAGATCTCTCGGTTGTTATGTTGACAATGAAAGTATGCCACTCAAAATATTATTTATCTCTATTTCAAAATCGAGCTCTGGCACCTCTACAAATCCCTGCTTCCCTCTGCGAAGGGCCTATCTATTTACTTTTATGTTGAGTCATCATCCTCTTATTAAAAAGCACCAGTTAGAGAGCACCGCTGTCCTTTGCATGCATTACTATTAGTTTACATTGAATATGACTGTGACTGGATCTCTTTTACCATGAATTACAATGTCTAGTCAGTCCTTGATCTTCAGAGGTGCTCTGCATTTATGTTTTGCGGTCTCAGAAAGGGCTAGTGAGATACCATCTTGTTATATCATATTATGATTGTTTTGAGAAAGTGTTGTCATCCGAGATTTGCTATTATTGCTCGCTAGTTGATTATGCCATTGATATGAGTAAACATGAGACCTAAATGTTATTGTGAATATGGTTAGTACATAATCTTTGCTGAAAACTTGAATGCTGGCTTTACATATTTGCAACAACAAGAGCAAAGAGAGTTTGTAAAAAGTTTTTCTTTATCACTTTCAGTTTGTCAACTGAATTGCTTGAGGACAAGAAAAGGTTTAAGCTTGGGGGAGTTGATACGTCTCCATCGTATCTACTTTTCCAAACACTTTTGCCCTTGTTTTGGACTCTAACTTGCATGATTTGAATGGAACTAACCTGGACTGACGCTGTTTTCAGCAGAATTGCCATGGTGTTATTTTTGTGCAGAAATAAAAGTTCTCGGAATGACCTGAAACTTCACGGAGAATATTTTTGGAATATATAAAAAATACTGGCAAAAGAATCAAGACCAAGGGGCCCACACCCTGTCCATGAGGGTGGGGGGCGTGCCCCCTGTCTCGTGGGCCCCCTGAGGCTCCACCGATCTCAACTCCAACTCCATATATTCACGTTCGGGGAGAAAAAAATCAGAGAGAAGGATTCATCGCGTTTTACGATACGGAGCCACCGCCAAGCCCTAAACTCTCACGGGAGGGCTGATCTGGAGTCCGTTCGGGGCTCCGGAGAGGGGAATCCGTCGCCGTCGTCATCATCAACCTTCCTCCATCATCAATTTCATGATGCTCACCGCCGTGCGTGAGTAATTCCATCGTAGGCTTGCCGGGCGGTGATGGGTTGGATGAGATTTGTCATGTAATCGAGTTAGTTTTGTTAGGGTTTGATCCCTAGTATCCACTATGTTCTGAGATTGATGTTGCTATGACTTTGCTATGCTTAATGCTTATCACTAGGGCCCGAGTGCCATGAATTCAGATCTGAACCTATTATGTTTTCATGAATATATGTGAGTTCTTGATCCTATCTTGCAAGTCATTAGTCACCTACTATGTGTTATGATCCGGCAACCCCGAAGTGACAATAATCGGGACCACTTCCGATGATGACCGTAGTTTGAGGAGTTCATGTATTCACTAAGTGTTAATGCTCTGGTCCGGTACTCTATTAAAAGGAGGCCTTAATATCCCTTAGTTTCCAATAGGACCCCGCTGCCACGGGAGGGTTGCTACCTCTTGAGAACTGCGTTGGTTTTCCCTTGAAGAGGAAATGGTGATGCAGTAAAGCAGCGTAAGTATTTCCCTCAGTTTTTGAGAACCAAGGTATCAATCCAGTAGGAGGCCACGCACGAGTCCCTCGCACCTACACAAACAAATAAAATCCTCGCAACCAACGCAATAAAGGGGTTGTCAATCCCTTCACGGTCACTTACGAAAGTGAGATCTGATAGATATGATAAGATAATATTTTTGGTATTTTTATAATAAAGATGCAAAGTAAAATAAAAGGCAATAAAAATAGCTAAGTGTTGGAAGAATAATATGATGGAAAATAGACCCAGGGCCATAGGTTTCACTAGTGGCTTCTCTCGAGAGCATAAGTATTACGGTGGGTAAACAAATTACTGTTGAGCAATTGACAGAATTGAGCATAGTTATGAGAATAACTAGGTATGATCATGTATATAGGCATCACGTCCGCGACAAGTAGACCGACTCCTGCCTGCATCTACTACTATTACTCCACACATCAACCGCTATCCAGCATGCATCTAGAGTATTAAGTTCAAAAGAACAGAGTAACGCTTTAAGTAAGATGACATGATGTAGAGGGATAAACTCATGCGATATGATATAAACCCCATCTTGTTATCCTCGATGGCAACAATACAATACGTGCCTTGCCGCCCCTACTGTCACTGGGAAAGGACACCGCAAGATTGAACCCAAAGCTAAGCACTTCTCCCATTGCAAGAAAGATCAATCTAGTAGGCCAAACCAAACAGATAATTCGAAGAGACTTGCAAAGATAACCAATCATACATAAAAGAATTCAGAGAAGATTCAAATATTGTTCATAGGTAAACTTGATCATAAACCCACAATTCATCGGTCTCAACAAACACACCGCAAAAGAAGATTACATCGAATAGATCTCCACAAGAGAGGGGGAGAACATTGTATTGAGATCCAAAAAGAGAGAAGAAGCCATCTAGCTAATAACTATGGACCCGAAGTTCTGAGGTAAACTACTCACACATCATCGGAGAGGCTATGGTGTTGATGTACAAGCCCTCCGTGATCGATGCCCCCTCCGGCGGAGCTCCAGAAAAGGCCCCAAGATGGGAATTCGTGGATACAGAAGGTTGCAGTGGTGGAATTAGGTTTTTGGCTCCATATCTGGTAGTTTGGGGGTACGTCGGTATATATAGGAGGAAGAAGTACGTCGGTGGAGCAACGTGGGCCCCACGAGGGTGGAGGGCGCGCCCAGGGGGTAGGCGCGCCCCCTACCTCGTGCCTTCCTGGTTGATGTCTTGACGTAGGGTCCAAGTCCTCTGGATCACGTTCGTTCCGAAAATCACGTTCCCGAAGGTTTCATTCCGTTTGGACTCCGTTTGATATTCTTTTTCTGCGAAACTCTGAAATAGGCAAAAAACAGCAATTCTGGGCTGGGCCTCCGGTTAATAGGTTAGTCCCAAAAATAATATAAAAGTGTATAATAAAGCCCATTAATGTCCAAAATAGAATTAATATAGCATGGAACAATAAAAAATTATAGATACGTTGGAGACGTATCAAGCATCCCCAAGCTTAATTCCTGCTCGTCCTCGTGTAAGTAAATGATAAAAACAGAATTTTTGATGTGGAATGCTACTTGGCATAATTTCAATGTAATTTTCTTAATTGTGGTATGAATATTCAGATCCGAAAGACAAAAGTTTAGTATTGACATAAAAATAATAATACTTCAAGCATACTAACTAAGCAATTATGTCTTCTCAAAATAACATGGCCAAAGAAAGTTATCCCTACAAAATCATATAGTCTGGCTATGCTCTATCTTCACCACACAAAGTATTTAAATCATGCACAACCCCGATGACAAGCCAAACAATTGTTTCATACTTTTGATGTTCTCAAACTTTTTCAATCTTCACGCAATACATGAGCGTGAGCCATGGACATAACACTATATGTGGAATAGAATGGTGGTTGTGGAGAAGACAAAAAAAGGAGAAGATAGTCTCACATCAACTAGGCGTATCAACGGGCTATGGAGATGCCCATTAATAGATATCAATGTGAGTGAGTAGGGATTGCCATGCAACGGATGCACTAGAGCTATAAGTATATGAAAGCTCAACAAAAGGAACTAAGTGGGTGTGCATCCAACACGCTTGCTCACGAAGACCTAGGGCATTTTGGGAAGCCCATCATTGGAATATACAAGCCAAGTTCTATAATGAAAATTTCCCACTAGTATATGAAAGTGATATCATAGGAGACTCTCTATCTTGAAGACCATGGTGCTACTTTGAAGCACAAGTGTGGTAAAAGGATAGTAACATTGTCCCTTCTCTCTTTTTTCTCTCATTTTTTTGCCTTTTCTCTTTTTTTATGGCCTTCCCTTTTTTTAGTCCGGATTATCATCCCGACTTGTGGGGGAATCATAGTCTCCATCATCCTTTCCTCACTTGGGACAATGCTCTAAAAAATTATGATCATCACACTTTTATTTACTTACAACTCAACAATTACAACTCAATACTTAGAACAAAATATGACTCTATGTGAATGCCTCCGGTGGTATACGAGGGTAATGAATCAAGAGTGACATGTATGAAAGAATTATGAACGGTGGCTTTGCCACAAATACAATGTCAACTACATGATCATGCAAAGCAATATGAAAATGATGGAGCGTGTCATAATAAACTGAACGGCGGTAAGTTGCATGGCAATATATCTCGGAATGGCTATGGAAATGCCATGATAGGTAGGTAGGGTGGCTGTTTTGAGGAAGGTATATGGTGGGTGTATGATACCGGCGAAAAGTGCGCGGTATTAGAGAGGCTAGCAATGGTGGAAGGAAGAAAAGTGCGTATAATCCATGGACTCAACATTAGTCATAAAGAACTCATATACTTATTGCAAAAATCTACAAGTTATCAAAGCAAAGTATTACGCGCATGCTCCTAGGGGGATAGATTGGTAGGAAAAGACCATCGCTCGTCCCCGACCGCCACTTATAAGGAAGACAATCATTAAATAAATCATGCTCCGACTTCATCACATAACGGTTCACCATACGTGCATGCTACGGGAATCACAAACTTTAACACAAGTATTTATCAAATTCAAAACTACTCAACTAGCATGACTCTAATATCATCATCTTTATATCTCAAAACAATTATCAAGCATCTAACTTCTCATAGTATTAAACACACTCATAAGATTTTTTTTACTAATCTTGAATGCCTATCATAATTAAAGCAAATAACCATGCTGTTTTGTAGGACTCTCAAAATAATCTAAGTGAAGCATGAGAGAACAATAGTTTCTATAAAACAAAACCACCACCGAGCTCTAAAAGATATAAGTGAAGCACTAGAGCAAAAACTATATAACTCAAAAGATATAAGTGAAGCACATAGAGTATTCTAACAATTTCCGAATCATGTGTGTCTCTCTCAAAAGGTGTGTACAGCAAGGATGATTGTGGAAAACTAACAAACAAACACTCAAATAATACAAGACGCTCCAAGGAAAACACATATCATGTGGTGAATAAAAATATAGCTTCAAGTAAAGTTACCGATAGAAGTAGACGAAAGAGGGGATGCCTTCTGGGGCATCCCCAAGCTTTGGCTTTTAGGTGTCCTTAGATTATCTTGGGGTGCCATGGGCATCCCCAAGCTTAGGCTCTTGCCACTCCTTGTTCCATAATCCATCAAATCTTTTACCCAAAACTTGAAAACTTCACAACACAAAACTCAGCAGAAAACCTCGTGAGCTCCGTTAGCAAAAAAAATAAAACACAACTTCAAGGTGCTGTAATGAATTCATTATTTATTTATATTGGTGTTAAACCTACTGTATTACAACTTCTCTATGGTTTATAAACTGTTTTACTAGCCATAGATTCATCAAAATAAGCAAACAACACACGAAAAACAGAATCTGTCAAAAACAGAACAGTCTGTAGTAATCTGTAACTAACGCAAACTTCTGGAATTCAAAAACTTCGGCCAAAATCGGAAGACCTAGAAAATTTGTTTATTGATCAGAAGCAATTGGAATCAATATTTTATCATGTTCTGGTGATTTTTAACAATTATTTTCGTGAACAGAAAGTTTCTGGAATTTTCAGCAAGATCAAATAACTATCATCCAAGAAGATCCTATAGGTTAAACTTGGAACAAACACTAATTAAAACATAAAAACACATCTAACTAGAGGCTAGATAAAATTTTTATTCCTAAACAGAAGAAAAAAGCAAAAAACTAAAAATAAAATTGGGTTGCCGCCCAACAAGCGCTATCGTTTAATGCCCCTAGCTAGGCAAAAAAGTAGGGATAGATCTAGGTATTGCCATCTTTGGTAGGCAATCCATAAGTGGCTCTCATAATAGATTCATAAGGTAATTTTATTTTCTTTCTAGGGAAGTGTTCCATGCCTTTCCTTAACGGAAATTGGAATCTAATATTCCCTTCCTTCATATCAACAATTGCACCAATCATTCTAAGGAAAGGTCTACCAAGAATAATAGGACATGAAGGATTGCAATCTATATCAAGAACAATAAAATCTACGGGCACATAATTCCTATTTGCAACAATAAGAACACCATTAATTCTTCCCATAGGTTTCTTAATGGTGGAATCCGCAAGGTGCAAGTTTAAAGAGCAATCATCAAATTCGCGGAAACCTAACAAATCACACAAAGTTTTTGGAATCGTGGAAACTGTAGCACCCAAATCACACAAAGCAAAGCATTCATGATCTTTAATTTTCATTTTAATAGTAGGTTCCCACTCATCATAAAGTTTTCTAGGGATAGAAACTTCCAACTCAAGTTATTCCTCATAAGATTGCATCAAAGCATCAACAATATGTTTGGTAAAGGCTTTATTTTGACTATAAGCATGTGGAGAATTTAGCACGGATTGCAACAAGGAAATACAATCTATCAAAGAGCAATTATCATAATTAAATTCCTTGAAATCCAAGATAGTGGATTCATTAATATCTAGAGTTTTGATCTCTTCAATCCCACTTTTACAAATTTTTGCATGAAGATCTAAAAACTCCGAATTTTTGGAACGCCTTGTAGGTAAAGGTGGATCATATTCAGTCCCATCATTATAAAGATTCATAGTGCAAAACAAAGATTTAATAGGGGACACATCAATAACTTTTAGATCTTCATCTTTATTTTCATAGAAACTAGAAGAACACGCTTTCACAAAACAATCTTTCTTAGCACGCATCCTAGCGATTCTTTCTTTGCACTCATCAATGGAAATTCTCATGGCTTTGAGAGACTCATTGATATCATGCTTGGGAGAAATAGATCTAAGTTTCATCAACGTTCCTAGCTAATTCATCAACTTTAAGCAATTTTTCTTCAAGCAAAGCATTGAAATTCTTTTGCAAATTCATAAACTCCTTAACACTAGTATCAAATTCAGAAGGTATCTTATTAAAATTTCCATAAGAATTGTTGTAGGAATTACCATAATTATTAGAGGAATTACCGGGATACGGCCTAGGATTAAAGTTTCCTCTATACGCGTTGTTACCAAAATTATTCCTACCAACAAAATTCACATCCATAGATTCATTATTATTCTCAATCAAAGTAGACAAAGGCATATCATTAGGATCAGAAGAAACACTTTTATTAGCAAATAATTTAATAAGTTCATCCATCTTTCCACTCAAAACATTAATTTCTTCTATCGCATGCACTTTTTATTAGTGGATCTTTCGGTGTGCCATTGGGAATAATTAACCATAATATTATCTAGGAGTTTAGTAGCTTCTCCTAAAGTGATTTCCATAAAAGAGCCTCCCGCGGCCGAATCTAAAAGATTTCTAGAAGCAAAATTCAATCCGGCATAAATTTTTTGTATAATCATCCACAAATTCAAACCATGAGTAGGGCATTTAGATATCATTAATTTCATCCTCTCCCAAGCTTGTGCAACATGTTCATGATCAAGTTGCTTAAAATTCATAATATCGTTTCTAAGAGAGATGCTCTTAGCGGGAGGAAAATACTTAGAGATAAAAGCATCTTTGCACTTATTCCAGGAATCAATACTATTTTTAGGCAAAGTTGAAAACCAAGCTTTAGCACGATCTCTAAGCGAAAAAGGAAATAGCTTCAATTTAACAATATCATTGTCCACATCTTTCTTCTTTTGCATATCACACAAATCAATGAAGCTATTTAGATGGGTAGCGGCATCTTCACTAGGAAGGCCGGCGAATTGATCTTTCATGACAAGATTCAACAAAGCAGGATTAATTTCACCAGATTCAGTATCGATAAGAGGAGCAATCGGAGTGCTAAGGAAATCATTGTTGTTGGTAGTGGTCACACAATTTGGTATTATCTTGAGCCATCGTGACAAGCAAACAATCCAACACACGAGCAAACAAGAAGCGAGCGAAAAAGAGGAGAACGGAAAAAAGAGAGGGCGAATAAACGGCAAGGGTGGAGTGGGGGAGAGGAAAACGAGAGGCAAATGGCAAATAATGTAATGCGGGAGATAAGGGTTTGTGATGGGTACCGTGTATGTTGACTTTTGCGTAGACTCCCCGGCAACGGCGCTAGAAATGCCCCGTTGTCGGGAAATCAAATCTTGACTTGACTTGGCGTAAACCTCCCCGGCAACGGCGCCAGAAATCCTTCTTGCTACCTCTTGAGCACTGCGTTGGTTTTCCCTTGAAGAGGAAAGGGTGATGTAGTAAAGCAGTGTAAGTATTTCCCTCAGTTTTTGAGAACCAAGGTATCAATCCAGTAGGAGGCCACGCATGAGTCCCTCGCACCTACACAAACAAATAAAATTCTTGCAACCAACGCAATAAAGGGGTTGTCAATCCCTTCACGGTCACTTACGAAAGTGAGATCTGGTAGATATGATAAGATAATATTTTTGGTATTTTTATAATAAATATGCAAAGTAAAATAAAAGGCAATAAAAATAGCTAAGTGTTGGAAGATTAATATGATGGAAAATAGACCCGGGGGCCATAGGTTTCACTAGTGGCTTCTCTCGAGAGCATAAGTATTACGGTGGGTAAACAAATTACTGTTGAGCAATTGCCAGAATTGAGCATAGTTATGAGAATATCTAGGTATGATCATGTATATAGGCATCACGTCCGCGACAAGTAGACCGACTCCTGCCTGCATCTACTACTATTACTCCACACATCGACCGCTATCCAGCATGCATCTAGAGTATTAAGTTCAAAAGAACAGAGTAACGCTTTAAGTAAGATGACGTGATGTAGAGGGATAAACTCATGCAATATGATATAAACCCCATCTTGTTATCCTCGATGGCAACAATACAATACGTGCCTTGCTGCCCCTACTATCACTGGGAAAGGACACCACAAGATTGAACCCAAAGCTAAGTTCTTCTCCCATTGCAAGAAAGATCAATCTAGTAGGCCAAACCAAACTGATAATTCGAAGAGACTTGCAAACATAACCAATCATACATAAAAGAATTCAGAGAAGATTCAAATATTGTTCATAGATAAACTTGATCATAAACCCACAATTCATCGGTCTCAACAAACACACCGCAAAAGAAGATCACATCGAGTAGATCTCCACAAGAGAGGGGGAGAACATTGTATTGAGATCCAAAAAGAGAGAAGAAGCCATCTAGATAATAACTATGGACCCGAAGGTCTGAGGTAAACTACTCACACATCATCGGAGAGGCTATGGTGTTGATGTAGAAGCCCTCCGTTATCGATGCCCCCTCCGACGGAGCTCCGGAAAAGGCCCCAAGATGGGATCTCACGGGTACAGAAGGTTGCGGTGGTGGAATTAGGTTTTTGGCTCCGTATCTGGTAGTTTTGGGGTACGTAGGTATATATAGGAGAAAGAAGTACGTCAGTGGAGCAACGTGGGCCCCACGAGGGTGGAGGGTGCACCTAGGGGGGTAGGCGCGCCCCCTACCTCGTGCCTTCCTGGTTGATGTCTTGACGTAGGTTCCAAGTCCTCTGGATCACATTCGTTCCGAAAATCACGTTCCCGAAGGTTTCATTCCGTTTGGACTTCGTTTGATATTATTTTTCTGCGAAACTCTGAAATAGGCAAAAAACAACAATTCTGGGTTGGGCCTCCGGTTAATAGGTTAGTCCCAAAAATAATATAAAAGTGTATAATAAAGCCCATTAATGTCCAAAGCAGAATATAATATAGAATGGAACAATAAAAAATTATAGATACGTTGGAGACGTATCAAGGGTAGGACAAAAGATGTCATGCAAGTTCTTTTCCATAAGCACGTATGACTATATTTGGAATACATGACTACATTACATTCATGAACTGGAGCTAGTTCTGTGTCACCCTATGTTATAACTATTGCATGAGGAATCGCATCCGACATAATTATCCATCACTGATCCATTGCCTACGAGCTTTTCACATATTGATCTTTGCTTAGTTACTTTTCTGTTGCCACTGTTACAATTACTACAAAACTGCTACTGTTACTTTTGCCACCGTTACTGTTACTTCCATACTACTTTGGTACTAAATACTTTGCTGCAGATATTAAGTTTTCCAGGTGTGGTTGAATTGAGAACTCAACTGCTAATACTTGAGAATATTCTTTGACTCCCCTTGTGTCGAATCAATAAATTTGGGTTGAATACTCTACCCTCGAAAACTGTTGCGATCGCCTATACTTCTGGGTTATCACTTATTCATGGAAAGTATATGATAAGAGTTCTATGATAAAAGTGTTATGTTTAAATTGGTTGCTGTTATAATAATCTACATGATTCATATATGTCCCTATTTTGTTTTTATTGACACCTCTCTCTCAAAGCATGTGGACATGTTTTTCGATTTTGGTTTTCACGTGAGGACAACCGAGGTCTAAGCTTGGGGGAGTTGATACGTCCATTTTGCATCATGTTTTCTTACTGTTATTTACAATGTTTTTATCCATAATAATGCTTTTTGGGGTAATTCTAATGCCTTTTCTCTCATAATTTGCAAGGTACACACTAAGAGGGAGAATTTCGGCAGCTCGAAATCTGGACCTGAAAAAGCTACGTCAAGCCACCTATTCTGCACAACTCCAAATGAGCTGAAACTTTACGAGGATTTTTTATGGAATATTTAAGAAATACTGGAGCCAATAAACACCAGAGGGGGCCACGAGGTGGGCACAACCCACCTGGGCGCACCAGGACCCCCTAGCGCGCCCTGGTGGGTTGTGGCCTCCTCGGCCCACCTCTGGTGCCCATCTTCTGGTATATAAGTGGTTTTGACATAGAAAAAAAATAAGAGGAGGACTTTCGGGAAGAAGCACCACCACCTCGAGGCGGAACTTGGGCAGGAGCATTTTTGCCCTCCGGCCAAGTGATTCTGCTGGGGGAACTTCCCTCCCGAAGGGGGAAACCATCGTCATCATCATCACCAACAACTCTCACATCTTGGGGAGGGCATCTCCATCAACATCTTCAACAACACCAACTCTCTCAAACCCTAGTTCATCTCTTGTGTTCAATCTAGTTACCGGAACTATAGATTGGTGCTTGTGGGTGACTAGTAGTGTTGATTACATCTTGTAGTTGATTACTATATGGTTTATTTGTTGGAAGATTATATGTTCAGATCCATTATGCATATTAATACCACTCTGATCATGAGCATGTCTATTGTTTGTGAGTAGTTACTTTCGTTCTTGAGGTCACGGGATAAATCATGTTGCAAGTAATCATGTGAACTTGATATGTGTTCGATATTTTGATAGTATCACTACTAGGGAAAAGCCTAGCAGTAGCGCTGGTTTTTGGCCTATCAGTAGCGCGGGTAAGCGCGCTACTGATATGGCGCTACAGCTAAAGCTTAGCAGTAGCGCCTACTGGCACTCTCTACTGCTATATCTACTTAGTAGTAGCGCTTTCCGAAACAATCGCTACTGGTAATTACTAGTAGCGCTTTCCAAAACAACCGCTACTACTATTATTCCGTATTCTATTTCTTTTAAATTTTAGGCCGTATTCATACACCTTTATACAATTTTTCATACAGTAGCAATTTAGAGATTGTTTTTACATTATAATGAGTTATTAAATCACTAGGTGAAAGAACCTTGGATTAGTTTCAAGTGCATGGATCCAAAGTAACCAATGGTCACTTTGGATTCATCCATTTGAAACTAATCCGTGGGTCTTTCACCCAATGACATAATAACTTATCATCATCATCATAATATCATTAACAACTTATCCTCATAATATATCATTGTCATATAACTCCTCATCATCATCATTTTCGTCCATGACATCATCTAACAACTTGGTCACTAGTTATAATAACAACTCCTCATCATCATCATCATAGTACTCATAATCACTACTCCTACTCATCGTCGCCATCAAGTCTAAGCAATTGTAGCACATAATAAAAGCTTCTCATCATCATCATAGTCATATATAATCAATAGTAACTAATTATTCTTAATACTTAGGACCTACTCCTCTCTCCTAGCTAAAATAGCATAAAACAGATAAACCGGTCCTTCTCCATAATGGAGAATGGACATAAACCTATCTCCAACTTGTGGCTTGCGCACATTCATTTTGTCTCAAATTATTTGCGTGTGCGCATTCATCACTTTGCTCCATTCTTTGATTTTGAGCCTTCCATCATTTGAACAAATCGAGTATGCAGTATGGTAAGCCTTCGAAGGAGTTGGTCGTAAGCTAACCATATGCATATCACCTTCGGTAAATAGCATGTCAGGCACAACCTGCTTCGGGAGCCTCTATTCAAAAACTTAATAGTAACATATATAGTTAGCAATGTAGTTTACTTAAGAATAATGTATGCAATGAAGTTACCATCATTAACAAAATCTTACCAAGTTTTTGGCAATTAAGTTACCATCAAGCAATTTATGGATTAGTGGCACGTATCTAGTATAATTTGGGCTGATAGAGTGACTGGTTTTGAAGGCCTCAACATCTTCTATGAATGAGACAAGATAACCTTTCTCCTCACAATTAAGCTTGGAGTCATAGTTGTAGTATGTGCTGTCTATTACGTTCCGAATATTTCTTGAAGATAAGAAATAAGCTGACAATTATAAATAAATAAGTTTAGTACTGACGAGCACCAAATATTTTTAAATTAACAACATAAATTACTGAACTTAACAAATTAGTTTGACAAACTCACATCTAGGCAAAACTGGAGGCATATCCACATCCACCCAAATGTCGATATTATCATCATCATCATAATATTCGGGACGAATATCAAATCTTATTCGCATTCCCTCCTCAAATCCATATGCCTTGCAGAGAGCTTCCTGATTAGAGCAACTAAAATGGGAGCGATCGACCGCATTGTACAGCTTAACCAAAAACTGATAACCATGTTTAGTTCTTAAGTGAGCCCTCCTCGTCTCCACATTCTCAAAGTCATCTAAACCAAAACCAAGCTTCTCCAATACATATGGTCTAGCATGGCACGGGATGTACTAATCAAATTTAAAAAAAATCCATAAATTACACATTGAACAAAATAAGCACAAGTGATGATATTAATTACGATGAAATGCTTGTCGTTGCGTACCATACAAACATCAAAGGTCTCTTCCAGCTTCACGGTGAAAAACCTATCATTTTGCAGGTGAGGAAACCTATCGCACAAACCCCGGTCATCATAGCAGTACCCGCACTCCGGGATCCCATCGTCATCAGACATCTCCTGTGTTCAAAATTCAAAGATTATAACTCGATGGCAAAACCCAAAAAATCCGGCATGACCTTTGCTAAAAAAAGGACATATCGAGCGCCTGAAATTTTGCCGGAACGGAAATTAATCAACACTCCGGCAAAACATAGGCCACTTATCGATGGTCATTGCATTTCAATGGTGTAAAATATGAACAAAAACATTTCAAAATATCTTATATATAATCCTAACACTAAATAAACTAGTTTTAATAACTACTTACTGAATAAACTAGTTTTATTAACTACTTACTAAATAAACTAGTTCTATTAAGCACTTACTATAAATAAACTAGTTCTATTAAGCACTTACTAAATAAACTAGTTCTATTAAGCACTTAATACAAATAAACTAGTTATATTAATCACTTACTAAATAAACTATTTCTATTAAACACTTGCTAAAAATTCTACTACAATGTCTACATTCTACAATGTCTACATTCTAAAATCTACAATGTTTACAATGTCTACATTTAAATTACCTACTATTTGCAAGAACAGAGACAAGGGAGGGAGGGAGGAGAGAGGAGTGGGAGGGGGCGGCCGGAGGAGGAGGGGGAGAGGCCGGCTGGAGGAGGAGGAGGGAGGGACAGTGGGAGGAGGGCTGCCGGCGGAGGAGGGACGAGGGAGGAGGGGGCGACCGGAGGAGGAGGGAGGAGGGGGCGGCCGGAGGAAGAGGGAGGAGGGCGCGGTGGGAGGAGGAGGGAGGGAAGGAGGGAGTACCTCGGTGGAGGACAGACGACGGCGGCGGACGACGGCGGGTATCGGCGCGGGCGAGAGTGACTGAGAGGGAGAGTGAGTGAGAGAGGGTCGGCCGCGTGGGAAGGATAAGGTAGGGTTAGTAGTAGCGCGGGTTCATGAAAAGCGCTACAGCTAAGGAGAATAGCAGTAGCGCTAGGCGAAGATATGCGCTACTGCTAAGTTGGGCTAGCCATGTGCGCCCAGTTCAAACATAGCACCAGCGCTTTTGCTAGTACGAGCTACTACTAAAGTTATAGCAGTAGCGCGGTTTATTTATACGCGCTGCTACTAAGTAGCAGTAACGCATGATTTTGTCCAGCGCTACTGCTAAGATGTAACGCCCACGATGCGGCTATATCTCCCATGTGTCGAGGCACGACTTAGAGGCATAACTGCATAGTGGTTTTGTCGCAAGAAGGGTCATCTTCACACAATCCCATGTAATGAACAAGAATGGGATAAAGAGTTGGCTTACAATCGCCACTTCACACAATATATAAATATCATCATACATCATCCAAAATACAATCATATAGACCGACTACGGCCAAAATCCAGATGAAAATAAGACAACCCCAAATGCTAGATCCCCGATCGTCCCAATTGGGCTCCACTACTTATCATCAGGAAAAGACACATAGTAACGACCACGTCCTCGTCGAACTCCCACTTGAGATCGACGCCATCATCTGCACTGGCATCGTCGGCACCTGCAACTGTTTTGGTAGAATCTGTGAGTCACGGGGACTCAGCAATCTCACACCCGCGAGATCAAGACTATTTAAGCTTGTAGGGGAGAATGGTGGAATGAGGAGGAGCTGCAGCGGCAAAAGCATATATGGTGGCTAACTTGCGCAAATGAGAGCGAGGAGAGAAGCAAAGGAACAGGCGTCATCTAACAATGACCAAGAAGAGGTCCTGAACACCTACTTACTTCATACATAACTCAGACCGTGTTCACTTCCCGGACTACGCCGAGAAGAGACCATCACGGCTACACACGCAGTTGATGTATTTTAATTGGGTCAAGTGACAAGTTATCTACAACCGGACATTAACAAATTCCCATCTGCCTCATAACCGCGGGCACGGCTTTCGAAAGATAATACCCTACAGGGGTGTCCCAACTTAGCCCATCATAAGCTCTCACGGTCAACGAAGGATAAACCTTCTCCCGGAAAGACCCGATCAGTCTCGGAATCCCGGTTTACAAGACATCTCAACAATGGTAAAACAAGATCAGCAAAGCCGCCCGAATGTGCCGACAAATCCCGATAGGAGCTGCACATATCTCGTTCTCAGGGCACACCAGATGAACACTACCTACAGCTAAAACCAATCCTCGAGTTTCCCCAAGGTGGCGCTGCAAGTGGCTCTAGTTTGGACCAGCACTCAGAGGAACACTGGCCCGGGGGTTTAAATAAAGATGACCCTCGGGCTCGCGAAAACCCGGGGGAAAAGGCTTAGGCGACAAATGGTAAAACCAAAGTTGGGCCTTGCTGGAGGAGTTTTATTCAAGGCGAACTGTCAAGGGGGTCCCATAAATCACCCGACCACGTAAGGAACGCAAACTCAAGGAACATAAACCCGGTATAACAGTAACTAGGGCGGCAAGAGTGGAACAAAACACCAGGCATAAGGCCGAGCCTTCCACCCTTTACCAAAATATATAGATGCATTAATTAAATAAGAGATATTGTGATATCCTAACATATCCATGTTCCGACATGGAACAAACTTCAACTTCACCTGCAACTAGCAACGCTATAAGAGGGGCTGAGCAAAAGCGGTAACTTAGCCAAACAACGGTTTGCTAGGAAAGGATGGTTAGGGCTGACATGGCTAAAATGGGAGACATGATATAGAAAGTGATAGGTAGCGGAGCATGGCAATAGAGAGAACAACTAGCATAGCAAAGATAGAAGTGATTTCGAGGGGTGGTCATCTTGCCTGCAAGGTTCTCAGAGTTGTCGAAAGCTTGATCCACGTAAGCTTACTCGACAGGTTCCTCGTTCACGAACTCGTCTCCCGGCTCTACCCAAGACAAGAACACAAACAAACGGAACCACAATCAACAACGAGAAATGCGCAAGCAACATGATGCAAAACATGTATGATATGCAAGATATGATATGCGATGCATATGCGTGCTCCGGAAGGAAAATGATGAACATGGCAGTAACTTGGCAAACCAAGCATACCACTGGAAAGATGAGATGATTTCGGTCGAAATCGATATAAAGATCACCGGAATCGGATGCACGGTTTGCAAATGGCGAGCAAAACAAGAATGACACTAATCTGCGATTAACAGCAAGACAGCACTTAAAATGCAACAAGTAACAATGCTACCGCCCCCCAACATAGCAACAAGGCACATGGCAGTAATCTACAGGAGATGCTTGACAAAATATGAACACTGAGCTACGGCTAGTTCACAAAAAATCAAGCTCAAACAAGCATGGAAAAAGTGCAAAAGATTACAGGTTCACAGACAGTGAAAAGCTGGACATGGCAGAAAACAGCATCAGGTAGCAATGTTCAGAGCACGAAATCAACATGCTACAGGAACTTAAAATAGCAAAAAAAGGCATCGTAGTGTTCTACTAAAAGCACATGACAAAAGTCCCTTACTGACCATAAGCCCAAAAGGACCAGAAGATACGATGGAAAGCATGTAAACATAGCAAGTTTCGTTAACAGGTTTCAGACTTAGCAGAAAACAGAGCATGGCAGAAATATTAATATGTAGGCCTCTTTGTGAGCTTGATGCACTCACTATAGAGAAATGCATGACAAACCAAGCATACCTACAGCAAGATGGCATGTTTATGAAGCTAACCATGGCAAGAACAATTACATAGCATGTATGGATCAACTAAAATAAGCTTGTCAAGATTGCAAATCATGTTAAGAATCTGCCAGAAATATTTTATAGCAAAGGTGGAGCAAGATTGAGTCATGCTATGGCACTCCATAATTGCAAAACATTGCATGAACGAATCCCTTACAATGATAGCTACAAAACATCCTTACTGAACATCTTCAAAATATGCATGGATCTCTCTGTAGCATCAAGTTTACATGGCAACAAAATTACAGCAGACAAGGACTTGGAGAAATCACTGTCCCTGAAATCAGAATTATTACGGGGCCTACTTTGCATGCTTGTGCTAGTCACCACAGAGATCACAAAAATAAATGGACTACACCACTGGAAAGATGGCATGTCATACTTCAAAACACATGTAGAGCTAATGCTCAAAAGATGCACAGATTAAATGATACAAAAATGACAAATCTCCAAGTTCTGCTAAGAACTTGAGATTAACAGCAACTAGCCCTCTTCCAACAGAGATTTGGGCATCAAGATGACCTCTAATGAACATGGTGCAATTGAACAAAATGAAGAGCATCACGAGTCGAACAATTTGACATATTACACGCGCGAATCGGAGCTACATGCACGGAGTTATGGCATCGGGAACAGAGGTACATGCTGATAAAAATTCCAGACTTAAAAAAAAACGGAAGCGAGGGAAGTCAACGGGGGGGCTGTACCAGATCGGATCGGGGAAACGCTACAGGAGCTCGCCGGCTCGGGCTCGGGGCTGCTCGCCGGCGGGAGGAAGGAGGGCGGCGCGAGGCGGCGGCGGAGGAGAGGACGTCGCGGGGGAGCGGCGGCGCCGGCGGAGGCGCGGCGGCGGGGCCGGCCGGCGGCGGTGCGGGCAAGCGGCGGCGCGGGCACGGGAGGCAGGCGCGGGGCGGCGGCGAACGGGCCGGCGGGCCCGCGGCGGCCTTCGCGGGCCGACGCGGTGGAGAGGGCGGCGGCGACACGTGTCGCTACGGGATTGGACGGGGCGCAGCGGGACGCTGTCCGGCCCGGGCGGACGTGTCCGGCGCGGTGCGGAGGGAGGAGCTAGGGTTTGTCTGTGATTTCGTTTTTCGGGATGCCCACATATAAATAGGTAGAGGGAGCTAGGAGACTCCAAATGAGGTGCGGTTTTCGCCCACACGATCGTGATCGAACGACCTAGAGCATGGAAGAGAGTTTGGTGGGTTTTGGGCTGGTTTTTGAGGGGGTTTTGACTGGACACTCAAATGGACTTTGTGGATGCCCGGTTAACCGTTGGAGTACCAAACGACCTCCGAATGGAACGAAACTTGACCGGTAGACTCCGGGTGGTATATTAAGGCCACTTGACAAGCCTCGGTCCATTCCGAGAAAGTTTGACACACGCACACGAAATAAAACAAGAGGGGTGCACCGGAGGAGATAGGAGCGCCGGATTGGAAAACGGACAACGGGGAAAATGCTCGGATGCATGAGACGAACACGTATGCGAATGCAATGCACATGATGACATGATATGAAAATGCATGACATGACAAAAAACAAAACGAAAGACAAAACCCGACAACGGAGGGAATATCATATCACATAGCCGGAAATGGCAAGAGTCGGAGTTACAAATATGGCAAGTTACATGCGGGGTGTTACATAAGATGCTGTGTATAAGGTTTTCCCTAGTAGTGTATGTATGTTGTGATTCCCTTAGTGGTGTCATGTGAACGTTGACTACATGACACTTCACCATATTTGGGCCTAAGGGAATGCATTGTGGAGTAGTAAATAGATGGTGGGTTGCGAGAGTGACAGAAACTTAAACCCCAGTTTATGCACTATTCCGTAAGGGACCGATTGGATCCTAGAGTTTAATGCAATGGTTAGAATTTATTCTTAATACTTTTCTCGTAGTTGCGGATGCTTGCGGGAGGGTTAATCATAAGTAGGAGGTTTGTTCAAGTAAGAACAACGCCTAAGCACCGGTCCACCCACATATCAAATTATCAAAGTAGCAAACACAAATCAAACCAACATGATGGAAGTGACTAGATGAAATTCCCGTGTACCCTCAAGAACACTTTTCTTATAATAAGAGACCGTTTTGGCCTGTCCTTTGCCTCAAAAGGATTGGGCTACCTTGCTGCACTTTCGTGACCGTTACCGTTACTTGTTCGTTACCAATTACCTTGCTATCAAACTACTCGCTACTTACAATTTCAGCACTTGCAGACATCATCTTACTGAAAACTACTTGTCATTTCCTTCTGCTCCTCATTGGGTTTGACACTCTTACTTATTGAAAAGGGCAACAATTGAACCCCTATACTTGTGGGTCATCAGTACTCCACTCCAGTAGTACCATCATTGTTCGACTTCCCGAAGAAGCGAAGAGCCAAGCACAACCCGGACGCTCATGTGGCAGTTTCATGTGTAGAGTAGTCTAGGATAGCGTGTACTGTGCCTCTAAGCTTAAAATCGTTGGGGTAGGCTCCATGCTATGAGGTCGTATCGAAGCATTTTTTGATTAAAATAATCTTCTGGCCCGACCTGTCATCCTGGTGATTGTAGTTTGCACGCTCATCTGGTCAAGACAGGAATATATATTTTAATTTGTGGTGGGGTAAATGTTAGAGGTTGTAGCAAATATATTGTACACTGCGGGTCTTTTAGCCAAGTTTAGAGGCAAGCATGTGGGGCCAGTGCTATGATGTGTCACATCAACTCGTACAACGAGGAGAAGCTTGATTTTACTACTACACGCCTTCTCCCTCGCCCATGCGCGCGGTGGGTCGCAGACGAGGACAAGTTTTTGCTTACTACAACAAGCTATCCCTCCTGCACGCGGTGGAGGACATGCATCAGTTGATTCGATACTGTAGAAGTAGTAACATCATTGTTCGTCTTCTCGAAGAGGCGAAGAGCTAAGCGCAACCCGAACGTGGCAGTTGCGAACGCTCGCGTGGCAGTCTTTGTGTAGGGGTGGGGCGTGGTGTGGAGCCTTGGAGCACGCATACAGCCAGGCTCTTGCATGAGACAAAATTTCTATGTAAGCAGGCTATAAGCCCACTATTGTAGTACTTGCTAGTATAGCCCTGTAAACCGGCAAGGAGTATTTGCCTTTCTAGAGATTTCAACAAGTGACTACACCCTAAATGAGTACACATGGAGCAAAATGAGTGAATCTACACCGTAAATAAATACGTAGTTCTCTTGTCCCCCCCCCCCCGCCTTGGTCGTGGTGCACAATATTGAGTATACTACTACTGACTAGTCTCTTTTTGACATGCATTTATGTTCATACAGCTTGAATGCCAACGAGGCAGAGGGTAGCGGTTTCGGAAACGTTGAACGGTCAATGATGCCTCCGCATTCAATTAGCATGCAAAGGTAGGAGTAAGTAATTGGAGAAGTAGAATGGAGCCAGCACGATGTGAATGCAACACAGTTTGGACTCTCATATAAAGGTGCCCCACCACTCCATCCATCTACTCATAGTCTCTGCGCAACACTGCCCACTCCAATCCAAGATCAAGACCAAGTGACCAGAAGCCACAAGCACCCATGTCGTCAATGGATGCGTGCGTCAGTCGGCTGTGCCAGGTCGTCCAAGACGCCGACCTGCGGCCCCACACCGTGCAGCATTTCCAGATGGTGTTGGCGACCGCCGGCGTCATAGCCCTCATCAACGCCGGCTTCGCCTCTCGCATGTGCTAGATGATGGTCGACTCCATCCGCAGGTTCACCGCCGTCAAGAAGCGCGCGAACGACCTTGCTGCACTGCTCCAGCCCGCTCACCCAGACTCCTCGTTGCCCGCCACCCTCATCGGCCTTGAAGGTGACGAACTCTTTGAAGCACTGGTGGCCCTGTAGCTGCCGGAGGTCGCGACGAAGAATGTGCACCTCGATACCGCGCTCGCCGCGCCTCGCCATGCAAGAAACCGTCGATCTGCACATCCACGTCTACGAGAAAATCGTCTACATAGGGCACTACAAGGCCAGCGAGGACAGAAAGACGTTGGCCTTCTTCGAGCGACTGGAATCTTTGGACGCCATTGTTCAGAAGCACGTCGACCTGGCCACGACAGCCGCTGCTACTTAGCCGCTGTTTGGTGGGCCGGCGCCCTGAGTCGAGGAGGTGGACTGCGTCGATGGATGCATCTTTCTTCTTGCCTCCTGTAACCAACACTTCATCGCCTCGTGGCCTTAACGTTTTATAGTAGTATATGGCATTTTTATTCCAGTCGTAACGTTTTCACCGTGAGGTGGGGCCGCAGTTGAGCAAATTGACCATGGGCAAATCCTCACCCCGCCCACTGCATGTTGGCTGAGTTTAGAATTAGAAGAGAGAAACGAGGGAGAAGAGCTAGCAGTAGGACAGACCCTGTTGTTAGATGGGACTCGTGTTGATAGAATAGGCGTACTGAGCACTCGTACCTCTTTTTTCTGGGGAAAAAGTAGCCATACATGCGACCTATATCTGTCATCACTTTAGGTCTCCTTTTCACATCAACTACATAATTTTCGTACGTACTCCATGCATGAACCGCGCTAGAACCAAACTTCTCATTACTCTGGGGAAAATCGTTATTTCTATCTATCGGTCGCGCCATGGAGCAGAACCAAATTTTACAAGTGACAAGTTCAAAAGGAAAAGCCTGCCGTGTTCGCGTCGCACCCCCACACGGTTGGTCCGGCATGCCGTTCAAGGGGGAATGCATGCTGTGTTGCATTTTCACTTACAAGTGGGACCGTAGTTGAGCAAACCGACTATCGGCAAACCCCCACCCCGCCTACCGCATGATGGCTGAGAAAATAGGAGGGAGAAGAGATGGTTGTAGCACGGACTCCAAGAAAATTTGTGTCAGATGGGACTCGTATGGGTGGCGTGTGTCGTACTGCTGGACGTGAATGCTAGTTATGGCCCATGCCACCCCACTATATCGAGCCTATGTCGTGGTGTTGGTTACGTAGAACAAATTTCCTGGAGTCCGTGCTCAGCCCTCCTCTCTCTCTCTCTTCTCAGCCAGCCAGCAGATGCGTGGAGCCCATCGTCTGTTTGCTCACATGTGGTCCCACGTGTCAGTGAAAACGCAAGAGGACCCACTGAACCTGCACATATTTCACCTCGACGTGCTGGTGATGAAAAACAAATCCTATAAAGATCTTCGGTGGCCGCTTTTGGAGTTACTCAAGAGTAAGATTCTATTTACAGTTTAACCCAAGATGCACATCACGTGGCTTCAACTAGCACTCCATTTTCTTGCATGACACGACCTGGATGCTGGATGTCCCACGTGTTGGCAAAAGGAGGAAGAACTCGACCAAATATTCTCCACATTTAGACAGGAGGAGTAGGAAACACGGCCAGCCCTATGCCTACATCATACTACCTACAAGCCCACCTCACGCAGTCACGCTATCACCATATTTCTCGGCCTCCGTGCGACAACTAGCTCTAGTTGATCTAACTAGAACTAACTATTGAGCTAGCATACTCCAATATTAGGCTGGCTCTATGTGATGTGGCAACTTCATATAACTGGATGCTGGCTATACTACTACGGTACTCACACTCCAAGAAGTGAGTCAAAAACCATTCATAAATTGAGTTTATGACATGCATATGCAAATGTACCATTCATTACATACAACAAGTCATCAACACACAACGACAACGAGGATACATGTTGGATTATAGATTATTTCCAACAACACATCCTAGTAAATACTAAAGTTTTTCTCACACAACAAATAACAAAGCTATGAAATGAACTTCAGCTTGACCAATCCTCGGCGTTGGAAACGCTTGCTTTGAACCATAACTGATTCTCTGGGAAGGGCATGCTGTTGTCATTCTCGAGACCAACGCAGGACTGATCATCCAGGCCGAAGCGGCCTATATCAGGATGCATATTGTGATAGCCAGGGTAGGGAACCATTGGAATGTCCGAGGTATAGATATAGTTGCTTCTCATAAATGGTAGTAACGTTGTGTCAACAACAGCTGGATCGCCTTTCACCATCATTGGATAGTTTTGTCCAAGGAGGAGCGAGTTTTCTCCAAGATTATCAATACTGAACCAGGGAGAAGGTGTTGGTGCGAGCACACTAGTATCCATCCCGAATACCCTGCAACAGATGTTGGAATAGGCCGGGAGAGTGCGACCATGGGAGACAACACCTGATTCGTTAGTAACATCAGCAGTGGCATGTATACATACAAGAAGAGGTGATCCATCGGAATAAGTTGCTAGGCGCCACTGAGTATATAGGTCATGCTCGTCCTCATGCTCGTGATCATCACCTTCGTCATCTCCCCCTTGGTTATAAATTTTTTCAAGTATAGGTGGTGGAATGTCCACAGGACCTTGGAAACACAAGAAGGTTAATTAGTAAATGGAAACTAGGTAACCCGCATGCATGCGGATGAAACAATTATAATTACGGTGGAAGACAAATGTACCGAAACTATCTGGATTCCATGCAAAAACAGTGCCAGGAGTGGTGGCAGCAAACACAAAACCTTCCTATTGAATTGCATCACAGTACTCATCCGTGTACGGAAATTAAGTTTTGAGCAATATACATCGAGGCATGGAAGTAAGGATGGCAACAAGCTTGTCGAAGATAACAACAACTTCATAGTTCGTGTAATTCCAAGAGCGGTTGGGAACTTGACAAATTGCTATCTTCCATAGACGACAGTCAGCATGATCGTATTTGAACGTACGTAGATCATCAGTGTGTTCAACCTCAGGGCACTCTGAGATTTTTGGAAGTGGAATCCGCTGACAAGTGTACACATGTGACCCCCCGATTTGACCGTACACTAATCATGCACGCAAATGTGTACGATCAAGATCAGGGACTCACGGGAAGATATCACAACACAACTCTACAACATAAATAAGTCATACAAGCATCATAATACAAGCCAGGGGCCTCGAGGGCTCGAATACAAGTGCTCGATCACAGACGAGTCAGCGGAAGCAACAATATCTGAGTACAGACGTAAGTTAAACAAGTTTTCCTTAAGAAGGCTAGCACAAAAGTAGCAACGATCGAAAAGGCAAGGCCTCCTGCCTGGGATCCTCCTAACTACTCCTGGTCGTCGTCAGCGGCCTGCACGTAGTAGTAGGCACCTCCAGTGTCGTAGGAGTCGTCGTCGACGGTGGCGTCTGGCTCCTGGACTCCAGCATCTGGTTGCGACAATCAGATAGATAGGAAGGGGGGAAAGGGGGAGAGAAGCAACCGTGAGTACTCATCCAAAGTACTCGCAAGCAAGGAGCTACACTACATATGCATGGGTATATGTGTAAAGGGGCATATCAGTGGACTGAACTGCAGAATGCCAGAATAAAAGGGGGATAGCTAGTCCTGTCGAAGACTACGCTTCTGGTCATCTCCGTCTTGCAGCAGGTAGAAGAGAGTAGATTGAAGTCCTCCAAGTAGCATCGCATAGCATAATCCTACCCGGCGATCCCCTCCTCGTCGCCCTGTTAGAGAGCGATCACCGGGTTGTATTTGGCACTTGGAAGGGTGTATTTTATTCAGTATCCAGTTCTAGTTGTCATAAGGTCAAGGTACAACTCCGGGTCGTCCTTTTACCGAGGGACACGGCTATTCGAATAGATAAACTTCCCTGCAGGGGTGCACCACATAACCCAACACGCTCGATCCCATTTGGCTGGTCACACTATTCTGGGTCATGCCCGGCCTCGTAAGATCAACGCGCCGCAGCCCCACCTAAGCACAACAGAGAGGTCAGCACGCCGGTCTAACCCTATGCGCGCAGGGGTCTGGGCCCATCGCCCTATGCACACCTGCACGTTGCGTACGCGGCCGGAAGCAGACCTAGCCTAGTGGCGTTCCAGTCCAATCCGGCGCGCGCCACTCAGTCGCTGACGTCACGAAGGCTTCGGCTGATACCACGACGCCGGGATACCCATAACTACTCCCGTGTAGATGGCTAGTGCGTATAGACCAAATGGCCAGACTCAGATCAAATACCAAGATCTCGTTAAGCGTGTTAAGTATCCGCGAACGCCGACCAGGGGCCAGGCCCACCTCTCACCTGGGTGGTCTCAACCTGCCCTGTCGCTCCGCCACAAAGATCCAGTTGCGGGTACTCCTACGAGCCGACCCGACTTTAGTCATCACATGTGTCATGTATGTAGTATATAAGTATATACCCGTGATCACCGCCCAGGTGATCACGGCCCGATAGTATAGCACAGCAGACGGACAAGAATGTAGGGCCACTGATGGAAATCTAGCATCCTAGACTAAGCATGTAGGATTGCAGGTAAAGGTAGCAACAATAGTAGCAAGGATAGGCTATGCATCGGAATAGGATATCGAAAGTAGTAACATGCTACACTACTCTAATGCAAGTAGTAGAGAGTAGAGTAGGCGATATCTGGTGATCAAGGGGGGGGGGGCTTGCCTGGTTGCTCTGGCAAGTAGGAGGGGTCATCGACTCCGTAGTCGAACTGGGCAGCAGCAGTGTCGGTCTCGTAGTCTACCGGAGAGAAGAGGGGAAGAAACAGTAAATACAAAGCAAACATAAGCATGACGATGCGTGACATGACAATGAGCGGTGCTAGGGGTGTCCTAACGCGACAGTAGGTGGTACCGGTGAAGGGGGGGGACATCCGGGAGGTATTCCCGATGTTTCGCGTTTTCGGACAGTCGGACCGGAGGGGGAAAGTTGCTAGTTCGATAGGTTAGGGAGGTGTGGTGGACGAACGGACTGCGTATTCGGATTCGTCTCGTCATTCTGAGTTACGGTTTAAAAGATATGAATTTTCAAAGTTTATTTGAATTTCTGGAATTATTTATATTAAGAAAAATGAATTATGACGTCAGCATGAGGCAATGCTGACGTCAGCAAGTCAACAGGTCGGCTGACCAGTCAAACCAGACAGGTGGGTCCAGTGGGACCCACATGTCAGCCTCTGCTAGCCTAATACTTAATTAAACTAATCTAACAGTATAATTAGAGGGGTGGGCCCCACATGTCAGTGAGTGTTTAGTTAAACTAATTATTTTTATTTATAAAACATTTTCTTTTTCTTTATTTTTTTTAAATTTCTGCGGCGGGGCCCGCATGTCAGTGACTGGGCCTGCCCAGTCAGCAGTTGACTGGGTCAACCCAGTCAACTGGGGCCCGTGGGGGCCACTGGCAGTGACCCAGGGGTGGCCCCAGGTGTGCCACGTCGGCGCCGGCGCCGGAGCAACGCCGGCGACCGAAAACACGGCGGAGGCGCTCGGGACCTCGCCGGAATCCACGTACAGGGCACCGTTCAGGGAGTTTTTGGTCGCGTTCGAAAGCTACGGCTGCGCCGCGTCCAACGGTGGTGGTTGTGGCGGCAAGGGTGACCGGAATCGAGCGCGGCGAGCTCATCGGCGGACGACCGGAGTCGGACGCCAGAGGAAAGGGCGACGCAGCATGCTAGCGAGCGAACGGAGAGGCTAGGTGGGACGTGCGTTAGGAGGCGAATGCAACGGGCGCTGGCCCGTGACCATTTGGTCACCGGAGGCACGCCGGCGACGAGCGCAGGCGGCAACGCGTTCGGGCGCTCAACGGAGGCTATGCTAGGAGGCACGGGGAGGCACGGGCGCGGGCTCGTTGGGCTCCTGGGAGCTCCAGGAGTTTGACTACGAGCTCGGACGCGAGCTCAGGCCACGGTAGCCACGGCGGCGAGGTGATATGCGGCGGCGAGCTCAAAGCAACGGCGACGAGCTAGCTAGGGAGGCTCACGCAGCGCAAGGAGGAGAATGGAGGGAGGGAGGAGCTCACCGAGCGGCTACGTAAAGCCTGCGACAGCTTAGGAGCACAGAGGTGGCCGGAGACGACGGCGGTCACCGACGCCCGAGGCGGAAGGGGGCGGCTCGATCCGCTGCCTGCGGTGCTCCCCGGCTTGCGTTCGTGGACGGGGACGAGGAAGCCGACGACGGCGGAGCTGCTGGACAGGTTGGCGAGGCGAGGCGAGGTTGGTTGCCGCGGTTGCGACGGCGGACGGCGACGGAGGCGCTCGGGATGATGGGGGGGGGAGCACGGAGCGGCGCGAAGGAGAGGGGATGAGGGAGGCGCAGGGGCCGAGAGTGAGCGGGGTGAGTGGGAGAGAGACCCGAGGAGGCGGGGGCCGCTGGCGCCCTTATCCTCTCCGGCGTCGGTGCCGGCGAGGGGGTCGGGCGGGAGCGCGGTCCTGTTCCGACCCGGTCGGGGGAACAGGGAAGGGGCGAGGGAGGAGAGGTGGGCTGGGCCGGGGTCGGGGCGCGGCCCAGTTTGGGCCGGGGGGGGGGGTTCGGGGGTTTGGGCCGGGGGTCAGTGGGGGGGCCTGCTCCTTTTGCTTTCTTCTCTTTTTTTTCTTTTTCTGTCTGCTCTGTTTTGGTTTCTGTTTTCCTTTTATTTGTTTATTTCCTTTTCTGTTTTATTTCATTTAAAGTATTTAGGCATTTTATAAAAAGGAGTTTTCTCCACCATAATTGCCAGTGTATTATTTAGCACCCACAGAACATTTTTGTTTGAGTTTTTGAAAACTTTTATTTTTCACTTTAATTATATTTGAAGTTTGAACTAGGAGTTAGAAAGGAAGGTGATCCAAATGTGATCAAGCCCTGTTTAGCAACATGATTAGCTTAATCACAGGGAGTTACTGTAGCATGATTCCCAGGGTGTTACAAATCTCCTCCACTACAAGAAATCTCGTCCCGAGATTTAGGAAGTAGAAGGAAACAATGCGGGGTATTCTTCGCGCAGACGATCCTCTCGTTCCCAAGTGGCCTCATCTTCAGAATGGTGCGACCACTGGACTTTGAGAAACTTGATCGCCTTCTGACGTGTGCGGCGTTCAGCTTGGTCGAGAATGCGGACCGGATGCTCCTTATAGGAGAGGTCTTGCTGCAATTCGAGCACTTCATGATCCACAGCTCGGATTGGATCCTTGAAGCAACGGCGGAGCTGTGATACATGGAACACATCGTGAACCTGAGAAAGGTTCGGCGGTAGTTCCAGTTGGTATGCCACTTTTCCACGCCTTTCGAGAATAGTGAATGGGCCAATATAGCGAGGAGCTAGTTTGCCCTTGATCCCGAAGCGGTGAGCACCCTTCATAGGTGTGACTCGAAGATAAGCCTTTTCGCCAGGTTGATAGACCATGTCTTTATGATGACGGTCATACTGACTCTTCTGACGTGACTGAGCAGTCTTGAGATTCTCGCGAATAATGCGGACTTGTTCTTCGGCATCTTGGATAATATCCGGACCGAAGAGTGGACGTTCCCCAGTTTCTGACCAGTTCAGAGGGGTTCGGCACTTTCGTCCATATAACACTTCGAAGGGGGCCATCTTCAGACTAGCTTGATAGCTATTATTATAAGAGAACTCAGCATACGGGAGAGATTCCTCCCATTTCTTGCCGAAGGAAATAACGCAAGCTCGAAGCATGTCTTCGAGAACTTGATTGACGCGTTCAACTTGTCCTTGCGATTGAGGATGAAACGCAGTACTGAATGACAGATGAGTTCCCCTTGCTTCTTGGAAACTTGCCCAGAATCTTGAAGTGAATAAGCTACCACGGTCTGAACTGATAACCAATGGAATACCGTGGAGTGAAACAATCCTGGACATATAGAGCGTTGCCAACTGGCTAGCAGTGATCGTTTCTTTGACTGCCAGGAAATGTGCAACTTTGGAAAGCCGGTCAATGACGACAAGAATAGCATCATTACCTTTCTGCGATTTGGGAAACCCAGTGACGAAGTCCATCTCAACATGGTCCCATTTCCATTCAGGAATAGAGATAGGTTGCAGAGTTCCAGCAGGCCTTTGATGTTCTGCTTTGATACGACGGCAAACGTCACACTCAGCAACATAACGAGCAATGTCTTGCTTCATATTAGTCCACCAGAATCTCTGACGGATATCTTGGTACATCTTTGTACTACCAGGATGGATACAAAGAGGCGTATCATGAGCTTCTTTCATAACTTCCTGTGTCATATCCAGGTTTTTCTCCGCACATGGCACCACTAGGCGGCCCTTGAAGTATAAGGTGCCATCTTCAGAAATGGTGAAGAATGAGGGCTTTCCTTCTGCGAGGTAGCGCTTAATCTTGTGGGCTTCAGAGTCATACTTCTGTAGCCTTTTGATGCTGTCCTCGAGATCTGGTTTAGCAACTAGGGTATTGAGAGAACCCTGGGTAACAACGTGGAGGTTCACCTTGCCAAACTCCTTAGGAGGGGGAATGAGTGCACCCGGAGGAACAATATGGAGGTTCAGCTTCCTGAATTCTTCAACAAGCGAGGGCTGAACCTTATGAACCTGGAGGTGGTTGCAGTAAGACTTGCGGCTCAAGGCATCAGCCATTACATTAGCCTTGCCTGGCGTATAGGAAATACCCAAGTCAAAGTCTGCAACAAGCTCCATCCATCTCTGCTGACGGAGGTTCAGATCTGGCTGAGTAAACAGATACTTCAGACTTTGGTGGTCAGTGAAGATCTCGCAACGATTACCGAGAAGGTAATGTCGCCACTGCTTCAGCCCATGAATGACAGCAGCAAGTTCGAGGTCGTGAACTGGGTAGTTCTCTTCGTGAGGGCGCAATTGTCGAGAGGCATAAGCAATCACTTTGCGGTCTTGCATTAGGACACAGCCTAATCCTTGACGGGAAGCGTCGCAGTAAATGACAAAGTCCTTCTTAGTATCAGGTGGAGCTAGAACTGGGGCAGAAGTCAACTTGTCTTTGAGTGCCTGGAAGCTTTCCTGACATTTGTCTGTCCATTGGAACTTGACGCCCTTATGCAACAGGTTAGTCAGAGGCCTGGCGATCTTAGAGAAGTTCTCGACAAATCGACGGCAATAGCTGGCGAGACCGAGAAAACTTCTGACTTGCTTAACGTTCTTGGGAGGAGTCCAATCAAGAATAGCCTGAACTCGCTCGGGGTTGACGGCAATACCATCCTTAGAGATGACATGCCCCAGATAGGTTACTTCCGGTAGCCAGAATTCACATTTAGAGAACTTGGCATATAGTTGATGTTCTCGTAGTTTTTCCAGCACAAGACGAAGATGTTCAGCATGTTCTTCTTCGTTCTTGGAAAATATCAGGATATCATCCAGATAAACCACGACGAACTTGTCGAGGTAATCCATGAATATGTAGTTCATCAGACGAGAGAAGGTGGCTGGAGCATTGGTTAAACCGAAAGACATGACGGTGTACTCGTATGAACCATAGCGAGTCACGAAGGCGGTCTTTGGGATATCCTCTTCGCGAACACGGATCTGGTGGTAGCCCAACCTCAAGTCGAGCTTAGAGAACACTGACGAACCCGCCAGTTGATCATACAGATCATTGATCCGAGGAAGAGGGTATTTATTCTGAATGGTAGCTTGGTTTATAGGACGGTAGTCTTGAACTAACCGGTTTGTCCCATCCTTCTTCTTGACAAAGAGAGAAGGTGCTCCCCAAGGAGAGCAACTTGGGCGAATGAATCCTTTGCGAAGAGACTTGTCGATTTCCTCCTTAAGCTCAAGGAGTTCATGCGGCGGCATTTTGTAGGGTCGCTTGGCTATAGGAGTGGTGCCTGGTTTCAAGTCGATGATGAATTCGACAGCTCTAGCAGGGGGAATCCCTGGAAGTTCTTCAGGGAAGAGGTCGAGGAATTCACGCACGACGGGAATGTTTTCAATGCCCTCGAGTGGTGCAGCGTTCAATGCATTCATTGCATAGAGCCTTGCCTCGGCATTTTGCACCACATTAGCTTGGTAAGCAACTATCTCATCTGAAGGGTGTAGCAGATGGACGGTCTTAGTGGCGCAAACTATAGAAACAGTATGCGCTTTCAACCAATCCATACCCAAAATGAGGTCGATGTTAGACGACTTCAGGATAATGGGGGAGGCATAGAATTCCAGCCCTTCGATTTCCACGGGGACATCGATGCCAACCAAGGAGGTTTGACACTGTCCCACGGGGGTTTTGACCAATACAGAGGTGTTCATCTCCTCACATTTAACATCGTGCTTGTATGCAAAATCTTCTGACATGAATGAATGCGATGCACCTGTATCAAATAAAACGGATGCTGGTACTGAATTTACGAGGAGTGTACCCATCACAGTAGCAGGCTAGTCTTGAGCTTCGTTGAGATCAACGTGGTTGGCATGAGCACGACCATAAGACTTAGCATTGTTGTTGCGGGGCTAATTGTTACCACGGCCAGTTGCTGGAAGGGCCAGTTGATTCTCGTTCTGGTTGCATTCTTTAGCACGGTGTCCTAGTTGTCCACACCTGAAGCACAAGCCATTATTCGGAGTGGGAACAGGAGCTTGGGATGGTGGAGCTGGAAGTCTTGACTGCCTGGACGGTGGTGGAGGCAGACGAGGGGCAGCATAGGTCTGCTTTGGGGCAGATGCATGTGGACGGTACATGCTGTTCGGGATCCATATCTTACGCTTCTGTGAGGGCGAGCCCGAAGATGAGCCCGTGTCACGGTTGCGCCTGTGAGAGCTCTGGTATTCCTGCAGACCAGTTTCGACATTGATGGCCTTGTTCACCAAGGTGGCGAAATCAGCAAAGTCATGCACTAGAAGTGCGAGCTTGATGTCAGCTTGAAGGCCATCACGGAACTTCTCCTGTCTGCGTGCATCAGTTGCAATGTCTTCTTCAGCATAGCGGGACAAGTCCAGAAACTCCCGCTGATAAGCTTCGACAGATTTGTTGCCTTGGGTGAGGTTGCGGAACTCACGCTTCTTCCGGTCCATGACTCCCTGAGGAATGAAGCGGGCACGGAAAGCTGCTTGGAAGTCTGGCCATGTGATGATTGTTCCAGCTGGCAGAGTACGCCTGTGGCTGTCCCACCATTGAGCTGCGGGTCCCTTCAGAAAGAAGGAAGCAAAGTTGACATAGCTGGCAGGGGCTACATCAGCAGACTCCAACTCATAGGTGATGTCACGAAGCCAGTCATCAGCATCCAGAGGCTGAGTTGAGCTGCGGTAGATGGTTGGGTTGAGGCGTATGAAATCTTGAAGAGTCACTTGGGCTGGCTGCTGGTTCATATTGGGGCGAGGAAACTGAGCCATCATATTTTCCATGAATTGGCGATTCAGTTCAAACTGTTGGATCATACCAGCCATGTACTCAGGTGGTGGTGGGGCATCGCCACCACGACCACGACCACCTGGTCTAACCATCCTGCTAATATATAACAGGGGTAGTTCAGCATTGAGAAATTTGCAATGACAAGAATCATTCATGATGAAACATGCATAATGAAAGGAGCACGATAGCTACTACATAGTAGTCGGCATAACTTACAAAAGGGGTCATGCATAGAGTTCAGTACATAGAGTTCAGTACATAGACTAAAACATCATAGGCGGCACACAGGCTCGCGGCGAATGCCTCTAAAACTACAAGCAAGCCTACATCAGTCCCAAGAGGTACTGTAGAGGTAATCGTAGCCCGACAGCTGGTAGTGAGGCAACGGATAGCCCTCCACGTCAGCAGTCTGGGGGCCGCGGATACTCAGGTGTAGAGCCCGACGCTCAGGTGGCAGAAGAGGACCAAGTGCGGGAGAGTAGCCTCCCACCTCTGGCCAACCGACACCGTGGGGCATCACGGTCCTGGCTGGGTAGATCGCAGTACGCGGTACCTGTCCAGACCGGACAAAGGGGTGCAGCAGCGTCAGAGCATGGTAAAGGTGCTGACGGGTGGTGTACATCTCGTGGCGAAGAGCTCGGTTAGCTCGATCCAGCCCATCAGCATGCAGAACCAGGTGCTGATGGTAGAAGGGCTCTCGGGTGACAGTGGAGTAGGCAGCAGTATAGTATCCCTCCGCACCAACATCAGAGGCGATAGCAATGTGCCTGAAAGGGGAGGTGTCCAACTCCCGATACTCTCCACGAAGACGTGTCAGAGCAGCATAGGCAGCATCGTGGACAGCCATATCGATGGTCACACCAACACCATGTGCGGTGTGCAGCATAGTAGTGGAGTCGTACTCCCGAGAGTAGAGGTGGACGATGGCACGGTACTGCTCCTGGTTAAAGTCCTGGTACTCCTCGTAGACGGTGTACTCAGGGTGTCAGCGATAACCCAGATAGGTCATCATCCCAGCTAGCACCGCAGGTGATCCCGAGGCACCAATCGCCATCGTGTGGCGAACGACCTGCCTCGTGGGTTCCATCTGAAAGCAAAGACGTTTCAAAGGAGTCAAATGACAGTGTGTGAATTGTTAAAAATACTATTCTAAGAAACAACTATGGCTTATCCAACTTTGGGGTGAATGCGGTCACGGGATCCTAGTGTTAGAGTTAGTAAATTCGTTTAACCCGAGTAGAAGACAGTTCAGAGTCCCAGAGTAAAGGTCGAGGAGTAAAAGATCCTAGTACCACCCAATGGCAACGTGGGCCCGTAAGCCGCACAGCCATGTTAGTAAAAGTTTTGCAATGTCTAGACTCGACTTTGGCCAAGGGGTGTGGAAGGGGGTTCCTACAGGCAGTCAGCTCTGATACCAACTTGTGACCCCCCGATTTGACCGTACACTAATCATGCACGCAAATGTGTACGATCAAGATCAGGGACTCACGGGAAGATATCATAACACAACTCTACAACATAAATAAGTCATACAAGCATCATAATACAAGCCAGGGGCCTCGAGGGCTCGAATACAAGTGCTCGATCACAGACGAGTCAGCGGAAGCAACAATATCTGAGTACAGACGTAAGTTAAACAAGTTTGCCTTAAGAAGGCTAGCACAAAAGTAGCAACGATCGAAAAGGCAAGGCCTCCTGCCTGGGATCCTCCTAACTACTCCTGGTCGTCGTCAGCGGCCTGCACGTAGTAGTAGGCACCTCCAGTGTCGTAGGAGTCGTCGTCGACGGTGGCGTCTGGCTCCTGGACTCCAGCATCTGGTTGCGACAATCAGATAGATAGGAAGGGGGGAAAGGGGGAGAGAAGCAACCGTGAGTACTCATCCAAAGTACTCGCAAGCAAGGAGCTACACTACATATGCATGGGTATATGTGTAAAGGGGCATATCAGTGGACTGAACTGCAGAATGCCAGAATAAAAGGGGGATAGCTAGTCATGTCGAAGACTACGCTTCTGGTCATCTCCATCTTGCAGCAGGTAGAAGAGAGTAGATTGAAGTCCTCCAAGTAGCATCGCATAGCATAATCCTACCCGGCGATCCCCTCCTCGTCGCCCTGTTAGAGAGCGATCACCGGGTTGTATCTGGCACTTGGAAGGGTGTATTTTATTCAGTATCCAGTTCTAGTTGTCATAAGGTCAAGGTACAACTCCGGGTCGTCCTTTTACCGAGGGACACGGCTATTCGAATAGATAAACTTCCCTGCAGGGGTGCACCACATAACCCAACACGCTCGATCCCATTTGGCCGGACACACTATTCTGGGTCATGCCCGGCCTCGTAAGATCAACGCGTCGCAGCCCCACCTAAGCACAACAGAGAGGTCAGCACGCCGGTCTAACCCTATGCGCGCAGGGGTCTAGGCCCATCGCCCTATGCACACCTGCACGTTGCGTACGCGGCCGGAAGCAGACCTAGCCTAGTGGCGTTCCAGTCCAATCCGGCGCGCGCCACTCAGTCGCTGACGTCACGAAGGCTTCGGCTGATACCACGACGCCGGGATACCATAACTACTCCCGCGTAGATGGCTAGTGCGTATAGACCAAATGGCCAGACTCAGATCAAATACCAAGATCTCGTTAAGCGTGTTAAGTATCCGCGAACGCCGACCAGGGGCTAGGCCCACCTCTCACCTGGGTGGTCTCAACCTGCCCTGTCGCTCCGCCACAAAGATCCACTTGCGGGTACTCCTACGAGCCGACCCGACTTTAGTCATCACATGTGTCATGTATGTAGTATATAAGTATATACCCGTGATCACCGCCCAGGTGATCACGGCCCGATAGTATAGCACAGCAGACGGACAAGAATGTAGGGCCACTGATGGAAATCTAGCATCCTAGACTAAGCATGTAGGATTGCAGGTAAAGGTAGCAACAATAGTAGCAAGGATAGGCTATGCATCGGAATAGGATATCGAAAGTAGTAACATGCTACACTACTCTAATGCAAGTAGTAGAGAGTAGAGTAGGCGATATCTGGTGATCAAGGGGGGGGGGGGGCTTGCCTGGTTGCTCTGGCAAGTAGGAGGGGTCATCGACTCCGTAGTCGAACTGGGCAGCAGCAGTGTCGGTCTCGTAGTCTACCGGAGAGAAGAGGGGGAAGAAACAGTAAATACAAAGCAAACATAAGCATGACGATGCGTGACATGACAATGAGCGGTGCTAGGGTGTCCTAACGCGACAGTAGGTGGTACCGGTGAAGGGGGGGGACATCCGGGAGGTATTCCCGATGTTTCGCGTTTTCGGACAGTCGGACCGGAGGGGGAAAGTTGCTAGTTCGATAGGTTAGGGAGGTGTGGTGGACGAACGGACTGCGTATTCGGATTCGTCTCGTCATTCTGAGTTACGGTTTAAAAGATATGAATTTTCAAAGTTTATTTGAATTTCTGGAATTATTTATATTAAGAAAAATGAATTATGACGTCAGCATGAGGCAATGCTGACGTCAGCAAGTCAACAGGTCGGCTGACCAGTCAAACCAGACAGGTGGGTCCAGTGGGACCCACATGTCAGCCTCTGCTAGCCTAATACTTAATTAAACTAATCTAACAGTATAATTAGAGGGTGGGCCCCACATGTCAGTGAGTGTTTAGTTAAACTAATTATTTTATTTATAAAACATTTTCTTTTTCTTTATTTTTTTTAAATTTCTGCGGCGGGGCCCGCATGTCAGTGACTGGGCCTGCCCAGTCAGCAGTTGACTGGGTCAACCCAGTCAACTGGGGCCCGTGGGGGCCACTGGCAGTGACCCAGGGGTGGCCCCAGGTGTGCCACGTCGGCGGCCGGCGCCGGAGCAACGTCGGCGACCGAAAACACGGCGGAGGCGCTCGGGACCTCGCCGGAATCCACGTACAGGGCACCGTTCAGGGAGTTTTTGGTCGCGTTCGAAAGCTATGGCTGCGCCGCGTCCAACGGTGGTGGTTGTGGCGGCAAGGGTGACCGGAATCGAGCGCGGCGAGCTCATCGGCGGACGACCGGAGTCGGACGCCAGAGGAAAGGGCGACGCAGCATGCTAGCGAGCGAACGGAGAGGCTAGGTGGGACGTGCGTTAGGAGGCGAATGCAACGGGCGCTGGCCCGTGACCATTTGGTCACCGGAGGCACGCCGGCGACGAGCGCAGGCGGCAGCGCGTTCGGGCGCTCAACGGAGGCTATGCTAGGAGGCACGGGGAGGCACGGGCGCGGGCTCGTTGGGCTCCTGGGAGCTCCAGGAGTTTGACTACGAGCTCGGACGCGAGCTCAGGCCACGGTAGCCACGGCGGCGAGGTGATATGCGGCGGCGAGCTCAAAGCAACGGCAACGAGCTAGCTAGGGAGGCTCACGCAGTGCGAGGAGGAGAATGGAGGGAGGGAGGAGCTCACCGAGCGGCTACGTAAAGCCTGCGACAGCTTAGGAGCACAGAGGTGGCCGGAGACGACGGCGGTCACCGACGCCCGAGGCGGAAGGGGGCGGCTCGATCCGCTGCCTGCGGTGCTCCCCGGCTTGCGTTCGTGGACGGGGACGAGGAAGCCGACGACGGCGGAGCTGCTGAACAGGTTGGCGAGGCGAGGCGAGGTTGGTTGCCGCGGTTGCGACGGCGGACGGCGACGGAGGCGCTCGGGATGATGGGGGGGAGCACGGAGCGGCGCGAAGGCGAGGGGATGAGGGAGGCGCAGGGGCCGAGAGTGAGCGGGGTGAGTGGGAGAGAGACCCGAGGAGGCGGGGGCCGCTGGCGCCCTTATCCTCTCCGGCGTCGGTGCCGGCGAGGGGGTCGGGCGGGAGCGCGCCCCTGTTCCGACCCGGTCGGGGGAACAGGGAAGGGGCGAGGGAGGAGAGGTGGGCTGGGCCGGGGTCGGGGCGCGGCCCAGTTTGGGCCGGGGGTCAGTGGGGGGGGGGGGCTGCTCCTTTTGCTTTCTTCTTTTTTTTTCTGTCTGCTCTGTTTTGTTTTCTGTTTTCCTTTTATTTGTTTATTTCCTTTTCTGTTTTATTTCAGTTAAAGTATTTAGGCATTTTATAAAAAGGAGTTTTCTCCACCATAATTGCCAGTGTATTATTTAGCACCCACAGAACATTTTTGTTTGAGTTTTTGAAAACTTTTATTTTTCACTTTAATTATATTTGAAGTTTGAACTAGGAGTTAGAAAGGAAGGTGATCCAAATGTGATCAAGCCCTGTTTAGCAACATGATTAGCTTAATCACAGGGAGTTACTGTAGCATGATTCCCAGGGTGTTACAACACATTCACAGTTGTATCCAATATAAATAACCCAATCTCCATTTGCGCCTGCCCAGGCCTTACCCTTAAGTGATGGCATCTTAACATCACACGTATCATTATCAAGCGGCATCGACTTGCACAAGGCGAGGCTTCCGTCGTCCCCATGCCAGCGACCAGGGTCATGGCGAAGAAGATAGGAGAGATCAAACCGCTCCTGGACCCTTGGGTTCTTTTTAATGATGTTATTAGTTGAGTCGAGAATGGCCTTGAACGAATCTGCCATGCTAGCTGAGGTGATGACGTCGCACCGACCAATGAGTTCCTCCACCACGGGGCTAGAATAAAAGGGTTGTTTCCAGCCTGTTCCCTCCATGGAGAAGACGATCAAACAAGGGCAGAAGGAAGGGTGAAGGCAAATGGAGGGAGGAAGAGCGTGCGACAACAGTTCCAAATCGAGAGCGAAAGGCGAACAGGCGATGGACGGTTGCCACAGTACAGGAAGAGGCGCCCCGGCCTACATAGGCATCCGTTCAGAAATTATACAAAAGGACTCGCCGTCGTCTCACTTATATGACATGTTGGAACGGGACCACATGTCAACGAAACATGGTGTGTCATTTCTCGTGCAAAATGCGATCTGGCCGCGTTGGCCTGAGGTGCCGCATTATTTCTCGACTTTATTTTTTAAAGGCGTGCAGTTTAGTTTGAAGCACGACTAACTGGTATTGTATACAGAGAAAATATAAACTACTCTACCACTACTCCACCTCTAGTACTTGTACACTACTATAGTATTGGTGGGAGTAGATAGTTAACTTGGCTATGATGGTTGTCAACGTGGTATTTCAGTACTCTATATCTGGATTAGACTTAATACTTTGCTCTGAATGTTGAACTTTCTGTTTGAACTTATGGAATGGGTTGTATTTGTCCGCCACGGATTTAGAGGCTGACTTTTCGGCCTACTAGGTTGACGCGTATACAATCAGGAGATGATTGTACGTGGAGAGGATGACAGCAGGGACCCACCAAGGTCATGGCAGCACGCACGCTAGTGCCTCCTTATTTCAAGCAATAAAAGGGTCCCTCCTAATGGATTTCTGACATCTGGGTCCCATGCCATTGTCAACGTAGTCAATAAAAGAGAGAATTGCACAACGAGTGGATGGCACCATGGACCCAGCAACTCGCCCAGTTATTTTTGTTTTTGAGATGAAAGCAGGGTGTCAACTGGGCCGTGCGGGGCACTCTGGCCTCTCTAGCCAGCCTTTTCTTTTATGTTTACCACAAGACCAACCCAGTAATTTTTTTTCTTTCTGAAAATGGCTAGCCCAGTTTTTTTGTTCTTTTGCGGAATACCCAACTGACGCCTATTTGCTTTCTCAGCCCTGCTGGACTACAGATCTTTCAAGACGAGCACAGCTTCATTCAGCTTGCCCAGAAAATGGGCTATCAGTAATGAGAAATGGGCATCAAACCGACAATTAATTTCAATATTTTTTTCATTTCGAGATTTTAAATTCCATTGATTTTTATGCGTGGACAATTTGTTGGATTTTATATTGATATAAATTTATTTTTAAAATTAGTTTGAATGTGACTCGAAATTTCGGGATTAAAAACAGTTCGGACTGCACCGAAATATTCAAAATTTCGTATAATTTTTTAACCGTGACCACAATATGGGCTGTAATGCTAACAAAAAGAATATGGGCTCCAAAAAACCTTAAGAATTAGCAAATAGGCTATAAATTATTAGAAATAATGGCAGATGGGTTGTATGTCGTTTTCCACAGATATGAGGCCGACTTGTGCGCCTACTATAGGTTGACGCGTACGGTTTCCTAAAAAAAGGTTGACGCACACGCAACGCCGTGTCAACTTAGTCAATACACGAGAGCAGTGACTGTTGGATGTCCATCCAACAACCGTCGTGCTTCTTCAATCTCCGCTCTTCCTGCTTCAGCCGCTCAAACAAGCGCCGATGGGATTGCCTGCTCCCTCCTCCCGTGGCCGGCTGTGCTACTGCGCAGGACTCACCGCCCCACCCTACTCTCATCGCTGGCCTAGCCATCCCTCTACTCACCCACACATGCTGTTATTCTTCAGCGACGACAGACGAACCAGTAAACCCTCGTACTCCCCTTCGCGTGGGAAACAATTGCCGAGTCTTCGTTGGCTCCGTGTCGTTTCCTTCCTAGGCCTCGTCGTTGTCCATCACCTTGGTGCTCTCGGCGCGGCGTGGTCAACATGGTTAACGAACGACATCCATCGGAAGAGGACTGTACGTGGAGAGGCTGACAGTTGGGTCCACGACCGCACGCAAGGAAATGTCTCCTTATTAATCATAAAATAATGATTCCTCCACCTGACAGCTGGGACCCACCGGAAGGGCCTCTGTATTTCACGGAAAAACATTCCCCCCACTGACAGTTCGGACCCACCAGCTATATCTTTGCACGCAAGGAAGTGCCTCCTTATTACGCACAAAAAATGAATACTCCCCCTGCTAGTGGGACCCACCATAGTGGGAGGCTGACTTGTGGGCCTACGAAGTTGACGCGGACGGAGGGATTTGTCAACTTAGTCAATATGAACGATTCTAACTCGAGTGACCGTACGATGTCCATCCAACGGCTGTAGTGCATCTTCAACCTCTAGTCTTCTTGCTCCAGCCGCCCAAACCAGCACCTGTCGTGCCGCCTGCTCCTGCCTCCCGTGGCCGGCTGTGATGCCGCGGAGGCCTGACCGCCCACCCTACTCCAACCTCTGGTAAGGCCATCCCTCTACTCACCCACACCCCTGTTATACTGCGTCAACGACAGCCTCACATCGCAGCCGAACCAGTCAACCCTCGTACTCCTCTCCGCATGGGCATCCACTGCCGCGTCTTCCCCGGCTCCGCGTCGTCCCCTTCCTAGGCCTCGCCGTCGTCCACCGCCTTGGTGCTCTCGGCGTGGCGTGGTCAAGGAATGACTTCCATCGAAATAGTACTGTACGTGGAGAGGCTGACAGCTGGGTGCACGGCCACAACAAGGAAGTGCAAACTTATTGCGCGCAAAATAATTATTCCTCCACCTGACAGCAGGGACCCACCGGACGGGCCACCGTATTTCGTGAAAAAAACGTTTCCCCCCTGACTGCTGGGACCCACCAGCTACATCTTCGCATGCAAGGAAGTGCGTCCATATTACGGGCCAAAAATATGATTCTTCCCCTGACAGCTGGGACCCATGAGTTATATCTTCGCACACAAGGAAGTGCCTCCTTATCCTCCCTGACTGTTGGGACCCACCTGGTCGAATCGTATGTAGCGTTGTCATTCTGGTCGCGAACGTGTACGTACATACGATCGGTCTGTCTGCAGGCTGCAACGATGAACCCTGGCCGAGTAAGGAAGGACACGTGTGGTAGTAGAGGCGCGCACGTAGCATGTCACGCAGTCCCGTCAATATCATGTACACGTACGTATAGTGAGGGTGTAAGAAAGTAAATACGACCACGTACGTACACACGGACGGGGTCTCGAACGCCTACTCGCGCATACGTACGGCCAGGGCTCGTGTACATGGAGACGCGGCGACGGCGTCCTGTTCATCGGCAGCCAACCGGCTGGGTCGAAACGGAGAAAATGCGTCGTCGTGTTCATCGGGAGGCAACGGAATGCGTCGTGTTCATCGGGAGCCAACCGGCTTGGACGGAACAACCGATCGAAACGAGGCCTGACGTACCGCAGAACGGAGGAAACGACCTTGTGTTGGACCGCCTACGGTCGAAACGGGATCCTGTTCACCGGGAGGGGTGTGGCGTACCGCAAAACGGAGGAAACGGACATCTCTTCGACCTCCTACGGTCAAAACGGGGTCCTGTTGATCGGGAGGGGTGTGGCGTACCGCAAAATGGAGGAAACAGACTTGTGTTGGAGGGCTACGGTCGAAACAGGGGTCCTGTTCATCGGGAGGGGTGTGGCGTACCGCAAAACGGGACTCCACGGGCTACTGTTCATCTCCACCGTCGACCTCCTCCAGCCTCCATGGGTTACTGTTCGTCCATCGTCGACCTCCTCCAGCCTCCACCTGCGACTGTTCATCCACGGGCTCCTGTTCATTCAGCGTCCACCGCTCCTCCATCGGCTACTGTTCAACCAGCCCTCTCCACGGGCTACTGTTCATCCAGCCCTCCACCGGCTACTGTTCAACCAGCCCTTCACGGGGTTCTGTTCATCCAGCCCTCCACGGGGTCCTGTTCATCCAACCCCAACCAACTCGATCGATCGGGGTCCTCTTCATCCAACGGCAACAGCCTCTACTACCACGGGGTCCTGTTCATCCAACCCCCACCGGGAACTGTTCATCCAACCCCCCAACAACGCTCACTGTTCATCAAGAGGCAGCATGTTCGATCGGCTTCAGTTAGCAGCAGTAGCGAAGGAATCGCTCGATCGGGTTCAGTCAACAGCCAGATCGATCGATCGCTCGGGTTCAGTAACGCGTAGTCTGCAATGCAACCGCTCGGGTTCAGTAGGAGCGAACGCCTCGCTCGGGTTCAGTTAGAGCCCAACTCCTCGCACCCACGCACGTACGTGTACGAGAGAAACACGCATCGCTCGGCCTCGACCACCCACCATAATCGGGAACTCCCCGATATTTTCCTCGCCCTCGCTTCTACCACGGTTTTTTCCGTCATGGACGGCCCAAAGAATGTCATGCAGCTGCGTCTCCGGCCCTTCCAGGACGAAAGCCCATTTCTGTTATGCTTTTTGTCATAGAAGTAGGAGCCACCACATCTATGATGATACCGGGCCTTGTCACAATTATCGTCATAGAAGTGTCATAAGCGTGACATAATTTTTTTCGTTCGGTCCAAAATGTGACGGATGTGTCTTTTTTTAGTGAAAGCTCCTATATTTGCCATCGAAGGATCTTAGCGACCATGGATCCACATCAGCGACCCCGGGCCTGCCCTGCTCCAATCTAGACGAGGGTCGACCAGAGGAGGGCAACAAGGGACAACCTACAATGACGCAGAATCAAGGCAGACACTGACCAACCCCTAGGCCCTGTTTGGATACTCTAAGTCAGTTAGAGGTTAGAGTTAGATTCTAACCCTAAACTAACTCTAGTCAAAGACGTGTTTGGATGGCAGGGTTAGATGGAGCGCGGATACGGCGTGGCGCCTTCACGGGCGGTGCGAGAGAGAGGGAGGGAGAGGAAGAGAAGCTTCGAAGAAGTGTGGAGGGTTCTGCTGCAGGGAGAGCGAGAGAAAAAATGTTTTTTTAGTGGTCCCGAGAAAAACTAACCCAAATAAGCACCTCTTGAGTGGGTTAGATTTTTTGGATGAGTTAGATGCATCTAACCCAAACTAACCCTCCTGTTTGGATATTTTTAGCTTAGTTGAGTCTAAACTAACCCAAATTAACTCTAACCCATGGATCCAAACAGGGCTCTGGATCGATAGATCAGGGGCACTACGACGGAGGTCACAGGATCGGAACCCGATCTGGAACAGAGTGCTCGAATCATGCGCACTGTCGCTGGAGCCTGGACGTGCGCTTACTGCAATGGTCAGTGGCCACCATGCTCCGGGTAACGACGGAGGACAAATTCTTCCGAGACAGCGCAAGCGGGACGTGAGTGATCCGCCGCCATTAGCCTTAGGGGGTGCGAGGCGTGAAGGAAGAAGGCTTGCCACCAACCGGCGGATGCCCCGCTGCGTCAACCGGCGGATGCGAGGAGGAGAGATACGGTAAGAGACAAGATAAACAAAACTCCCCAAAAGCCGCCCTATCGAGTGACGACAGCTGGGACGTCTGTAGAAACAAGAGAAACAAAATTCCCCCAAAGCCAGCCAACATAAAAGGCGTACAGCACAAAGCACATACGTATATACCTATGTACTCCAACTCTAGAAAAAATAATAGTTGTGCATCTGTAATACCCAGGCACTTAAGTGACTCCGCCACGATGTACTATCGCAGAAAAATAATAGTATATCTGCATAGCTACTCTAGGTTGTGCCTGAGCATTTTGTGAACCTATGTATACCCTGTTTTGGTCGTATGCTCTGGTTAATGATGTAACTATTTTGTTAAATTAATAAAATGAGCCATGATGACATTCTCTAAAAAAAAAAAAGAGCCTGCCGGCTCGTACATTTCTAACAAAAAAACACATACTAGCAAGCAAAATCAAATTGTCTTTTCTGGATAGCCGCGGCAGACTAATCCTTTTTTACTAGCCAGCTCCGGTCAGCCAAACGGAAGAGGCAAAACTAACAGATGAAGCCTCTCTTGGTGCACAACATCTTTCTTTTTCTCGTTTTATTTCTCCCTTCTCTTCCCCTCGCCTCTCTTTGTCTTCCTCTTCGTCAGCGCTGGTGCCTTCCATTCTCTTTTCACCAACCGCAGCGTATCCAATTCGCACAGTAGCCTTGGCGACGGGTGAGAGAGCTCCACAGGGGAGGCGACGGTGCGAGCGGCAGTATCGCTGCTCTTTCACCAATTTGGATCTGATTGTGTTTGGGTGCTGCCGAGGTACATACTCTCCTCCAATCCGGGGTGTGTTTTGTTCTTCTTGGGTTGTTCGTCATCTGATGGTGCTTAATCCCTTTTCGCTTCTTTCACATGCTGCAATTTCTTCCTACGATCTGCAAGATCATGGCAGAATCACTGCTTCTCCCTGTGGTGCGCGGCGTGGCCGGCAAGGCCGCAGACACTCTGGTCCAGACCGTGACCCGCATGTGTGGCCTCGATGATGACCGCCAATCGCTGGAGCGCCATCTGCTAGCCATCGAGTGCAAGCTGGCCAACGCGGAGGAAAGGAGCCAGACGAATGTCTACCTCAAGAGCTGGATGGAGAAGCTCAAGGCCATCACCTACGACGCTGACGACGTCATCGACAATTTCCAGTACAAGGCACTGCGCCGCAATGCTCAGATCGGCAATTCCAACCCCCGCACGATACTCGACTATGTCACCCACCACAGTCCACTGCTCTTCCGTTTCGCCATGAGCGGGAAGCTTAAGTCTGTCCTCGAGAAGATCAATAACTTAGTGGAGGAGATGAACAAGTTTGGCCTTGAGAATTCTGTCCATCGAGAGGAGCCGCAATATCGTTGGCGGCAGACGCACTCCAGGCTGGATGAGTTTACCAAGATATTTGGAAGAGACCATGAAAAGGATGGGGTGGTGAAGGTGCTGCTAGACCAACGAGATCAGAGGAAGGTGCAAGTGCTGCCCATCTTTGGTATGGGAGGTCTTGGCAAGACGGCACTTGCTAAGATGGTGTACAATGAACAAGTGGTCCAACAACATTTCTAGTTGAAGATATGGCACTGTGTGTCAGACAATGTTGATATTATTTCTCTTCTGAAATTCGTCATTCAATTGGCTATTAATGATTTGCCAGGAAAAGAAAAAGGAAAAGAATTGGCTACAATTGGAAGTTGGTATTTGTCAGGAAGCATCGAACTATTGCAGAAGAAACTTGAAGAAGTCATGGGTCGGAAAAGATTTTTACTTGTTCTCGATGATGTATGGAATGAAGAGAAGAGGACATGGGATGATGAATTGAAGCCACTATTGTGCTCTGTTGGCGGACCAGGAAGTGTTATAGTGGTCACGTGTCGAAGTAAGAAAGTGGCCTCTATAATGAGCACCGTTAAGCCCCATGAGCTAGCATTTTTGAGTGAAGAAGATTCATGGGAACTCTTTTCGAACAAAGCATTTAACAATGGTGTAGAAGAGCAAGTAGAGTTAGTTACCATCGGAAGACGTATAGTCAATAAATGCGGGGGGTTGCCTCTTGCTCTCAAGACAATGGGTGGATTGCTGAGTTCGAAGCAACTAGTGCCAGAATGGAAGGCCATCGAAGAGACTAACATTGGGGATAATATTGGAGGCAAACATGAGGTCATGCCCATACTAAAGTTAAGCTACAAGCACTTGTCATCTGAAATGAAGCAATGCTTTGCACTCTGTGCACTTTTCCCCAAAGATTATGAGATGCAGAAGGATATGTTGATTCAACTATGGATAGCAAACGGCTTTATTCAAGAAGAGGGAACAATGGATTTGACACAAAAAGGCGAATTCATTTTCCATGAGCTGGTTTGGAGATCCTTCCTCCAAGATATGAAAGTGATAGTAAAATCTATGTTCTTTTATGATACCACGGAACATGAGACAATAGTGTGTAAAATGCATGATTTAGTGCATGATTTAGCCAGAGATGTCACCAATGAATGTGCCACTATAGAAGAATTGATTGAACGGAAAGCATTAGTAGAAAATGTCCATCACATGCAATGACCAGAGGTTAAAGTCGAAAAGATCATTGGGTTCTTCGATAGCAAATCATCTCTGCGCACTTTGTTAGCTCCTTCATCAATACACCAGGATTTAAAACGGCTCTATGTTGGCAGAGTGAGTTTTACATCAGTTTCAGGGCCATAAATGCAAAACATTTACGGTATCTTGACCTTTCCTATTGTGAAGTCAATGCTATATTTCTATATTCAATATGTCTATTGTATAACCTACAAACGTTGAGGCTCAATCATTGCAAAGGACTAACACAATTACCAGAGGACATGGTGATATGCTTGAGAAAGCTCATACATCTTTATCTTTTTGGATGTCAGTGGTTGGAGAGGATGCCTCGAAACATTGGTCAGCTGAACAACCTTCGCACACTAACAACATTTGTTGTGGACACTACAGATGGTTGTGGAATTGAGGAGCTCAAAGACTTGCAACACCTTCACAACAGGTTGGAACTGCATAACTTGAGAGACATAAAGAGTGTAAAGCATGCAAAAGAAGCCAATCTCCAGCAGAAACAATATCTGAGTGAGCTTTTGTTCTCTTGGGGCCTTACAATATATGGCGAGCCCGAAAATGAAGGATGCAATGAAGAGGAAATGTTCCAGTATCTGGAACCACATATTAAGATCCAAATTTTGGAGTTATATGGATATGGTGGCGTGGAAGTACCACAATGGATGAGAGATCCGCAGATGTTTCAGTGCTTAAGAAAACTCACAATTTTCAACTTGACAAGGTGTAAGAATTTGCCTGTAGTATGGTTGTCCCCCACACTGGAGTACTTGTCCTTAAAGATCATTGATAAACTGAAGACATTATGTGATAACCCTTACATAGAAGTTGGAGGACACAATACCCCTCTAAAGATTTTCCCTAATTTGAAGAAGATGATCTTGAAAGGGCTACTTAGTCTAGAGGGGTGGATAGAAAACAATGCGGGAGTGGCTATTGATAGCTTAGTAACATTCCCGGTGCTTGAGGAGCTAGAAATCGAGGACTGCCCCAAGCTATCAAGTTTTCCACTAAGCCCTGTTCTGAAAGTCCTGAAGATAAATGAATTTGACATTGTTGGATTACGCTCACGCCGGGAGGGGAAGGACGAGACCCCACAGATAGTGTGTTTACTGGATATTCCGAGGTTGCCTACATCCCTTGAAATTTTGTGGATTCAGGACTCTCCATGTTTGGTGGCGCTGCCTTCAAACCTTGGAGATCTGACAAAGTTGTGGGAGCTACTGGTGCATGACTGCAAGAGTCTGAAAGCGTTGCCTGATGGGATGGATCGTCTCACTTCTCTTCGGTCATTGACAATCATGAATTCTCCAGCAATAGAGCAACTCCCGAATGGTCTCCTTGAGCGGTTGCCAACACTCGACTACCTATTCATATGGGGCTGCCCCGAGTTGGAATTACGATGCAGAGAAGGTGGGGAGTATTTCCATCACCTGCTCCCTATCCCACATAAATACATTGCAACAGAATCAGAACTGCAATTCAGAATGAGAGCACCAGAAGCAGAATCCAGTGGAAAGAACTTTTTAAGGAGGCTCCTCCCCTGTTGTGTTCGCTCGAAGTCTGACTCTGAGTCTAACAATAACCAAGGTGCGTATGCCACAGGTCCTTCCTCGTACTATTTCTGATTTAATTAACTATCTTTCCTCCGTACATATAATGCAAGTAACTCCCCACTGGTTACTTTTATTCGTTTTTAGGATCTGCTGACTCTGAAACCTTTTGATCTTTGGTGACTTCGCCACATTTTTATTGGACAAGTATATCTCGGTTCTTACTGCTATGTGCTCGTCTCAACAATCAACAAAATTAGCATATAGAGGTAAACTTCCATTCCAGTGACATCTCTAGTACTTCCTGGCTCCTGCTAGTGCCTAGTGTTAATCTGTTAATTGTTCATATGTCAGCAGATACTTATGGCTGTGTGCATCAGATGATGCAGAGGCTGGGGTTACACCTTACGAAAAGAAAGAAAAATGTCAGCAGATGCTCCAGCTGGACCATTAATGACTGATTTCAGGTTAAATTTGATCGAAGACAAAACTCAACTTTGTGCTTTCCTCTTTTACTCTCATAATCTTTTACACTTGTGTTTTTTTCTAACACGGGTATCTGCTGGTTTTCTTAAGCAGGACAACCAGAGTATGGCAGGAGCAGCGACTGCTGGTTCATGAACCCAAAATACGAGCAGAGCTTGGTCATGCTCATTTTTTTTTGACCAAAGTACGCCCCTTTCAAGAAATACAGTTCCTCCAAGCGCTCAAGGTGATTGGTTCATTTGGACAGTACGCTCCATCTCTGCTTAATTTTAACACCCCCCCCCCCCCCCCCCCCCCGCGACTGTAATCAACTTAGCACGGTACTTGGTCTAACTTTAACCTTTGTTCCGCTTCATAAATCAATACAGAAATTGCTTTGATGACACTACTTCATCTGAGACGGTGGCGATGTTGGAATTAACCATGATGTGTGTACGGTTCGTATACGGTGCAGTCCGTGCAGTCCCTGATTAGGATTTGTAGTTAGCTAGTTAGGATAATATAAATAGCTATGTAATCCCGTGTAATAACTCAGATCATATTGCAAGGAAAAGACAGGAGCGAGACGTTACAGTAGCAACCAACGCGTTACATGCGCGTGCGTATTCCGAAGAGAAATACATTGGGTACTACAATCCAGCAGCTAGCATATTATATGTACGTGAGCTTCATCGTTAGCTTGCTACGTATTCCTGTTTTTTGGGGTTGTTTGGTTGCAGGGGAACCAATTCCCTAGTGGAACTAAACCACCGTAGCTTCCAGTTTGTACATGTTACAATACACAGTTGTGTGATGCCCATGAATTTTAGTTATAGTAATTATATGTTCTCCTATCATGGCCACCAGATTTTGCTGAGTACCTGAGTGCTCAGTTAGGAACAACTAACTGCCATCTTAGGTCACTGCATTTCCAGAAAAGACTACGCAAATCTTACTCTCACAACACAGGCACATATCCATGTCCTATTTCCTTTATAGTTTCTATAGATATATTCCAGATTGGTCCAGTGGTGGAGCCAGGAATTTTGCTCCTTGGAATTCAGTAAAAAAAAACATATGCAATGCAACAGCAATATATACTATATATACGGAAATTTTACGGTACATCATACTACTGCCTATTATTAGGGTCCTTGATGCTTGTGTTCTTTGATTTATTATGCTATATTCATATATTATGTATTTATATGCCCGTGGCATGGTTATACACATAATACAATTCTTTGGGGATAACAGTTTCTGAAACAAACAAGCTTCATTATTTTGCAAACCATATCCAGGACATTACATAGACACCAACAAACAGATGAGTTGATATGGATTAAGGACTGGATATCCATTATGCTACAAACCCACATCTTATTTTGAATGAAAGATAGAAAGAGGGTATGCTAATGCATACTCTCATGATGCAGGAGGACCACAGTAATGATCCATCACACCGCAAGAGACTGTGCAAATACATTGTTTCCATCAAATTTCTCACGCCGGCTTTATTTTTCAACAAACGAGCTGCGCCTCAAGCCTGCAGAAAAATAAGTGAAAACATGGCTTTGTGTCATGTCATGTGTGCTTACATAAAGCTTTGTTACTTGATATGCAACTCACTACAAATTAAATGTGTAAACAATTAATGCATTTTGTTTAGTTAAACATGACTAATCTTCTATATCTAAATAGTTAACTTTCACTAATCCTATTTCTCTCGACATGCAAGCATGTCACATCAGCATGGATCATGCAATGGAAAAGGTCCACCTCAGCATGCAATCATGCATATGATAAAACCCACCTCGACATGCAAACATGCATGCAAATTTTCATTATATGATGGTGCATATACATTTTTGAAAATTATTTACAAATATACAATAATCAAACACAACTAATCATATGTATTTTCAGTTTTAGTTCTCATATTATTTATCCCAAATATTCATCCTCCCCATATTAAATCTCAGTGAAATATATTGCAGAACATACCCACAACAAAGTGCGGGTATCATCTAGTGTTGTTCAAAATAGCACGCTATTTAATGCATTTGCACTGCATGTGCACAAATTTCTTAATGTATTGCATTTTTAGTAGGACTCTCTCTAATGTCCTATTGTTTCCCTTCAAAAGGTAGAACATTGGAATTTGGATAGAAACTTACAGGTTGCGGAATCATGTAGCGCACACGGATATTAAGTTCTTTAATACCATCTTCCCAAGTAGAGGCGGCATGATTTGTGAAACTTATTATACCTTGTGCCATAATGAATTGACCAGTCCCACCGACAATGGACCACTGACCACTTTCCAAACCCACCGTTATGCCAATCACCTGAAGGGTGGACCCTGCAAACCTATCTATTTCATGTGCAAGATAGCAAGTTCCACCACAAAGTTAGAAGTGCATGTAGCTTTTAACAAATGCATAAATATTAATATGTGTATGTACACCAGTAAGTTGTGTAAAATCCTTAGCTACAAATATAATAGAGGCAAGCACATAACTTGAATGTTGCGGGCGAAAGAACTCACGAAACACGTACTGAGATATTGAAAAATAGTGAAGTAGAGAACATATTACCTTCCTTGCTCAAACTCTATGTTATGAGTCATGTACCATCTATTATCCTTGGTCAAACCAGCCTCGACATGCACGCCTTGTGCACGTGCAACAACAGTATCTTTGGAATTTGTTGTCTCGGTAAGAGTCCAGTCATGGACTATCGTTGTCCCAAACCCAAAAGGAAAACTTGTTTGGAGCAAGGTTTCCTCATTGCGATTTGGCTGGTTTGGTCCATCAACGAATTGGTGCGAGAACAAGTGCAAGTTAGCCTCGGTCATACAAGGGATCTGACAGCCCTGAAGAGGTGCAGTCCCATTGAAGGGGAATAGAAGTGGCCTGGATTTGAGGTAGCACTATGAGTAGACAAACAAAGACGCTGAATGGACTAGCCATGGTCATAATTGTTTGCAAGAAGGGGAAAAGAGAGCTCAGTGAGCTAGTAGAATGATGGGAAGTTGTGTCTCCTGTGTTTTGTGAGAGAATAAGAGGGTAGAGGTGTCATATATATAGAAAGCTTGGAAGGTAGTGCCCACCTTGGGTGACTTTGTCTTGGACGTTTAATTACACCCTATGCAGCTAGGACTTGGAAATCCAACCAAGGGATGAACAGGGCTGCATAAAGTCCACTGGCAAAATTCACTACTAGTACAGTTTCTGAAATCAATTGTACATCTACTGAATTAAATGGCACATATCCTTCTAGAAAAACGAAAGGTGAGATAGCAGAGACAAGAGGCCACACCTTGTCCACAACGTTCCCACTGAAAGTTATAGCTCCTATAGGTTACGAACTTACGACGGTGTGCATGCATGCATGCACTCTAGATCATTCACACACATTTTTTAACACAGTACAGACGCAAGCGCTCATATATACACGCATACACTCATCTCTATGAACGCACACATGCACATCTTACCCCTATGAGCATCTCCGAAAGACCGAGTTGGCATATCATCTTGAAATTTACGAAGTCACCGTAGGCACCTCATCGTCGACGGGAACGTCTTCTCCCACTAAATGCGCATTGCCGGAAATCCTGAAATAATTCAGGAATAAATGCGAGCACTAGGACTTGAACCCTGGTAGGCTGAGGATACGACAGTCCCTCTAACCATCCAACCATAGTTCACACACTTAACAACGTACATACTGCACTTATGTCTATGTATAGTACACTCACGTAGAGGTGCATGCATGCATTCCAACCTCAGCATGGTGGAACACGTATGCTTGCTGGACTAGGTCATGAATGAGTGAATGGCTCGTCTTGATAATTCCCACACTAACACTTTATAACAAGAAAATCTTGATTGCGCCACAGAAAAATCAATGGAGTGCAGAATTTAGTTGTGCATAGCTGTTCTAAAAATAAAGAAGAAATATAGAGACAGGGCATGGTGATGTTTATTTAAAAAAATGGTTGCATTGTCGAAACTAAATTCATATGGACTAAATAATAACAAATCAAACAAACCCTATTGATTTTTTTAAAGTTTACCTTGGAATATCCTGAAAATTTCTCCCAAACCCTTCCTGATCAGCTCTCTTCTGGCTCTAATGATCTCCTTGGCCATATAAGCGAGAAAGAGAAAGAGGTGGGGGCTGAGAGGTACAATGGTGCCTTTCTTATTGTAGAGTGTAAGACCTCTACATAGTTCAGTATTTAAGTTTGATCAAGAAGTTAATAAGAAATGAGTTAAACGGTAGACCAAAATTAAAAAATTGGTTTCCAATTTTTATTAAGTGAAACCACACTTTGTATTACATAATGCATACAACACATGCAGCAGATCGTTCACAGCACCATATTCTCGGAGGAGATACGGAATCTAGCCACATCTATAGAGAGGGAGGTCTTGTTCATTCATTGTAGACGCTCGCAGAATAGAGTTAGCCATGAGTTGGCCGTTTATGGCCGTAGTACCGCACACACCGCAGTGTGGTTGCACTCTGGGATGGATTTCGTTGTAAACTTATCTATGGCTGGGAAGCCTTCATGAGTAATGAAAATTTTCTTTCCCCTGCAAAAAAAAACAAACTAAAAATATTGAGATACATGGAAGTCTCGCATTCTACGGTAGATGAAGTAACATTTAATCGGATTCCATTTTGTCAAATTGTCATATTAACGGTTGTTCACGACCATGAATGAATGACTCGAGTGTCTTGGTGGTTCACACTGAAAACACCACATTTATCATTCAGCTGGCCTAAGTAAATGGTATGCTAGTACAAGTTTTGTAATTCACTGCGATGCTAGCGATGGCCGGACTTTAGCTGGTGAATACCCACTTGATGAAAGTTACCACATCTAGCAGGAAATTAGAAATTGAATGGACAATTTTATCTCATGTGATCCTATTCATGAGAATAGGAGCTCGAATTTCATGGCTCATAATCTAACTAGGCATATTTTATCTTTAGTAAAGGGCGCCATTTGTGGTTGGGCCTGCCTTATGATTCTAATGTAATACCTATATCCGCAAAAGTTGATCAATAAAGCCTAGCAAATTATTCTAAAAAAGCCAGCCAACCTTTCGACAAAGGGTGGAGCTTGAGACCGTGTACTCGAGAAGCGCCACCAAATTGAAGCAAATCATGTGATTTCATCACCACTTTTCTGCGATCCCAGTAGCTATATGCGCTGGGCTAGAAATTTCACTGCCACCGCTGCACAATCATACCCTCTGCGTCAAGTCACTGTCCATAGATTGCATCTACCGCCGAAGGCAACCACACCAAAATGAGACGCTTTGGTGGCTACTACAATCAACATCTCGAGAGATCGGTTGATACCTGTCACTGCTGCAGGGCCAGGCCGCGCCGCCCTAGCGCATCCAGGAAGGCAACCGCCACCTTAGAGCCAAAGCTCCTTGACCTGCCATCGAAGGATCTTAGCGACCAACGAACCACATCAGTGACCCTGGGCCTGCCCTGTTCCAATCTGGACGAGGGTCAACCAGAGTTGGCCACTGGCCAACACGGGACAACCTACGACGATGCAGAATCAAGGCAGGCCGACACTGACCAACCACTAGATCGATAGATCAGGGGCACTACCACTGAGGTCATAGGATCGGCACTCGATCAAAGCGCTCAAATCATGCGCACTATCACTAGAGCCTGCAGATGCGCTTGATGCAATGACCACCATGCTCTGGGGAACGACGGAGGACAGTTTCCTTTGAGACAGTGCAAGCGGCGTGGGAGTGATCCGCCGCCGTTAGCCTCAGGGGATGCGAGATGTGAAGGAAGAAGGCCCGCCGCCATCGTCGGACACCTAGGGCTAAGCCTTGTGACGCCAATCGGCGGATGCGAGGAGAGAGACGGGGAGAGAGAGACAAGAAAAACAAAACTCCCCAAAAGCCGCCCTAGCGAGTGACGACAGCTGGGACGTGTGTGTAAACAAGAGAAACAAAGATCCCAAAAGACAGCCAACCTAAAAGGTGTACAACACAAAGCACATACGTATATATACCTATGTACTCCAAAATTTTTAGAAAAAATAATAGTTGTGCATCTGTAATACCCATGCACTTAAGTAGCTCCGCCATGATGTACTATCACAGAAAATAATAGTATATCTGCATAGCTACTCTAGGTTGTACCTGAGCATTGTGAACCTATGTATACCCCTGTTTTGGTTGTATGCAATGGAACTAAGAGCCTGCCGGCTCGTACATTTCTAGAAAAACACATACTAGCACGCAAAATCAAATTGTCTCTTTTGGATAGCCGCGGCAGACTAATCATTTTTTACTAGCCAAATTCAGTTCCGGTTACCCAAACGGAAGAGCCAAAACTAACAGATGAAGCCTCTCTTGGTGCACAACATCTGTACTTTTTCTCCTTCTTTTATTTTTCCCTTCTCTTCCCCTCGCCTCTCTTTGTCTTCCTCTTCGTCAGCGCTGGCGCCTCCCATTCTCTGTTCACCAACCGCAGCATCTAATTCGCACAGCAACCTTGGCGACTAGCGAGAGAGCTCCACTGGGGAGGCGACGGCGCGAGCGCAGTATAGCTGCTCTTTCACCAATTTGGATCTGATTGTGTTTGCGTGCTGCTGAGGTACATACTCTCGTAACTCTCCTCCATTCTGGGGTGTGTTTTGTTCTTCTTCGGTTGTTTCTCATCTGTTGGATCTTAATCCCTTTCCTCCTCTTTGACATGCTGGAATTTCTTCTCCCTCCGATCTCCAAGATCATGGCAGAATCACTACTTCTCCTTGTGGTGCGCAGTGTGGCCTGCAAGGCCACAAACACCCTGGTCCAGGCCGTGACCCGCATGTGTGGCCTCGACAACGACCGCCAAACACTGGAGCGCCATCTGCTAGCCGTCGAGTGCAAGCTGGCCAACATGGAGGAAAGGAGCCAGACAAATGCCTACCTCAGGAGCTGGATGGAGAAGCTCAAGGCTGTCGCCTATGAGGCCGACGACCTCCTCGACGACTTCCTATACCAGGCGTTGCGCCGCAAAGCCCAGGTCCGCGAGTCCCCTTCCCACAAGATACTCGGATACTTCACGCACCGCAGCCCGCTGCTCTACCATTTCGCCATGAGCAAAAAGCTCAAGGGAGTCCTCAATAAGATCAAGGAGCTAGTTAAGGAGATGAATACATTTGGCCTTGAGAATTCTGTCAATCAAGAGGACCGGCAACATCCTTGGCGGCAGACGCACTCCAGACTGGACGAGTCGACCAAAATCTTTGGAAGAGGTGATGACATGAAGGTGGTGGCGAAGATGCTGCTAGACCAGCAAGATCAGCAGAAGGTACAGGTGCTGCCCATCTTTGGTATGGGAGGTCTTGGCAAGACGACACTGGCTAAGATGGTGTACAATGACAAAGATGTCCAACCACATTTTCAGTTGAAGATGTGGCACTGTGCGTCAGGAAATTTTGATGTTATTGTTCTTATGAAATCCATCATTGAATTGGCGATAAATGGTTTGCCAGAGAATGATAAACAACCAGCTAGAAATGGAAATTGGTACTTGTCTGACAATATCGTACTATTGCAGATGAAACTTTATGAAGTCATTGGCCGGAAAAAAAGATTTTTACTTGTTCTGGATGATGTATGGAATGAAGACAGATGGATGTGGGAGAATGAATTGAAGCCACTATTGTGTTCTGTTGGTGGACCAGGAAGCGTTATCATTGTCACATGTCGAAGCAAACAAGTGGTCTCTATAATGCACACTGTTAAGCCTCACGAGTTAGCATTTCTGAGTGAGGAAGATTCATGGGAATTGTTTTCAAACAAAGCATTTAGCAACGATATAGAGAAGCAAGCAGAGTTAGTCACTATTGGGAGACGTATTGTCAGTAAATGCGGGGGGTTGCCTCTTGCTCTGAAGGCAATGGGTGGATTGTTGAGTTCAAAGCAACAAGTATGGGAATGGAAGGCCATTGAAAAGACTAACATTGGGGATAATGTTGGAGGCAAACATGAGGTCATGCACATACTAAAGTTAAGTTACAAACATCTGTCATCTGAAATTAAGAAATGTTTTGCATTCTGTGCACTTTTCCCCAAGCATTATGAGATGCAGAAGGATAAGTTGATCCAACTATGGATAGCAAATGGCTTTATTCAAGAAGAGGGAACAATGGATTTAACACAAAAAGGAGAGTTCATTTTTCACGAACTTGTTTGGAGATCCTTCCTGCAAGATATGGAAGTGGTAGCACAATATAGTTCCTATCTTGGCAACATTAAATATGAGACTGTAGTATGTAAAATGCATGACTTAATGCATGACTTAGCAAGAGATGTTAGCAATGAATGTGCCACCATAGAAGAACTGATTGAACAGAAAGCATTGGTAAAAAATACACGTCACTTGCAAATACCAGATGTTAAATCGGAAAACCTCTTGTTCAATGGCAAAACATCTCTCCGCACTTTGTTAGCTCCTTCATGGACATGCAAGGATACTAACCAGCTTCCACAAGCATCATTACGAGCATTGCATTTGGAGAGAATTCTCACAAATTTCAAGTCTTTAAATGCAAAACATTTACGGTATCTTGACCTCTCCTATTGTATTGTTAGTGCTACATTGCTGGATTCAATATGTCTACTGTATAACCTGCAAACTTTGAGGCTCAACCATTGCAAAGGATTACGACACTTACCAGAAGACATGGTGTTAAGCTTGAGAAAGCTCATAAATCTTTATCTTTTTGGATGCCAGTGGTTGGAGTGGATGCCTCGAAACATTGGTCAGTTAAACAAGCTCTGCACACTAACAACATTTGTTGTGGATACTAGAGATGGTTGTGGTATTGAGGAGCTCAAAGACTTGTGGCATCTTCGCAACAGGTTGGAACTGTACAACCTAAGAAAAATAAAGAGTATAGAAAATGCAAAAGAAGCCAATCTTCAACAGAAGCAAAATCTGAATGAGTTGTTGTACTCCTGGGGCCGTGAAATATACGACGAGCCCGAAAATGAGGCATGCAATGAGGAGGAAGTGTTTCAGTGTCTGAAACCTCATAGTAAGATCCAAATTTTGGAGCTATATGGATATGGTGGCCGAGAAATACCACAATGGATGAAAGATTCTCAGATGTTTCAGTGCTTAAGAAAACTCATTATTACCAACTGGACAAGGTGTAAGAATATACCCGTAGTATGGTTGTCACTCTCATTGGAGTACTTATCGTTACACAACATGGATAAACTTCACACATTATGTGGTAACCTTTGCATAGAAGGTGGAGGACACAATACTCCTCCACAGATTTTCCCAAAGTTGAAGGCGATGATCTTGGATAATCTACATAGTCTAGAGGGGTGGGCAGTAAGCAGTACGGGGATGGCTATTGATAGCTTAACATTCCCGGTGCTTGAAGATCTAGAAATCTATAACTGCCCTAAGCTTACAAGTTTTCCACTGATCCCCGTTCTAAAAGTCCTAAGGGTAAAGGAAGTCCACACCTTTGCATTCAGCTCAGACCCGGAGGGGACCCCACAGATTGAACGTTTATTGGATATTTCAAGGTTGCCTACAACCCTTGAAATTTTGTGGATTGAAGGCTCCCCATGTTTGGTGGCGCTGCCTTCGAACCTTGGAGATCTGGTAAAGCTGAAGGAGCTAGTTGTGCAAAACTGCATTGGCCTGAAAGCGTTGCCTGATGGGATGGATGGCCTCACTTCTCTTCGGTACTTGACAATCATGTATTCTCCAGCAATAGAGCAACTCCCGAATGGTCTCCTTGAGCGGTTGCCAGCCCTCGACTACCTAAACATATGGGGCTGCCCCGAGTTGGAAAGACGATGCAGAGAAGGTGGGGGGTATTTCCACCACTTGCTCCCTATCCCACATAAACACATTCGAGAAGAATTAGTTTGCAGAATCAAAATCCAGCGGAAATAGGTTCCTAAGAAGGCTCATCCCCTGCGGTGCTCACTTGAAAGCTGACTCCGAGTCTGACAGTCTGACAATTACCGAGGTGTGTTGCGTTATGCCACAGCTCCCTTCCTCGTGTTAATTAGGTTTAACTATCTTTCCTCCTACTACATTACTGTATAATGTAAGTAACTCCCCACTGGTTACCCTTTTTTCTTCGTTTTATAGGGTCCGCTGATTCTGAAATCATTTGATCTTCAGTCTCATTGACGCATATTTTTTTACATTATACTCATAGTTCATACAAGTGCTCAAACATTTGGCTGCAAAGGGATGTAAAAAAGGTCGTTATGGAGACCTATGGAGACCGTTCCGACCATCAAGAAGCTGAGATCATACGCCGACAGGGTCAGGGCTTCAGAGCTTGACAAGTGCCTGCACAAGATCGGAGAAGATGCTCTCACCAAGAAAATGAGAAAATCCATCGAGCAGCTCAGTACCGGCATAGTGAACAGACTTCTCCACGGCCCATTGCAGCACCTGAGATGCGATGGCACCGACAGCCGCACCCTTGATGAAACACTCGAGAACATGCACGCCCACAACAGGATGTTTGTGATAGTATTTTGGATCGGAGTAGGCTAGTAGATCCGGTGAACCTACCTTGTCCAGCAGTGGATGAACTCGAGCTGGAGGCCATCGTGGTGCTGGGGGCACGGCGATGGCAGAGAGTAGGCGTAGTGGAGGTGGAGCTTCCCCTGAGCACCGCGCTAAACCCTAGATCGGTAGGGATTGTAGGTGGGGATTGTGGCAGCGATTAACCTCGTGTCTTGCGCCCCAGCCCCCACCTCTGTTTATATGGCGCGGGTCACAGGGGCCCACCAACCATGGTTTGATTGGGCGCCCCCGATCAGGGCGCGAGTCAGGGGCCCGTTCGACCCGTTGGGCTCGAACGGACGAGAGATCAACCTAACATTCTCCCCCTTATCTCAACTTTACTTTTAACTTTATACTTTCTAGTTTATCTGTTTCATCACATATTGGTACATAGAGCATGTTTCATCGTCACGGCTTAATTGCCGTTAGAATCATACAGCTACAACATACTTTATGTTCAGAAACAAATTCTGTTCCTTTTGGGCCTATCCAGGAATCATAAGGCTTTCCCTTAAACCCATGCCGGCTAAGTGTTCCTTGAACACATTGGGTGGTAAGCCTTTCGTTAGTGGATCCGCAAGCATATCTTTTGTCCTTATATGCTCGAGACTTATAGTTTGATCCTGGATTTTATCTTTCACAACATAATACCTTATCTCTATTGTTTTGGCAGCATTACTCGACTTGTTGTTGTGAGCGTAAAATACTGCGGGCTGGTTGTCACAGTACATCTTTAGTGGTTTGTGAATACAATCTACCACTTTCAAGTCGGGTACAAATTTCTTTAGCCATATCGCCTGCCCCGTGGCTTCGAAGCATGCTATGAATTCTGCATACATCGTGGATGATGCAACTATCGACTGTTTGGAGCTTTTCCACGAAATAGCTCCCCCAGCGAGGGTGAATATGTATCCTGACGTGGATTTTCTATCATCTCTGTCCCCCGCAAAATCTGCGTCTGAATACCCTTTTATCTCTAGGGAATCACTTCTCCTGTATATTAGCATGTAGTCCTTCGTGCCTTGCGCATAACGCAATGCTTTCTTTACCATCTTCCAGTGCTCTAGGCCTGGATTCTCTTGATATCTACCGAGTACCCCGGTGATAAAAGCTAAGTCAGGGCGAGTGCACACTTGTGCATACTGTAAGCTGCCAACTGCCGAAGCATATGGTACTGCTTTCATTTGATCGATCTCATACTGGTTCTTGGGACATTGAAATTTCCCAAAACTATCGCCCTTGACTATTGGAGCAGGTGTGGCTTTACTCGCATGCATATTATACTTTTTAAGAACCTTTTCTAAATATGCTTGCTGAGATAGTCCTAAGACTCCATTGTTCCTATCTCGGTGAATTTCTATGCCCAAAACATATGATGCTTCACCAAGATCTGTTATGTCAAAATTTGAGGATAAGTATTTCTTTGTTTCTTGTAGTAGACTAACATCACTACTAGCAAGCAGGATATCATCCACATACAAGATTAGGAAAATATATTTCCCATTTTTAAACATTGCATAAATGCAATTATCCTCAATATTTTCTTTAAATCCAAAACTTTTAATCGTTTGATTAAACTTTAGATACCACTGCCGAGAGGCTTGTCTTAATCCATAAATGGATTTCTTCAGGCGGCATCCCATATTTTCCTTGCCTTCCATGATAAAACCCTTGGGTTGTTTCATGTAGACCTTTTCTTTTAAATCACCATTCAGAAATGCCGTCTTAACATCCATTTGATGTAACTCTAAATCAAAATGAGCAACTAATGCCATTATGATTCTGAAGGAATCCTTACATGAGACTGGAGAAAATGTCTCATTGTAATCTATCCCTTCTCTTTGTGTAAATCCTTTTGCCACGAGTCGTGCTTTATACTTTTCTATATTCCCTTTAGAGTCATACTTAATTTTGTAGACCCATTTACAGCCTACTGTTTTGGCTCCTTTGGGAATTTCCTCTAAGTCCCAAACATCTTTGGAACTCATCGATTTCATCTCGTCTTCCATTGCCTTCATCCACTTCGATGAATGAGGGCTTCTCATGGCTTCTTCATATGAGGTGGGATCTTTTTCCATATGAACCATTTCTGTGTTATAAACTTTAAAGTCAGTAGAAATAGCTGACTTTCTTGGTCTTGTAGACCTTCTAAGGGCCTCAGTTTCTGGCACATTTTGTGCCTCAACTTCTGGCACTTCTTCTAAATTTGCTGCTGCACCTCCCTTTCATGCTCAACAACGGGTTCAGTCGGCTCCTGACGGACAGGTTCCGGGTCTTCCCCCATAGCTGTCATGGGTGGAGTTGCAACTGGTAGTGAGAAAAATGGCTCCTGAATCATCGGATTAGGTGCATGCACCCTCTTCTCCTCAAGATCAATTTTCCGAGCTACCAAGCTCCCCCTCATCATTTCGTCCTCTAAGAAGACTGCATGTCTCGTTTCTACAAACTTTGTATATCTGTCAGGGCAGTAGAAACGAAAACCTTTTGATCTGTCTGGATAGCCAATGAAGTGGCAACTTACTGTTTTGGGATCTAACTTTGCAATGTTTGGATTAAACATTTTGGCCTCAGCAGGGCACCCCCACACCCTGAAGTGTTGTAGGGAGGGCATCCTTCCTGTCCATAGCTCGTACGGTGTTTTGGGCACCGACTTGCTTGGTACTCTATTGAGAATGTGAATGGCGGTTTTAAGCGCCTCCATCCATAATCCCAATGGCAAGTTGGAATAACTCATCATGCTGCGCACCATATCCATAAGGGTACGGTTGCGCCTTTCAGCTACTCCATTTTGCTGAGGCTCGCCCGGCATTGAATACTGGGCTACTATGCCAGTCTCCTGCAAGAACTTCGCAAAAGGTCCAGGGACTTGGCCATATGGAGTGTGTCGACCGTAGTACTCTCCCCCACGGTCGGACCTTACTATCTTTATTCTTTTATCGTGCTGATTTTCAACTTCAGCTTTGAATATTTTAAATTTATCCAACGCTTCCGATCTTTCTTTGATTGGATAAATATAACCATAGCGAGAGTAATCATCTGTGAATGTTATGAACGAGTCATATCCATCCACACTTTTCACCGGAAATGGTCCACAAATATCAGTGTGAATGATTTCTAGTGTGCCTGTGCTATGGATTGCACCTTTTTTGATTTGTTTTACGTACTTTCCTTTAATGCAATCTATGCATTGTTCTAAGTCTGAAAATTCTAACGGAGGAAGAATTTCACTTTTGACTAATCTTTCTATTCTCCCCTTCGAAATATGGCCCAAGCGACAGTGCCATAATTTCGATGAGTCAAATGTTCTTTTTCTTTTCTTTTGTTCTTTATTCGACGCAGAAACATGTTCTTTCACATTGCAAACGGAATAAACTTTTTCACGAAGTGATAACAAATAAAGCTCATCATGTAGTAAAGCATCACCCACATAAGCATTATTTAACCAAATGGCACACTTGCCATGTCCAAAATAACACTCATAATTATCTTTGTCCAAGCAAGAAACACTTATTAAGTTTCTATGACATGATGGAACAAATAAAACATCTCTAAGTAGAAGATTGAATCCATCAGCTAACTCCAAGGAGATATCACCGACAGCTTCAACTTCTGCTTCAACTCCGTTCGCCACTTCAATGCGTCTTTCGCTTCTTAGCGTAGTCCGCGTCGAATGGAATCCCTGTAAAGAATTTGCAACATGAACAGTTGCTCCTGAGTCAATCCACCAAGTGGATTTTGAAAACTGTGCATACAGGGATTCATTGACAAATGAAACTATATTGTTACCTCTTTTTGCCATGATCGACTTTAGCCAAACAGGGCAGTCTTTCTTGTAATGCCCGGTCTTCTTACAGTGGAGACAAGTGTCTTTGTCCACTGAGAAAGGCTGTTGCTGACGCTGATGCTGATAGGAAACTTTTCCTTGTGGCTTTGAAGGAGAACTTTTGTTGTTTAGATTGTAATTCTTTCTTTTGTGACCCTGCACATAGTTGAGTGTACCACCATGTGAGGCTTTGAGTCTCTCCTCCTCTTGAACACACATTGCTATTGTCTTTTCAACGTCCCATGTTCCAGGTGACATATTATAGTTCACAACAAAAGCTTCAAACTCCTTCGGCAATGAAGCCATGACAAGGTGGACCAGGAGCGCTGGTTTGATCTCCAGATCCGCATCCATGGGTTTGAGCTTTGCTGCCATATTGCTCATCCTGAGGATGTGCTCTCTTATGCCATGACTACCACCTGTGTATTTTTCTGTCACCAGTTGCTCTAACACCTGGGTGGCATATATCTTTGAAGAGCCAGTGAACTGGCTCTTTATCTTTGAGAGCAACTCCCCTGCGGAAGTGCACTTTGCAATGGAGCCCACAATGGCGCTCTCAATGGTGTTCTTTATAAAAGCCATGCATTTTTTATTTGCATTGACCCACTTTTGATTATCTATGAGGTAGGACTGCTCCAAAGGAGCATAGTCCCCTTTCTTTTTAGCCCATGCAGCATCATCATCAGTAGCCTCTCTTACTGGCTCTGTGGGTCTGACCGGCTGTGGTTTCTCCATAACCCAGTCAAGATCAGCACAAACAAACGCCAGTTCAACTTTTTCCTTCACTCAGTGTGGTTGTCACCTCTGAGTGTCGGAACTTCTTTTAGGCAACTCATCAAGTGAAAGCCTCCTGAAATTACAATTTAAGTGACATCAATATAACAATCAAATGTATTAATCTAACGTTGGTCAAATTAAACATATAACTGTCTATGCAATTAAATCTATATTACCGTTGGGCAAAAATTAGAAATAAATGCACCTTTAAATTTCAATAATAAAACATGATCATGTTATTAACAACGTTGGTCATAAAAATAACATAATCATATTCATTTTAATAATCACTTTAACATGCTCTTAAAAACTTAATACTATGTAAACTTTTATTTTCTTTGTAAAAGAGCATTAATTATTTACGCAGCGGAAAATCATGAATAAAAATTCACGAACTTTTTTACTTTTTACAGAAACTTTTCTATGACCGAATAAAAAATCAAGAACTTTTTTAGTTCTACAGAAACTTTTACTTTATAAAATACATAAACTTTTCTTTTTGAAATTTTTTCTATTCTCTGAGAAAACAAAAATTAGCTGCAGCAGAGCCCGCGGCTGTGGCCTCGGCCCAAAAACAGCACGCGCGCGCCGCAGCGGAAGGAGCCGGCCCACGGCCTGGCCTGCGCGCCGCCCGCGGCTGTGGCCTCGGCCCAGCGCTGGCACGCACGCTGCTGCCACCGACCTTCCTCTCTTGCGGCCCAGTGGCCCAGGGCGGGGCTAGGATTTCAATCCTGGCCGTCCGTGTAGATCCGACGGCCACGCGCGCAGTTCGCTCGATCAAAACCGAGAGAGCGAGGGGATCGACCGAAACCCTCGGTCATTTCTTTCCTCCCCCCGCGCCGCTCGCTCCTATCCTTCGCCGCAGCTCTGTCCCGTTCGCCGTGGCAGCTGGGCGCGGCGACGGCGTCGACCGGCCACCGCGCCGCGTGGGCCTCCTTTTCCCTACGCCCTCCGTTCCTCCCTGCACCCTCCTGTAACAGAGAGAGAGAGAGGCGGGGCTGAGCCCTCCTTTGCTCCACTACGCGCGACGGCGCCGGTGGAGGAGCTTCGCCCCGGCCGCTGGCAACGGCATCAAAACCACCGCGCCTAGCGAGCCTGGGCTCCTGCCATCTATTCCACCCCTTCCTTGTTCCTCTGTTTCACCACCACCCACTTCTCCTCTCTGTGTTCACCGAGGACAACGACGGCGTGAAGCAGCGGTGCCCCCTCTGTCCCCCTTGCCGGTGTGCGCGAGCTCCCGTGGGAGAGCGCGCCGCCGTCAAGCGGTGCGGTGGTGGTGCCCTTTTGCCCCCTTGGGGAGGCTGTGTTCTTCTTCCCCGCACCTCGGCTTGCCGATGCGTGTGGGGATCGAGAGGAACAGCGCGGCCTTGCGGCGGCGCTATTTCTTTGCCCTTTGCCCCTATTGTTCTTTTAGGGTTAGGGTTCTTTGGGGGGGGTGGGATCTCTTTTCTTTTTCTTTTTCTGTTGTTGTTTCTTTGTAGCGAAATCAAACTAGCCCGATCTGGCTGATACCATTGATAGTATTTTGGATCAGAGTAGGCTAGTAGATCTGGTGAACCTACCTTGTCCAGCAGTGGATGAACTCGAGCTGGAGGCCATCGTGGTGCTGGGGGCACGGCGATGGCGGAGAGTAGGCGTGGTGGAGGTGGAGCTTCCCGTGAGCACCGCGCTAAACCCTAGATCGGTAGGGATTGTAGGTGGGGATTGTGGCAGCGATTAACCTCGTGTCTTGCGCCCCGGCCCCCACCTCTGTTTATATAGCGCGGGTCACAGGGGCCCACCAACCATGGTTTGGTTGGGCGCCCCCGATCAGGGCGCGAGTCAGGGGCCCGTTCGACCCGTTGGGCTCAAACGGGAGAGAGATCAACCTAACAGTTTGGCCTCGACACCGAGAAGGCTGTCATGGAGCAGAAGATCAACACAAAGGTGGAGAAACAGCAAACCCAAAACTGAGACCAACGGTCTAGTTTCTGCCTGTAGATCTACATATACTCCCAATCTGTCCTGACTCTAATTCCAATTTTGTTTAACCATCTCTTACTGGGCCCTCCATTGTATAGTGAATTAGCGCCTGCCATTGCAGGCGCCAAATATGTTTTTTTTAGAAAAGGAGGAGGACCCCCGGCCTCTGCATCTAGGCGATGCATACAGCCACTTTATTAATTATTCTCACAAGACCTTACAAAGTGATACAACAGTAAGACTAAAGTCACCGTCTAAACAACAACTGTCCAACTCCTATCCAAATGATGAAGGGGCGCTGATAGTCTGGGCCTAATACCAAACAGACATCGCAGCCAAACCTAAACATCTAACACCTGAGGTCCCAACCAGGACGCCTGCCGAGTATGGGGCACCTACCAGTCCGGCGCACTCCTCAACCAGGATGCCTGCCGGGTATGAGGCCGCCGCAGCCACCTGCCACCAATCCATCTTCAGTGATGTAGTGTTGCACCACCTTGCCCGGCCTCTCTGCCATCGACGCCACCACGACGCCTGATAAGGTCACCCTCCTGCGCGAGTCCCTCGCCACACATCGGGCACCGAGTCTCCACTGCGCCACGCTGCCGAGAAACGCCACCATTAATGTGCAGGATGAATCACCGCTCCACCAATTATTCCGTCCACTGGTCCCTCGAGCCCGTGTACACCTCCAAGATTGACGCCACAAGAGGGAAACGACACAATAATGCCGCCATCATCCGATCTACTGATCTAGGGTTTCCCCCGGAGGTAGCAGATAGTGGCCCGGAACTTCTCAACAATGATGCCTTCAACAAGGGAACGACACCGAATAGTGCCGCCATCGCCGGCCTCGGCAGCAGCCGCGAGCAGGTCTTCACCCAGATCTGTTCCAAATGGCCACCATCAAGCGTCTTGTGCACGGATCGTCCACCACCACGGCCGCCGTGTCGCCCGTCGCAAGTCCACAGCCGCCGACACATCCTCCTCCGTCCGGGGCCGCCGCCCCGGGATCCAGCCCTCGCTGGCCGCCGGAACGAAGCCACCGAGCCCCATCGAGGGCGGCCAACGGGGGCGGAGAAGCTAGATCCGGCCAAGCCCGGCCAGGATCCGGCCTCTCCCCGCGCTGAAGCCACTCCCGCGGCCCTGCATCTCGCCCGCGCCCGAGGCGACGCAGGCAGTGCATGCGCGCGCAACGCCGCGGAAAGGGGAAACGCCCCGCCGCCACCTTCCCTGGGCGCGCGCGGACTTCGCCGGCGGCCCCTCTAGCGGTGGCGAAGCGAGGGAGGGGGCGAGGGGGACCTGGCGGCAGCGGCGTTAGGGTTCCCCTGTGTCGCCCGGGGCGACGCGGGGGCGGGCGAGTCCGATGGTGCCAAATATGTTGAGACAGCAAAATGTCTGTACTCCACAACAGCTTTTGTGCATTATCATGGATGCTGCAGCATGGCCTCTGATTCACAGGAGAAGCGGAGGAAAATACATAGAAATAGAAATTTTTCTGTAGTGGCAATATTCATTCATGTGATTCAAATGAATGACTCAGACAAAAAATGGATGGATTTTTCCTTTGGTTTGAGTTTCAAAGACACAACAAAGCAATTTTACAATTCACACTAATCTCTTTCTCTATTTCTACGTAAAAGAAACACCTGAGGCGGAGGGAAATGTTTCTTAATTCTGAGGGCATTGAGATGTCTGTAATCCACACATAGGCATCATGAATCATCCTTCTTTTGCACATGAAGAACTGGTGCTGTGAAAGGACTGTGGCTGATTCTGATCACTCCCTGCCTCAGCGTTTCCGCCACTCTTGCTGCTCGATCATGTTCTGTTCTGGGTTGTAACGGTAGGGACGCAAATTCACTGGCCGAGCACTTGGCACCAGAGGAATTGTGCGACCGAAATCCCTTTGTGGCGCTGTATCTACAAGCCTCTCACTAGTAACCCCATCTTTCTCGGGGATAGAGATCAGGTGACATGCATCTTTGCATGTCACCATGTGCCTTGCGGCCCGAATTCAAATTTAAATATTACGAAAAAATCTGAAAAAAATGATGCATGTTCACAGCACATATTATGATAACCCCTAAAAAATTCGGATCAAAATTCGAAACATACATCGAGAAGCAAAAAAGAGAAACTCAGATGTGAATAGTATACAGAGAACCATTCGCAACTATTCATGAATTTCTCTTTTTTGCTTCTAGATGTATGTTTCAAATTTTGATCTGAATTTTTTAGGGGTTATCTTAATATGTGATGTGAACATGCATGATTTTTTTCAGATTTTTTCGTAATATTTAAATTTGAATTCGGGCCGCAAGACACACGGTGACATGCAAAGGTGCATGTCACCTGATCTCTGTCCCTTTTTCGGAACAGTATGCAAGATTAGCCTGCAATGATGACTTTGTAAGGAAACAACATGACACATCAGAAGAAAGGGGGTGCCAAGTAACAGTCTCAAACTGACCTCAATGGCCCCCCTTAGCAACTTGGCAGGGAAATCCTTGCTCTTCCGGAAGTCAGCACTCAGCAGTCAACTCATACTCCTTGTACACTTAGCATCCAACTGAGAACAGGCATACTAGTTATCCATTTGATATGCAGCCAAAATGAAAAATGGAATAATGACCTCATTCCTAAGATCTTTCGGGAGTCGGGTTGCCTAAACGGACATGAGTTCTTGCCACTGTAGGAAAGGGAGCTCAGGGCTGTATAGGCAGTTTAGCAAATCTTGTAGAACGTACCTGAAAGAAAAGGTACAGTCAGGAACTTATGATTGTAGAAAGATAGTATTGTGCGCCACACAATTAAGAGGTTAGTAGTCCTTTCGGTTCCTCAAAGGAAGATGCAAATTCAGTTCATGGAGACCGCGAGCACGCCTATAAGCCAACAATGCCTCCACCTTGCCGTTGGTGGAATGGAAGGCATTTAAGCGCTGGCCGGTCCACGACGATCTTCAGCGCGAGCCATAAGATGGCCCAGCAGTGGTCACCATTTTTCGGGTCATCGCCACCGCCTCTTCCTGCAAACCAGCGAGAAGACGGGCAAACGGTCTAAGCTGTCGTTCAAATTCTCTTCTCGCACACCGCTTCCACAAAATCCTCCCACACCCTCGCGCTTGAACATGCGCGTTGGTCCGCTGCGCCGGTGAAATACACCACCGTGGTGTCCATCCTAGGCAGGCGCTCCGACCGACATGACAGGCCCGAAAATAAGGCTCACACTTCAGGCGCCGTTCCATGGCATTTCAGTTTTCTTTAGTGAAGCTTGCATCGGTTTAGCCTGATCAGGAGATTTAGCCAATAAGTAACAGGTACTGTTAATTGAATCCCAAGGAAGGGCGTTTGGTCTAGTGGTATGATTCTCGCTTTGGGTGCGAGAGGTCGCGAGTTCGATTCTCGCAACGCCCCCATTTTTTTCCCTGCTTCTCACCTCAATTTGTAGGCTGGAGCTCACCGTAGATCCATCTAACATATGCCCTCCAAACTTTCTCCGGATCTGAAACAAATCACATTGTATGCAATCTTGTTTTTCTCCTCTTTATTAATCAAGTTTGCTAGCATGTTGTATGTGTTAGTACAAATTTAGTTTCTCTGCAACTGAAACGAGCCCAATATATGCACTTTTGTTCGTATCCTCTTTAGTATTACCTCTGTCTTAAATTACTTGTCTTAAAATTTTCTAGATAGACACATCCAAGGCATGTAATTCGGCACGGAGTATTAATCAAGTTTGTCGGCATGTTGTGTTTGTTACAAATTTTGTAGTGCACTTGCGTACAGAGCTAGGTTCCTTGTGGTGGAACCAAGTCCTAGACTGCATTTGCGAACCGAGCTATAGGTTCCTTGCGTTGGAACCAACAAGTCCTAGACTTTGATATAAAAAAAGGTCCTAGACTTAGCACAAGTGTTCTCATTTTTCAAAGTTTTTTTTCAAGAGTACGCCAATGGCATACCTTTGTATTATAGAAGGCAGAATATATGTACAAGAGCCCGGACGAGATGCGAACAAATCGTCGGGGGAGACACACACACTACTCCGACACCCACAAGAAACCTTAATCTATTGTCTCGTAAAAGGATCTAGAGCTCCGAAACCGCCGAGACCGGCCTTCTTCCATTCTTCAATCTCTTCTTGAATGTCATCTCTCAGTTGCAGGGGAGATCTCTGTCTCGATCTGTTGTTGAAGACACGGGCATTGCGTTGCTTCCAGAGCGCCCACGCAATAAGAATCACTATCGAGTCGATGCTCCTCTTGTACCTTCCAGAGAAACGCCTCCGTTGGTCCCACCACCAGTTTAAGAACGTGAGATTTGAGCTGGGTGTGAGAATGTTGATGTTCCAAGCACTGAAGCAGGCGTGCCACACCTCTCGAGCGTAAACACATTGTGCAAGGATATGATCCACGTTGTCCTCCTCCTGAAGGCAAGTGTAGCAAGGGGATGGAGCATCTTGCAGGCCATGCCGGGCTCAGCGGTCGGAGGTCCACAGCCGATATTGACTGGCCAAACACATGAAGATCTTACACTTGAGCGGTGCCCAGCTACGCCAAATGCAACCGGCGGTCGGGGAGCGGATGTAGCCCGTGCATAGTCTGTTGTAAGTGGACCTAGCTGTGTACTTGCGCAACGCGTCGCATGGCCACTCGAAGCGATCAGGCTCATCCGCGTTTCTCTCCATAGTGCTAATGGCTTGGATCAGCATGTAAACCATGTGCCCCAAGAAAGTGAGCTCTCCATTGATGTCATTCGTCCAGGCATTGTCAAGGAGGGCATCGCGCACCGTTCTCCTATTGCTATCTCTTGTGCTGACAAGGTGAGACAGTAGCGGAGCAATGTCTTTCACTGCAGCACCATGGATCCACTAGAACCTTCCCACCCTCTCCAACGGTGATCTTGACCAGACTGTCAAAGACAGCTCGTGCTTGCTCATCAACCATGAGGTGGAGGCCTTGCCATGGCCTGGTCGGGTCCGTTCTCCTTAGCCATTCCCAACGAACACGAAGTGCAAGAGCTTGAACCTCCAGATTTTTCACACCCAGTCCACCGAAGCACGTTGGCCTACATACCGTCTCCCAAGCGACTACGCATTGACCTCCATGACTCTTACCCTTACCAGCCCAGAAAAAGGAGTGCATCCACTTGTTAATGTCCTCCAAGACCAAAGAAATCCGACCATCTTATAGCTCGCCAAGAAATACTTAATGCTACGATCTGGGGTCTTACCATTTCCGAAGGAACTGGGGCTACATTTCTTTTCAATTTCCATTCAAGAGGGTCGAGCACCAGAAGTTGATGAACCGGTCTGGCCGCGATCACAGTCTTGACGAGCACAAGTCTGCCCGGTCTTTGAATGAAACCACGCTGCCAGGCAGGAATGAAATGCCGTACCTGGTCTACAAGTGGTTGCCAATCGGCATGGGTAAGTTGATTGATCGCCAGCTGAAGCCCCAAGTAGCGGCAGGGAAATTTTGCAAGCTTGCAGTGCAGCACCTCCTCCACTCTTTGCTGGTCGCTATCGTTCTGCTTGATGAGGATCGCATGTGATTTGTTGTAGTTGATCTTAAGGCCTGATGCTTCACCGAACATATCAAATGCTGCTCTAACGAAGTTTAGGTCTTGATACGATGGCCTTAAGAACAGAGCAAGGTCATCCGCATAGAGGGAGAGGCGTTGGTTCACCGAGATACCTCTGAACGAGCTCAACACACCAGTCTCTGTGGCCTACTTCATGAGATAAGTGAGGGAATCCATCGCAATAGCGAATAACAGCGGCGAGACCGGATTGCCCTGCCGAAGGCCCTTGGCATGGTGGAAACGTCTACCTGGGACCCCATTGACCACCACACGGGTGTTGGCAGATTGAAGGAGCATAGAGATCCATCTAATCCATCTTTGTCCAAAGCCCCTAGTGTTGGAAATATGCCCTAAAGGCAATAATAAAATGGTTATTATTGTATTTCCTTGTTCATGATAATTGTCTATTGTTCATGCTATAAATGTGTTATCCGGAAATCGTAATACATGTGTGAATACATAGACCATAACATGTCCCTAGTGAGCCTCTAGTTGACTAGCTCGTTGATCAATAGATGGTTACGGTTTCCTGACCATGGACATTGGATGTCATTGATAACGGGATCACACCATTAGGAGAATGATGTGATGGACAAGACTCAATCCTAAGCATAGCACTAGATCGTGTAGTTCGTTTGCTAAAGCTTTTCTAATGTCAAGTATCATTTCCTTAGACCATGAGATCGTGCAACTCCCGGATACCATAGGAATGCTTTGGGTGTACCAAACGTCACAACGTAACTGGGTGGCTATAAAGGTGCACTACAGGTATCTCCGAAAGTGTCTGTTGGGTTGGCACGGATCGAGACTGGGATTTGTCACTCCGTATGACGGAGAGGTATCTCTGGGCCCACTCGGTAATGCATCATCATAATGAGCTCAATATGTGACTAAGTAGTTAGTCACGGGATCATGCATTACGGAACGAGTAAAGTGACTTGCCGGTAACGAGATTGAACGAGGTATTGGGATACCGACGATCGAATCTCGGGCAAGTAACGTACCGATTGACAAAGGGAATTGTATACGGGATTGCTTGAATCCTCGACATCGTGGTTCATCCGATGAGATCATCGTGGAACATGTGGGAGCCAACATGGGTATCCAGATCCCGCTGTTGGTTATTGGCTAGAGAGCTGTCTCGGTCATGTCTGCATGATTCCCGAACCCGTAGGGTCTACACACTTAAGGTTCGATGACGCTAGGGTTATAAGGAAGATTTGTATGTGATTACCGAATGTTGTTCGGAGTCCCGGATGAGATCCCGGACGTCACGAGGAGTTCCGGAATGGTCCGGAGGTGAAGATTTATATATGGGAAGTCATCATACGGTCACCGGAAATATTCGGGGGTATACCGGTATTGTACCGGGACCACCGGAGGGGTTCCGGGGGTCCACCGGGAGGGTCCACCTGCCCCGGAGGGCCTTATGGGCTGTAGGTGGAAGGGAACCAGCCCCTAAGTGGGCTGGGCGCCATCCCCCCTAGGGCCCATGCGCCTAGGGTTGGGGGGAACCCTAAAGGGGGCGCCCCCCTTGCTTGGGGGGCAAGCCCCCTCCCCCTTGGCCGCCGCCCCCCTCTAGATCTCATCTAGAGGGGCCGGCCCCCTTCCCCCTTCTCCCTATAAATAGAGGGGTGGAGGGAGGGCTGCAGCACCACATCCAAGGCGCAGCCCCTCCCCTCCCCAACACCTCTCCTCCTCCACGTGAGCTTGGCGAAGCCCTGCCGAAGAACTGCCACTCCATCACCACCACGCCGTCGTGCTGCTGTTGGAGTCCTCTTCCTCAACCTCTCCCTCCTCCGTGCTGGATCAAGGTGCGGGAGACGTCACCGGGCTGCACGTGTGTTGAACGCGGAGGTGCCGTTGTTCGGCGCTAGGATCGGAATCCACCGTGATCTGAATCGCTACGAGTACGACTCCCTCATCCGCGTTCTTGCAACTCTTCCGTCTCACGATCTTCAAAGGTATGAAGATGCACTCCTCTCTCTCGTTGCTAGTAAACTCCATAGATTGATCTTGGTGATGCGTAGAAAAATTGTAATTTCTGCAACGATCCCCAACAGTGGCATCATGAGCTAGGTCTATGCGTAGTTTCTATGCACGAGTAGAACACAAGTTGTTGTGGGCGTCGATTTTGTCAATTTACTTGCCGTTACTAGTCCTATCTTGATTCGGCGGCATCGTGGGATGAAGCGGCCCGGACCGACCTTACATGTACGCTTACATGAGACAGGTTCCACCGACTGACATGCACTAGTTGCATAACGTAGCTAGCGGGTGTCTGTCTCTCCCACTTTAGTCAGATTGGATTCGATGAAAAGGGTCCTTATGAAGGGTAAATAGAAATTGGCATATCACGTTGTGGTTTGGCGTAGGTAAGAAACGTTCTTGCTAGAAACCTATAGCAGCCACGTAAAAATTTGCAACAACAATTAGAGGACGTCTAACTTGTTTTTGCAGCATGTGTCATGTGATGTGATATGGCCAGAAGAATGTGATGAATGATATATGTGATGTATGAGATTGATCATGTTCTTGTAATAGGAATCACGACTTGCATGTCGATGAGTATGACAACCGGCAGGAGCCATAGGAGTTGTCTTAATTTATTTATGACCTGCGTGTCAACTGAAACGTCATGTAATTACTTTACTTTATTGCTAACCGTTAGCCATAGTAGTAGAAGTAATAGTTGGCGAGACAACTTCATGAAGACACGATGATGGAGATCATGGTGTCATGCCGGTGACGATGATGATCATGGCGCCCCGAAGATGGAGATCAAAAGGAGCAAAATGATATTGGCCATATCATGTCACTATTTGATTGCATGTGATGTTTATCATGTTTTACATCTTATTTGCTTAGAACGACGGTAGCCTAAATAAGATGATCTCTCACTAAAATTTCAAGAATTGTGTTCCCCCTAACTGTGCACCGTTGCTAAAGTCCGTTGTTCCGAAGCACCACGTGATGATCGGGTGTGATAGGTCCTAACGTTCGCATACAACGGGTGTAAGCCAGATTTACACACGCAATACACTTAGGTTGACTTGACGAGCCTAGCATGTACAGACATGGCCTCGGAACACGGAAGACCGAAAGGTCGAACATGAGTCGTATAGAAGATACGATCAACATGAAGATGTTCACCGATGATGACTAGTCCGTCTCACGTGATGATCGGACACGGCCTAGTTGACTCGGATCATGTATCACTTAGATGACTAGAGGGATGTCTGTCTGAGTGGGAGTTCATTAATAATTTGATTAGATGAACTTAATTATCATGAACTTAGTCTAAAATCTTTACAATATGTCTTGTAGATCAAATGGCCCACGCTAATGTCAACCTCAACTTCAACGCGTTCCTAGAGAAAACCAAGCTGAAAGACGATGGTAGCAACTATACGGACTGGGTCCGGAACTTGAGGATCATCCTCATAGCTGCCAAGAAAGCATATGTCCTTGAAGCACCGCTAGGTGAAGCACCCGTCCCAGCAAACCAAGACGTTATGAACGCCTGGCAAACACGTGTTGATGATTACTCCCTGGTTCAGTGCGGCATGCTTTACAGCTTAGAACCGGGGCTCCAAAAGCGTTTCGAGCAGCACGGAGCATATGAGATGTTCCAAGAGCTGAAAATGGTTTTCCAAGCTCATGCCCAGGTCGAGAGATATGAAGTCTCCGACAAGTTCTACAGTTGTAAGATGGAGGAGAATAGTTCTGTCAGCGAGCACATACTCAAAATGTCTGGGTTGCACAACCGCTTATCTCAGCTGGGAGTTAATCTCCCGGATGATGCGGTCGTTGACAGAATCCTTCAGTCGCTCCCACCTAGCTACAAGAGCTTTGTGATGAACTTCAATATGCAGGGGATGGAAAAGACCATTCCTGAGGTATATTCAATGCTGAAATCAGCGGAGGTGGAGATCAAAAAGGAACATCAAGTGTTGATGGTGAATAAAACCACTAAGTTCAAGAAAGGCAAGGGTAATAAGGACTTCAAGAAAGACGGCAAGGGAGTCGCCGCGCCCGGTAAGCAAGCTGCCGGGAAGAAGACAAAGAATGGACCCAAGCCTGAGACTGAGTGCTTTTATTGCAAGGGAAACGGTCACTGGAAGCGGAACTGCCCCAAGTACTTAGCGGATAAGAAGGCCGGCAATACCAAAGGTATATGTGATATACATGTTATTGATGTGTACCTAACCAGCACTCGTAGTAGCTCCTGGGTATTTGATACCGGTGCGGTTGCTCATATTTGTAACTCAAAGCAGGAGCTGCGGAATAAGCGGAGACTGGCGAAGGACGAGGTGACGATGCGCGTCGGGAATGGTTCCAAGGTCGATGTGATCGCCGTCGGCACGCTACCTCTACATTTACCTACGGGATTAGTTTTAAACCTCAATAATTGTTATTTAGTGCCAGCTTTGAGCATGAACATTGTATCTGGATCTCGTTTGATGCGAGATGGCTACTCATTTAAATCCGAGAATAATGGTTGTTCTATTTATATGAGAGATATGTTTTATGGTCATGCCCCGCTGGTCAATGGTTTATTCTTAATGAATCTCGAACGTGATGTTACACATATTCATAGTGTGAATGCCAAGAAATGTAAGGTTGATAATGATAGTCCCACATACTTGTGGCACTGCCGCCTTGGTCACATTGGTGTCAAACGCATGAAGAAACTCCATGCAGATGGACTTTTGGAGTCTCTTGATTATGAATCATTTGACACGTGCGAACCATGCCTCATGGGCAAAATGACCAAGACTCCGTTCTCCGGAACAATGGAGCGAGCAACCAACTTATTGGAAATCATACATACTGATGTGTGCGGTCCAATGAGCGTTGAGGCTCGCGGTGGCTATCGTTATGTTCTCACCCTCACTGATGACTTAAGTAGATATGGGTATGTCTACTTAATGAAACACAAGTCTGAGACCTTTGAAAAGTTCAAGGAATTTCAGAGTGAGGTTGAGAATCAACGTGACAGGAAAATAAAGTTCTTACGATCAGATCGTGGAGGGGAATATTTGAGTCACGAATTTGGCACACACTTAAGGAAATGTGGAATTGTTTCACAACTCACGCCGCCTGGAACACCTCAGCGTAATGGTGTGTCCGAACGTCGTAATCGCACTCTATTGGATATGGTGCGATCTATGATGTCTCTTACCGATCTACCGCTATCATTTTGGGGTTATGCTTTAGAGACTGCCGCATTCACTTTAAATAGGGCTCCGTCGAAATCCGTTGAGACGACACCGTATGAATTATGGTTTGGAAAGAAACCTAAGCTGTCGTTTCTTAAAGTTTGGGGATGCGATGCTTATGTCAAGAAACTTCAACCTGAAAAGCTCGAACCCAAGTCGGAAAAATGCGTCTTCATAGGATACCCTAAGGAAACCATTGGGTATACCTTCTACCTCAGATCCGAAGGCAAGATCTTCGTTGCCAAGAACGGGTCCTTTCTGGAGAAAGAGTTTCTCTCGAAAGAAGTAAGTGGGAGGAAAGTGGAACTTGATGAGATGACCCCTCTCGAACCAGAAAGTAGCGCAGCACAAGAAAATGTTTCTGTGGTGCCTGCACCGACTAGAGAGGAAGTTAATGATGACGATCATGATCAAGTTACCACTGAACTTCGTAGGTCCACAAGGACACGTTCCGCACCAGAGTGGTACGGCAACCCTGTCCTGGAAATCATGTTGTTGGACAACGGTGAACCTTCGAACTATGAAGAAGCAATGGCGGGCCCAGATTCCAACAAATGGCTTGAAGCCATGCAATCCGAGATAGGATCCATGTATGAAAACAAAGTATGGACTTTGACAGACTTGCCCGATGATCGGCGAGCGATAGAAAATAAATGGATCTTTAAGAAGAAGACGGACGCGGATGGAAATGTTACCATCTATAAAGCTCGACTTGTCGCTAAGGGTTATCGACAAGTTCAAGGAGTTGACTACGATGAGACCTTCTCACCCGTAGCGAAGCTGAAGTCCGTCCGAATCATGTTAGCAATTGCCGCATTCTACGATTATGAAATATGGCAAATGGACGTCAAAACGGCATTCCTTAACGGCTTCCTTAAGGAAGAATTGTATATGATGCAGCCGGAAGGTTTTGTCGATCCTAAGAATGCTGACAAGGTATGCAAGCTCCAGCGCTCAATCTATGGGCTGGTGCAGGCATCTCGGAGTTGGAACATTCGCTTTGATGAGATGATCAAAGCGTTTGGGGTTTACACAGACTTATGGAGAAGCCTGTGTTTACAAGAAAGTGAGTGGGAGCTCCGTAGCATTTCTCATATTATATGTTGATGACATACTATTGATGGGAAATGATGTAGAATTCTTGGAAAGCATAAAGGCCTACTTGAATAAGTGTTTTTCAATGAAGGACCTTGGAGAAGCTGCTTACATATTAGGCATCAAGATCTATAGAGATAGATCGAGACGCCTCATAGGTCTTTCACAAAGCACATACCTTGACAAGATATTGAAGAAGTTCAATATGGATCAGTCCAAGAAGGGGTTCTTGCCTGTATTGCAAGGTGTGAGATTGAGCACGGCTCAATGCCCGACCATGTCAGAAGATAGAGAAAAGATGAGTGCCATCCCCTATGCCTCGGCCATAGGGTCTATTATGTACGCCATGCTGTGTACGAGACCTGATGTAAACCTTGCCGTAAGTTTGGTAGAAAGGTACCAAAGTAATCCCAGCATGGAACACTGGACAGCGGTCAAGAACATCCTGAAGTACCTGAAAAGGACTAAGGATATGTTTCTCGTTTATGGAGGTGACGAAGAGCTCGTCGTAAAGGGTTGCGTCGATCCTAGCTTCGACACAGATCTGGATGACTCTAAGTCACAAACCGGATATGTGTATATTTTGAATGGTGGGGCAGTCAGCTGGTGCAGTTGCAAGCAAAGCGTCATGGCGGGATCTACATGTGAAGCGGAGTACATGGCAGCCTCGGAGGCAGCACATGAAGCAATCTGGATGAAGGAATTCATTGCCGACCTAGGAGTTATTCCCAATTTATCGGGGCCGATGACTCTCTTCTGTGACAACACTGGAGATATTGCCCTTGCCAAGGAGCCCAGATTTCACAAGAAGAGCAGGCACATCAAGCGTCGCTTCAACTCCATTCGTGAAAATGTTCAAAATGGAGACATAGATATTTGCAAAGTGCATACGGATTTGAATGTCGCAGATCCGTTGACTAAACCTCTTCCACGGGCGAAACATGATCAACACAAGAACTCTATGGGTGTACGATTCATCACAATGTAACTAGATTATTGACTCTAGTGCAAGTGGGAGACTGTTGGAAATATGCCGTAGAGGCAATAATAAAATGGTTATTATTGTATTTCCTTGTTCATGATAATTGTCTATTGTTCATGCTATAATTATGTTATCCAAAAATCGTAATACATGTGTGAACACATAGACCATAACATGTCCCTAGTGAGCCTCTAGTTGACTAGCTCGTTGATCAATAGATGGTTACGGTTTCCTGACCATGGACATTGGATGTCATTGATAACGGGATCACATCATTAGGAGAATGATGTGATGGACAAGACCCAATCCTAAGCATAGCACTAGATCGTGTAGTTCGTTTGCTAAAGCTTTTCTAATGTCAAGTATCATTTCCTTAGACCATGAGATCGTGCAACTCCCGGATACCGTAGGAATGCTTTGGGTGTACCAAACGTCACAACGTAACTGGGTGGCTATAAAGGTGCACTACAGGTATCTCCGAAAGTGTCTGTTGGGTTGGCACGGATCGAGACTGGGATTTGTCACTCCGTATGACGGAGAGGTATCTCTGGGCCCACTCGGTAATGCATCATCATAATGAGCTCAATATGTGACTAAGTAGTTAGTCACGGGATCATGCATTACGGAACGAGTAAAGTGACTTGCCGGTAACGAGATTGAACGAGGTATTGGGATACCGACGATCGAATCTCGGGCAAGTAACGTACCGATTGACAAAGGGAATTGTATACGGGATTGCTTGAATCCTCGACATCATGGTTCATCCGATGAGATCATCGTGGAACATGTGGGAGCCAACATGGGTATCCAGATCCCGCTGTTGGTTATTGGCTAGAGAGCTGTCTCGGTCATGTCTGCATGATTCCCGAACCCGTAGGGTCTACACACTTCAGGTTCGATGACGCTAGGGTTACAAGGAAGATTTGTATGTGATTACCGAATGTTGTTCGGAGTCCCGGATGAGATCCCGGACGTCACGAGGAGTTCCGGAATGGTCCGGAGGTGAAGATTTATATATGGGAAGTCATCATACGGTCACCGGAAATATTCGGGGGTATACCGGTATTGTACCGGGACCACCGGAGGGGTTCCGGGGGTCCACCGGGAGGGTCCACCTGCCCCGGAGGGCCTTATGGGCTGTAGATGGAAGGGAACCAGCCCCTAAGTGGGCTGGGCGCCATCCCCCTAGGGCCCATGCGCCTAGGGTTGGGGGGGAACCCTAAAGGGGGCGCCCCCTTGCTTGGGGGGCAAGCCCCTCCCCCTTGGCTGCCGCCCTCCTCTAGATCTCATCTAGGGGGGCCGCCCCCTTCCCCCTTCTCCCTATAAATAGAGGGGTGGAGGGAGGGCTGCAGCACCACATCCAAGGCGCAGCCCCTCCCCTCCCCAACACCTCTCCTGCTCCGCGTGAGCTTGGCGAAGCCCTGCCGGAGAACTGCCACTCCATCACCACCACGCCGTCGTGCTGCTGTTGGAGCCCTCTTCCTCAACCTCTCCCTCCTCCTTGCTGGATCAAGGTGCGGGAGAAGTCACCGGGTTGCACGTGTGTTGAACGCGGAGGTGCCGTTGTTTGGTGCTAGGATCGGAATCCACCGTGATCTGAATCGCTACGAGTACGACTCCCTCATCTGCGTTCTTGCAACGCTTTCGTCTCGCGATCTTCAAAGGTATGAAGATGCACTCCTCTCTCTCGTTGCTAGTAAACTCCATAGATTGATCTTGGTGATGCGTAGAAATTTTTTAATTTCTGCAATGATCCCCAACACGTAGCTTCCAAGACTTCCATGAGAAACGGCCAAGAAAGAGAGTCAAAAGCTTTCGAAATATCAAGCTTAAGGAAAAGCCCCTTCTCCTCTTTTCTGGTACGCAACTTCCGAGCCACTTGCCTGACGAGCAAGAAATTGTCATGAATGTTTCTCCCTTTGATAAAAGCCGACTGGTTGATCTCGATGATCTCTGACATGCGAGGGCGCGCACTCAAAGCAAGCATCTTGGCAAAGATATTTGCAATGCTGAGTGGAAGGCTGATTGGCCGATAATCTCCCACCTCTATGGCATCTGGCTTCTTGGGAATTAAGATGATATGCGCACCATTTAGCTTGTCAAATCCTCTGCCGTCTCCCACATACAACTTCATGAGCGCAGCCATAATGTCTCCCTTAATGATTGGCCACGCCACATGGTAGAAAGCTCCGATAAACCCGTCCGGTCCCGGGGCTCTGTCAGCCGGGATCTCCTTTATGACCTTCCATACTTCCTCTTCCGTGAACATATGTTCAAGCTCTTGCAAGTTGTGACTTGGGATTTGGAGAAAGTTAAGGTCTAGCGAGCCTCTTCTTGTTCCCGCCTTGCCCAGCAAGTTTACAAAGGCCTCCGAGAACACTTCTTCTTTCCTAGCTTGTTCAGTAATGAGCTCCTCTCCCCATTTAATGCAAGGAATAAAGTTCTTGGTTCGTCTACCATTTGCCACGGCCTGAAAGAGCCTGGTGTTGGCGTCTCCGTCCTTCAGCCAACGGATCCTCGATCTCTGCCTGTCAATGGTGCGCTCAAGGGAAGCTAAACCGAGCAGGGCCAACTTCAAGGTCCTGCGCAGCCACAACTCCATCGGACTCAGCCTCCTGCGCTCTTGCGCTCTGTCCATCCTCGCGATCACCCAGGGGGCAATCTTCATGCGCATTTTAATGTTACCAGTTTTCCTCTGCCCCCAAGCCTGTAAGTATGCATCCGTGTTTCTGAGAATCGTGTCCAACCTCTTGAACGGGTCAAAAATATCATCGCTGCAGACCCAAGCTTCTTGTACCGCCTCTAGAAATCCATCGAGTTTTGTCCAGTATAACTCAAAGCGGAAGCGGTGTTTGACTTGAAAGTTGTTGCTTGTGGAGAGATGTAGTGGCGCATGATCCGAAGCACTACTAGATAGCGCTTGGAGCAGGTAGTCGGGGTGACCTAGCTCCCAATCCACGGAGACGATAATCCTATCAATCTTGGTGAAAGTTGGCGAGTTCCTTTCATTCGACCAAGTGAAACGTCGCCCGTGCATGTACAGCTCCTTGAGCTCATGGTCATCCACGAAGTTTTGGAATTTGCTCATCATTGATCTATTGATATTCTGATTGCTCTTCTCGGATTCCCTGAGAATCATGTTGAAGTTGCCAAGGCACATCCAAGGCCCTGGACAAAGCAGCCTCCTGCCATAAAGGTCTTGGAGGAATTGTGTTTTCAGCTCATCACCTTGCGGCGCATAGACCACCGAGATCCACCATCCATTGCCATCAATTTGATGGACTTTGCCCGTGAGGAAGTTTGAATCGAGTTGGAAGCAGTCCACGGATAGGCGCGTCGTGTCCCAACCCAGTAAGATACCACCACGCGTTTCCACAGCACGCAAGTAGGCAAAGCCATCAAGGGATGGCCCTAAACATTGCAATACAACAAACTGGTCTACAGTCTCGAGCTTGGTCTCTTGTAAGCAGACTAGGTTTACTATAAGCGAAGAAAGAAACTCCCTAACTACCTTCCTCTTGGCAGGGTTATTAAGCCCTCTCACGTTCCAGCAAATGATCTCCGGGTTGTGATCCATAACAAGGAATCAACAACACCCACACCCCGCGGCATGCTCAGTGCACACCGATCACCACATCAGACTCTCGTGACAGCTCGTCATTGTTGGGGACACATTTGCCGAACAGCGCCGCAATGACCCTCACATGCTGCTCCCGCAAGGGGGAATCGAACAGCTCTTGAAGCTCTTTGACTGCCTCGTCGTCCACCGCCATGTCTTCTGGGACAAGCCCAAGTGCTCTCAACAACACACTTTCCACCTTGTTGGACTTGGCTGTGTTCATCCCAGCAGAACGCTTGGTGGAACGTGTAGTGCGCTTGGGTGTGAACGGTTCTGCCTCCGGCCTTAGATCTGATACCTCGCGCAGGAGAGGTGGCGCCAACTTTTTGACGATGCTGGAACGAAACTTCTTCAACCTCGTGTAGGCCAGTGCTTCCTGGGCAGTCATACCTTCCGTCGAATCCACCAGTATCAAGTTTGAGTCCACATCAACCGGATTTGCAGAAAAATCCAGTGGTAAATCACCCACAGGCTGCGGCTGGATCGTATTGAGCATGTTGCACTCGACGTTGCATGGGGATTCCTCATCCACCAACCGGGTGGGTGCATGGAGCACGTCCGTGCGTCCCATCAGCCCAGCCATCTCTGAGCTTGGGTCCCGCGCCTCCTCCAGTGTCCTAATCTCCTTGTCCATCGCCATCCTGTCTGGCCTCACACGCACTGCCTCTTGGGATCCTGGGATCTGTGCACTGAGCTGCGATTGGCTCCGTCCCAAGGCCAGCAGGGCTTCCAGCATCTGGACGGGCATCAACCTTGGGCGCCGCGTCCACTTTATCTGCAGTGCACCGAGCTGCCTCCTGCAAAAGGCTGTCCTCACAAGGCACCATAACCAAGGCCCCAACCGGTGGTTGGTCTGTTTCAGGGATAAGGCGCTCTTTTGACGTGTCGATCTGCTCTTGTACCCTCGTGATTGGCTGGCCTGATTTTTTTTTTTTAACGTTGGCAGTAGGGCTGCCAAATTCATTGATCAAAAGAAGCGTTACAAGGACCCTTCGAGAAGGAAAGCACAGCAAAAGGCTAGTGCAAAAAGAAAGAAAGAAAAAAGTCGGCACCACCACAAACCCAAGCTCCACCAACAAGCCATGTACACCATCAGGAACCATTGCTGGGCCTCCAAGGGGATGCCTCCAAGGAGGGAGTGATATCGAGGACAACACCGTCACCCGATCTGGCCTAGCCAAATCTTAGGTTTTCACCCGGAGACCACGAGCCATGAGGAACGAAGAGCAAAACGAGCTCCACGGCGGTACCTCCAAGGAGGAAGACGACATCCGTAGATGCCGTTACCGCCGGCACTGACAAGAACAGTGCAGGATCTTCATCCGAAGCCGAGTCATCCGCCAACAAACATGGATCCGAGGCCTGCCAGCGCCACCGGGCAGAAAAAGGCCATGCACACACTACCAGGAACAGACTTGTCACCGCCGCACGCAGAAACTCGACGAACACGAGCCAACCTGGTTGGGCCGCCCGCCGCACGCAGGCCTGGGCGCCAAACCAGATCCGGCCATCCTCAGCCTCCGTGCGCAGAACTGGGCGAGGATCCGCACCGCAGCGCACAGGAAGAGCCGAGTTAGAACCGAAGCTGGCCGGCCAGCACCGCCGCGCGCCGTGACTGGACGAACACCAAATCAAACTGACCGTCTCCGCACCGCCGCGCGCAAGGACAGGACCAGCCGAGCCGGAAGAAGTGAGCCTGAGAACCTCCTTTGCACCACCGCCACTGTACGGCGCCGCTACTCCAGGAGATGGGCGTGAACATGCTTGAAAGGAGAGCCCACCAGCATCCACCGACACCCACCGTACCGCCACCACCAGCACAGCCCGAGCAACGAGATCCGGCGACTGGAACACCAGATCGGGCCGCAGGACGCGCGAAACGCTGGCCACTTGCCAGATCTGCGAAGGGAAAGCCCTGGCCACTCGCGATGCGCCCACGCGCCCGCACACACGCGCCCAAGCACGCGACCTGCGCCCGCACCGGCACGCCGCGCCCCCCGCGCCCGCACCAGCACGCCACGCCCTCCGCGCGCGCCGCACTCGTCGCGCCCACCGCGCGCAGCAGTCGTCGCGCCCACGGCGCTTGCTCACCGCGCGCCGCGCGCCCCGCGCCCACCGGCGCCTACTCGCCGCACTCCCCGCGACCACCGGCGCCTGCTCGCCGCGCGCGCCACACCCTCACGCCTCCCCAAGGTCGAGCGCCCCCCTGACCTCGCGAGAGGGAGAAAAGGAGGCCCCGCCGCCGCCGACGCCACGCGGGCTTTGCCTGGCGGCGCTTGCCGGCGGCGGCGAGGGAGCGGGAGATCTGGGAGGGAGGGTTGGTGTGGGGGCTAGGTTTTCGCCCGGGCCGCCCGCGGGGAGGGCGACACGAGCGACTGAAAGAAAGAGCATCAGGCTGGCCTGATTCTGCTAAGACCAGATCTTGTGCTCTTTCAGCTGGCGCCGGAACCGCAGGCGGGGCCACCTCTCTCTGAACCTCATCTGCAACCACCAAAACGGGCGGGGCGACCTCTCTCTGAACCTCCGGTCCCACCAGTCCCTGGCGCGTGGGGTGCATCAACTGTCTAGCAGAACCATCGCTGAACGCTACGCACCCTCCATTCGAATTTGAATTCGCACTTCTCCTTGTGGCTGACTGCGGCCCCGCCTGCATGGTCAAGCGGTCAAAAGCCGAGACCCTGACGGAGAGCCTGTCCCTGTCCCTGACCGGCATCGTGGACCCCACAGCAGATCCTCCCTCAGCGGCAATCATCGGCGGAAGGCGCCAATCAGCGCCGGCCGACGAGCACGCCGGAGACGCCACTACGCCGTGAGCCCTCGGTGGCGGCACCGAACCTCTCACATCCCGCACTCCAAACCTCCATGGCCGGCTACAAGGCGTCGCCGCCGCACCACCACTGCACCCACTGATCCTCCCGTCCGACGGGAGCCCGCTCTGACCGCTGTCCGAGGAGACCCCCAAGAAGAACGGCTCGTCCCTGCCGGAGAGATCGGAGACCGAGTCCAGATGAATCAGGATCTTGTACTGTAGCAAGGTAGGCTCCAACAATGGCGATGATAGGCCAGGCTCCGGGATAGCAAGCCAGCGGAGGGAGGGGATGGCGTCCGGGTCCGCCGTCCAAGCCGACAACTTGAACGCAGACAAGTCACGGCGAGCACTGGTCTCCGGATCCACCATATCCACCAGGCAAGACGAACCTAGTAGATCTTCAGCAACCTCCCTTTCCCAAGCATGAGGAGGGAATTCCTTCCAGTACCGGAGACACCTTGAAGCTGAGCATGGAGTGGACGGCTTGCGCTTGGCGATTCCACTGCCTGAAGTAGAACCGCACGCCATTGAACTCGACGAACGGCATGGCCGCCACCAGATTACGATGGTCCTGGCGCGCGAAGACGATCAGGAAATCCTCCGGCCGGTAGCAATGGACGGAGAGCCACTCCGGGCCGATGCCGACCACAGCTCCCAGCGCCTGAACGACGAACTCGGGGGCGATGTCGTGCCTTGCCCCGCCAATGTAGGCCACCATGGCGAACTGCAGCCTCCTAAGTCGCCCATGCTCGGAGAGCGGCGGACGACGCAGAGCTCCTGAGGGATGAACGGCTCGCGCACCGGGGACTCAAGACGCGGCGCAAAGATGCGCGGCCATGCCGCGGGCGCAGCTTGCGGGGGAGGGGGGAGGCGGCGGAGGGACTCTCGACGGCCCACCCGCCGAGCCGGAGCGCGCGACCTTGGCCGCCGCAGATCGCCTGAGCTCCTCCTCCGGCGATGGACTCCTGGGTCTCTTGCAGTCCTTGGATTCGTGGCCCGGCAGCTTGCAACGGAAACAGACCACTTGGTTGGTTGGTGCAATCGCTCTTGAAGCGCCCTTCTTCAAAGCACTTGAAGCAGAGGCCCGCCATCTCCGGCGAGACAGCACGGCGCGATCTGAGCAGAGGCGCACCCTTGGATGCACCAGCATCATCCGTGCGGCGGCGCCTCCATTGCTCCTTCCGAGAGGGGCGAGGTTGCTCCCAACCTGGCGCCGTCTCCAACGCCAGAGCGCCAGCCGCGGGCTCCCCGTCGACCGGCCCCTGCGCGTCCGAGGCCTCAGAGCAGGAGGAAAGGCCGAGGCCTGACACCACCGGCCGCTCGCCAGCGCGACGGAAGGAGGAGGTGACCGAGCGCGGACTGCACGACATGCCGAAGCAGCGCAGCGCCCCAGAGACCGCCGGAAGGAGGGAGGGTGGACGCCGGGACCGGAGTGGTCGCCGGCGGGTGGGGAGGAGCGCTTGGGGCGACGCGGCCCGAAGCGCGAGGGTGGACGCCGCCGCCGGAGTGGCGAACGGCGGGGAGGTGGGTTGGAGCGGAGCGGAGCGCTCAGGAGAAACCCTGTGGGGGTGACTGAAAGGGAAAGAAAGTGCAACCGTTCATTTTTCAAAGTTACTATAGGCTTCCGGACGCTATTCTTTAGTGGAATGATCCTTGCTAACAAGCTGGGGGCAGTATGTATTTGCTGAGATTTAGATGGATCACCCTTCCCGCTTCCCGTGTACATCGCCTTGGTTTGGCTGGGATTCATGGGAATGAAGCATCAAACATCACATTGGTAAGCGCACAGAATGGAGAAAGATGGCATGTGGCGTTGTATGTTACCTTTTTTAGCACCTTTGTAGGTTATTACCTCCGTCCTCACTTATTGGTACACTTCGTATGTTATGTCAAATTTTCAACATAGATTTAACTAGCAGAATGTTAATACATGTCACTAAAAATTATATCGTTGGGTTAGTATTTGAACGTAGTTTCCGATAATATTATTTTTGCTATGTATAACTTATATTTCATTAGTTAAAATCAGACTAAAATAACCAGGACGGGGATTGTACTAGGTTGTGTTCATTTTTCCCGTCAAATAATTGGTAATCCTGAATACAGGTGAATACCTATGGCCCCCCCTTGTTCAGGTCCATGTGGTGCCCTGATCCTTGTGATTAACAGACTCACTTCTTTAATACCAACTGTTATTCCTTTCAATACATTGATGCACGAGGCTTTTGCGTAATCCCGGAAAGAGTACATGGCATGTATATGCATCCGTCCATGCTACCAAATAACATGGCTATCGTTTTATGTTCGTATATAGATGCATATTTCTAGTTCATGCCCGAACAAGTGACGATAAACACTAGTAGAAAACTGGGCTTTGGTCACAGGGCAATATTCACATTAGTCCCGGTTCAGTCACGAACCGGGACTAATGTGAGCATTGGTCCCGGTTCGTGCGGCCAGGGGCCTGCCGGGCCTCGTGGGGGCATTGGTCCCGGTTCGTCCAGACCCGTTGGTCCCGGTTGGTGGGACAAACCGGGACCAATGGGCCACGCTCCTGGCCCACCACCCTTTAGTCCCGGTTCCTACCACAAACCGGGACTAAAGGGTTGGTCCTAGTTGCGGCCAGTGTTTAGTCCCACCTCGCCAACCAAAGGGCGCTCACACCAGTTTATAAGCCCGTCCCTCTATGCCTTGTTGAGCTTCTTTTAAAGTGAAAATAGATGCCCTTATACAGGGAATTTCACCTAAATTCACAGTAAATTTCATAGAAATTTACTATGAATTTAGGTTTAATTTTCTCTATAAGCGCATCTATGTTCATTTTTTTATATTTATAAAATAAATAAACCTTAATAAAATAAATAAAACTAAATAAACCTTAATAAAATAAAATAAAATAAACTGTAGTAACTACAATAAATAAACCTTAATAAATTAAGTAAAAATAGCAGCAGTAAAATAAATAAAAATAGCAACAGTAAAATAAATAAAAATAAAATAATTAAAGTAAAATACATAAGTAATTAGAAATAAAATAAATAAGTTTTTTGTTGTAAGTAGAAACAAAACAAAACAAATAAAGAAAAAGAGAAAAAAAACAGAGGAAAAAAATTATGCCACCTACTGGGCCACAACGGCCTGAATACGACTAGAAACCCATCCATGGGCCAGGATTCAAGCCCGCAGAAGGCCCAGTAGGCCCCACAGGCAAAGAGAACAGTTAGGCCCGAAAGCCTGCAGTTGAGAGGAGTTCGAGAGGGTGGGCGCAGCAGCGCTTATAAACCACTCTCGAGCTCTCTCAACTAGCGAGGTGGGACTAAACTTTTGACGCGGGGCAGCACAAGGCCTTTGGTCTCGGTTGGTGCCACCAACCGGGACTAAAGGGGTATTGGTCCCGGTTCGTGCCACCAACCGGGACCAAAGGCCTTTAGTCCCGGTTGGTGCCACGAACCGGGACCAAAGAGTTCCCTATATGTACCCCATCGCCACAGCAGAGCACTCCACAGTGCTCTGTTTTTTCTGGCCGGCGAGGGGAGGGCATTTGGGTGCTCTAACTCACCTCCTATGCACATGAGGTGTTCGATGAAATGTCTGAGCCACACTAGTTAATCTTTGTCCTCTCGAAACTCGACCTCCGAGCTCCATTTTCCCTGAGATTTGTCTAGGTTTAGCGGTCCGTCACGTCCCGTCCCCGTCTTCACCGCCGTCGATCGCCCGCGCCGATCTCGTCGCCAGCACCACCGTGGTGAGCCTCTTGTTCTTATCTTCTTTCTGAAAGGAAAAAATTCTTACTTTAGATAGTTACTTGTCTAATTTTGTTACTTTTATTATTCCTTCTTATTACATAGTGCGATGGTTTTGGTATCCACCTCCGTCGGCCCTCGTCCTGTCTATGATTCGGATGTGGTATATATTATCTTTTTATAACTATTTGGTTCATTTATTGTTTATGACAAATATACCGACCAACGTGACATAAATTTTATTTATCTAGGAGGTGGTTGAACCGGAAATTCTAACCGACCCTATTGTCGAGAGGTTAAATTTAGTTGAAGAAGAAAACAATTACTTGAAGGAAAAAATAAAAAAATTGAGGAGGAGAAGATGATATTGGAGTTGCATGTTGCGGATGTCGTCGATGATCACAAGATCAAGATGGATGCAATGCGCTTGAAGATTAGAAAGATTAGAAAATATGCCATTCATACCGAGGCTTGGTATCATTATGCCGTTGGATCAATTGTTACCTTGGTTGCGATTATGATCGCATTTGTTTTCGCATTGAAATGTTTTACATAGTTTCAATGTATGGTTTAATTAATTAGATGCTCTGGAGAGCTATATATATGTTGTTAGATGAGAACTATGTATGTACTTTGGTTCTAATGTGATATGAACTTCTATTAATTTGGTCACTTAATTATCTATTCATGATGTTCTGTAATGGTTTTTGACACACTTAATTATATATAATGCACGCAGATTAACCGGCAATGGATGTACGGTGACAGACACACCTCCGAGTACATTAAGGGCGTGCATGATTTTCTCGAAGTGGCTGAGGCAAAAGGGCAGAATGGTTTTATGTGTTGTCCATGCCCTATATGTGGGAATATGAAGTCTTACTCTGACCGGAAAATCCTTCACACCCACCTACTTTACAAGGGTTTCATGCCACACTATAATGTTTGGACGAGGCACGGAGAAATAGGGGTTATGATGGAAGACGGCGAAGAAGAAGAGGACGATGACAACTATGTGCCCCTGAATACGGTGATGCTGCAACGGGGGAAGCTGCTGAAGATCAAGAGGAACCAGACAATGTGCCCAATGATGCTGCAAGGGGGGAAGCTGCTGAAGATCAAGAGGAACCAGTGCCCGATGATGATGATCTCCGCCGGGTCATAGTCGATGCAAGGACGCAATGCGAAAGTCAAAAGGAGAAGCTGAAGTTCGATCGCATGTTAGAGGATCACAAAAAAGGGTTGTACCCCAATTGCGAAGATGGCAACACAAAGCTCGGTACCGTACTGGAATTGCTGCAGTGGAAGGCAGAGAATGCTGTGCCTGACAAAGGATTTGAGAAGCTATTGAAAATATTGAAGAAGAAGCTTCCAAAGGATAACGAATTGCCCGACAGTACATACGCAGCAAAGAAGGTCGTATGCCCTCTAGGATTGGAGGTGCAGAAGATACATGCATGCCCTAATGACTGCATCCTCTACCGCGGTGCGTACAAGGATCTGAACGCATGCCCGGTATGCGGTGCATTGCGGTATAAGATCAGACGAGATGACCCTGGTGATGTTGACGGCGAGCCCCCCAGGAAGAGGGTTCCTGCGAAGGTGATGTGGTATGCTCCTATAATACCATGGTTGAAACGTCTGTTCAGAAACAAAGAGCATGCCAAGTTGATGCGATGGCACAGTGAGGACCGTAAGAAAGACGGGAAGTTGAGAGCACCGCTGACGGGTCGCAGTGGAGAAAAATCGAGAGAAAGTACTGGGCTGAGTTTGCAGCTGACCCAAGGAACGTATGGTTTGGTTTAAGCGCGGATGGCATTAATCCTTTCGGGGAGCAGAGCAGCAATCACAGCACCTGGCCCGTGACTCTATGTATGTATAACCTTCCTCCTTGGATGTGCATGAAGCGGAAGTTCATTATGATGCCAGTTCTCATCCAAAGCCCTAAGCAACCCAGCAACGACATTGATGTGTACCTAAGGCCATTAGTTGAAGAACTTTTACAGCTGTGGAATGGAAACGGTGTACGTACGTGGGATGAGCACAAACAGGAGGAATTTAACCTGCACGCGTTGCTGTTTGTAACCATCAACGATTGGCCCGCTCTCAGTAACCTTTCAGGACAGACAAACAAGGGATACCACGCATGCACGCACTGTTTAGATGACACGGAAAGTATATACCTGGACAAAAGCAGGAAGAATGTGTACCTGGGCCATCGTCGATTTCTTCCGACCAACCATCAATGTCGAAAGAAAGGCAAGCATTTCAAAGGCGAGGCAGATCACCGGAAGATGCCCGCCATGCGTACCGGTGATCACGTACTTGCTATGGTCAATGATTTACACGTAATCTTTGGAAAGGGTCCCGGCGGACTAGCTGTTCCGAATGACGCTGAGGGACACGCACCCATATGGAAGAAGAAATCTATATTTTGGGACCTACCCTACTGGAAAGAGCTAGAGGTCCGCTCTTCAATCGACGTGATGCACGTGACGAAGAACCTTTGCGTGAACCTGCTAGGCTTCTTGGGCGTGTATGGGAAGACAAAAGATACACCTGAGGCACGGGAGGACCTGCAACGTTTGCACGAAAAAGACGGCATGCCTCCGAAGCAGTATGAAGGTCCTGCCAGCTACGCTCTTACGAAAGAAGAGAAAGAAATCTTCTTTGAATGTCTGCTCAGTATGAAGGTCCCGACTGGCTTCTCGTCGAATATAAAGGGAATAATAAATATGCCAGAGAAAAAGTTCCAGAACCTAAAGTCTCATGACTGCCACGTGATTATGACGCAACTGCTTTCGGTTGCATTGAGGGGGCTTCTACCGGAAAACGTCCGATTAGCCATTGTGAAGCTATGTGCATTCCTCAATGCAATCTCTCAGAAGGTGATCGATCCAGAAATCATACCAAGGCTAAGGAGTGATGTGGCGCAATGTCTTGTCAGTTTTGAGCTGGTGTTCCCACCATCCTTCTTCAATATCATGACGCACGTCCTAGTCATCTAGTCGACGAGATTGTCATTCTGGGGCCCGTATTTCTACACAATATGTTCCCCTTTGAGAGGTTCATGGGAGTCCTAAAGAAATATGTCCGTAACCGCGCTAGGCCAGAAGGAAGCATCTCCATGGGCCATCAAACAAAGGATGTCATTGGGTTTTGTGTTGACTTCATTCCTGGCCTTAAGAAGACAGGTCTCCCTAAATCGCGGTATGAGGGAAGACTGACTGGAAAAGGCACGCTTGGAGGGGGGACTCAATAATATGCAGGGACGGATATTCTTGGTCTCAAGCACACTACACAGTTCTACAGAACTCTACCTTGGTGACCCCGTATGTCGATGAACACAAGAACAGTCTGCGCTCCAAACACCCGGAGCAGTGTGACGACTGGATTACATGTGAACACATCAGGACTTTCAGCAGTTGGTTGGAAACACGTCTCAGAGGTGACACCACTGTTTGTGATGAGTTGTACTCGTTGTCCAGGGGACCATCTTCGACTGTATTGACTTACAAAGGATACGAGATAAATGGGAATACATTTTACACGATCGCCCAAGATCAAAAGAGCACCAACCAAAACAGCGGTGTCCGCTTTGATGCAGCAACCGAGAGGGGAAAGGACACATATTATGGTTACATAATGGACATATGGGAACTTGACTACGGACATGATTTTAAGGTCCCTTTGTTTAAGTGCAAATGGGTCAATCTGTCAGGAGGCGGGGTACAGGTAGACCCACAGTACGGAATGACAACAGTGGATCTGAACAATCTTGGGTACACTGACGAACCGTTCGTCCTAGCCAATGATGTGGCACAGGTTATCTATGTGAAGGACATGTCTACCAGACCGAGGAAAAGAAAAGATAAGGAAGCGAATACATCATACGATGAGCCAAAGCGCCACATAGTTCTTTCAGGAAAAAGGGACATTGTGGGAGTGGAGGGCAAGACAGACATGTCTGAAGATTATGAAAAGTTTCATGAAATTCCTCCCTTCAAAGTCAAGGCTGACCCAAGCATCCTGATAAACGATGAAGATTATCCATGGTTACGGCGCAATAAGCAAATGACACAAGCGAAGAAAAAGTGAAGACTTTCTCCCGCAACTATTATGATGATACCATGCCAACTTTGTAATAGACGAGTATGATACCATTGTCCGTTTTGTACAAGAAGTGCATCTAGTTTTTGCCGTAACCCTCTCAACTTTCTTGCACATGCTATGTGGATGAAATGATGATACCATGCCAACTTTCAACCTTTTCAGAGTTCATTTGAAATGCTTTTCAATTTTAGGGTCTTATAGCTCAAAATAATTAGTAAATGCATGAAAAATAACAGGCCAAAAATTAAAAATTATGCCACCTACTGGGCCACCACGGCCTGAATACGATTAGAAACCCATCCATGGGCCAGGATTCAGGCCCGCAGAAGGCCCAGTAGGCCCACAGGCATGTACAGAGAGGTTAGGCCCATAAGCCTGCTTTAGAGAGGAGCTCGACAGCTCAGGCGCACCGCACCTTAGGTGGGACTAAACTCACCACCACGCCGCTGTGCAAGGCCATTGGTCCCGGTTGGTGGCACGAACCGGAACCAATTCCAACCTTTGGTCCCTATTGGTGCCACGAACCGGTACTAATGAGGCTGTGGCCCCACGAGCACCTTTAGTACCGGTTCGTGGCACGAACCGGTACTAGAGTTTCTTACTAAGCAGTTTTTTAGTCCCACCTCGCTAGCTGAGAGGCACTACGAGCGGTTTATAAGCCCTGAGTGCAGAGACGATGAAGAAGAGGCGCAATGCTCACGTTGCTTAGCTTCAAGCCTTGAGGAATAAGGTAGACTGAATGGAGCTATGTGCAGTGCAGTCTACACTATTCCAAAAGGCTTGAAGCAAATCAACGAGCATTGCGCCTCTTTTTTATTTTTAATAACTTATTACAACTCCGGACTTCTTGTGTTCCGACAAAATAAAATAAACTTTAATAAAATTTATGAAACTAAAATTAACAAAGTATTTTCTGTTCAAAACATTATAAGAAACCTCTATTATTATTGAAACTAAAATCATATAAAATTGATGCAACTAAAATTATCGAAGTATTTTCTGTTCAAAATCATTAAAAGCAAAAAGAATTTTCATAAAGAACTTTTTTTGATAGAAACTTTAATAGCAAAAAGAATTATCATAAAGTAAAATAAATAAGTAATTAGAAACGAAATAAAATAAAATAAATAAGTTTTTTGCTGTAAGTAGAAACAAAACAAAATAAATAAAGCAAAAAAGAAAACAAAAAAACTAAATACAGCAAAAAAAATTCATAAAGAACTTTTTTTGATAGAAACTTTAATAGCAAAAAGAATTATCATAAAGTAAAATAAATAAATAATTAGAAACAAAATAAAATAAAATAAATAAGTTTTTTGTTGTAAGTAGAAACAAAACAAAATAAATAAAGCAAAAAAGAAAACAAAAAAAACTAAATACAGCAAAAAAAATTGTTGGGCCGCTGCCCGCTTGGCCTTCCAACCCTCAGGTTTGCAAATACAGGCCTAGAAGGGCTTGGAGGCTAAACGGGCAGCGCGCCAAAGTTAGGCCCAGAAGCCTGCTATAGAGAGGAGTTCGAAACAGCAGCCGCGCCGCGGCTTTTAAACTGGTGCGGGCGCCCCTCGGCTAGCGAGGTGGGACTAAACTTTTGGCCGCAATGCGGGCAGCAAGAGGCCTTTGGTCCCGGTTCGTGGCACCAACCGGGACCAATGCCCCCCCTTTAGTCCCGGTTGGTGCCACCAACCGGGACCAAAGGCCGCCGCTGCTGAAAAGGGACCTTTGGTCCCGGTTGGTGGCACCAACCGGGACTAAAGGGTGGCATTGGTCCTGGTTGGTGCCACGAACCGGGACCAATGCCCTTGCTATATAACCAGGACTTGTGAAAATTTCACATCTCCGTCGCCACCCTCGCCAGTTGCCCCCGCCGCCAGGCTGCCCAAATCGCTCGCGCGCTCCTCGTCGCCGTCGCCGCCGCCGGCCGCCATCCCCGTCTCCCCGTGCCCCTGCCCCGCGCCCGAGCCCACGCCGGCCGCCACCCCGTGCCCCTGCCCCGTCCCCGAGCATGCACGGCCGCGCCCCTGCGCCCCGGCCCGCCCCCACCATTGTCGTCGTCGCCGGCGCCCGCGCCCACTGTCGCCCCTGCCTCGACGCCGCCCCTCCTCCCCGTTCGGTCCGGCTCCGGCGACCCCCTTTCCTCCCTGTCCCCTCGATCCTCTTCATATAATTTTTTTTCATATGCATATGTTGATTATATGGATGGATGGATGATGTATATGTTCATTATATGGATGGATGGATGATGTATGCTTTTTTTCATATAATTTTTTAGGCAGATTTTTATAATTTTTAGGCAGATTTTTAGAATTTTTTGTGTATGTATGTTATGTTTATATGTACGTATGTATGTTCATATGTATGTATGTTTATATGCAAAGCATATGCAAAGAAAATGTATGAATGGTCATATGCAAAGAAAAATGTATGTATGGTCATATGCAAAGAAAATGTATGTATGTATGTTCATATGAAAGAAAAATGTATGTATGTATGTTCATATGCATATGCAAAGAAAATGTATGTTCATATGCATATGCAAAGAAAATGTATGTTCATATATATGATGATATGTTCATATAAAAAGGAAAATAAGAAGAGGAAGAAAGGAGAAGAAGAGGAGAGGAAGAAGAGGAGAAATAAATAAGAAGAGGAAAAAAGAAAAGAAGAGGAGAAGAAGAAAGGAATAGAAGAGAAGAAGAAAAAATAAAATTCTATTTTTTCTTCTTCTCTCCTCTATTCCTTTCTTCTTCTCCTCTTTTTTTTCTTCTTTTTTTCTTCGATCTTCTCCTCTATTCCTTTTCTTCTTCTCCTCTTTTTATTTCTTCTTCGTTTTCTTATGTTTTATCGGGTCTGTCGTCGTCGATATACCCCTCTCCCGATAACTTCAACACGAGGGGGGGTCGATATACCCCCTCCCCGCCGATAATATTATTTTCCCATGTACGTATGTCGTCGTTGTCGATATAACCCCCTCCCGATAACTTCAACACGTGGGGGGGGTCGATATACCCCCTCCCCGATAACATTATTTTCCCATGTATGTATGTCGTCGTTGTCGATATATATAACTCCCTCCCAGATAACTTCGACATGATGGACGGTCGATATTTATACCCCCTCTCGACCGTGATAACTTATACCACGGGAGCACCCCCCGGCCCTCTCGCTCGACCAAAACTCTCGAGGACACCCAAACCCTAGAAAAAACGATGTCAGTCTCCTACCCCCTCCCGCCGCGCCCCTACCCTTGAAGCGTTGCCTAGGCCACCCCAAACCCGGAATAAGCTAGGTCTACGTTTGCACTAATATATCCACCTGCTGTCATGTTTGTGTAATAATTGCCATGTTGTAATATTTGCAGAAACAATGGAGCACGGACGAGACGAGCAAGCAGAAGAGGTGTTGGGGGACATAATCTTAGCCGGAGGTGATATCTTGTCGTATCTTAACGACAATGATGGTCTGGAAGAACAGGGTGAAGAAGCAGGCTACGCTGATCGAAGAGTGGAGGAGGAAAGACATGATTATGATGGCTCCGGTGACCCAATGCTGGTGCAAGAAGGAGCCCGTGGTGACGGCTCCGGTGACCGAACAGAGTCCGGACAGGTAAATATATTAGTTAAGCCTGTGCTGACTAGCTAATTGATGCATTCATTGTTTTGGTATGTACACATATTAATTAACACTCGTCTTTCTTCTTTTTTCTAGCCCTCCGGATCGAGCACAACTGCGGGAAAGAGACGAGGCCCGAAGAGAAAGTTGCGCTCAGATGAAAGGTTTGAGATCACAGCAATCGCGCGCGATGGCCAACCGATTGAACCCATCCGGACAAAGGATGCATTTGCTGCTCAGTGCGGGGTTCTAGTTAGGGACAAGATCCCGATCAGCATCCACCAATGGTATAAGCCTAAGAAGGAAGATCCTGAGGTGTCTTATGTCAATGATATGCAGAAAGATGATCTTTGGACTGAGCTGAAGGCAAATTTCACCCTACCGCCAGAGGAGGATCTGGAGAAGCCAGTTATAGAGCAATTAATCAAGTCTCATGCTCTTAAGAAGATAGCAGACCTATTCAGGAGGTGGAAGAATGAGCTGAAAACGTTTGTCGACAAAGAAGAGACACCAGAATTCATCGGCCGGTATGAGAAGATCAGAGATCACTGGCCCGCATTTGTGGCCCACAAGACATCGGAAAAGAGTAAGAAGATGTCAGCGACAAACAAGAAGAATGCTGCAAAGAAGAAGCTTCACCATCGCACGGGTCAGGTGGCTACCTCAAAGCCAGACCTAAGTGGGCCAAGGCTGAGAATGATCTGCTTGAAAAAGGGATCGAACCACAGACAATGAACTGGACAGACCGTTGTCGGACTTGGTTCTTCGGGGCTGGCGGAACCTTGGACCCTGTATCAGGGAGGTGTGTTTGGACGAACGAGCTTAATACCAGTCAAGAAGATTCAGCAATATATCGATGCAGCGTAGGAAGGGACGTTTGTTCCAGACAGAGAGAACGACGAGCTCACAATGGCCCTCGGGAATCCTGAGCACCCTGGATACGGACACGAGGCACGCCAGGCTCCGTTCCATGGAAGGCTGGTTTTCCGGACGCGGGCGGTTACAAAAGCCAGGAGAGGAGGAAAAAGTGGAGCAGATCCAAATTCAGATGCACGAAGGGTCGGTAAGGAGACGGCATCGACATGCGAACTGCCCAAAGCTAACGCCATTACGGAGATGGGCCCACGCTCTCAGCTGGAGCATAGTACCCTATCTATATTGTTGGAAATATGCCCTAGAGGCAATAATAAATTGGTTATTATTATATTTCCTTGTTCATGATAATCGTTTATTATCCATGCTAGAATTGTATTGATAGGAAACTCAGATACATGTGTGGATACATAGACAACACCATGTCCCTAGTAAGCCTCTAGTTGACTAGCTCGTTGATCAATAGATGGTTACGGTTTCCTGACCATGGACATTGGATGTCGTTGATAACGGGATCACATCATTAGGAGAATGATGTGATGGACAAGACCCAATCCTAAGCCTAGCACAAGATCGTGTAGTTCGTTTGCTCAGAGCTTTTCTAATGTCAAGTATCATTTCCTTAGACCATGAGATTGTGCAACTCCCGGATACCGTAGGAATGCTTTGGGTGTACCAAACGTCACAACGTAACTGGGTGGCTATAAAGGTGCACTACAGGTATCTCCGAAAGTGTCTGTTGGGTTGGCACGAATCGAGACTGGGATTTGTCACTCCGTGTAAACGGAGAGGTATCTCTGGGCCCACTCGGTAGGACATCATCATAATGTGCACAATGTGACCAAGGAGTTGATCACGGGATGATGTGAGTTACGGAACGAGTAAAGAGACTTGCCGGTAACGAGATTGAACAAGGTATAGGGATACCGACGATCGAATCTCGGGCAAGTAACATACCGATAGACAAAGGGAATTGAATACGGGATTGATTGAATCCTCGACATCGTGGTTCATCCGATGAGATCATCGAGGAGCATGTGGGAGCCAACATGGGTATCCAGATCCCGCTGTTGGTTATTGGCCGGAGAGTCGTCTCGGTCATGTCTGCATGTCTCCCGAACCCGTAGGGTCTACACACTTAAGGTTCGGTGACGCTAGGGTTGTAGAGATATTAGTATGCGCTAACCCGAAAGTTGTTCGGAGTCCCGGATGAGATCCCGGACGTCACGAGGAGTTCCGGAATGGTCCGGAGGTAAAGATTTATATATGGGAAGTCTTATTTTGGTCGCCGGAAAAGTTTCGCACTTTATCGGTATTGTACCGGGAGTGCCGAAAGGGGTCCGGGGGTCCACCAAGGGGTCAACCAGCCCCAAGAGGCCCATGCCCCAAGAGATAAGATAAAGGGAGAGTCCTAAAGGGGGAAGGCACCTCCGAGGTGCCTTGGGGAGGATGGACTCCTCCCTGGCCGCACCCTTCCTTGGAGGAAGGGCCAAGGCTGCGCCCCCCCTCTCCCTTGGCCCTATATATAGTGGGGGGAGGGAGGGCAGCAGCAAAATCCTAGCCCCTGGCGCCTCCCTCTCCCTCCCGTGACACCTCTCCCTCCCGTTAGTGCTTGGCGAAGCCCTACCGGGATCCCCGCTACTTCCACCACCACGCCGTCGTGCTGCTGGATCTCCATCAACCTCTCCTCCCCCCTTGCTGGATCAAGAAGGAGGAGACGTCGCTGCTCCGTACGTGTGTTGAACGCGGAGGTGCCGTCCGTTCGGCGCAAGGATCATCGGTGATTTGGATCACGACGAGTACGACTCCATCAACCCCGTTCTCTTGAACGCTTCCGCTCGCGATCTACAAGGGTATGTAGATGCACTCCCCTTCCCCTCGTTGCTAGATTACTCCATAGATTGATCTTGGTGATGCGTAGAAAATTTTGAATTTCTGCTACGTTCCCCAACAGTGGCATCATGAGCTAGGTCTATGCGTAGTTTCTATGCACGAGTAGAACACAAAGTAGTTGTGGGCGTCGATGTTGTCAATTCTTCTTGCCGCTACTAGTCTTATCTTGTTTCGGCGGCATTGTGGGATGAAGCGGCCCGGACCGACCTTACACGTACACTTACGTGAGACAGGTTCCACCGACTGACATGCACTAGTTGCATAAGGTGGCTAGCGGGTGTCTGTCTCTCCCACTTTAGTCGGAACGGATTCGATGAAAAGGGTCCTTATGAAGGGTAAATAGAAATATGCATATCACGTTGTGGTTTTACGTAGGTAAGAAACGTTCTTGCTAGAAACCTATACAAGCCACGTAAAAACTTGCAACAACAATTAGAGGACGTCTAACTTGTTTTTGCAGCATGTGCTATGTGATGTGATATGGCCAGAAGATATGATGAATGATATATGTGATGTATGAGATTGATCATATTCTTGTAATAGGAATCACGACTTGCATGTCGATGAGTATGACAACCGGCAGGAGCCATAGGAGTTGTCTTTATTTTTTGTATGATCTGCGTGTCATTGAATAACGCCATGTAAGTTACTTTACTTTATTGCTAAGTGCGTTAGCCATAGAAGTAGAAGTAATCGTTGGCGTGACAACTTCATGAAGACACAATGATGGAGATCATGATGATGGAGATCATGGTGTCATGCCGGTGACAAAGATGATCATGGTGCCCCGAAGATGGAGATCAAAGGAGCAAAATGATATTGGCCATATCATGTCACTATTTGATTGCATGTGATGTTTATCATGTTATGCATCTTATTTGCTTAGAACGACGGTAGTAAGTAAGATGATCCCTCACTAAAATTTCAAGAGACGTGTTCCCCCTAACTGTGCACCGTTGCGAAGGTTCGTTGTTTCGAAGCACCACATGATGATCGGGTGTGATAGATTCTAATGTTCGAATACAACGGGTGTTGACGAGCCTAGCATGTACAGACATGGCCTCAGAACACATGCAAAACACTTAGGTTGACTTGACGAGCCTAGCATGTACAGACATGGCCTCGGAACACAAGAGACCGAAAGGTCGAACATGAGTCGTATAGCAGATACGATCAACATGGAGATGTTCACCGATGATGACTAGTCCGTCTCACGTGATCATCGGACACGGCCTAGTTTGACTCGGATCATGTATCACTTAGATGACTAGAGGGATGTCTATCTGAGTGGGAGTTCATAATCAGATGAACTTCATTATCATGAACATAGTCAAAAAGGTCTTTGCAAATTATGTCATACGCTTTAGTTCTACTGGTTGAGATATGTTCCTAGAGAAAATTTAGTTGAAAGTTGGTAGTAGCAATTATGCGGACTGGGTTCGTGAACTGAGGATTGTCCTCATTGCTGCACAGAAGGCTTATGTCCTTAATGCACCGCTCGGTGTGCTGAACCTCAGCGTTGTCTGTAGATGTTGCGAAACATCTGACATACACGTTTTGATGACTACGTGATAGTTCAGTGCGTAATGCTAACGGTTTAGAATTGTGGCACCAAAGACGGTTTTTGAAACGTCGCAGAACATATGAGATGTTCCGAAGACTGAAATTGGGATTTCAGACTAGTGCCCACGTCAAGAGGTATGAGACCTCTGACAAGTTTCTTAAACCTGCAAACTAAGGGAGAAAAGCTCAATCGTTGAGCATGTGCTCAGATTGTCTGAGTACCACAATCGCTTGAATCGAGTGGGAGTTAATCTCCCAGATGAGATAGTGATGGTTCTCCATAGTCACTGCCACCAAGCTAGTAGAGCTTCGTGATGAACTATAACATATCAGGGATAGTTATGATGATCCTTGAGCTATTCGCGATGTTTGACACCGCGAAAGTAGAAATCAAGAAGGAGCATCAATTGTTGATGGTTAGTAAAACCACTAGTTTAAGAAGGGCAAGGGCAAAAGGGATACTTCATGAAACAGCAAATCATTTGCTGCTCTAGTGAAGAATCCCAGGGTTGAACCCAAACCCGAGACTAAGTGCTTCTGTAATGAGGGGAACAGTCACTGAAGCAGTACTACCCTAGATACTTGGTAGATGAGAAGGCAGGCAAGGTCGACAGAAGTATATTGGATATACATTATATGAATGTGTACTTTACTAGTACTCCTAGCAGCACCAGGGTATTAGATACCGGTTCGGTTGCTAAGTGTTAGTAACTCGAAATAAAAGCTGCGGAAAACGGAGACTAGCTAAAGGTGAGATGACGATATGTGTTGGAAGTGTTTCCAAGGTTGATGTGATCAAGCATCGCATGCTCCCTCTACCATCGAGATTTGGTGTTTGCGTTGAGCATGATTGGATTATGTTTATCGCAATACGGTTATTCATTTAAGGAGAATAATGGTTACTCTGTTTATTTGAATAATACCTTCAATGGTCTTGCACCTAAAATGAATCTCGATCGTAGTGATACACATGTTCATGCCAAAAGATATAAATAGTAATGATAGTTCCACATACTTGTGGCACTGCCATTTGAGTCATATTGGTATAGAACGCATGAAGAAGCTCCATGTAGATGGATCTTTGGACTCACTCGGTTTTGAAAAGATTGAGACATGCGAACCATGTCTATTGGTATATATGCATGAAGAAACTCCATGCAGATGGATCGTTTGGACTCACTTGATTTTGAATCACTTGAGACATGCAAATCATACCACATGGGCAAGATGACTGAAAGGCCTCGTTTTCAGTAAGATGGAACAAGAGAGCAACTTATTGGAAGTAATACATTTTGATGTTGCAGTCCAATGAGTGCTGAGGCATGCAGTGGATATCGTTATGTTCTTACTTCACAGATGATTTGAGTAGATGCTGAGTGTATTTACTTGATGAAACACAAGTCTGAATTATTGAAAGGTTCAAGTAATTTCAGAGTGAAGTTGAAGATCGTCGTGACAAGAGGATAAAATGTCTATGATATGATCATAGAGATATCTGAGTTACGAGTTTGGCACACAATTAAGACATTGTGGAAAGTGTTTCACAATTAATACCGCCTGGAACACCATAGTGTGATGGTGTGTCCGAACATCATAACTGCACCCTATTGGATATGGTGCATACCATGATGTCTCTTATCAAATTACCACTATCGTTTATGGGTTAGGCATTAGAGACAACCGCATTCACTTTAAATAGGGCACCACGCAATTCCGTTGAGACGACACCGTTTAGAGAAACCTAAGTTGTCGTTTCTTAAAAGTTTGGGGCTGCGATGCTTATGTGAAAAGGTTTCAGGCTGATAAGCTCGAACCCAAAGCGGATAAATGCATCTTCATAGAATACCCAAAACAGTTGGGTATACCTCCTATTTCAGATCTGGAAGCAAAAGTAATTGCTTCTAGAAACGGGTCCTTTCTCGAGGAAAAGTTTCTCTCGAAAGAATTGAGTGGGAGGATGGTGGAGACTTGATAAGGTTATTGAACCGTCACTTCAACTAGTGTGTAGCAGGGCACAGGAAGTTGTTCCTGTGGCACCTACACCAATTGAAGTGGAAGCTTATGATAGTGATCATGAAACTTCGGATCAAGTCACTACCAAACCTCGTAGGACGACGAGGATGCGTGCTACTTCAGAGTGGTACGTGATCCTGTCTTGGAAAGTCATGTTGTTAGACAACAATGAACCTACGAGCTATGGAGAAGCGATGGTGGGCCCATATTCCGACAAATGGTTAGAAGCCATGAAATCCGAGATAAATGGATCTTTAAGAAGAAGACGGACATGGACGGTAATGATACCGTCTATGAAGCTCGACTTGTGGCAAAGAGTATTTCCACAAGTTCAAGGAGTTGACTACGATGAGATTTTCTCATCCGTAGCGATGCTTAAGTCCGTCGGAATCATGTTAGCATTAGCTGCATTTATGAAATCTGGCAGATGGATGTCAAAACAAGTTTCCTTACCAGTTTTCGTAAGGAAAGGTTGTATGTGATACAATCAGAAAGGTTTTGTCGATCCTAAGGATGCTAAAAGGTATGCTAGCTCCAGCGATCCTTCCATGGACTAGAGCAAGCATCTCGGAGTCAGAATATACGCTTTGATGGAGTGATCAAAGTTTTTGGGTTTATACAAAGTTTGTTAGAAACTTGTATTTACAATAAAGTGAGTGGGAGCGCTACAACATTTCTGATAAGTATATGTGAATGACATATTGTTGATCCGAAATGATGTAAAATTTCTGGAAAGCATAAAGGGTTGTTTGAAAGGAGTTTTTCAAAGGAAGACCTGGATAAAGCTGCTTACATATTGGGCATCAAGATCTATAGAGATAGATCAAGACGCCTGATGATACTTTCAAAGAACGCACACCTTGACATGATTTTGAAAGAGTTCAAAATAGATCAGCAAAGAAGGAGTTCTTGGCTGTGTTACAAGGTGTGAGTATTGAGTAAGACTCAAGACCTGACCACAGCAGAAGAGAGAGAAAGGACGAAGGTCGTCCCCTATGCTTTAGACGTAGGCTCTACAGTATGCTATGCTGTGTACCGCACATGAAGTGTGCCTTGCCATGAGTTGGTCAAGGGGTACAATAGTGATCCGGGAATGGATCACATGACAGCGGTCGAACTTATCCTTAGTATCTAGTGGACTAAGGAATTTTCTCGATTATGGAGGTGAAAAGGAGTTCGTCGTAAAGGGTTACGTCGATGCGAACTTTGACACTAATCCGGATGACTCTGAGTAGTAAACCGGATTCGTATAGTAGAGCAATTATTTGAAATGGCTCCAAATAGCGCGTGGTAGCATCCACAAGATGACATAGATATTCGTAAAGCACACACGGATCTGAAAGGTTCAGACCCGTTGACTAATAACCTCTCTCACAAGCATAACATGATCAAACCAGAACTCATTGAGTGTTAATCACATAGTGATGTGAACTAGATTGTTGACTCTAGTAAACTCTTGGGTGTTGGTCACATGGTGATGTGACCTGTGAGTGTTAATCACATGGTGATGTGAACTAGATTATTGACTCTAGTGCAAGTGGGAGACTGTTGGAAATATGCCCTAGAGGCAATAATAAATTGGTTATTATTATATTTCCTTGTTCATGATAAACGTTTATTATCCATGCTAGAATTGTATTGATAGGAAACTCAGATACATGTGTGGATACATAGACAACACCATGTCCCTAGTAAGCCTCTAGTTGACTAGCTCGTTGATCAATAGATGGTTACGGTTTCCTGACCATGGACATTGGATGTCGTTGATAACGGGATCACATCATTAGGAGAATGATGTGATGGACAAGACCCAATCCTAAGCCTAGCACAAGATCGTGTAGTTCGTTTGCTCAGAGCTTTTCTAATGTCAAGTATCAGTTCCTTAGACCATGAGATTGTGCAACTCCCGGATACCGTAGGAATGCTTTGGGTGTACCAAACGTCACAACGTAACTAGGTGGCTATAAAGGTGCACTACAGGTATCTCCGAAAGTGTCTGTTGGGTTGGCACGAATCGAGACTGGGATTTGTCACTCCGTGTAAACGGAGAGGTATCTCTGGGCCCACTCAGTAGGACATCATCATAATGTGCACAATGTGACCAAGGAGTTGATCACGGGATGATGTGAGTTACAGAACGAGTAAAGAGACTTGCCGGTAACGAGATTGAACAAGGTATAGGGATACCGACGATCGAATCTCGGGCAAGTAACATATCGATAGACAAACGGAATTGAATACGGGATTGATTGAATCCTCGACATCGTGGTTCATCCGATGAGATCATCGAGGAGCATGTGGGAGCCAACATGGGTATCCAGATCCCGCTGTTGGTTATTGGCCGGAGAGTCGTCTCGGTCATGTCTGCATGTCTCCCGAACCCGTAGGGTCTACACACTTAAGGTTCGGTGACGCTAGGGTTGTAGAGATATTAGTATGCGGTAACCTGAAAGTTGTTCGGAGTCCCGGATGAGATCCCGGACGTCACGAGGAGTTCCGGAATGGTCCGGAGGTAAAGATTTATATATGGGAAGTCTTATTTTGGTCGCCGGAAAAGTTTCGCACTTTATCGGTATTGTACCGGGAGTGCCGAAAGGGGTCCGGGGGTCCACCAAGGGGTCAACCAGCCCCAAGAGGCCCATGCGCCAAGAGATAAGATAAAGGGAGAGTCCTAAAGGGGGAAGGCACCTCCGAGGTGCCTTGGGGAGGATGGACTCCTCCCTGGCCGCACCCTTCCTTGGAGGAAGGGCCAAGGCTGCGCCCCCCCCCTCTCCCTTGGCCCTATATATAGTGGGGGGGGAGGGAGGGCAGCAGCAAAATCCTAGCCCCTGGCACCTCCCTCTCCCTCCCGTGACACCTCTCCCTCCCGTTAGTGCTTGGCGAAGCCCTACCGGGATCTCCGCTACTTCCACCACCACGCCGTCGTGCTGCTGGATCTCCATCAACCTCTCCTCCCCCCTTGCTGGATCAAGAAGGAGGAGACGTCGCTGCTCCGTACGTGTGTTGAACGCGGAGGTGCCGTCCGTTCGGCGCTAGGATCATCGGTGATTTGGATCACGACGAGTACGACTCCATCAACCCCGTTCTCTTGAATGCTTCCGCTCGCGATCTACAAGGGTATGTAGATGCACTCCCCTTCCCCTCGTTGCTAGATTACTCCATAGATTGATCTTGGTGATGCGTAGAAAATTTTGAATTTCTGCTACGTTCCCCAACAGGAGTCTCAACATTGCCACCTTATGGCGGAATGGCAGAACTTCAAAGTCAAGGCGGCTGTTGGCTCTGTTTTACCTCCTGAACCCGGCGCAACCTACCACTGCCGGCCGATTCCAGAAGGATATGCTAGGGTGATGGTGGATGAAATAACGGAGGGATTTGAGGAGCTCCAGCTTGACCACCCTACCTGTGAAGGGGAGACTCGGCTGGGTTCTGCTCTGAAGACTCCATGCCTATGGCGGAAGGAGCTCATCAAGCTTCCAAATTGGACGGCTCCGGCGAGTAAGGGCACTCCGCCTCCTCCTCCGCCTCCTCCTCCGGCGAGTGATCAGGGCACTCAGCCTCCTTCTCCGGCGCGTGGCGGCACTCCGCCTCCTTCTCCGCCAGCGCCGGCGCGCCAGAGCAGCCAGCCTCCTCCTTCTCCGCCTCGTCAGCAAGGGCGGAAGAGACCCGCCGCCGCTGCGGCTGCTGCGGTGCGTCGTAGTCCTTCTCCTCCGCCTCGTAAGCAAGGAAAGAAGACAGCCGCAGCCGCTCCGTCTGCTCTGCCGGCGTCTAGCAGTACAGCTGCCAGAGGCAGGAGGCAATACGGATTCGGTCCTTCTCTGAAGACTCCAGAGAAGTTACCGTACGAGAGGACCGAGGAGGAAACCAGGAAGATCGTGCGAGCCGAAGTGACAAACTTCTTTGAAGGGGTGAAAGCAAAGAAACATCCACCTCCGGAGGAGAAGGTAGATCCGGTGAAAGCAAAGCGCACTCTGGCTGCCCTGAAAAAACCACCAAAGTCTCCGCCGAGAGGCAACTATGAGCGCATTCTTGCAAAGACATATGCCGAAGCGGAGCGGTCGGGAAGTACTGTCAGTGATCAAAGGTTAAAAGAACGACAAGCTGGGGAAAAAATTGCCCAGCTCGGCGAACAAGCGAACCAATCGTGCCCCCCGCTCAAGGTGTCAAAAGACATCGTCGCTAATGATCCGAGTATGGTGCCCGGTTATAGCAATCTTGGAGATTACCTGCCCGACGATGTACATTATGAAATCATGGAGGTGGACGAACACAAATACCATTATGGGAAGCCTCTCGTCAAAGATGAAAGATCTCTAACAACGATGATGCGAAGACTACATGATTGGTACATGAAAACCTGCAAGAGTCTGATGGGATGGATAGTTTGACGCTGAGAGTTAAACCGGAGCATGACCTCGTTGGAATTGATCTGCTGAATGTTCCATTTGAGGATTTCTTCCAGTTTTACAATCAAAAGGCCCTCGATAAAACAACGATCACTTGCTACTGTCTGTAAGTAGTACTACTTCTGTCATTAAGTCTCTCTATATAGGTCAGCTCTTTCATTGCATGTATTTATAATTATCCTCACTATATTATGCAGATTAAAGATCGCCGAATTGAAGAAAAGACAAATCGGTGATATTGGGTTCATTAACACAAATCTCATAGATGCATATACGGTTGAAAAACATCCCAAAGAAGCCGAGGCCAACTTGCTACAATCGTTGGTATTAAATCAAAACAAAGATATAATACTCTTTCCTTACAACTTCAAGTGAGTGTTACTGTCTTGTGCATATTCGGTTTTCCTTATTAGTCCAGGTTATGGTAATGTAACTGATGACTTATGCATGCATGAGCAGCTTCCACTATATTCTCCTAGAGAGTAAGCTTGAGCAGGGAGTAGTAACCGTCTTAGACTCGAGACGAAAAGATCCCCAGGACTATGCGAACATGACTCAAATGCTCGAGAAGTAAGTTAAATCGATCATTATCCACCATATCAGCAACTTTGTTCATTTCCTAATATCAAGTAATTGTTTTCTTTGTCTGGCAGGGTTTGGAGAAAATTCACCTCAAAAGCTCCGGGACTGCCGAAGAAGCTGCAATTTAATCACCCGAAAGTAACTACTATAGTAGCATGTTCCGCGCATCTCCTAGTGATTCAAGCGCTAGTTTCATCAATACCATTTAGCATGCTTGCTTATCAGTTTGATTGACCTCTATTTCTTGTAAAGTCGTTGTGGCAGGAACCCGGGAATAATTACTGTGGATACTACGTTTGCGAGTCCATCCGCTACACGACCTGTGAGCGGGGCTACACTGAAGAACAATATGAAGTGCATAAGCAATAATATTCATAATTTTATTTTATTACCATCATTTGTGTTGAGTTTCATTTATTCATATATATATATATATATATATATATATATATATATATATATATATATATATATATATATGTATTGACCCCCTTCTTCAAATTAGATGTTTCGGAAGCGGGATGAACTCCTAGCACCAGATCGTATGCGAGGAATTCAAGAGGAATTGGCGGCATTCTTCCTTGACCACGTGATCACTGAAAATGGAGAATACTATGTGGACCCTGTGTTCCTACAATTTAATTAGGAGATTGTATTGTAAGAGATAATTATTGTATATATGTAGCCGGTAGTGTCGGATAGATATACGAGAACTTGTTCGACCAATATCTCGGAGAAGGAGAGGTGGTCGATATCACTTCTCTCTGTATGCATATGTTCATGACTATCTTCTGTTTCCTTCATTTGATTACTAGCTAGCGTGTCTACTCCTCTCCATACGTATATAGTATGTAGCGTCGACCAAGCACGGAGATAAGAGAGGACACTTCTCTCTATTAATTAGCTAGCTAACACAATATATGAAACACCTAAATTAACCCCCCAAAACCCCTAAACCACCCCTTTCAAAAAAAACAAAAACCTCAGCTCCTGCCAGCTGCTGACGCGTGGATGCCTATTGGTCCCGGTTGGTGACACCAACCGGGACAAAAGGCCCTGCTTATTGGTCCCGGTTGGTGGCACCAACCGGGACCAAAGGCCCCCCTGCCTGGGCTGGCAGCAGCGGCCACGTGGAGGACCTTCTATCCCGGTTCGTGTAAGAACCGGGACTAAAGGGTTAGGGCTTTAGTAACGACCCTTTAGTCCTGGTTCGAGAACCGGGACAAAAGGCCCTTAAAAATCGGGGTAAAAGCCCCTTTTCCTACTAGTGAAAAGTGATTGCATGACCTCATGGCCGTCTGGGTGATATCTTTGCTGGCAGTTATTCTAGATGCATGATACATAAAATATTGGGTCGCTTATTAGGGACCTTGATGTAAAATGCTTCTTGGATAAACGCGGTTAAGTGTATGAATGATAGTTGTCTTGTGTTCCTTGATTTATTATGCTTTATGTATTCATATATTATATATTTATACGGCCGTGGCATGATTATACACATAATACAATTCTTTGGGGATAACTGTTTCTCAAACAAACAAGCTTCACTATTTTGCAAACCATATCCAAGACATTACATAGACACCAACAAACAGATGGGTTGACATGGATTAAGGATTGGACATCCACCATGCTATAAACCCACATCTTATTTTGAATGAAATATAGAAAGAGGGTATGCTAATGCATACTCTCGTGACACAAGTAGACCACATTAACGATCCATCACGCCGCAAGAAACTGTGCAAATACATTGTTTCCATCAAATTCCTCATGCCGGCTTTATTTTTCAACAAACGAGCTGCGCCTCAAGCCTGTAGAAAAATAAGTGAAAACATGGCTTGTGTCATGTCATGTGTGCGTACATAAAGCTTTGTTACTTGATATGCAACCCACTACAAATTAAATGTGTAAAAAATGCATTTGGGTTAGTTAAACATGACTAATATTCTATATCTAAATAGCTAGCATCGACTAACCCATTTCTCTCAACATATGCAAGCATGTCACATCAGCATGGATTATACAATGGAAAAGGTCAACCTTAGCATGCAATCATGATAGGACAAAACCCACCTCAACGTGCAAACATGCATATGAATTTTCATTATATTATGGTGGATTAATTTTTTTAAAATTATTAAAAATATACAATAATCAGACACAATTAATCATATGTATTTTCAGTTTTAGTTCTCATACTATTTACCCCCAATATTCATCCTCCCCATATTAAATCACAGTGATATATATTGCAAAACATACCCACAACAAAGTGCATGGTATCATCTAGTGTTGTTGAAAATAGAAATGCGACATAATGCCTTTGCATTGCATATGCACAAATTTCTTAATTTATTGCATTTTTAGTAGGGTGCTCTCTAATGTCCTAATGTTTCCCTTCAAAAAGTAGAACATTACAATTTGGATACAAACTTTTGAGAATTATTGTCGTGGAATTGTCACTGCAGATGTCCTCATGAAAGGACTTAGTCGTGGAGCCATCGCAACTAGGAAGCTTAAAGGGGTTAAAACGGGACAAATGACACGAGGGTTATACTGGTTCGGCCCCTTGCGGTGAAGGTAAAAGCCTAATCCAGTTGAGGTGGAGTTACTAGGGTTTCGATGACCAGGGAGCGAATCCGCTATGCCCGGCTCTCGATCTGATCTTACTTGCCCTAAGTCGCCGGCGGGTCGTCCCCTTATATACACGGGTTGACGCCCCGCGGCCTACAGAGTCCCGGCCGGCTCATAAACAGTGTCCAGCTCGGTGACTAGTTAATCTTGCCTTCCAATACAAGTCATGCCATTATGGCGGTTTATCACTACGGGCCTTAAGTCGCCTGCGGGCTTTGGGCCCTTAACTGAACCGCCATCTTCGAGCTTGATATTGGGCTTCATATGATAAATCATCATAGCGTAACCCGGCCTCTCCTGGGCGGGTTACACTAGTAGTTATATCCCCAACATTAGGCCCCAGATTGATTTGAACCGGTTCATGTCAATCTTCAATACCTTAAGAAAAAGCCTTCTGTCTTCTGTCTGTGCAAAAGTTATAACCCGCCATGACGGCATCTTCTGGATTCATGATAACCCGCCATGACGTCATCTTCTATTAAATTCATATTTTATTCTGTCATATCCCAACGGATCCTTATCTTAATGACCATCCGGAAAATCGAGGCGTCGGAGTAGCTGCATAACCATGTTTGGCCTCCTCGTTTTTTGCGCCCGCTTTATCAGTCCTCCTTTATAAATAGGCACGACCTTCGGTCTTTCCTCATTCTGCCCCTTTCGTCGTCTTCTTCCTCTCGCTACTCCACTACCACTCGAGCTCCGCCGCCACTGCCGTAGAGCACCTTTTCTTCGTCGATCTTGGCCGCTGCATCAACCTGAATCGATCAGAGAATGGCGGCGACCCTCCGCAGTAGATCTGCAGTTGTAAGTTCTTGCCGTCCCGCACCCCAGATCCGCATTTTAGGGTTTGCAAGTTCCTCTGCGTTTTTGCTGTTCATCATAGTTTCTTCAGAGTTCCTCCAACACAGCCTTTTCTGATCTAAAAAGCAATATATCCTCCTGCGGTAATCGTTTTATATCCATTTTTGACACTAGTAGATCCCTTTTCTTTGTACAGAGGCCTCATTAGAACTCACGAACTCATCTGTACCAGTTTTTAGGTCTAGAATATTTTCTTTTTTGAACGAACGTTTGATCCAAAATAACAGCTGCAACCTGCGAAACTTGTTTGTGCGACACTTAGACAAAAAACTGTATCTGTTAGATCCACCTAGCCATTGCGACTCTTATCGCCGGCTTAAAAAAGGCAATGCTCAATCAATAATTCCGACCACTCATGGTGGTTTAAATAACTTAACTGCTTATGATGCCCATGGCGGCTTGAATAATCTGATATAATTAGCCATATGTCATTAGGCCCCTTCGTAAGCCGCCATCTTGAATATGAATTGAAATATTTTCTCCGGCTTAAATTTGAGCCGGAAATTTTTATTTTGTCATAGGCTTCCATCTCCATAATGCCGCCCAAGGCTCCCAAAGCACCCGTTACATGCAACTGGGTTAGATCCATCGTCACAGATAACACCTTTAATGAGTTTGTGAAGACTGCTTATCTGCCGAAGAAGGAAGTCATGTCCTATCGTGCTCCTGATCCGACAGAAGAAAAACCTCAACCCAAGGAAGGGGAAGTTATCGTCTTTACTGATCACATGAACCGGGGCTTTTCTCCACCCGGCTCAAAAAATTTCAGAGACGTTCTGCACTTTTTTGACCTGCGACCTCAAGACATCGGACCCAATTCCGTGTCAAATATCTGCAATTTCCAAGTGTTCTGTGAGGTGTACCTTGGAGAAGAACCCAGCTTGCTTCTCTTTAGGGAGTTATTTTATTTGAACCGTCAAAATGAACGTGCTAATGGGCCCAGCTTGGAGCTTGGTGGAATCTCAATCCAGCGACGGAGAGACTGTCTCTTCCCGTCTGCTGAATCGCCAAGTCACCCTAAAGATTGGAACCAGACATGGTTCTATTGTCAAGACACTTCTCCGGCTAATGAGAACCCTCTGCCCGGCTTTCGCGCCCTGCGCCTGGAGTCAACTCACCCTTTGCCAGATAAACTGTCTCCGGCTGAACGTCAAACACTTGCCCCCACCATAAGCAAGGTCAAGGCTCTTCTCGGGAATGGCCTAAACGGCATTGATCTGGTCCGGCTTTGGCTTGCCTGGCGGGTTATTCCTTTGAGCCGCCGCCCCGGCTTGATGTGCGATTACACAGGCCAAAAGAATGATCCTCTATGGCACAGCCCTGACGACTTACCTGAGGATGTCGTTGATGATATGACCAAGTCTCTTCTGAATGAGAGCCTGGCAGACTGCGGGAAAGTGGGTTTACGTCCTTTCTGCAAAGCTAACCCGGCTCCAGCGATAAGCCATTGACTTAAGCATTTTTACCTTCAACTTTAACAATTTTGTCTTTACTCAAAAACCTTTTTTGTAATTCACAGGCTGATGACGAATTTTGGAAGGTCAAGTATGACCATGAAGCTGCAAAGAAAGCTAGAAAAACCAAGAAAGCCGCCAGGAAAGCCGCTGCCCGGAAGAAGGGGAACAAGCCTAGCGCCTCAGATATGCTTCATTTGGAAGATACCTCCGAGTCAGAGGTAGCTCTTGACTCTTTAGGCTCCTTTTTTAACCATCTTATTGACAATGATTATCATCAAGAGGATACATGAGCGAGTCATGTAGCGATTGAAGAGGTAACTATAATTTCCTCCGACTCCGAGCCTTTGCCGAGACAGAAAGTCCGAAGAGTAACCCGGAAAGTAAGATTTTCACATCCTTTAGCTTACCAAGATCCTCAATTTCTTTTGAAGCGACAGATTCATGAGAGCCGGAGGCAGACCCGGACCAGTAAAGATGCGGAACTCTCCTCCGGCTTACCCGATGTAACAAGGAAACGCCGGACTGAGGTCATCTCCGATTTACATTCTTTTTACCCTTTGGCGGGTTTCACTCGTCAACCACTCAATTCTTCTGACTCAAACTATCAGGGAACTTCACCTTCCTCCGGCGAATCAATGCAGTCCAGTATGCCGGCTTTCAAAACCGCTCCAGGGTAACGATAATCTGTTTATCTTGCGCTTATCTTACCCATGTTTTTTGCACTAACCTTTTGATTTTTACACAGCGTACAAGTAAAGCCCAGCAAGAGGGCGAAGAAGAACAAGCCGGCCAAAGAGCCGATCTTGAATGAACCGGAGCTCAGAACGGTTGCTCCTGACACCTCCGCTCATGAGCAGCCGCCTGAACCAACCCATGATATTCCAACGCCTACTGTTGACCCGCCTGTCGAGCAAGCCATTGACGGTTCTGAAAATCCGGAGATCCCTAGCCCGGCCAAGACGGATGACCTGGATGTCGAAATCATCAAAACTGACATTGTTGAGCCGGGGAGACCCACCGTGCTGGCCAAGTGCTCCGCCAAAGAATAACTTCTGGAACGCCGCAAAGCTAAGCTGGATGTCACTGATTATAGTCATCTGAGTATTGGAGAAATCGTCTCTGGTTATATAAATCAAGTGCACAACAGCCGTGACATGGAAATTGACATGGTGAAACAGATACACCAAAAATCTGAGGTATAACTCTTGTTGCTATACTTTATTTATCCTTACTATACCAGCCCCCAAGTCTATTGCTTATGATGAAATATGTTGTAGACTTAAGATCAGCTTAGTAATATCTGTAAGAAGCCCGGCTTATCCTGTAGCCCCCAAGGGCCGGCTAAAACAACATGTTTGAACCGGTCCTTATCACGTTTAAATCAAGAAGTACTTGGAACAACAATATGCATTAGCCCTCAAGTGCCAAGTACCTTTGCCTGCAAAGTGCTTGGGACTTACTTCCATGAACCGCCACTGTACACAGAGTTCTTCAGCATACATTAGCCCCCAAGTGCCAAGTATCTTTGCTTGCAAAGTGCTTGGGACTTCATGTTGCATTATGATAACCCTGATTGTAACCCGGCATTTGTACAGGCCACCATTAATCAATTTGAATCGGAAATATCTGACTTGAAGAATCGCCTAGAAGCACAGGAGATTGAAACCCAAAAAGCCAACTCCAAGTTTGAATTCAGTGTATCTGAACAAGAGAAACTGAAAAAGGACTTTGAAGCAGAGAAGAAAGCCTGGGCTGATGAAAAGATCGCCTTGATCAACCGGGCTGAGAAGGCTGAGGCGGCTCTTTCAGAAACAACCGCCAAATTAACCGGCTTAAAACGCCATGTATCTCAGATGGTCTCAGCAATCTTTGGTAAGTTATTCTGCAAGTGTTAAATATTTGAATCTTTTCTAACAAGTCTATCAATTGTCATTAACTTACCTGACTTTGCAATGCAGACCCCAGGAGTTCCAATCTTGACCAAAGCATGCTGGTAAAATTGAAGGCGGTTTACACACTGGTAGAACAACTCTACGCCGGGTCACAGCGTGGCTTAGCCGTCGTGGCCCTGTCGAATGAAGTTCCACCCTCCTGTCAGATGTACTCAAGCGGCTTGCCGTGCTACCTCGGCGGTTCAAAGAATTAAGGCGGTCTTCTGCGAGAGCCGGAGCCATAGCTGTATTACAGGTTGTGGAGTCGTGTAGCGTACACGGATATTAAGTTCTTTAATACCATCTTCCCAAGTAGAGGCAGGATGATTTGTGAAACTTATTATACCCTGTGCCATAATGAACTGACCAGTCCCACCGACAATGGACCACTGGCCACTTTCCAAACCCTCTGTTATGCCAATCACCTGAAGGGTAGACCCTGCAAACCTGTTTCGTGTGCAAAATAGCAAGTTCTGCCAGCAGGTTAGAAGTACATGCAGCTTTGAACAAATGCACAAGTATTAATATGTGTATGTACACCAGTAACTTGTGTAAAATCCATAGCTACAAATATAATAGAGGCAAGCACATAACTTCAATGTCGCGGGCGAAAGAACTCACGAAACACATATTGAGATATTCAAAAATGGTGAAATAGAGAACATATTACCTTCCTTGCTCAAACTCTATGCTATGAGTCATGTACCATCTATTATCCTTGGTTAAACCAGCCTGGACATGCACGCCTTGTGCACGTGCAACAACGGTATCTTTGGAATTTGTTGTCTCGGTAAGAGTCCAGTCATGGACTATCGTTGTCCCAAACCCAAAAGGAAAACTTGTTTGTACCAAGGTTTCCTCATTGCGATTTGGCTGGTTTGGTCCGTCGACGAATTGGTGCAAGAACAAGTGCAAGTTAACCTCGGTCAAGGGATCTGACACCCCTGAAGAGGTACAGTTCCATTGTAGGGGATAGAAACGGCCTGGATTTGAGGTAGCACTATGAGTAGACAAACAAAGGTGACGAATGGACCAGCCATGGTCATAATTGTTTGCAAGAAGGGGAAACGAGAACTCAGTGAGCTAGTGGTGGGAAGTTGCGTCTCCCTGTGTTTTGTGAGAGAATAAATGGAGTGCACAAATTTTTTTGAAGTTAACGGAGTGCACAATTTGATTGTACATAGCTGTTCTAAAATCGAAGAATAAATCTAGAGACAGGGCACGGTGATGGTTTATTAATAAATTGGTTGCATCATCAAAATTAAATTCCTATGGACTAAATAATAACAAATCAAACAAACTCTATTGATTTTTAAAAAAGTTTAACTCATAAAGGTAGGAGCTTGGAGGTGTCTCTGTCTCAAGCTATGTACAATGGTGCTTTTCTCATTGTAGAATGTAAGACCTCTACATATTTCAATATTTATAAGCCTGATCAAGAAGTGCTCATTAATAAGACGCGAGTTACACGGTAGAACAAAATTAATACTGCTGGATTCCAATTTTTATTAAGTGAAACCACATTGTATTGCATAATTCACAGTACTATTTTATTGGTCTAATTGTTAATCAAAATCAAACTAAAAATATTGAGATACATGGAAGTCTCACATTCTACGGTGGATGAAATAACAATTCATCCGATCCCATTTTGTCAAATTGTCGTATTAACGGTTGTTCATGGGCGTGAACGACACGACTGTCTTGATTGTTCACACTGAAAACACCGGATTTATCATTCAGCTGGCCTAAGTAAATGGTATGCCAGCACTAGTATTGTATTCACTGCGATGCTAGCGATGGTCGGACTCTAGCTTTTGCATACTCACTTGACGAAATATACCAGATTTTTCTTTTGCGGGAAGAAATATACCAGATTTAGATCGTCAAAACTTATCTTATATATCATCCGCAAAAAAAAACTTATCTTATATATATGAGTTATGTTCAGCACCGACACGCTAATTCCAATTTTGTTTAACCCTCTCTTACTGGGTGAGGAAACCCAATCTGCTCCCCACATGACATTTCTTTTTCCTTCGGTGAAGCTTGCCTCAAGCTAGCTTAACCAGGAACTGTTGCTAAAGAATTAGTAGGATATATTGTAATTAAATAACAACTAAGGGCGTTTGGTCTAGTGGTATGATTCTCGCTTTGGGTGCGAGAGGTCGCGAGTTCGATTCTCGCAACGCCCCTTTTTTTCCTGCTTCTCAAATTTGGAGGCTGGAGCTAACTGTAAATCCAATATACGTCCTCAAACTTTCTCCGGATCTGAAAAAAATCACATTGTATGCACTCTTGTTCTTCTCCTCTCTTTATTGATCAAAGTTTCTTCTGAACTGAAACAAATCATCTATACGTATTTTAGTTATAGATGTATTCATCTTATTCATTTATGTGATAAATAATTTGAGACGGAGGGATGTATGCACTCTTGTTCTTCTCCTCTCTTTATTGATCAAAGTTTCTTCTGAACTGAAACAAATCATCTATACGTATTTTAGTTATAGATGTATTCATCTTATTCATTTATGTGATAAATAATTTGAGACGGAGGGAGTATAGTATAAGGTCTTACATAATAATTGGGTATATAAAAAAAATCATACCTACTCTCTCTGTTCCTAAATATAAGTCTTTTTAGAGATTTCAATATGGACTATATACGGAGAAAATGAGTGAATCTACACTCTAAACTATGTCTATATACATTTGTATGTAGTTCATATTGAAATCTTTAAAAAAACTTATATTTAAAAACGATGGGAGTATAATGCATGGAAGCCGTGAGATGGTGAGGACACCTGAATGACGCCGATCAATCGGACGGTCCCGTTTTCGATCGAGGAGCGGCATAAGGATTACCGCCGAAACGCATATTGATCCTGCTGTTTTGTGATCGACGAACGAGAAAAGAACCAGCAGCGATCGCGTGCGCGTGGGATCGAGACTCTAGAGCAGCGGCCTCCCGGGGCAATTGCTAAGAGCATCTCCAACATGCGTGCAACGCGCCACGCGTAAAAAAACATTTACATTGTCATTTACAGGAGTTTTTGCGTGCCGTAAAGTGCTGGCTCCAGCGGCCGCCGCAAAATAAAGCGCGCACGAGCCGTTTCAGCAGACGCGCTATATTTGCTTTTTTTTACTACGACTCGATACACATATAGGTATAGATAGATAAAAACAAATAGATAGATAAATTAAACGATAAAATAGTACATAGATAAATTCAACGATAAAAAAACGATATATAGTGCGTAGATAGTTCATAGCTTCCTTCTACGATACATAAAACGATAGATAAAAAAACTACTCGTCGTCCTTGTTCGACTCGGACTCCACCTCGGTGATGTCCTCATCCGATGTCACAATGAAGGCGTCAGGGTACCGATCATCTTCGAAGTCCCAGGACAACGCTGCTCCTAACTCGATGTTGAACTCACGGCCGCCTTCCGCGTACGCCGGTCCTCGCGATAGGCAGCTCGCTCCGCCCTCCTCTCCTCCCTCCTTTCCGTGAAGAACTGCTGCTCGTTGGTGACGTCCTGCGGGAAGCGTTGGCGCCACAACGCCATGGCTTCCTCGTCCATCTCGGCGAGGCTGAGACGGCGCTCCTGCCTCCAGTTCTCGCGATGATCCTCGCCGGCGAGAAGCCGCGGGGGAGGCGCCAGCTCCTGCGCCATCTCCCGCGTTGGCACCTCCGGGAAGTTCATGTCCAGGCAGGCCCGCCGGAGGCGCCACGCCGCCCTGTCGTACGCGCGGGCGGCCTCGTGGGCGGTCTCGAAGGTGCCGAGGCCGAGGCGCACGTCGCCGGACCGAATCTCGGCCGAGAGGGCGCCGGACAGGCACGGGCTTACGTTGCGGTAGCCCGAAGCTCCCCGACGGCGCGGCGGCATGGTGGCGCGTCGGCGGCGAGGCGAGAAAGCGGCAGAGGAAGCGATGAGAGAGCGACTGAGGGTGCGTGTGCGAGGTGGAGAGCGATGGGAGGGCGTGTGGCGGGCGCTGCATTTTATAGGCGTGCCGGAAACGGCGTGCCAAATCTAGCGTGCGGCTGGTCACTTTCTTCCGCGCACGCAATCGTTTTCCGCGCGCCTGAGTTTTCCGCCTCTGCTGGAGCGCGCGAAACCGTCCCAGGCATGTTAAAATCACCTTTTACCGCGCGTATTTTTTGCAGCCACTGTTGAAGATGCTCTAAACAGCGCTTCGTTTTAGGTGTTCATGCAAACTGTCGCACACCCGCTCTTCCACGCCGGCCGGTTCATCTGTTTCTTTTCCTTTTTTTTAACGCGCAAAAAATCTACAAGGGTGAGCGCGATTCGAACCATGAGCGCAAAAAAATTAAGTTGTACGCAAACTGCGCTAACCAACTGAGCCACCGCATTAGATTTGTATTTGTTAGAATAAATTCGAGGCATACCGTTGATCATCAGAGGATTAAGCAATCACACGAGCACGACACCGAGATTTCTTAACGAGGTTCATCGATATGGCTACATCCCCGGGGCCTGACTATGGGCGCTCCTCCCCATGACACCGCTACAATACCGCACCCGATCGTCCTGGACACCGGCACATGCCGCCGGCCTCACCCCTGCGTTCCGGTGCTATTATGTTGGCATAGGTTACATCGTGTGTCTACCCCCGCTATATATGAGAGGCCTAGGATACAAGTGTACTATTTGGACACGACTCCGTATCCTATCTAAACAAAATACAACTACAAGTCCAACTATAACCTACCTTGTACACAATATTCGACACAACTCTAACAAACTCCACCTTGCCGAATATTCTCCACCACCCTGAATTCGTCAATGCGTCAAACTTCCATGTACATTGGACTTGAGTTTATCCCATGAGTATCGCTGCTACTCCAAAGACTCCATGTGACTCCACCTGCAACTTGTAGTCCCTTCTTTTCTTGACCACAATCAACACTTGAGCAAAATTAAGTTTCTTGTTACTCTAGTTTGTGCTCCCAACTTCCAGAGTATCCGTCAACGCCATCACACACCGATCACTGACCCGCGTGAAAGTGAACAACTCACATATTGGGTGTCACACATAAGAGTTACCTGAACTCAGCATCATCGATCGCTCTTCCTTGACCGCCCTGTCTGAAACTTGAAGGAATTTCACCATTGCTTGTAGTCATCCCGAGTCAAATTCGCAGTTGTCTCACCACATGTATGACCACCAGAGCCCTGGTCCGTCTCCATGCCCCGTGCATAACCGCACGCCACGCCGCTATTACCGCGTCAAGCCTCCGCTGTCCCGGTCAAGTCTCAAGGGTCGCAAAACCACACCACTCAACCCCCACTGCAGAGTACCACCGATCATCACCTACCGATGACGAGTTTCACGTTTCCATCAGACCATTGGGCTCCAGTCCGAACTACGTGTCACTCACTTTTTCCCGCTACAATGGGCTTCGACTCTCTGAGCTCTTACGCCGTAGCCCCTCAATCAGCACTGAGTGAAGTCTTCCGTCAGACCTCAGCTCCACCTTCAACATGACTCCATGGTAGATAATCAGTCCACCCTCGCGCCCCGTCGACTTCAAGCTCCGTGTGTGCATCACCTTGAATCAACCCCGCGCCATAGTCTTGTCGAAGCCGCACAAGCCCTCGGGGCCTGCGCCACGTGTTTTCATGCCCCAAAAGTCGGTCACTATCAGCATCACGCTCATATGTCGTCGTCGCCGATCCCACCACCGTCTTCTGTACCAAACGACTAACGTCGATCCGTCAGACTGTCCAGTCCAACTCAGCCGAAGTAGTCCGGCTGCATGACACGCTCGAGGCTCCCAAATCGTCTTCCACGAATTTTCATCCATCACATGGTACTTCCATCTCAGCTGACATGACTTCCCGCAACACCTTCAAGCATTTCTATTGCGCCAATAAAGCATTCACCATTGTCTGCCATAATCCAAGGTTTTCAATTCCGTTGAACTTCTCCACTTCAAACCTGGTACCCGTTGACGCCATAATTCTTTGTAGACTGATCCTGCGAAAAAATTATCCAAGCTTCCAACATGATACTCAAGTACACGAACAGAAGCTCTGCGTACTAATATCTTCTGGTCTTCTCACGTGACGTGGTTCCCTTGGCACAAAATTTCAATGCTGGCTATTTGCCTTTGCCTTGCCAACGCCTATGCAAGTAGGACTCCTCATGGACACGTATGCTTGATGGTCTTTTTACTTCCCGATTCGACCTGCCTCCGTCCGTGTCACAAGGACTCGATCCTCTTTTGGTCCAAAACAAAGGCAAAAGACATAAATTTAACCTCAGAGCCGAACTATTTCACAAACTAAACTATGTTTGAAAGTATTTCACCTAGCTGACCCTAATGTGCAGCGCCTAACAGTAAGGCGCTACACTCTACTGTGCAGCGCCTAACACACAGGTGCCACATTGTGCAGCGCCTAGCTGTAAGGAGCTGCACTACACTGTCCAGCGCCTAGCTGTAAGGAGTTGCACAGTAGAGTGCATCGCCTTACTGTTGGGAGCTGCACAAAAGGGTCAGCAGTGTGAAATATTTTCAAAATCAGTTTAGTTTGTGAAATACTTTCACTTTAAGGTTAAATTTATCAATTCTGCCCCAAAACAAAACTCGTTTCGCTGCATCCTAATTCCAGCCGAGTCCAGCGCCCCTACGTGGACATGCATACGCCACGGGCCGCTGCCCGATCCCGTGAGCCTCCGCCTACACTGCCCGACGGGCCGCTAGCGAGCTAGCCGGCCATGCGAGCCGCTGCCACGCCCACGACTGCTACTGCGATCCGCCGCCATATGCAGTCCAAACTCGCCGAGATTGCGACGCTCCCACGATACGCCGCTTCGATCCAGCTCCATCCAATTGTTGTTTTCAATCTCGTCTGGAACCACGCCACACCGAGCTGCAAACTCAGACTCGATATTTCCTCCAGGTCAACAATCTACAGCCCCCGAACAATCTAGCTCATGATACCACTTGTCAGAATAAATCCGAGGCATACCGTCGATCATCAGAGGACCAAGCAATCACACGAGCACGACATCGAGATTTGTTAACGAGGTTCACCGATATGGCTACACCCCCGGGGCCTGACTATGGGCGCTCCTCCCCATGACACCACAATACCGCACCCGGTCGCCTTGGACACCGGCACATACCGCCGGCTTCACCCCTGCGTTCTGGTGCTATTATGTTGGCATAGGTTACATCGTGTGTCTACCCCCGCTATATATGAGAGGCCTAGGATACAAGTGTACTGTTTGGACACGACTCCATATCCTATCTAAACACAATACAACTACAAGTCCAACTGTAACCTACCTTGTACACAATATTCGACACAACTCTAACGGTATTCCCTTTCTTCTTTCTTCCTTATTTCTTCTTTCTTTTTTCTTTCCCCCTTTTTCTTGGAACGGTTTTGTTCGTTTTCCCTTTTTTCTTGGAACTTTGTTCCCGTTTTTAATCTTGTTTTTGCTAAATGCTAACTTTCTCTTCATATTTGTGATTTTTATTAAAATCAATGATTTTTTCAAATTTGATGAACCTTTTTTAAATTCAATGAACTTTTTTCAAAATGCATGAACTCTTTTCAAAATGGATGAACTTTATTACAATTTTGATTAACTTTTTTCAAATGCAATGAACTTTTTTTGAAATTCGATGATCAATTTTTAAAGTCAATGAACTTTTTCTAAAATTATATGAACTTTTTTCAATTTTGATGAACTTTTTTCAAAATGGATGGTTTTTTTTCAAATACGATGAACATGTTTTCAAATACGATGAACTTGTTTTCAAATTCGATGAACTTTTTTTAAAAGGCGATGAACTTTTTTTCAATTTTGATGAACTTTTTTCAGAATGGATGAACTTTATTTCAAATTTGATGAACGATTTTCAATGTCAATGAACTTTTTTTCCATAAAGTCATGAACTCTTTGCAGATTTACATTTTTTTTAACTATTATGAAGTTTTTCAAAAGTCAAAATACAACTGTCAGATGGTCAACCAGCCAACCAGGTTTTTTTGACAAAAAGAAGCAGCAGAAGCGAGCGAGCGAACTCCTAAAAAAAGAGCAACGAGCGAACAACTGTCCTCTCGTTCGAGCGTCTCGTGCGTTGATCGGTAGTTTTTTGCTGGGCCGGCCCACCAGTGTCCCCTTCGAGCGCTAGTATGCCAAAGCGGCGCTGAAAGCACCGGTTAGGAGCTCCCGCCTCGTGGCTGGCTCGCCCCATCGAGCCAACGGCCCAGCGGAACAACATTATTTTTTTGGAAAATATATATACTAGGCCTATAGAAATTTGGGGCCATGGAGGAGCGGAGGACCTCTGCCCCCCGCTGGCAGGAGCAATCTCGTTCGCGTTTCTATTTGGTTCAACGTCTTGGGGATGTGTGGCAGCGGCGATGTCCCTTAAAAGGAATAATGTCTTTCATATTTTATCCCCGTCCCGATGGTGCATCTAGTTTCGTCGGAGGGCGTGTGGAGGTGAGTCTCCATCGGATCTCACGAGATTCAGTCATTGCTGGTGTTCAGTGGATCTGTTTGGATCCGGTCTTCGTTCATCTTTGTTTGGGTGTCTATAGGTTTGTTCCTTCCGATCTATCACTTTCTTTATCGGCGATGATTCCTGCTCTGGTGCACTGGTCCAATGGGGCCTTAGCTCGATGACTTCCTGACTATCTACTACAAGAATGATTGTCCGGCTCCGACGAGGGACGAGGCGATGAGGGTGGCTCGCCTTCGGCTCGCTCTAGTCCTTGTACTCGTCGCTAGGTGCTCGACGGACCTAGTTGTAATTTTTATTATCTCTCTGATGTTCTTTGTACTGCATCCTTGAAAATGAGTAGGTTGGAAGTTTTTCGTAAAAAACAAAAGAGATCGGAGGTAATACAGTATTAATTAGTATCACACATTTGATGAGTTACACAATGTATTATTCCAATTGGACACAACCCCGCATGCATGCATGTACCTACTATATATAGTATATACAATATGTTTATTAAGAAACACCTAACCTGCACGATGCAACTCTGGCTATTAGCGATGCTGGTGGATATACTTTTATATACTACCTCCTCCCGGATCCATATCGAACATATAAAGCCTGCTAGGGTACCCGCCCATCTGGAGGCCTTCGCGCGCGTGCAATGGTCGGCCGTTCGATCAACTCGCTCGATCGTTTTTCACCCTCGATTTTTACTGTTCATTGCTATCTTTTGTTACATCTTTGACTGATTTACTGGGTGACTGCCACTGGGCCCATAAAATCGTTGGTCCACGCGGCAGCGAAGTGCTCGTCGACTCGGTCGGTGACCAATGAAGACGCCCGTGAAAAAACCTAGATCGAGCAGTCAAAGGGATCACGTCCTCCTCGTTCCTTCCACTCCCTCGCCTCCTCCTTCCTCCTCATCCGGCGGCGCCTCCTCCCTCTTTCCCACGGCCTCCCGCATCGCGCCGGTGGCTCCTCCTCCTCTCTTCTGGATCGGGCGCAGCCGCCATAGGAGAGCATGGGCTCGAACTGAGTGAGGAAGAGGTGGTTTGCGGCCACGCGGGTGAGGAGGGCGGCCTTCCGCTGAACGCCACCATCCTCTCCTCGCGCGCCCTCGCGGCCAGAAGAGGCAGATATGTACGGAGGATCCACGAGCTTGGTGCCATCCGTCCCGTCCGTCGACGCCCATCCCCTCTTCCCCAACGCGTAGGTGCTCTATTCACTTGCGTCTTCGCTGCCTCAAGTGTACGGGTGAGTCTGCAAACCCCTCTCTAATTTCTATCTCTCTCTCCCTCTCTCTTGATTCGGTTGCATTGCGTTATAAGAATTATTTGTGCAGAGGTGGCTGCAGCTATGCACATAATAATTTCTAAAATTGTGATCTGTTTTTGAGGCTGCAGATGCGACCACCAGCTGTTTGTATAAATGCTCAAGGAGGACTGCTCTGGGGAGGACATCACGTGTGTTTGAAAGAGAGGGATGGAAAAGAGGGGGCTGGAGTGAGAGGAGAAGAGGAAGGAATTGAACCACATGTTAGTTCTTTGTCGTCGACGTCATCCCACCATTGTAGAGATTTTCTTGGATGACATGCGGCCCATACTCTCGCCCCTTGTCCTCCATCTCTGTTGGTACCCTTTCATGGTTTCTTGTCCACTTCTTTCATGATTTATTCTTTTCAAATAGTAATTCAGGCTGTTATACTAATTTGATTGATGTGGGTGGTGTAATAATTCAGGCCGTGCAGGATGGTCTGCTAATTTCCCTGATGCTTCATCAGGTTTCGCTTTTTGATACATTGATTGATTCCCAATTTGATGCAAATAACCAAAATGAATGAATTGATGTGGCTGTTATACTAAATTTTCCTTATTTTGTGTGTGATTATGCTCAGGTTTTGGAAGAATCGGGCTAAGGGGTGATTGTGCTCAGGTTTTGATGCAGGTACTTTTCAAATCTGAAACTTTGGTTTGGTATGACATGCAATGCTAATAATATTTGAATAGACAATATAGTTACTAGAGTCACTTCATACTAATGCGCAAACTTATTTTGCATTGCAGTGAGATTCAGATAATTTTAAGAAACACATGTAAAGGAGTCCAAACAGGACGGGCTCGGTGTACATGGTTTTCAGTTAATGCAGGTACTTTTGAAATCTGAAACTTTGGTTTGGTATGACAAGCAATGCTAATAAGATTTGAATAGACAATATAGTTACGAGAGTCACTTCATACTAATGCGCAAACTCATTTTGCATTGCAGCGAGATTCGGATAGTTTTCCTGCTGTAGAGTTTTGGAGCTTGCTCTGTTAATCCGTGTTATTTTTTGTATCACAGTTTAGGTCTAACCAGCACAAGTGGCAACAGGCAGTAGTGGAGAAGGCATGAAGAGGCCCACATATGAAAATCTCAACTATTCTAGGATTTTCGAGGTAATTTCTCATACTGAAAAGCTCAACTAAAGGAAGACACCTATTTCTATGCACAAATTCTTTGTTGCTAGAAGAATTTCTAGAGAGAAAAATGCCTCCCCCGTTCATTGCCTCTCAGATTCATATTTGAAGTCTATTGTTCTTAATTTTAGTTAACTAATTGCTTAATTTCTTGTTGTTTCAGCTGCTGACCATGTGATTGGTAGCCGACGATTTCTTCACGGGTTGCTGCTTTCTCAAGTTTTGCCTCACACAAAAGAGGGCTAGCAACACCTTTGACAGAAACAGCCAACATTCAGTGCAAATCCGGTATATTCTGGTTGTCTTCCATTTAGTTGACGGCATGCAAGACTGGTCTAATGCATCTACTGCTTGTTGACTTGGTTATATTTATCTATAAAGGTAATTTCAGTGTTTCATTTGTGTGAACATTTCTTTTGTTACAGATTTTACCTGCTTGACGAAGTGCAAAAAAGTAAAATGTATCATTTATATAGCTAACTGGAATAAAGAGTAGCATCGTCTCTCAACAAGATATTTTGTGTGTTCCGCGCCAAATTTGAGTGATACTTTTTTGAGCGCCTGGCGAGGTTCTCAGCAAGTTTAGTTTAGGCATAATTTTCCTCTATTACAGTGAAACTGTTCCAAATTATCCCATGCTGTAGTTGAAATGGTGCATCTGCGTTATATATTTTGGGAAGAGTTGCAGTTCATGATCTTTCTTTATAATAATCATACCAGTCAGTCAAGATAGTGTGCAAACTTTCTGCCTATTTTTCTTTCTTCAGGCAGGAAACAGATGTTAATTTCTTGACCACCTCCAGTGGTCCAATGTCAGATGAAGTGTTTAAATATTTTTGCTCATGCTTATTCCCGGACGGCCGGACCCACAGCTCAATGGAATGAGTTGTACAACTTTTATTCAACACATTATATATACAAGTATACTGATATTTTATGGTGATGTTATACTATGAATTAATGGTTAAGATAACACTTTTTATAGATGATTTTCCTCATATTGCCAACATATTTTTGGTTGCGGGTTGATACATAACATTATTTTGTCTTATCTTGTTATGTTGTATCTATTTTTCATGTAGATACTCTATCTGGTAAGGTTCTAATTCACATGGTTGCATGGCCAATGAATGAATATAATTAGTTTTCACAATGTATGTTTTACAATTTGTCAATGCGTAAATGTGTCAGGCTCTTAGGTTAAAGCTAATGCCCATTAAAATGGTTATAAATAGTGGCCTCTATCAGTAGGCTGGGTCTCAATGTTGGTTTTGATATGTGATCGATGCATTTCATCAAATGGTTAACATATCAGGATTGCATATGATTATCTTTGAGTGGAATTTGTGTCTTTGATTTTTCACAAATTTGTTTTGATATTTGCGATAAGGTGGGTGTTGTGTGTTGTGTGCAGGCGATGGGTAATTTTGTACTATTAGTTCAAGGTGTCAGCATATGTATATTATTCTTATAGTCTTTACATGCTCATTTAGTTCATTCATGTTTCCTTTGCAGTGGCAATGGTGCAGAATATACCCTCTGCCATGGAAGGAGGTATTTGATGCTGTCAGATGGCATATAGGTCAATAATGAGGTGACTGCCAGGGTAATCTCAGGAAGGGACAACGACACAAATTAACTTTGTTGACAAGCTCACGATCACGGGTAATAAAGATGATTTTAAGTAATGTTCTAATTTCTGTGAATTTCCTTGTTAAATGTCCTGAAAGAAATAAGAATGGCATACTGAATGCGAAGCATTATTTCATTCATCTACATTTTTAGGAAAGATAATCTTGGATTGCTTTTGCTTTGATGGATCCTCACTTATCAGAATATAGCCTCCAGCCTTTACACATAGAGACTGATTTATCACTTTGGCTGGTTATATCTTTCTCTACTGCATAATGACCTATGTACATTCATTTCCTCTATAGTTTTTAATTCTACACCTTATTTCTTATTATGACGAATCATTGGTATCACGGAAATGTTACTGTACCATTATGTGCAATTGTTTCTTATTGATATCATCGTAACAAGATGGTGAACTTATCAAATGTAGGGAACAAGCCGTCCTGCAGTATTTCCATGTACTGCAAGTTGACGGCAAGTTCATTGTTGATGCCATGCAATTTCTTACAAAATACATGTGGTACAGGTAAGCATGCTATTACCCGCCATTGTGTGTGTTTTGCATATTTTTCTATTCAATACTATGAAGTTTTCCTCTGTTATGCTCTTCTCAGGTATGAAGGCCGACACTGATTATCAAGTGGTATGGCACTCTTCTTTATCAGCTCTATCCCATCCTGTAGAGGCTTTGTGAAAATAACTCCATGTTATCTTCTACATAATTTTGCATTTCTTTGCAGAGATAAGATGTGAATTTATGGTATAAGTTTCAAAAGTTTGGCAGAATCCTTGATCTAAAGTGAAATAGAGTTGTATTGTCTCCTATGTGAGTTAAAACTTCTTGCAATCAGTAATTAGCCATGCGTTTTGAGGGTATGAAAGTTGAACAAAATTTGAGTTTCTTGGTTGCATGTTACAGAGTGTTGTACTAAACAAAGATGAGTTGCAATGAGTTTTATATATTTAGTTTTCAATTATAAAGATTTCTACAAAGCACGAAACATTTCCGATTCTTTCTGATTTTGTGTGCATGTTGTCGCAGGTTTATTTGATGAATTGTATATAGTTATTGATACAACATCTTCCAGTATAGATCTTAAATGACAGCAATATCTGAAGTTACTTGTGTCTGCTTCCCCTCTTGAAATCAACATTTTGTTTTGATTTTTCGGTACTTAAGTAAGGCCACTCATCAGTGAGCAGGAAGTGTCTTCTCGGTACTTGTGTGATGAAGGCCAAAACTGGTTTTCTAACTTATTATTGTAAGTGCAAGTATGTGTCACAATAATGCCTAGAAATCAGCCAGTGGCTGGATTATTTGAGCTATTTTGGCGTCTCTGCCATCCTATAGTTGTTCAGTTTTCTCTTTTGAAACGAGGCTATCTAGAGGATTTCATGTTGTTGTTTAGGAAGGTAACTATTCTTGGTTATAGTGAATGATTTTGTTGGATTATTTGTTCATTTGGCTATCTTAATGCAGTCCCATGTGCATACTTTTTGCAGGCATCAGTGAAGATTGGGAGGTAGAGAGGGATTGCTCAAGTGGAAACAGATCAAGAACCAGAAGGAGCTGAAGATTTTGCTACTTCCTTGGTAATAGCTTTGTGAGGTAATTAAGCTAGCTACACGTGTGTTTGTTTTCTGCTATATCGAGGTCACTATCCTAATTTAGAAAATAGAAACATGATGTGTGATTTAAGAGTAATAGCAAATGTTGTTAGCATGAATAGACTGTATTGTACGAACTAACTAGCAACAAAGTCTAATTCCTCCCATGTAGCGGTTGTCAATGTAGCCTTGACCAGCCCGGACTTTATGTACTTCCTGCTTTATTTTTTCTTTGATTTAGCGAACATACAAATGCATGCGATAAGTGTCAAATTTAGCACTCAACGACACTTATTTTCGGCCAGAGGAAGTAGTTATAAGTAGGTGTGCAGTTAGAATTTATCTGACTTTGGGTTTTCACATCTTGTTCGAGGTCTTGAGCCCTCATAATTCATTTGAACATGTTGTAATTTATTTTTGTTTATACTATAATCTGAGCTAATTAGAAATTATATAAATGCATTTTCTTGATAAATTAAAGCTTATGCTGATGTGTATTCGATTTTGATTTCTTTTCTTTCGTCATAGATCAGTTAAATATTATCCAGGACCATGCACCCGCCCTTGACAATGGCTTCTAGAAGCTAAGGTTGCAGGGGTGAATTAAAGTTCGATTTTCCAGCAGCGAGGTAACTACTACCGATGGAGATCAAACTAATGAGCTCACGAAAAAAAATATAGACATCAAACACCGAAGGAGGTTAGTTTTTACCTGAGTGGAAACAGCAGTCGTATCGTCTTGCTGGAGCCTCCTTTGTCATGGAAAGTCACCAGCTTCAGGGAGTGCCAGCAGAGCCGGAACAGACGCCACCTACGGTGGGGAGTGACAGTGGCAACTGCGCGGATTTGGCTCACCCATACGAGAAACGGCGGCGCCATCTACCGATTGAAGGAAATATGCCCTAGAGGCAATAATAAAGTATTATTTATTTCCTTGTATCATGATAAATGTTTATTATTCATACTAGAATTGTATTAACCGGAAACATAATACATGTGTGAATATATAGACAAACAGAGTGTCACTAGTATGCCTCTACTTGACTAGCTCGTTAATCAAAGATGGTTATGTTTCCTAGCCATAGACATAAGTTGTCATTTGATTAACGAGATCACCTCATTAGGAGAATGACGTGATTGACTTGACCCATTCCGTTAGCTTAGCACTCGATCGTTTAGTATGTTGCTATTGCTTTCTTCATGACTTATACATGTTCCTATGACTATGAGATTATGCAACTCCCGTTTACCGGAGGAACACTTTGTGTGCTACCAAACGTCACAACGTAAATGGGTGATTATAAAGGTGCTCTACAGGTGTCTCCAAAGGTACTTGTTGGGTTGGCGTATTTCGAGATTAGGATTTGTCACTCCGATTGTCGGAGAGGTATCTCTGGGCCCACTCGGTAATGCACATCACTATAAGCCTTGCAAGCATTGTGACTAATGAGTTAGTTGCAGGATGATGTATTACGGAACGAGTAAAGAGACCTGCCAGTAACGAGATTGAACTAGGTATCGAGATACCGACGATCGAATCTCGGGCAAGTAACATACCGATGACAAAGGGAACAACGTATGTTGTTATGCGGTCTGACCGATAAAGATCTTCGTAGAATATGTGGGAGCCAATATGGGCATCCAGGTCCCGCTATTGGTTATTGACCGGAGAGGTGTCTCGGTCATGTCTACATAGTTCTCGAACCCGTAGGGTCCGCACGCTTAACGTTACGAGGACAGTTTTATTCAGTTTTGATGTACCGAAGGAGTTCGGAGTCCCGGATGAGATCGGGGACATGACGAGGAGTCTCGAAATGGCCGAGACGTAAAGATCGATATATTGGACGACTATATTCGGACTTCGGAAAGGTTCCGAGTGATTCGGGTATTTTTCGGAGTACCGGAGAGTTACGGGAATTCGTAATGGGCCTTAATGGGCCATACGGGAAAGGAGAGAAAGACCCCAAAGGGTGGCCGCACCCCTCCCCATGGGCTAGTCCGAATTGGACTAGGGAGGGGGGGCGCCCCCTTCCTTCTTTCTCCTTCCCCCTTCCCTTCTCCTACTCCCACAAGGAAAGGAGGAGTCCTACTCCCGGTGGGAGTAGGACTCCCCCCTTTGGCGCGCCTCTCCCCTTGGCCGGCTGCCTCCCCCTTGCTCCTTTATATACGGGGGCAGGGGGCACCCCATAGACACAAGAATTGATCTATTGATCTCTTAGCCGTGTGCGGTGCCCTCCTCCACCAAATTACACCTCGATAATATCGTTGCGAAGCTTAGGCGAAGCCCTGCGTCGGTAGAACATCATCATCGTCACCACGCCGTCGTGCTGACGAAACTCTCCCTCAACACTCGGCTGGATCGGAGTTCGAGGGACGTCATCGAGCTGAACGTGTGTAGAACTCGGAGGTGCCGTGCGTTCGGTACTTGATCGGTCGGATCGTGAAGACGTACGACTACATCAACCGCGTTGTGATAACGCTTCCGCTATCGGTCTACGAGGGTACGTGGACAACACTCTCCCCTCTCGTTGCTATGCATCACCATGATCTTGCGTGTGCGTAGGAATTTTTTTGAAATTACTACGTTCCCCAACAGTGGCATCCGAGCCTGGTTTTATGCGTTGATGCTATGCACGAGTAGAACACAAGTGAGTTGTGGGCGATATAAGTCATACTGCTTACCAGCATGTCATACTTTGGTTCAGCGGTATTGTGAGATGAAGCGGCCCGGACCGACATTACGCGTACGCTTACGCGAGACTGGTTTCACCGTTGCGAGCACTCGTTGCTTAAAGGTGACCGGCGGGTGTCTGTCTCTCTCACTTTAGTTGAACCGAGTGTGGCTACGCCCGGTCCTTGCGAAGGTTAAAACAGCACCAACTTGACAAACTATCGTTGTGGTTTTGATGCGTAGGTAAGAATGGTTCTTGCTAAGCCCATAGCAGCCACGTAAAATATGCAACAACAAAGTAGAGGACGTCTAACTTGTTTTTGCAGGGCATGTTGCGATCTGATATGGTCAAGACATGATGTGATATAATGTGTTGTATGAGATGATCATGTTTTGTAACCGAGTTATCGGCAACTGGCAGGAGCCATATGGTTGTCGCTTTATTGTATGAGATGCAATCGCCATGTAATAGTTTTACTTTATCACTAAGCGGTAGCGATAGTCGTAAAAGCAATAAGTTGGCGAGACGACAACGATGCTACGATGGAGATCAAGGTGTCGCGCCGGTGAAGATGGTGATCATGACGGTGCTTCGGAGATGGAGATCACAAGCACGGTGCTTCGGAGATGGAGATCACAAGCACGGTGCTTCGGAGATGGAGATCACAAGCACAAGATGATGATGGCCATATCATATCACTTATATTGATTGCATGTGATGTTAATCCTTTATGCATCTTATCTTGCTTTGTTTGACGGTAGCATTATAAGATGATCCTTCACTAAATTATCAAAGTATAAGTGTTCTCCCTGAGTATGCACCGTTGCGAAAGTTCTTCGTGCTGAGACACCACGTGATGATCGGGTGTGCTAGGCTCTACGTTCAAATACAACGAGTGCAAAACAGTTGCACACGCGGAATACTCAGGTTAAACTTGACGAGCCTAGCATATAACAGATATGGCCTCGGAACACGGAGACCGAAAGGTCGAGCGTGAATCATATAGTAGATATGATCAACATAGTGATGTTCACCATTGAAACTACTCCATCTCACGTGATGATCGGACATGGTTTAGTTGATTTGGATCACGTAATCACTTAGATGATGAGAGGGATGTCTATCTAAGTGGGAGTTCTTAAGTAATATGATTAATTGAACTTAAATTTATCATGAACTTAGTCCTGATAGTATTTTGCAAATTATGTTGTAGATCAATAGCTCGCGTTGTTGCTTCCCTGTTTATTTTTGATATGTTCCTAGAGAAAAATTATGTTGAAAGATGTTAGTAGCAAAGATGCGGATTGGATCCGTGATCTGAGGATTATCCTCATTGCTGCACAGAAAAATTATGTCCTTGATGCACCGCTAGGTGACAGACCTATTGCAGGAGCAGATGCAGACGTTATGAACGTTTGGCTAGCTCAATATGATGACTACTTGATAGTTTAGTGCACCATGCTTAAACAGCTTAGAATCGGGACTTCAAAGACGTTTTGAACGTCATGGAACATATAAGATGTTCCAGGAGTTGAAGTTAATATTTCAAGCAAATACCCGAGTTGAGAGATATGAAGTCTCCAACAAGTTCTATAGCTAAAAGATGGAGGAGAATCGCTCAACTAGTGAGCATGTGCTCAGATTGTCTGGGTACTACAATCGCTTGAATCAAGTGGGAGTTAATCTTCCAGATAAAATAGTGATTGACAGAATTCTCTAGTCACCATCACCAAGTTAGTAGAACTTCGTGATGAACTATAGTATGCAAGGGATGACGAAAGTAATTCCCGAGCTCTTCGTGATGCTGAAATCGACGAAGGTAGAAATCAAGAAAAACATCAAGTGTTGATGGTTGACGAGACCACTAGTTTCAAGAAAAGGGCAAAGGGAAGAAGGGGAACTTCAAGAAGAACGGCAAGCAAGTTGCTGCTCAATTGAAGAAGCCTAAGTCTGGTCCTAAGCCTGAGACTAAGTGCTTCTACTGCAAAGGGACTGGTCACTGGAAGCGGAACTACCCCAACTATTTGGTGGATAAGAAGGATGGCAAAGTGAACAAAGGTATATTGGATATACAAGTTATTGATGTGTACTTTACTAGTGTTTATAGCAACCCCTCGGTATTTGATACTGGTTCAGTTGCTAAGAGTAGTAACTCGAAACGGGAGTTGCAGAATAAACAGAGACTAGTAAAAGGCGAGGTGACGATGTATGTTGGAAGTAGTTCCAAGATTGATATGATCATCATCGCACACTCCCTGTACTTTCGGGATTAGTGTTGAAACTAAATAAGTGTTATTTGGTGTTTGCGTTGAGCATGAATATGATTTGATCATGTTTTTTGCAATTCGGTTATTCATTTAAGTTAGAGAACAATTGTTGTTCTGTTTACATGAATAAAAACCTTCTATGGTCATACACACCAACGAAAATGGTTTGTTGGATCTCGATCGTAGTGATACACATAATCATAATATTGAAGCCAAAAGATGCAAAGTTAATAATGATAGTGCAACTTATTTGTGGCACTGCCGTTTAGGTCATATTGGTGTAAAGCGCATGAAGAAACTCCATACTGATGGGATTTTGGAATCACTTGATTATGAATCACTTGATGCTTGCGATCCGTGCCTCATGGGCAAGATGACTAAAACGCCGTTCTCCGGAACTATGGAGAGAGCAACAGATTTGTTGGAAATCATACATACAGATGTATGTGGCCCGATGAATATTGAGGCTCGTAGCAGGTATCATTATTTTCTGACCTTCACAGATGATTTGAGCAGATATGGGTATATCTACTTAATGAAACAGAAGTCTAAACATTTGAAAAGTTCATATAATTTCAGAGTGAAGTAAAAAATCATCGTAACAAGAAAATAAAGTTTCTACGATCTGATCGCGGAGACAAATATTTGAGTTACGAGTTTGGTCTTCAATTAAAACAATGTGGAATAGTTTCACAAATTCGTGCCACCTGGAACACCACAGCATAATGGTGTGTCCGAACGTCATAACCGTACTTTATTGGATATAGTGCAATCTATGATGTCTCTTACCAATTTACCACTATTGTTTTGGGGTTATGCATTAGAGACAGCTACATTCACGTTAAATAGGGCACCATCAAAATCCGTTGAGACGACGCCTTATGAACTGTGGTTTGGCAAGAAACCAAAGTTGTCGTTTCTTAAAGTTTGGGGTTGCGATGCTTATGTGAAAAAGTTCATCCTGATAAGCTCAAACCCAAATCGGAGAAATGTGTCTTCATAGGATACCCAAAGGAGACAGTTGGGTACACCTTCTATCACAGATCCGAAGGCAAGACATTCGTTGCTAAGAATGGATCCTTTCTAGAGAAGGAGTTTTCTCTCGAAAGAAGTGAGTGGGAGGAAAGTAGAACTTGATGAGGTAACTGTACCTGCTCCCTTATTGGAAAGTAGTTCATCACAGAAATCTGTTCCTGTGACTCCTACACCAATTAGTGAGGAAGTTAATGATGATGATCATGTAAACTTCAGATCAAGTTACTACCAAACCTCATAGGTAAACCAGAGTGAGATCCACACTAGAGTGGTATGGTAATCCTGTTCTGGAGGTCATCTTATTTGACCATGACGAACCTACGAACTATGAGGAAGCGATGATGAGCCCAGATTCCGCAAAATAGCTTGAGGCCATGAAATCTGAGATGAGATCCATGTATAAGAACAAAGTATGGACTTTGATTGACTTGCCCAATGATCGGCGAGTCATTGAGAATAAATGGATCTTCAAGAGGAAGACGGACGCTGATAGTAGTGTCACTATCTACAAAGCTAGAATTGTTGCAAAAAGGTTTTCGACAAGTTCAAGATGTTGACTACGATGAGAGTTTCTCACTCGTATCTATGCTTAAGTCTGTCTGAATCATGTTAGCAATTGCCGCATTTTATGAAATATGGCAAATGGATAAAAAAACTACATTCCTTAATGGATTTATTAAAGAAGAGTTGTATATGATGCAACCAGAAGGTTTTTTCAATCCTAAAGGTGCTAACAAAATATGCAAGCTCCAGCGATCCATCTATGGACTGGTGCAAGCATCTCGGAGTTGGAATATACACTTTGATAAGTTGATCAAAGAATATAGTGTTATACAGACTTGCGGTGAAGCCTGTATTTTACAAGAAAGTGAGTGGGAGCACTACAACATTTCTGATAAGTATATGTGAATGACATATTGTTGATCGGAAATAATGTAGAATTATTCTGCAAAGCATAAAGGAGTGTTTCAAAGAAGTTTTTCAAAGATAGACCTCGGTGAAGCTGCTTACATATTGAGCATCAAGATCTATAGAGATAGATCAAGACGCTTGATAAGTTTTTTCAATGAGTACATACCTTAACAAGATTTTGAAGTAGTTCAAAATAGAACAGTCAAAGAAAGAGTTCTTGCCTGTGTTACAAGGTGTGAAATTGAGTAAGACTCAAAGCCCGATCCACGGCAGAAGATAGAAAGAGAATGAAAGTCATTCCCTATGCCTTGGCCATAGGTTCTATAAAGTATGCCATGCTGTGTACCAGATCTATTGTATACCCTACACTGATTTTGGCAAGGGAGTACAATAGTGATCTAGGAGTAGATCACTGGACAGCGGTCAAAATTATCCTTAGTGGAATAAGGATATGTTTCTCGATTATGGAAGTGACAAAAGGTTCGTCGTAAAGGGTTACGTCGATGCAAGTTTTGACACTAAATCTAGATGACTCTAAGTCTCGGTCTAGATACATATTGAAAGTGGGAGCAATTAGCTAGAGTAGCTCCGTGCAGAGCATTGTAGACATAGAAATTTGCAAAATACTTACGGATCTGAATGTGACAGACCCGTTGACTAAAATTATCTCACAATCAAAACATGATCACACCTTAGTACTCTTTGGGTGTTAATCACATAGCGATGTGAACTAGATTATTGACTCTAGTAAACCCTTTGAGTGTTGGTCACATAGAGATGTGAACTATGGGTGTTAATCACATGGTGATGTGAATTATTGATGTTAAATCACATGGCGATGTGAACTAGATTATTGACTCTAGTGCAAGTGGGAGACTGAAGGAAATATGCCCTAGAGGCAATAATAAAGTATTATTTATTTCCTTGTATCATGATAAATGTTTATTATTCATGCTAGAATTGTATTAACCGGAAACATAATACATGTGTGAATATATAGACAAACAGAGTGTCACTAGTATGCCTCTACTTGACTAGCTCGTTAATCAAAGATGGTTATGTTTCCTAGCCATAGACATAAGTTGTCATTTGATTAACGAGATCACCTCATTAGGAGAATGACGTGATTGACTTGACCCATTCCGTTAGCTTAGCACTCGATCGTTTAGTATGTTGCTATTGCTTTCTTCATGACTTATACATGTTCCTATGACTATGAGATTATGCAACTCCCGTTTACCGGAGGAACACTTTGTGTGCTACCAAACGTCACAACGTAAATGGGTGATTATAAAGGTGCTCTACAGGTGTCTCCAAAGGTACTTGTTGGGTTGGCGTATTTCGAGATTAGGATTTGTCACTCCGATTGTCGGAGAGGTATCTCTGGGCCCACTCGGTAATGCACATCACTATAAGCCTTGCAAGCATTGTGACTAATGAGTTAGTTGCGGGATGATGTATTACGGAACGAGTAAAGAGACTTGCCAGTAACGAGATTGAACTAGGTATCGAGATACCGACGATCGAATCTCGGGCAAGTAACATACCGATGACAAAGGGAACAACGTATGTTGTTATGCGGTCTGACCGATAAAGATCTTCGTAGAATATGTGGGAGCCAATATGGGCATCCAGGTCCCGCTATTGGTTATTGACCGGAGAGGTGTCTCGGTCATGTCTACATAGTTCTCGAACCCGTAGGGTCCGCACGCTTAACGTTACGATGACAGTTTTATTGAGTTTTGATGTACCGAAGGAGTTCGGAGTCCCGGATGAGATCGGGGACATGACGAGGAGTCTCGAAATGGCCGAGACGTAAAGATCGATATATTGGACGACTATATTCGGACTTCGGAAAGGTTCCGAGTGATTCGGGTATTTTTCGGAGTACCGGAGAGTTACGGGAATTCGTAATGGGCCTTAATGGGCCATACGGGAAAGGAGAGAAAGACCCCAAAGGGTGGCCGCACCCCTCCCCATGGGCTAGTCCGAATTGGACTAGGGAGGGGGAGCGCCCCCTTCCTTCTTTCTCCTTCCCCCTTCCCTTCTCCTACTCCCACAAGGAAAGGAGGAGTCCTACTCCCGGTGGGAGTAGGACTCCCCCCTTTGGCGCGCCTCTCCCCTTGGCCGGCTGCCTCCCCCTTGCTCCTTTATATACGGGGGCAGGGGGCACCCCATAGACACAACAATTGATCTATTGATCTCTTAGCCGTGTGCGGTGCCCTCCTCCACCAAATTACATCTCGATAATATCGTTGCGAAGCTTAGGCGAAGCCCTGCGTTGGTTGAACATCATCATCGTCACCACGCCGTCGTGCTGACGAAACTCTCCCTCAACACTCGGCTGGATTGGAGTTCGAGGGACGTCATCGAGCTGAACGTGTGTAGAACTCGGAGGTGCTGTGCGTTCGGTACTTGATCGGTCGGATCGTGAAGACGTACGACTACATCAACCGCGTTGTGATAACGCTTCCGCTATCGGTCTACGAGGGTACGTGGACAACACTCTCCCCTCTCGTTGCTATGCATCACCATGATCTTGCGTGTGCGTAGGAATTTTTTTGAAATTACTACGTTCCCCAACACCGATTTCGTGGCTCTGAGCTGCAGTGGGATCTGCTGGGCCGTCGGGATGCAGATGGAGCCGCTGCAACTCCGAGCTGCCGGGCCACCGAGATGCAGATGGAGCCGCAGCGCCTCCGAGCTACAGCGGGAGCTGCTCCACCGCCAAGTTGCAGTGTGAGCCGCCGCGAAGATGGAACCCAAGGTGCCCTCGTCCGCCTCCTCCAGCTGCTTCCTCACTTCACTTCAGTACGAGTACAGGGGGAGGAATGGGACGAAGACTGGTGGATGGAATCAAGACCAGCGGTCATGCGAGACACGTGGTAGGCATTGTGCTATGTGGTGGCAGCTCGTGAAGCAACAATTGACGTGTGTTGTTGTCTCTCAGCACGTGTATCTTGAGGACATGATTGTAGTTTTCTTTATCTTTGAGGTCTGTGATGTTACTCAAACTGCCAGCCTTTTGGTTTCTGATTTTAATGGAAGCAGGGAGGCCCTCCTTGGGGCGCTTGAGTTTGTAAAAAAAAGACTTGAAGTCAACCACGGGGAAGAAGATTAGGACAGAATTGCAACAGATGTAGGCCCATATAGCGGCTATGCTGGACAACAAGGTCATTTTCAATGATGATGACACGTGCAGCAATAGCTCAATTAATGTTCATCACTTCAATGCGCCGATATGATGTTTGTCTGGCTATCTACTTTCCTTGCTAATAACATTGTAAATAATCAATCGTAAGCTTGTTAAAACATTATGTATTATTACTAAGTATATTTTGATTTGTGTTTGAAGTTTTCTATCATCACTCTTTCAATTGTGCGGATAACCTTCATAAACACACGCAGATAGAGAGAGAGAGAGACAGAGATTTGTGCCAAATATTTGCAACAAATGCATATACTGAAATACTATTTTACTTCGGCAAATTTGTGCCAAATATTTGCCTTTTTTATATCATGCAAAAAAACAAATTTATTAGTGGAAGGTACTTTTCTATTTACCATAAACAAGGCCCCATATAACTGCTTACTTGCACTGTACATTAGTATGCTGCTTTATAAATACAAACAAAAATCGTTTGCATTAAAATAGGCCAGTAGAAGGCTACCAATACAGAAAGTGAGGGCCTCATTTTATAGATGGATACATAACACATATCATTTGGTTACTGTGATCCTTATATGTCTTTCTACTAATTAATACAAATTGATAAACTTCACTTGCTAACATCTTCCTTGTCATTAAGCAGCCAAAATGGAAAAGGTCAAGATTCCAACAAAGGTGCTTCTAGACGCTATGCTGCAGCAACTTGGCCTCCCAAGCGCAGTATACTCAACAAAGAAGGGAAAGCCAGCTGGTCTTGATGCAACATTTCACTTCTATGGGTGTAAGCACCAGCTGAACAATATACTTCCAAGAAATTCAATATCCATCCATGTTTATGGCAAAGTTGAAGAAGACCAAGATCAGCTAGCAGCTGAAGCTCTCAAGTGCATGGAAGGCTCTGACAGCAAAGTTCTGCAAGACATAAACTATAACAAACTACAACTGGCTCAGGAAAAATGCAAGTCTCTTAAGCATAAGCAAAAAGAACAAGGAATAATAGACTATTTTAGCAACAGCTGGAGTAGCAGCCTCAGTGGAGATCACATGGCAGCAAAGGAACTTTATGGCATAATAAATGCCAACTTCACAGCCGGGTCAACATCAAAAGACAACAATCTAAATCATATTTTGTCACACATAAGATATGTTTCTGACCGTCTTAGTGATACAACTACACAATCAGAGTATGATCTCCATCAAATAAACAAGTACTATTGGAGCCTAGCCGGCGACATCGAAGGTATTTCGGCTTTGGGCAATACTAACCACCAATCACAGCCACTGTAAAGAGTTGTCGAGGCAAGAGGGTCATTCTCAATGCCAGTGAAGCACGTCACGATGGATCTATCTAATGTTCTTCACTTCGTACCGCCTATATAATGTATCTATGACTATCATTGTAGATAATAATTCATAAGCTTCTTAGAACACTTTGTATTATTACCAGGAAACTATCCGCCAGCAGTAGCTACTCATTTCATACGCTACAATAGGTATCTACGTACTTTAATGATCACTCACTCTATCAGTACTTGGTTTGCTCTCGCCCTTTGCGCCATCGTTGCAATGGGTCATCTAGCACGAACAAAGGGTAAGCATATGCTTTCGCCTTCAAATGCACTTCCAAGGGAGTGCGCTTGATCATCTACCCAATATAAGCAAGTTGCAAGAGTCCCTTGTGATATAACTTAGTATTAGTATAGATGCCTATCAAGACTTCTATGTTTATCGTCCTTTTGGATCTTATGTAAACCCCTAAGACCATCCTGTGCATTTAGCTATCGGTTATTTGCTGCTTAAACTACTGTGTGGTGTGCTTTTGAAACAATCATGATAAAAGAAATATATGCTTTCGCCTTCAAGTGCACATCCAAAGGCCTCTGAATAATTGTGTATCGAATCTAAACAGATCACAAGAGTCCTTTCCTACATGACTTAGTGCATCATTTCCAATCTTAATGCATGCTCTCACAATAATTAGCTTACACTCGGCCTTTGCGCCATTGGCGCAACGGGTCATCTAGTTTCCATAAAAATAGAGTTAGTAATGTAGTTCAGGATGCAGTCGGATGGATCAGCCCCTTTTCTGTGCCTGAGCCATTCCGGCTTGACGTTCACCTAACGACCATCTACCATCCCAGCTGGCAGATAAGTAATCGGAGCACCCGCTCAGGGACAGTTTCAAAACATAGTAAGGCCCTGCTTCCCTGTAACAGTATACTGTCGGATTTAGTTTACAGGCGTATAATACCGGCCACAGAAGATTTCCGCGCGGAAAAGAAACGATGTGTAGAAGCGTGTATCTTAAACCTGCCGCATACGAACGTAACAGGGAATATACCAGCGTAAATAATACAGACCCAATACGACGACGAACCAAGCACTTGGAACCAACTCACCTGACTTTTTCTTATGGAGGTATTTTGGTGGAAAACTCAATCCAATCAGGGCCTAAGTTTAATTTAAAAAAAATCATATTTGTCTCAAGCGACATCAATGGTGCCGAAACCAAATTTTACCACTCCAGATAGTTCAACATCGTTTGACATACGTAACTTATACTCAGGGAGGAACAAGCGTCATGTCCATGCAGAAATCACACACCAGAAAATCCTTCAAATTTGAAATTCAGAGTTATCGTACATGACTGTTGGAACTCTTAAGATCCAGCAGCACCAAGCAGCATGGTGCACGTAGTGCGACGGTGTCCAGCGATGCCACAATTCTTGCAGCTTGCAGGTTTGCGAGGCCGTTTAGCATGTCACCTCCCTCAGGGTAGGTAGTCTTCTTATGACCTAGCAGTTTGCAAATGCTGCAGAACCTTGTCCTTTTACTCAGTCCTTCATATGATGCCTTCTCCCTACTTAAGCATGGGAACCAGGTTTGTTGCACAGTCAGCAAGTGCATCCCAGTTACCAGAAAGGGTCACAATGTTCTTGTTGTCAATCATCTCTCCCTCAATGTTGATGTTTGTGCCCGCCAATGCAATGTGGTTGTGATTTGCCTCAACAGCTTGTCTCTCCTCATAGCCAAGCACATCTCTTGTTTTGGGCTTTCAGCTAGCGGTGATGCCTCCACAATTATATCCTTTATCTGACATAGCACGAGTGCATACATCACGACGGATTAATCCCCAAACCTAACCAGCTCCATGCATGGCATATAGGTAAAGGGTCGAGCTCCGACAGATGAAAGATCGGTTCACGGCTTGGTCTCTTTGGAAGTGAGCAAGGTGCTGGGCCAGGATGTCCCTAGGATTTTTTCGTCCATTTTTTGAGGACGTGCCGCTTCGGTATCTGCATCATGCCAACATAATCTATAACCTGAAACATGCAAAATGAAACATTATTTTCACGGACAGATAAGCAACGACCAAAATTATGATCCCAAAATACCTTGAAAGCATGGCAGCACAACATTCCCATGTGGGCGAAATGCCCGCATTCACACTCAAACCACTCGCCATCGTCCAACATTTTTTAGAAAAGGAGGATGACCCCGGCCTCTGCATCTAGGAGATGCATGTGGCCACTTTATTGATTATTCTCGAGGACCTTACAAAGTATTACAACAATATGCCTGAATCCATCATCTTGGCAACATATGCCACTACTCCTATCCATATGATGAAGGGATGCTAGCTGGGCCAAATACCCAGACCACTCACCTAAACCTATCATCAAAAGCCGGAAGCCCCAGCCGAGCCACATACCGGGTCTGGGGCACAAACCGGTCTGACGCACTCACATGTGTCGTCGCGGCCATCTTCCACAGGTCCGTCTTCAGAGCAGATATTGAGGCTTCTACCTTGTCAGGCCACTCTGCCATCGACGCCACCATGACGCCAGACAGCCACCTCCTCCTGCGCGAGTCCATCTACACGCATCGGGCGCCGAGTCTCCGTTGCGCCACGCCGCCGAGATCCGCCGTCTTCGATGCGGAGAAGGAAACACCGCTCCACCTCTGGGCGCATCGCCGGCCACCTGCCGCGATCTCGAGCAAGTCCAGCTCTGGGAAAGCACACAGGGAATCACGATTTTCAAGATGATGCCCTCAGGAGGGGAAGCGACGTATCACACGATCGTCTGGTCCTGCACCGCAGGTCCTGGGCTTTCACTCGAAGAAAGTGACCCGAGAGCGGAGGAGGTCGGAGAACTCCACAACGGCCCCCAGGAGGAGAGCGACATCCGCAGACACCGCGCCGTCATCATTCGCCCAGAGCAACCCTACCTCTGCACCCTCACGCTGCCGGACGAGGATGGGGGAACCCCAGCGCCGCCAACATGCGAACCCACTGGCCCAAGCACCTCTTGCCCGGCGGCGGTGCCATCACCACGCACGACCACCAACCTCACCGCCGGCCGAAGCTAACGGGTCAGATCTGCCGAGCCCGCCACGGCCAGATCTGAAACCTCGGGACGCCTTCGCGTCGAGGCAACCACGAGCAGCCGACAGCCCATCACCTGCGAGAGGACGAGGACGCCGCCCCGGGCAGCCGCCACGCCGGCCGGAGACGCCGAGGACAAGACTCCCACCACCACGGGCTCACACCGGCAACCTAGGCCACCGAGCGCGCGGAGATCCCCGCTGCCACCGTCCTCCGGCGCGGGCTTCGCCCGGCGGACTCATCCGCCAGCGGCAGGAGGGGGGACGTGTTGTAGAAGGGAACGGCGGCGGCGTACCTAGGGTTCCCCCGAGCCGCCCTGGGGACGATGCGGGGGTCGGGCCTATCTCGAAACCCAACCGTACTACGTCCTTAAAAATGGGGGAGAATTTCACTTCCCCGGTCTCTGCACCAACTAGGGATGCATACGACCATTTTAGTATGAGTACCAAGATAAACATGGTCCTCATAATTTTTTAAATGAGTATCAACATATTTTTGATGAGTGGTTCCACCACACACCAAACTTGATTCTCAATAAATGGGGAAAAACCCATGTGCATCACCTGTCAATTCTAGAAATTGAACTCGGGTTGTTAGGCTGCACAACCGCATGCCCAACCACTGATCCAATGCTCTCTTTGCAAAATTTATAAAAATTGGGGAGAATTTCACTTCCCCGGCCTCTGCACCAATTAGGGATGCATACGGCCATTTTAGTATGAGTACCAAGATAAACATGGCCCTCAGAAATTTTTAAATGAGTATCAAGATATTTTTTGATGAGTGGTTTCACCACACACCAAACTTGATCCTCAATAAATGGGGAAAAACCCTTGTGCATCACCTGTCAATTCTAGGAATTGAACTCGGGTCGTTAGGCTGCACAACTGCATGCCCAACCACTGAACCATCGTCCAACATGGTCACCTCATAAACAACCTTGCTCCACCTCCCACGGTTCTCGGCATTGTTGTGTCTTGCAATGTACTTCTTCCTTTCAATTTCCTCGACCTAGTAAGCCCCATCCTCGAAAACATTGCAGGGCATTCGCACTGGCAAGACCGGCTGTTTTGCTGCTCAGGCTTCCCCGGACGATTCCATGGACTGACTCAGGAACTCCTTTCTCTTGCCTCCTGTGTCATCGCAGGGCACTCACAACGGCAAGACCGGCTATTTTGTTGCTCTGGTTTTCCCTGCAATTTTTTTCCACTCTATCAGCTATTTAAATATGAATTCCAGTGCAATAATTATGAAAGAAAATGTCAAAGAGAATTTCAGAAGGTTTTAAGTGTTGACCGAGCATCCACAGACGATCTCTTGCAAACACTTTGTCCGCTCGACGTTCAAACGGCTCTTGCCATATCTTATACCAAATCCAACCTCCCAAGAACACAAGTTATAGAAATCGTACGCTTCTCCAAGGGAATCAAAACTCATACCAATCTCTGGCTTTATTACATTGTCCGACGGTTTATCAGCGTATCTACTTATTGTTTCCTCTAAAGGAGTGACTCTACCAGCACAGGGTGCTCTATCCGGAGGGGCACGCCCAATTCGTAACCTGAAATTGAAATGCACTGTTTTTTCAGATGCCTTGAACTTATGTACAATGCCAACAGGGGATGGGCAAGACTTATTTTTTGTTCTTAGCTCATCGAATGACATGATAGGCTATACAGGTTAATTCCCCACAATGGGCAACAACTTTTAGGTGCCTTCAGTACGAATGCCACTCAAACATATCTCATAGTGGGCAATATTTTTTTGTACTAATTTGCAATTAATAACAGTAGTGATTACCACATGGTCCATGTGGTAAGCAACCAACAAATAATTAACAGTAGTGATTGCACGTATACCTTCTTGTCCATCCCGGTGCCTCCGGGTTCACCGTACCGGTGGACTCGGCCGACTGGGTCGGCGACTGCTTCCTCTTTCCAGTGCATTTGTTTCGCTCAGAAGAATCACCGAGGTAGAGTTCTGTTGTGTTACCGGGCACGGGATGGCCGACAAATCAAAATGTAGAATTCTGCTAGTCATTCACTTGCATTAACTTTTGGATTAACAATGAAGAGTTCTGTGGTGTTACCGGCTCAGGATGGCCAACAAATCAAAATGACCAACTGCCCGCTAAGGTATTGTTTCACTTACAAATCAAAATGACCAGGCAATGAATAGAGCTTTGATTCAGTCTGACGTGCCAGTTGATAATAATAAGAAAATCTAAAAGATGAAGATACCTCTTAAAAATAAAATCTTTGCATGGTATCTTTCTCGTGGAGTACTGGAGTCATTTTTATTAAAGATAACTTTATTAAAAGGAATTAGCATGGAAGTACAGTACAATGTTGGGTGGCTCTCTCTCTGTCAAGTTACTCTCGCTCGAAGGTAGACGATGGACAGGAGACTCGAGTTTGTTTTGTGTGCAACGAATGCACCGGCGCTCCAACGCCTTGTATTTGTTATAACTGAACTCACCACCAACTAACAAACTGGGATTACAGCCGGCTTTGTAGCCATCGGCAACGCAGCCCCCACGCAACACGATCACCACGCGCACGTACGCCCTGGGAGTGAAGTCTATTTTAAATCTTGAATTCATACGTCCCGTCGGAATTGAACCCTCACCTTTGTATCCCTGAAATTGGCACTCTATACTCACTGATCCCGGTCTATCTCAATCCTAAACCCGTTAGAACATGTTTGACTCGCTAGGAAAATAATTCTCCCTGTCAGGATCGAACTCTACTCTGACTGAACACATGGGTCCACATGTCATATTCATCTTCTCCACCGAATCTTTTTATCTCTCTCGCCAAACCGTGGCAGCCGTTTGACAGGTTCGCGCACTTCGTGCTCAAGCCCAGCCAGCCGGCATACACGGTCGTGCACTCGTGCTCCTCGTCGTGCCCTGCAAACCAGCGATAGAGACGGCCGCACGCCTCCTCCAGCAAGGACGAGGAGCTTGCTGGAGATCGCGTTGAAGGGTTCAATCAATCAACCCACGGGAGGTCGCCGGAGACCAGGAAAAAAACAGGGTTCAAGGTGCTGCTACTGGCGCCGCGGCTGTGTGGCAAAGGAGGAGACTGCATTGACGGCGAGGACCACGCGCGTGGCGAGCTGCTCGACTGGGAGGGCGGCAGGGGAGGGGTCGAAGACGCCGCGTTGCGGCCGTCGCCGGTTACGGGCCGACAGCGCGAGGAGGTGGATTGCAAGGCAGGACAGGAGTTGCAAGAAAGAGCGCGACGACGGCGTCCTTCCGGTCCCAGGTGGCGGCGAGCACGGGCACGACGTCTCTGAGCGTGGCTGCAAGAAGGTTTGCTAGGCGCGCGAGCGGGAAGCCGACAAGTGCAGAAGGCTCCCAAGGCACGCGGTGAACGCGACGTGGAGCCTGGAGGCCGGAGCCGGCGTCGCCGCTTTCGGATGGCCCCTGGAGGTGGAGGCGGAGCCATCAACAACTCTATCGCTGCGCTGTAGGACTCGTCGAGCCCGTGTAAGCTTCGATCGGCCTTTCTCCGTGCATTATACATGTATACATGTACTGATTGTGCATGGATCACCTCTACTCCTATTAATCAGTTGACCCGACGACCTGATGTTTCTCGGGAGAGATAGAGAGATTTGGAGGAAGAAGATAAATATGACATGTGGACTGTCAGATAATCAGCTGCACTGTTGCTATCTTCAGTTAGCTCAGTATTTTCAGTTAGTTCAGTTTACACTTCTCTGAATAACACTGACCGTCAGCGTGTGCCTGTACACGTACGAGTTCAGTTTCTGTTAGCGTTCTGTTAGGTAGTTAGCTAGTCTTCAGCTCGTCGTAGGGATCGCCATGGGATGGCATGGATCACGCATTCCTCGCCGCGAGCAAGTAGGGCTCATGCATGTCCGAGCGTTGTGGGATCGGACGACCTGTAAGCTCGACGAGCACGACCATGTCTTTGCTGTTTTTCAGGAGCTCCAACTGGGGTTCAGATAAATAAGAACAGAAACGGAAAAGCTACAAGTTGTTACGCAGCGCAAAACCCTGGCTTCCACCTCTCGTTCTTCCTCCCTCTCGTTCGTGTTTGCCGGTGATCTGCAACTACAAGTGGTATCAGAGCCTCGGTGGTGTTCGATCCATCCTGGGCGCCGACGGTGTTTGATCCATCGGAGAGATGGCCGGAAGCGACGAGGAGAAGGCGCAGAAGAAGCTAGAGGAGGAAAAGGCCAAGGCGGAGGCCTCGGAGCTTGGGAAGTCCCTGGCTCGTCTCTCCACCGAGGAGGGCTCGGGGGTGCGCGTCGTTGAGCGCGTCGTGCACAGCGGCGGCGGCGGCGGGCCCCCGATGATGCTCACGCGCACAAACTGCTCCGACTGGGCTATGATCACTAAACTGCAGCTGCAGGCGGACGAGCTCTGGCGCGTGGTGGAGACGGGGCAAGGCTCGGATCGTGACGACCGGCGCGCCATGATCGCCCTCCTCAAGGGGGTGCCGCCGGAGCTCATGTGGATCCTGGGCGCCAAGGCCACGGCCAAGGAGGCGTGGGACACCCTGAAGACCATGCGCGTCGGGGTCGAGCGCGTGCGCGAAGCCAAGGCGCAGACCCGCCGCTCGGAGTATGAGTCGCTCCGGTACAAGGACGGCGAGGGGATCGAGTCGTATGTGATGCGGCTCAGGACGATCATCGACGAGCTGCAGGCGCTCGGCGACCCGGTGGACGAGCACAAGGCTGTCCTCAAGGTGCCCCGGACGGTACCACGCCCATACCGTGAGATGGCCGTGGCGATCGAGTCGCTCGTCGACACCAAGCAGCTCTCCCTCGAGGAACTCTGCGGCCGGCTCCTTGTCATCGAGGAGCGTGAGCGCGAGGAGACACCGGCGCCCGGCGCGCAGTTGCTGTACACGATCGATCAGTGGCGTGTGCATGAGAAGCTGCTCGACTAGAGCAGCGCGTCCTCGGGCTCTGGAGCAGGGCGTGGGCGCGGAAACGGCAAGCCAAAGAACTTCCAAGGCGGGGACGGTCATGGCCAGAGCGCTGGCCGCGGCAACGGCGGGCCGGCGACACCCAAGCGGAAGGGAAACTGCCGCTACTATGGCATCCCTGGCCACTGGGCGAAAGAGTGCCGCGAGAAGGAGCGGGACCAGCGCGAGCAGCAAGATCAGCAGGCGAACGTTGCCCAGGTCGAGGTTGAGCAGCCTGGCTTGCTCCTCGCCACCTGCGCGGTGGTGAGCGCGGCGAGCGCGGTGGGCGGCATACGAGAGCACTCCACGGACATCTTCCTCAACGAAGCTCGCGTGGTGTGGTCGCCACCAACGACGACCGCTGGTATTTGGATACTGGTGCTAGCAATCACATGACAGGGCGGTGTGACATGTTGTCGCAGGTGGACGAGTCCGTTCGCGGCTCGGTGCGTTTCGGCGACGGCTCCGTCATGCAGATCTGCGGACGCGGCGTGGTGACGTTCTCCTGCAAGAACGCCGAGCACCGCGCGCTCTCGGATGTCTACTACATCCCCCAACTGCGGACGAGCATCGTGAGCCTCGGGCAGCTCGACGAGCACGGGTGCACGTCCGTGATCGAGGATGGCGTGCTCTGCCTCTATGACAGGCAGCGCGTGCTTTTGGCACGGGTGCAGCGGACGAGCAACCGGCTCTACGCCGTGGCTTTGAACTTGGCTGTGCCCGTGTGCCTCCTGGCGCACGACGGCGACGCAGCATGGCACTGGCACGGACGCTTCGGCCACCTCCACTTCCGGGCGCTGCACGATCTTGGCGCGAAGGGGATGGTGCGAGGCATGTCGGCGATTCAGCATGTCGAATAGTTCTGCGAGGGCTGCACACTCGGAAAGATGCACCGCACGCCATTCCCGCGCGCGTCAGCGTACCGCACGGAGCAGGGGCTCGAGCTCGTCCACGGCGACCTCTGCGGGCCCATCACGCCGGCGACCACGTCTGGTAACAAGTACTTTCTGCTCATCGTTGATGATCATAGTAGATACATGTGGTTGGAAGTGCTCAGGAGCAAGGACGAGGTGTTCAAATTCTTCAGAAAGATCAAGGTGGCCGCGGAGACACAGTGCGGCGCAAAGCTCAGAGCGTTCCGCACCGACCGTGGCGGGGAGTTCAACTCAAACGAGTTCACCGCGTACTGCGAGGAGCTCGGCATTCTAAGGAACACGATGACTCCGTATTCTCCACAACAGAATGGAGTCGTCGAGCGCCGCAACCAGCCGTGGTCGAGATGGCTCGCAGCCTGATGAAAAGCATGGGCGTGCCGAGCACGTTCTGGGGCGAGGCGGTGCGCACGGCGGTGCACATCCTCAACCGTACACCGACGAGGAGTCTGCAGGGCATGACACCCTATGAGGCCTGGCGCAAGAAGAAGCCGACGGTCGACTACTTCCGCACTTTCGGCTGCGTCGCGCATGTCAAGCTCGTCGGCCCCGGCATGACCAAGCTGGCGGACATGTCGCGGCCGGGCATATTCCTGGGCTACGAGGCGGGCACCAAGGGCTATCGGGTGTACGACCCGATCAGCAAGCGCCTGTACATCACGCGCGATGTGCGCTTCGAAGAAGACTGGCACTGGGACTGGAGCAAGGACGGTGGCGACTCGGAGCGCGCCCACGAGTTCACGGTCGTGTACTCTGACGCGGGCGTGCCCACAACCACGACCTACTCCTTGTCGCCGGACCCGGCGACACCACCTAGCGCCCCGACAACACCAGCTGCGCCAGGATCACCGCTTGCTCCAAGCACGCCGCGGACGCCCTCGTCTGGTCGATCCGCCGCGGACACGCAGAGCGCGTCGAACACGCCGGCCTCGGCAGACTCAAGCCCGTCCACACCAGCTACTCCCTACGACTCAGATGACGGGTGGGTGACGCCGCCCACCGGCGAGGATTTCGATGCCGAGGGGGTGCCCGTCCGCTTCAAGTCTATGGAGTACGTCATCGACCACGCGCCAATGCGTGCACTCTGGAGTACAACGGGCTCTGTCTCTCTGCAGCAGAGGAGCCCGCGTCTGTTCAGGAGGCTCTGGACGAACCTGCTTGGCGCAGCGCAATGGAGGCGGAGATGGAGTCGATTCGTTCCAACGACACCTGGGTCCCGGCTACGCTGCCCACCGGCCACCGCGCCATTGGACTGAAGTGGGTTTTCAAGGTCAAGCGCGATCCGGACGGCAAGATCATAAAGCACAAGGCTCGTTTGGTCGCGAAGGGATATGCACAGCGGCAGGGAGTGGATTTTGATGAGGTCTTTGCACCTGTCGCTCGTCTGGAGATAGTGCGGCTACTGCTGGCTGTGGCGGCTCACTGGAGCTGGGGTGTACATCACATGGATGTGCGCTCCGCGTTCCTCAATGGAGATCTCCAGGAAGAGGTGTATGTTCACCAGCCCGCAGGTTTTGTCGACAGCAACAACACACACTGCGTGCTCAAGCTGCAGAAAGCTCTGTACGGTCTTTGTCAGGCTCCTCGCGCATGGAATGCAAAGCTGGACGCCACACTCCATGCACTTGGTTTCAAGCGCTGCCAACTCGATCATGAGTTGTACAGGCGGGAAGACAAAGATGGGTTTTTGCTGGTTGGGTGTATGTTGATGATCTGATAATCACGGGCACAGAGGCAGAAGCCATTGAACACTTCAAGAAACAGATGCAAGAGCTTTTTCAGATGACTGATCTGGGTATCCTCAGCTATTACCTGGGAATTGAGGTGAAGCAAGAGGATGATGGGATCACGGTGTGTCAGTCAAGCTATGCAGCAAAGATCCTGGAGGATGCAGGTATGAGTGACTGCAACTCGTGCAGCACGCCGATGGAGAATCATCTGAAACTGAAGAAAAACACTGGTCAGGCAGTAGACTCAACAGAGTACCACAGTTTGATTGGCAGCCTGAGATACCTGGTAAACACCAGGCCTGACATTTCATATGCGGTAGGGATTCTCAGCAGGTTCATGGAATCACCTGGGAAGGAACACTGGATTGCTGTGAAGCAGCTTCTGCGTTACATCAAAGGTACACTTGGCCTTGGTTGTTTCTTCAGAAAATGAGAGAAGGATGTGTTGACAGGCTACAGTGACAGTGACCATGCTGGTGATCTCAATGATCGCAAGAGCACCACCGGAGTTGTTTTCTTCCTTGGATCGGGAGTGATCACTTGGTCATCTCAGAAACAGAAGATTGTGGCACTGTCATCTTGTGAGGCAGAATACATAGCAGGAGCAACAGCAGCTACACAGGCTGTGTGGTTGAGCAGACTTCTTGCGGAGATGCTCGGTGAAGGAGTTCAGAAAGTTAAGCTGAAGATCGACAACAAGTCAGCTATTGAGCTCAGCAAAAACCCAGTCCATCATGAGCAAAGTAAACACATTTATCTCAGGTATCACTATATTCGAGAGTGTGTTGAGCTGGGCAGAGTGGATGTTGAGCATGTAAGAACAGGTGATCAGATCGCTGATATCCTCACTAAGTCGCTGGGCAGAACACAGTTCAGTGAGCTCCGACACAGGCTTGGGATCACCCAGGTGCAGCAGATTAGGGGGTGATTTGTCAGATAATCAGCTGCACTCTTGCTATCTTCAGTTAGCTCAGTATTTTCAGTTAGTTCAGTTTACACTTCTCTGAATAACACTGACCGTCAGCGTGTGCCTGTACACGTACGAGTTCAGTTTCTGTTAGCGTTCTGTTAGGTAGTTAGCTAGTCTTCAGCTCGCCGTAGGGATCGCCATGGGATGGCATGGATCACGCATTCCTCGCCGCGAGCAAGTAGGGCTCATGCACGTCCGAGCGTCGTGGGATGGCACGACCTGTAAGCTCGACGAGAACGACCATGTCTTTGCTGTTTTTCAGGAGCTCCAACTAGGGTTCAAATAAATAAGAACTGACACAGAAAAGCTGCAAGTTGTTACGCAGCGCAAAACCCTGTCTTCCACCTCTCGTTCTTCCTCCCTCTCGTTTGTGTTTGCCGGTGATCTGCAACTACATGGACCCGTCTATTCAATGACAGCAGAGATTGATCCCGGCTGGGATCATCATTTTCCTAGCGAGCCAAACATGGTCTAACGGGTTAAGGGTTGAGATAGACCGGGATCAGTGACTACAGGGTGCAGACTTCAGGGATTTGAAGGTTAGGGTTCAATTCGGACGAGGCGTATGAATTCAAGGTTCAAAATAGACTTCACTCTACGCCCTGGCTACCCAGTCTCCCACCAACGTGAGCAACCTACTCATCCGCGAGACCTGGTCATCTATCACTGCACGATCGCAGGCCCAGCCACAGACCGGCTCAGCTCAGACTAAACACACACGCACACGCCCACACCCTTGTCGGACCAGACCTGGCGCGCCCTACGTCGGTCACCTTGGTAGAGCATGGCTTATTTTGCCCCAACATACAATACATAGAAGTACAGTACAGTACATATGTCAATACGTGGATAAGTGAGAGCTGGTTAGCTAGTACAGTAAACAGATAGAAGCAAGCAACTAAAATCACCTTTGCCTGTTGAGATGCATCGAGCTCACACTACCAGAATAACTGCTTGCGCCGACGGCCTCATCTATGCCGACGGCCCCCGTCGGCATAGATGGACCTATGTCGACGGCCAAGGACAGGCCGTAGGCGTAGAAAAGCCGTCGGCATACATCCATCTATGCCGACGGGGCCGTTGGCATAGACGTGGCCGTCGGGACCGCTCGAGATATGCCTACGGGGACCGTCGGCATAGGCGCGGCCGTCGGCATAGCTCGGGCCCACCTACCCGGTCAGCCCTGACCGTTTGGCGGCGTTGAAACTACGCCGACGGGAGGTAACGGCGGCCGTCGGCATATCTATGGCAGAGGTATGCCTACGGCATAGCCGTCGGCATAGACTTGGCCCATGCCCCTCTGCCACGTCATCGATCCGTGTGCGCAGCTATGCCGACGGCCTCGCCGTCGGCATATATTTATTTAGTTTTATTTTTAATTTTGCTTTATACTATCTATGGCAAAGGTATGCCTACGGCATAGCCGTCGGCATAGGCCGCTCTGCCATGTCATCGATCCGTGTGCCATGCCACGTCATCGATCCGTGGGACTGCATCTCTGTGTGTGCACAGATATGCCGACGGCCTTGCCGTCGGCATACATTTATTTTACTTTATTTTTTATTTTTACTTTATTTTGTTATTTTTACTTTATTTTAATATATTTTTTCCATAAGATAATTATGCCTTATCTAAAAAAACGTACCCCGATGGTATATCGATTGCCCCCCGTTACGAACGTCGCTATCGCCGTGTCATGGAGGGGGAAACTGTCGACATGGAGGGAATTCTGGTTGGTGGGGGGATTCGGGGTGTAGCTATGTCACCGAAACATCGCACGGGTCCCGATGCATATGTGAAAGTGTTCAGGCATGCGTAGACGCCCGTCTTGGGGCTCCGCGGTGTGCCCCCCTGCACGCAAGGCAGTGCCGCCGTCACTTGGAGGGGGCCAAACCCCAGAGACGCGTGCCGCCTTTTCGGACATGCCACCACACCACCCCGCATGTATGGGGGCCCGGTGCGACGCTCGGGTGGCATTGCTACCCCCAGGCCCCCCGTCCCGCCTAACCCTGTAGCGTTTGACCACGGGATCTTGCCCTTTGACTTTGCACGGACGGGCTTTGAGCAGTGGACCTATCCACCCGGTTGTGGTAGGTCAGCCCATAGGAACACTTTGGAGCAACATCCGGGCCAGACCCACGGCAAGATCCCCTCCGTGTAGACCCGACACGTCCGTTTCCCCCCTCCAGGTGCCGGCGGCGGCGCCGTCCGTGAGGGGGGGCACACCCCGGAGACGCGTGTCGGGCGTTTGCACCCGCCACAACACTTCCAGACTTGTGAGAGGCCGCCTACGCAAGATTTGGCGGCATGCTAGCCCCCGGAGGCCGCCGGCCACAGTCGTAGACACGCGAAGAGCAATCCGCATAGAGGGAATTGTTCAGATACTACTCCATCACGAACAATTATGAAAAATTACCATCAGTCCTACAGCACATGTGCCCGCGTCGTGTAAAAAACTCATGATTTTATCGCACTCCGAGTATTTAATAATATTCACGCCGCATCGTTACCGCAGAACGTCTACTACCGTGTCATCGCCGTTCGTGAGGGGGGCACCCCCCGGAGACGCGTGCCACCTCTTCGGACATGCCATCACACCACCCCGCATGTATGAGGGCCCGGTGCGACGCTCGGGTGGCATTGCTACCCCCCAGGGCCCCCGTCCCGCCTAACCCTGTAGCGTTTGACCACGGGATCTAGCCCTTTGACTTTGCACGGACGAGCTTTGAGCAGTGGACTTATCCACCCGGTTGTGGTAGGTCAGCCCATAGGAACACTTTGGAGCAACATCCGGGCCAGACCCACAGCAAGATCCCCTCCGTGTAGACCCGACGCGTCCGCTTCTTCAAGTGTGACCCAACGACCTCCCGCGGCATCTCGCCACCGGCCACGGCCGCGCCCGCCGACTGGGTGCACGCGTTGTGGTTCCACCTTCTACGAGGGAGCGGGTCGGCCACAGCCTTGGACGCGCCGGACGCGGGCGGTGCTAGCCGCGACGGGCCCCGTCTTCCCACCGGCCAAGGATACAGCCCCGTGCGGGGCAGCGCGGCTGAAGCGAGCGGAGCTAGCTTGCACGGACCCCATCTTGCCTTCAGTCAAGGCCACTGCCCCACGCGGCGCAGCAGGCCGGAGGCGGGCGGCGCTAGCCGCGACAGCTCCCGTCTGGCCGCCCGCTACGGCGCCGAGAGGCGGACCTCACCTCGTCGGAATCATCTTTCACGGAGCTGTACAAGGAGAGGCTATGGAGTGTGGAACAACAGCAGTCCGCTGGATAAGGCAAGGCAAAAAGATATTCTGTAAATTAGGAAAAAGGAATTGTGGTTGTTTGAGTGGTGGGGGTCTGTCAGGACACGTATTGGCCGCTGGTTGGCCCTGCAGCAGATGGCGCGTGTCTAAGAGCATCTCCAACAGCCGCGTCAAAAAGCGCGCGCGGGGTAAACTGGCATTTTAACGCGCATGGGACGTTTTCGCGCGCTCCAGCCGTGGCGGGAAATTAGCGCACACGCGGTAAACTGGCTTTTTAACGTGCGCGGGACGTTTTCGCGCGCTCCAGCGGTGGCGGGAAACTAGCGCGTGCGCGGGGGAAAAGGCGGCGGCTCGCGCGCTACATTTGGCGCACCGCGTCCGGCGCGTCTATAAATTGCAGCGCCCTCTGCCGCTCTCTCTCGCTCCCTCTAGCGCTTTCTCTCCTCGCCACCACCGCGCCACCATGCCGCCTCGCCGCCGTGGAGGTTCGGGCTACCGCTGTGTCCGCGTGCGATCGTCTGGCACCTACTCCGCCTCGATCCGTTTGGGCGGCGGCGTGCGCCTCGGCCTCGGAACCTTCGACACCGCCCAGGATGGCGCCCGCGCGTACGACGCTGCGGCATGGCGCCTCCGGCGGCCCCGTTGGGACATGAACTTCACCGACGTGGCGACGCCGGAGCGGGCACAGGAGTTGGCTCCTTTCCCGCGGCTTATCACCAACGAGGATCGGCGCAAAAACTGAAGGCGGGAGCGCCGTCTCAGCCTGGCCGAGATGGACGAGAAAGCCATGGCGCTGTGAAGGCAACACTTCCCGCAAGATATCATCAACGAGGAACAGTTCTTCGCCAAGAGGAGGGAGGAGAGGGAGGAGAGGAGGAAGGAGCGAGCCGCCTATCGTGAGGACAAGCGAACACGGAAGGCGGTCGCTAAATACAACATCGCGCTAGGAGATGCGTCATCCTAGGACTCCCGCGACGAGCGGTTCCTTGACGCCTACGCTCCAACGTCAAAGGAGGACATCACCGAGGCAGAGTCCGAGTTGGAGAATGATGAGTAGTAGTAGTTTTTCGTCTTTTTATATCGTAGAACTATATAAACTATCTATTGTAGGAGAAGACTATGAATTATGTACACATTTTGTATCGTAGAAGCAGGCTATGTGCCGAACTATCACTGTTCTCCACAAGAAAAAAATGAAATATAGCGCGCCTGTTGGAGCGGCTCGGGCGCGCTTTATTTTGCGGCGGCCGCTGGAACCAGAGCACCCGGCGCTGTATTATGACTTTTAGCGCGCCGCGCGTTGCGCGACTGTTGGAGATGCTCTAAGCAGCAGACGACGCGATTACGTTTCTGATCCTTGGGTCAAGTTCTCGTGACGGACCCGATCGACGGCTCGGCTCATCAGCGTAATGTGCATTTCAAAAGGACGAGCCCGAGCGCTGGCGTACATCACTGTTCATCCCCGTATACCGCCAGTCAATGTCAATTTCTTCCACCCGTATTTCCTGCCATGGACCCACTAACGCAAATCCCTGGAGTTGGACGTACGACCAAGATAACATGTTCAGATGCCGCCCATCTCAGTAACGCCGCTCTCCCTAAACACTCTTATATTTCTTTATGGAGGAAGTACAACCGTTGTAGCCCTGCCTTGTTCGAGTCAAGGTCGAGCCTAGGTCCTTGTGGTTAAGAGCCTCAATTCTATAACATGCATCAATTTTTCCCCTTGCAATACATCAATGCACAAATCTTTTGTGTATTTTTAAAAAGAGTACAAGACATGTATATGCATCTGTCGATGCTACCAAATAACATGGCTATCATTTTTATATGATTGCATTATGTCATGGCCACCTGGGTGATATCTTTATTGGCAATTATTCTAGACGTTGTGGAAAACAATGGGGCTCTTATGGTCCTTGAGGTAAACTTCTTTTGGGATAGACACTGTTAAGTGTATGAATAACGGTGGTCTAGTGTTCATTAATTTATTTTGCTTTAAGTTTTCATATATGCTTGTCTCATGATTAACACAAATAATATAATTATGTGGGTATAACACTTTCTCAAACAAACAAGCTCCACTATTCCACATCATAACCAACACATTACATAGACACCAACAAACAGATGGGTTGACACAGATTATGGACTGGATATCCACTGTGCGAGAAACCCACATGATATTTTGAATGAAAGATAGAAAGAGGGTATGCTAACGCATACTCTAATGACACAGGCAGACCACAACAATGATCCATCACACTACAAGCAAAATGCAAACACATTTCCCCGTCAAATTACTGACATTGGCGCTAGTCTTTCAACGGACGAAATGCACCTCAAGCCTGCAGCGAAAAGTGAAACCATGGCTAGTGTCATGTCAAGCATTTGTACATAAAGCTTCATTACTTGATATGCAACACCCTATAAACTAAATGCACAAAACATTCAACAAGCATTTGATTTAGTTAAATATGGCTAATGCATTTGCACTTGAATGTCCACAAATATCTTAATGTAATGCAGTTTCAGTAGGATAATATGTACGGTATAATCCATTTCCCTTCAACAGATAGAGCACAAGAATTTGAATATAAACTCATAATATTATACTTACGGCTTGTGTAATATCCCTTGTGAAGCGTACACGAATATTGAGTTCTTTAATACCATCTTCAAAAGTAGAGGCCAGATGATTTGTGAAACTTATTATACCCTGTGCCATAATGAATTGACCAGTTCCACCGACAATAGACCACTGCCCACTTTCCAAACCTGCGGTTATACCCATCACTTGAAGCGTGGACCCCGCAAACCTGTTTCATGTTCAAAATAGGAAGTTCCGTCATAGGGTCAGAAGTGCATGTAGAGTTTGACAAATGCACACTTATTAATATGTGTCTATACACTAGTAAGGTGTGTGAAATCTTTGGCTACAAATATAGTACAGGTAAGGACATAAATTTAATGTTGTAGGCAAAGAACTCATGAAATATACTTAGATATTGAAAAGTAGCGAAACATATTACCTTCCTTGCTGAAACTCTATGTTATGAGTCGTGTACCATCTGTTAGGCTTGGTTAAACCAGCCTGGACATACACACCTTGTACACGTGCAACAACCGTGTCTCTGGAATTTGTTGTCTCGGTAAGAGTCCAGTCATGAACTATCGTCGTCCCAAACCCAAAAGGAAAACTTGCTTGGAGTAAGGTTTCCTCATTGCGATTTGGGTTGTTTAGCCCGTCGACGAATTAGTGCAAGAACAAATGCAAGTTAACCTCGGTCATACAAGGGAACTGACATGTCTTAAGAGGTGCAACCTCGTCGATGGGGCTAGAAATAGCAAGGATTTGTGGTAGCACTATGAGTAGACAAACCAAGACACCGAATGGACTAGCCATGGAGATGATTGTGTGCAAGAAGTGGAAAAGAGAGAACTGAATGGGCTAGTTGAAGGGGGGGGGGGGAGTTGTATCTCGTTGTGTTTTGTGAGAAAATAAGAGGGTAGATGTATCCTATATATAGAATGCTTGGAGTGCTAGTGCCCACCTCTGGTGGGTTTCTCTTGGGCCTTTAATTAGTGTTGTTTTAGACTTTTTAACACCCTATGCAACTTAGACCTGTAATCCAACTAAGGATCTAACATGACTAGTTTTCCATGTCAGGATTAGGTATGGTTTTTTTATCCGCATAAGGATGTCTCACAAGCCAACTATCTAAATTCACTATAATTTCTAAATATTGGTAAGTTTATGGTTCTTATGGTTATATAAATGCTTATCTCATTGAAGAATGAACTAACAAGCAATAGTAAATTATACCATATATGTAGAACATAATAATTTGGAATATACATGGGCCACTTTAAGTATTTAGATATGTGCATCTAATAAATAGACAAATTCATATAGTGTATACTTAAACACAATGTATATACACCACCTTTGTACAACATACCGAAAAAATTGTAAAAGCTATAAATAAATGGGATTTCTATTTTCATGCCCCTCTTTGCTTATATCTAGGTGATTTATCCTTTTGATGCACTTAGCAACTTTCAATTGTAACAAAGAGGGAAACATATATTATAAAAGAAAAAATTATCCGAAAAATAAAAGCTAGTTGGCCAACGGACAATTACAGAAAGTGCAAGATTGCTCGGCATCAACTAATGCAAGCAATGGATATGGATTCATTTTGACTAGCATCTTAATACGGTATATTCGTCATTTTTAAGCTAATTTAAATGTGTCAAGTCAGATAGTTGGTGTACGTGAAGGAAATATGCCCTAGAGGCAATAACAAAGTTATTATTTATTTCCTTATATCATGATAAATGTTTATTATTCATGCTAGAATTGTATTAACCGGAAACATAATACATGTGTGAATACATAGACAAACATAGTGTCACTAGTATGCCTCTACTTGACTAGCTCGTTAATCAAAGATGGTTAAGTTTCCTAACCGTAGACATGGGTTGTCATTTGATTAACGGGATCACCTCATTTGGAGAATGACGTGATTGACTTGACCCATTCCGTTAGCTTAGCACCCGATCGTTTAGTATGTTGCTATTGCTTTCTTCATGACTTATACATGTTCCTATGACTATGAGATTATGCAGCTCCCGTTTACCGGAGGAACACTTTGTGTGCTACCAAACGTCACAACGTAAATGGGTGATTATAAAGGTGCTCTACAGGTGTCTCCAAAGGTACTTGTTGGGTTGGCGTATTTCGAGATTAGGATTTGTCACTCCAATTGTCGGAGAGGTATCTCTGGGCCCACTCGGTAATGCACATCACTATAAGCCTTGCAAGCATTGTGACTAATGAGTTAGTTGCGGGATGATGTGTTACGGAACGAGTAAAGAGACTTGCCGGTAACGAGATTGAACTAGGTATCGAGATACCGACGATCAAATCTCGGGCAAGTAACATACCGGTGACAAAGGGAACAACGTATGTTGTTATGCGGTCTGACCGATAAAGATCTTCGTAGAATATGTGGGAGCCAATATGGGCATCCAGGTCCCGCTATTGGTTATTGACCGGAGACGTGTCTCGGTCATGTCTACATAGTTCTCGAACCCGTAGGGTCCGCACGCTTAACGTTACGATGACAGTTTTATTGAGTTTTGATGTACCGAAGGAGTTCAGAGTCCCGGATGAGATCGGGGATATGACGAGGAGTCTCGAAATGGTCGAGACGTAAAGATCGATATATTGGACGACTATATTCGGACTTCAGAAAGGTTCCGAGTGATTCGGGTATTTTTCGGAGTACAGGAGAGTTACGGGAATACGTATTGGGCCTTATTGGGCCATACGGGAAAGAAGGAAAAGGGCTTCAAGGGTGGCCGCACCCCTCCCCTTGGTCTGGTCCGAATTGGACTAGGGAAAGGGGGGCGCCCCCTTCCTTCCTTCTCTTTTTCCCTTCCTCTTTTCCTATTCCTTATGGGAGGTGGAATCCTACTAGGACTAGGGAGTCCTAGTAGGACTCCACACTTGGTGCGCCCCCTCCTAGGGCCAGCTTCCTCCTCCCTTGCTCCTTTATATACGGGGGCAGGGGGCACCCCAGAGACACAACAATTGATCCTTGAGATCTCTTAGCCGTGTGCGGTGCCCCCCTCAACCATATTACACCTCGATAATACCGTTGCGGAGCTTAGGCGAAGCCCTGCGTCGGTGGAACATCATCATCGTCACCACGCCGTCGTGCTGACGAAACTCTCCCTCAACACTCGGCTGGATCAGAGTTCGAGGGACGTCATCGAGCTGAACGTGTGTAGAACTCGGAGGTGCCATACGTTCGGTACTTGATCGATCGGATCGTGAAGACGTACGACTACATCAACCGCGTTGTGATAACGCTTCCGCTGTCGGTCTACGAGGGTACATGAACAACACTCTCCCCTCTCGTTGCTATGCATCACCATGATCTTGCCTGTGCGTAGGAATTTTTTTGAAATTACTATGTTCCCCAACAGTGGCATCCGAGCCTGGTTTTATGCGTTGATGCTATGCACGAGTAGAACACAAATGAGTTGTGGGCGATATAAGTCATACTGCTTACCAGCATGTCATACTTTGGTTCAGCTGTATTGTGAGATGAAGCGGCCTGGACCGACATTACGCGTACGCTTACGCGAGACTGGTTTCACCGTTGCGAGCACTCGTTGCTTAAAGGTGACCGGCGGGTGTCTGTCTCTCTCACTTTAGTTGAACCGAGTGTGGCTACGCCCGGTCCTTGCGAAGGTTAAAACAACACCAACTTGACAAACTATCGTTGTGGTTTTGATGCGTAGGTAAGAACGGTTCTTGCTAAGCCCGTAGCAGCCACGTAAAACTTGCAACAACAAAGTAGAGGACGTCTAACTTGTTTTTGCAGGGCATGTTGTGATGTGATATGGTCAAGACATGATGTGATATAATTTGTTGTATGAGATGATCATGTTTTGTAACCGAGTTATCGGCAACTGCAGGAGCCATATGGTTGTCGCTTTATTGTATGAGATGCTATCACCATGTAATAGTTTTACTTTATCACTAAGCGGTAGCGATAGTCGTAAAAGCAATTATTTGGCGAGACGACAACGATGCTATGATGGAGATCAAGGTGTCGCGCCGGTGACGATGGTGATCATGACGGTGCTTCGGAGATGGAGATCACAAGCACGGTGCTTCGGAGATGGAGATCACAAGCACGGTGCTTCGGAGATGGAGATCACAAGCACAAGATGATGATGGCCATATCATATCACTTATATTGATTGCATGTGATGTTAATCCTTTATGCATCTTATCTTGCTTTGTTTGACGGTAGCATTATAAGATGATCCTTCACTAAATTATCAAAGTATAAGTGTTCTCCCTGAGTATGCACCGTTGCGAAAGTTCTTCGTGCTGAGACACCACGTGATGATCAGGTGTGATAGGCTCTACGTTCAAATACAACGAGTGCAAAACAGTTGCACACGCGGAATACTCAGGTTAAACTTGACGAGCCTAGCATATAACAGATATGGCCTCGGAACACGGAGACCGAAAGGTCGAGCGTGAATCATATAGTAGATATGATCAACATAGTGATGTTCACCATTGAAACTACTCCATCTCACGTGATGATCGGACATGGTTTAGTTGATTTGGATCACGTAATCACTTAGATGATGAGAGGGATGTCTATCTAAGTGGGAGTTCTTAAGTAATATGATTAATTGAACTTAAATTTATCATGAACTTAGTCCTGATAGTATTTTGCAAATTATGTTGTAGATCAATAGCTCGCGTTGTTGCTTCCCTGTTTATTTTTGATATGTTCCTAGAGAAAAATCATGTTGAAAGATGTTAGTAGCTAAGATGCGGATTGGATCCGTGATCTGAGGATTATCCTCATTGCTGCACAGAAAAATTATGCCTTGATGCACCGCTAGGTGACAGACCTATTGCAGGAGCAGATGCAGACGTTATGAACGTTTGGCTAGCTCAATATGATGACTACTTGATAGTTTAGTGCACCATGCTTAACGGCTTAGAATCGGGACTTCAAAGACGTTTTGAACGTCATGGACCATATGAGATGTTCCAGGAGTTGAAGTTAATATTTCAAGCAAATACCCGAGTTGAGAGATATGAAATCTCCAACAAGTTCTATAGCTAAAAGATGGAGGAGAATCGCTCAACTAGTGAGCATGTGCTCAGATTGTCTGGGTACTACAATCGCTTGAATCAAGTGGGAGTTTATCTTCCAGATAAAATAGTGATTGACAGAATTCTCTAGTCACCATCACCAAGTTAGTAGAACTTCGTGATGAACTATAGTATGCAAGGGATGACGAAAGTAATTCCCGAGCTCTTCGTGATGCTGAAATCGACGAAGGTAGAAATCAAGAAAAACATCAAGTGTTGATGGTTGACGAGACCACTTCAAGTGTTGATGGTTGACAAGACCACTAGTTTCAAGAAAATGGCAAAGGGAAGAAGGGGAACTTCAAAAGAACGGCAAGCAAGTTGCTACTCAAGTGAAGAAGCCAAAATCTGTACCTAAGCCTGAGACTAAGTGCTTCTACTTCAAAGGGACTGGTCACTGGAAGCGGAACTACCCCAAGTATTTGGTGGATAAGAAAGATGGCAAAGTGAACAAAGGTATATTGGATATACATGTTATTGATGTGTACTTACTAGTGTTTATAGCAACCCCTCAGTATTTGATACTGGTTCAGTTGCTAAAGAGTAGTAACTCAAAAACGGGAGTAGCAGAATAAACAGAGACTAGTAAAAGGCGAGGTGACGATGTGTGTTGGAAGTAGTTCCAAGATTGATATGATCATCATCGCACACTCCCTATACTTTCGGGATTAGTGTTGAAACTAAATAAGTGTTATTTGGTGTTTGCGTTGAGCATGAATATGATTTGATCATGTTTATTGTAATACGGTTATTCATTTAAGTTAGAGAACAATTGTTGTTCTGTTTACATGAATAAAAACCTTTTATGGTCACACACACCAATGAAAATGGTTTGTTGGATCTCGATCGTAGTGATACACATATTCATAATATTGAAGCCAAAAGATGCAAAGTTAATAATGATAGTGCAACTTATTTGTGGCACTGCCGTTTGGGTCATATCGGTGTAAAGCGCATGAAGAAACTCCATACTGATGGAATTTTGGAATCACTTGATTTTGAATCACTTGGTACTTGCGAACCGTGCCTTATGGGCAAGATGACCAAAACACCGTTCTCTGGTACTATGGAGAGAGCAACAGATTTTTTGGAAATCATACAAACAGATATATGTGGTCCGATGAATATTGAGGCTCGTGGCGGATATCGTTATTTTCTCACTTTCACAGATGATTTGAGCAGATATGGGTATATCTACTTAATGAAACATAAGTCTGAAACATTTGAAAAGTTCAAAGAATTTCAGAGTGAAGTTGAAAATCATCGTAACAAGAAAATTAAATTCCTACGATCTGATCGTGGAGGAGAATATTTGAGTTACGAGTTTGGTCTACATTTAAAACAAAGTGAAATAGTTTCACTACTCACGCCACCTGGAACACCACAGCATAATGGTGTGTCTGAACGTCATAACCGTACTTTATTGGATATAGTGCAATCTATGATGTCTCTTACCAATTTACCACTATCGTTTTGAGGTTATGCATTAGAGACAGCTACATTCACGTTAAAAAAAGGGCACCATCAAAATCCGCTGAGACGACGCCTTATGAACTGTGGTTTGGCAAGAAACTAAAGTTGTCGTTTCTTAAAGTTTGGGGTTGCGATGCTTATGTGAAAAAGTTTCATCCTGATAAGCTCAAACCCAAATCGGAGAAATGTGTCTTCATAGGATACCCAAAGGAGACAGTTGGGTACACCTTCTATCACAGATCCGAAGGCAAGACATTCGTTGCTTAGTATGGATCCTTTCTAGAGAAGGAGTTTCTCTCGAAAGAAGTGAGTGGGAGGAAAGTAGAACTTGATGAGGTAACTGTACCTGCTCCCTTATTGGAAAGTAGTTCATCACAAGAAACGGTTCCTGTGACATCTATACCAATGAGTGAGGAAGTTAATGATGATGATCATGAAACTTCAGATCAAGTTGTTACTAAACCTTGTAGGTCAACCAGAGTAAGATCCGCACCAGAGTGGTACGGTAATCCTGTTCTGGAGGTTATGTTACTAGACCATGACGAACCTACGAACTATGAAGAAGCGATGGTGAGCCCAGATTCCAAAAAATGGCTTGAGGCCATGAAATCTGAGATGAGATCCATGTATGAGAACAAAGTGTGGACTTTGGTTGACTTGCCCGATGATCAGCAAGCAATTGAGAATAAATGGATCTTCAAGAGGAAGACGGACGCTGATAGTTGTGTCACTATCTACAAAGCTAGAATTATCGCAAAAAGGTTTTCGACAAGTTCAAGATGTTGACTACGATGAGAGTTTCTCACTCGTATCTATGCTCAAGTCTGTCCGAATCATGTTAGCAATTGCCGCATTTTATGAAATCTGGCAAAGGGATAAACAAAACTGCATTCCTTGCATTTATTAAAGAAGAGTTGTATATGATGCAACCAGAAGGTTTTGTCAATCCTAAAGGTGCTAACAAAATATGCAAGCTCCAGCGATCCATCTATGAACTGGTGCAAGCATCTCGGAGTTGGAATATACGCTTTGATAAGTTGATCAAAGGATATAGTTTTATACAGACTTGCGGTGAAGCCTGTATTTACAAGAAAGTGAGTGGGAGCACTACAACATTTCCGATAAGTATATGTGAATGACATATTGTTGATCGGAAATAATGTAGAATTATTCTGCAAAGCATAAAGGAGTGTTTGAAAGGAGTTTTTCAAGGAAAGACCTCGGTGAAGCTGCTTACATATTGAGCATCAAGATCTATAGAGATAGATCAAGACGCTTGATAAGTTTTTTCAATGAGTACATACCTCAACAAGATTTTGAAGTAGTTCAAAATGAAACAGTCAAAGAAAGAGTTCTTGCCTGTGTTACAAGCTATGAAATTGAGTAAGACTCAAAACCCGACCACGGCAGAAGATAGAAAGAGAATGAAAGTCATTCCCTATGCCTTGGCCATAGGTTCTATAAAGTATGCCATGCTGTGTACTAGATCTATTGTATACCCTACACTGATTTTGGCAAAGGGAGTACAATAGTGATCTAGGAGTAGATCACTGGACAGCGGTCAAAATTATCCTTAGTGGAATAAGGATATGTTTCTCGATTATGGAAGTGACAAAAGGTTCTTCGTAAAGGGTTACGTCGATGCAAGTTTTGACACTAAATCTAGATGACTCTAAGTCTCGGTCGAGATACATATTGAAGTGGGAGCAATTAGCTAGAGTAGCTCCGTGCAGAGCATTGTAGACATAGAAATTTGCAAAATACTTACGGATCTGAATGTGACAGACCCGTTGACTAAAATTATCTCACAAGCAAAACATGATCACACCTTAGTACACTTTGGGTGTTAATCACATAGCGATGTGAACTAAGATTACTGACTCTAGTAAACCCTTTGGGTGTTGGTCACATGACGATGTGAACTATGGGTGTTAATCACATGGTGATGTGAACTATTGCTGTTAAATCACATGGCGATTTGAACTAGATTATTGACTCTAGTGCAAGTGGGAGACTGAAGGAAATATGCCCTAGAGGCAATAATAAAGTTATTATTTATTTCCTTATATCATGATAAATGTTTATTATTCATGCTAGAATTGTATTAACCGGAAACGTAATACATGTGTGAATACATAGACAAACATAGTGTCACTAGTATGCCTCTACTTGACTAGCTCGTTAATCAAAGATGGTTAAGTTTCCTAACCATAGACATGGGTTGTCATTTGATTAACGGGATCACCTCATTTGGAGAATGACGTGATTGACTTGACCCATTCCGTTAGCTTAGCACCCGATCGTTTAGTATGTTGCTATTGCTTTCTTCATGAGTTATACATGTTCCTATGACTATGAGATTATGCAACTCCCGTTTACCGGAGGAACACTTTGTGTGCTACCAAACGTCACAACGTAAATGGGTGACTATAAAGGTGCTCTACAGGTGTCTCCAAAGGTACTTGTTGGGTTGGCGTATTTCGAGATTAGGATTTGTCACTCCAATTGTCGGAGAGGTATCTCTGGGCCCACTCGGTAATGCACATCACTATAAGCCTTGCAAGCATTGTGACTAATGAGTTAGTTGCGGGATGATGTGTTACAGAACGAGTAAAGAGACTTGCCGGTAACGAGATTGAACTAGGTATCGAGATACCGAAGATCAAATCTCGGGCAAGTAACATACCGGTGACAAAGGGAACAACGTATGTTGTTATGCGGTCTGACCGATAAAGATTTTCGTAGAATATGTGGGAGCCAATATGGGCATCCAGGTCCCGCTATTGGTTATTGACCGGAGACGTGTCTCGGTCATGTCTACATAGTTCTCGAACCCGTAGGGTCCGCATGCTTAACGTTACGACGATAGTTTTATTGAGTTTTGATGTACCGAAGGAGTTCGGAGTCCCGGATGAGATCGGGGATATGACGAGGAGTCTCGAAATGGTCGAGACGTAAAGATCGATATATTGGACGACTATATTCGGACTTCAGAAAGGTTCCGAGTGATTCGGGTATTTTTCGGAGTACCGGAGAGTTACGGGAATACGTATTGGGCCTTATTGGGCCATACGGGAAAGGAGGAAAATGGCTTCAAGGGTGGCCGCACCCCTCCCCTTGGTCTGGTCCGAATTGGACTAGGGAAAGGGGGGCGCCCCCTTCCTTCCTTCTCTTTTTCCCTTCCTCTTTTCCTATTCCTTATGGGAGGTGGAATCCTACTAGGACTAGGGAGTCCTAGTAGGACTCCACACTTGGTGCGCCCCCTCCTAGGGCCAGCTTCCTCCTCCCTTGTTCCTTTATATACGGGGGCAGGGGGCACCCCAGAGACACAACAATTGATCCTTGAGATCTCTTAGCCGTGTGCGGTGCCCCCCTCCACCATATTACACCTCGATAATACCGTTGCGGAGCTTAGGCGAAGCCCTGCGTCGGTGGAACATCATCATCGTCACCACGCCGTCGTGCTGACGAAACTCTCCCTCAACACTCGGCTGTATCGGAGTTCGAGGGACGTCATCGAGCTGAACGTGTGTAGAACTCGGAGGTGCCGTACGTTCGGTACTTGATCGATCGGATCGTGAAGACGTACGACTACATCAACCGCGTTGTGATAACGCTTCCGCTGTCGGTCTACGAGGGTACGTGGACAACACTCTCCCCTCTCGTTGCTATGCATCACCATAATCTTGCGTGTGCGTAGTAAATTTTTTGAAATTACTACGTTCCCCAACAGCACGCACATGTACTCCTTAGATACATCGGTACTTGCCTTGGTTTGCGTACAACCAAAAGACACAATTATATTTCCATGGAGTAGTTGCAGATATATATTGTAATTATAATATGCAATTAAATCCCTCGGGGGCGGCTAGCTACATGTATATTAATTTAAACTAGATCTAAATTTCCCTACATACTTCATATATGACTCATGTCAGTGGCATATAAAAGAAATCATGACAGGATGTAGTATATGGATGCGTCGGATGCCATTCAACTGTTGTAGCATGCATGTGATAACTCATGTGCGTTCTAGCTAAGATTTGAAACACTCCACATGCCTGCATGTGCGACCTCAGTTATTAGCTTTGGTGAAAGGTCATGATTATCTACTTGACCCATGCATGTAAGCTTAAAATTGACGAAAAGACCTAAGATAGTCAAATTGAAGGCATATTGTTTTGTCTGTTAGTATATGCCAACGGATCTTCTCTTTATGTCGGCATCCATAGGCCAAATAAGTAGCTCTTATTGTATGGATGGACCTGTATGCCATCATATATTATGGGTGTTGACAGTATGTCAAGTGCATCAATCTCTATGGATGCTACATAGATGCGGTGCTTGTATCTTAGTTTCTTATCCATTGGACACATAGATCTCAATGCTCAGCCCATGGTATAGATAACATGATGTGGATGTGCCATCAAGAGAATATCTCCAAATCATCTGATCTACAGATGTACCGTTTATAAATGACGGTTAATGAAGTCCTTCATGTGGTAATATTATGAATCTTAAGTCGACTTGCTAGTTGTGCACTGCATAATAATATTACTATGGTAAGATCACGTCACATTAATTAAATTAGAGCATGTAGCTATACCAGTTATGAAAAGGTTAACATCCATTTAATTAGCTTGCATTTATGATATTGGTTTTACTCGCAAAGTCTGGCCCAATAGAGAGTAAATTTTGATATGGATCCCCAAACATTAAACCAAGATGTTGAAAATCCGTTCAATTTTTTTTGGTGGCTGAAAAATCCATTTAATTAACTTTGTACAACAGAGCCACATGCTCTATATTTAATGGATTTAGCAATACAAGAAAACCACCTCTAGAAAAGAAAATTGCATCCATGTCCTTGGAGATACAAGTTAAAGTGGTTCTTAAGATGTCAGCAATGAGAATGGCGTTTTGGAGGCCGAGCTCCATGGAGCCCTTTATTTTTGAAAAATTAAAATTCAAACTTTTATGTTTAAAAAAATTCAAAAAATATATATGCATGCATGTAAGGATGTAACCCACATTCATGATGAAATACCTTGAGTTGCGACCTGTACAAAAAAGACAAATTTATGGCCTCGGAGGATGAATAATATCATGTGTTAAACAGCCTTAGATTTGTATTTTTTGCACATCCCTCATTTCAACGTATTTTGCCCTGAAAATTCACACACATGTGTGTTATGCCTTCATGTATTTCTGTGTTTTTTTAGAATTTTTTGAAACGTAAAAATATGGATTTTGAATTTTAAATTTGGAGGCCTCATTGGAGCTCGGTCACCAAAAGGGATTTTCGGTCAGCAACTTGCATTAGTATTGGAATTTATGTAATTGTATAGCCTGATGTGTATCTTACTTGCTAATATTCTGATCTAGAATTTTCTAAATAAAGTTCAAATAGAGTACATATCTATCAAAGCTGATGAAGCACTGATTAGCTTATGGTAATATAGATGCCTATCACCTCGAACAATGGACTAACCAGAACAAAAGAACTTGGAGTATATGCATGTCACCATTAAGCATTGAGATATGTCCATCTAATAAACAGGATAACCAAATTCACGTAGTGTACACTTGAAACATTGTACAGCTTTTGTGCAACATCTCTCAATAAAGAATGTAAAACCTATGGGTAAAACATCTTTAGGGACACCCTTTTGGCGCACTTAGAAATCTTGCAATGTAACAAAGTGGGCAACATATATCATATAAGGCAATTTATCCATGCAAATAATAGCTAGTTGGCCAATGGGCGATTACAAAAGGTGCAAGATGACTCGGCATCTACAAATACAGACAGATGATATGGATTCGTTCATGACTAGCATCTTAGGTCTATTAGTCAATATTAAGCTAACTTACATCTGTCAACTCAGATAGTTGGTGTACATACTTGGCTTGGTTCGCGTCCAACAAGAAGTATCAATTAGTGTCAAGAAAAGAAACAAGAAGTATAAATTATATTCCCGAGGGGTGGCCGCAGGTATAGTAATTTAAATTTGATTGTTTGAATTGTCCTCTGTACTTCATATATTATTCATGGCAGTGGCCTATAAAAAATTATGACATGATATGATAGTTAATGTGTGTTCTAGCTAAGATCTGAACAGTCCGCATGTTACCACCACATGCATGTACATGAGGATTTAGCCATTAGCTGTGACGAAAGGTCATGACAATCTACTACAAGTCCATATATGTTATTACAAAAGCGGCAACAACTCTGCCATGGATTAAGGGAGAACATGTGCAATATGTCCAGGGAGACAAAGCCCGAAAGCTAGCCAAAAACATAGGGAAATGAAAAGAAAAAAGATGGGTCAGTAAACAAACACTGTCCATCGTCGACCCTCCAAAGAAAATAAAAACTATGGTTGGATTGGAGTAGTGGTGGCTAGGGCTGCAAGTAAAGCTCGAGGCTCATAAGCCACTCAAGATCGACTTGTATTTTGTTTCGACTTGAGTTTGACTTGAAAAGAAATGAGCTGAGAATGAGCACTTTATGTAGCTCGATCAAGAAACGAGCTGATCATGAGCCAACACTCGCTCGCTCGATTTAGCTCGATAGCTCGACATTATATAATAACATGTTAAATAATTTTGATAGATATTAAATAAAATTGTATAATTTTTTTCATATACGTTGTGTACATCTTTTTTCCATTTTACGTACTAGCAAACATGAAAGCTTAATGAAGCGCGGATTTTTTTGCCTCAATAAGGTACGTGGCGATCCATGTGTCAATTATCCTATTATTCTTGGCCAAAGTTTTAGAACGGACGCACCTTCATTTTTCTGTTTTTCTGGTTCATTCACGATCTCTTTCTACTAGTCTACCGGTAACATTTAATAATCTAAACATTTGCAGATATTGTTATGATGTTTATATTGAGAGGATTCGAGTGTTAGTTTCACCCAGGACCACCGGAATCGCAGGACCGACCCGGCCCGTGCTGCAGCTGGATCTTAATCTATCATTAGAGTAACATGGCTTCAATGAGACTAACTTGGATAAATTTGTGATGATGTCACTTGTGTAAAATGTGTTCGAATGATTGCCATATTGCTTGTTGTTTTTGTGAAGTGATATTTGAATGATGTTATGTATCTTTGCGATGATTTATATGCATAGGTACTTATTTGTATCCAAGATTTCTCAACAATAAATAATAAATAAACATGATTGAACATTTGCCAAGTTCTGTCGCTCGACAAAACTATTCATGGAGCATTTTGCTGAGCGCACTACTCGGCAAAATGTGACACGTGGCAGAAGCTGGTAGCTCCAGGAATCTTTGCCGAGTTCCACACTTAGAAAATGCGGAAGCAGCTCCTGAACGTCTTCCACGGGTTTTCTTTGCCGAGTTCACCCTGCACAAAGCTCCCCAAAGGTGTTAACGAGTCCCCGTGGCGCCATACTCAGCAAATACAAGAACCTGACAGTCGTCTGTGCCATGTGTCGCATTACTATTCTTAAAAGAATTTGCAGAGTTCTCCTACAACATATGTACCCGGCAAAGATAAGAACTTGGCAGCCAGTTCTGCCATACATCGCTGTACTATTCACTGAATGTTTGTTGGGTTCCACGCTTGGCAAAGGCAAGAACTCTGGAAATCACCTATGCCATGTGCCATGTTTCTATTCATCAGGTATTTGCCGAGTTCGGCATGCGAGAACTCGGCACTGCTCTGCCCATGTGGCACCATCATTAATAGGTCATTTCGTCTAGCGCTTGTGGTTTCTAGAGTTCTCCTTTTTGGAAACTCGACAAAGACTTCATGAGTATTCTCGACTTCTCAGTATAAAAATTTGGCAAAGTTAACAATTGCCATTGTATTCTACCGAGTATTGTTTGCAAAGTACCGCACGTGGCAAACACATTGCCGAGTTTTTTTGGGTCTTTGCTGAGGAAGTTGGCAAAGTAGTTGATTCTAGTAGTGACGGTCTATTTTGTCATTTAACATCACTTGTACAAAATTACTCCAGTGTGGTGCTATGACCAGCTTGACAGTCTAATCTGTTCTAGTGTTTACTTGAGGTTCCGGGTTAATTTTTGACTTCAGAAAGAGTTTAGAGGATGAAATGTCTATAGCTTACCAAGAATAGCTCATACATAGGAAGCTAAAGCTATTTTATCGGAAATCAATTTTGGCTCTAGCTAGGGAGCACATGCACATGTGTGCCAAAAATGGCGTCCTTAAGTCTTCTTCTTTTATATACTCCCTCCGTTCCTAAATATAAGACCATTTAAAGATTTCACTATGGACTACATACGGATGTACATACACATACTGTAGAGTGTAGATTCACTCATTTTGCTCTATATGTAGTCTATATTGGAATCTCTAAAAGGTCTTATATTTAGGAGCGGAGGGAGTATATTGTTTTTGAAAAAAATAAAAATCAAACAAACTAAATATTAGTACATGGTTTGAGACATGGTAAAAGTTCCAAAAAGGTATAACAGCTTTTACTTGCAATAACATCTCATAAAAACAGAATATCTCATGCCTGTCCTCGAAATGTATGCACCTAGTTTAATTTGAAGTTTTATCATTTTCTATTGCTTCTAATAACCTGCATATCATCAAGTGTTTGTAAATTACATTCTGTGCTGCTATCTCCCGGTATGTGGCAATACTATTTAAAATTGGCTCATTGAAAATATTGTTAGTAGATTCGTCATTCATAATAACTTTTTTTAATATATATAAATTAGTTTTCTGACTAACATATATGAGAATATATTTATATAATGTAAGGACCAAAACAGATACCAGGAAATAATTATTTTGCCATATGTGACCTTATTCATCCTAAAGGATAGGACGTACGACGCCCGTTTAGTTAGACATTGGAGATAATCTCAAACTTAGGTTGTGATCCACTTGTTACTTAGAGCATCTAGAGTCGGATTTGGCAAATCCAGCCCATTATACGGTCGTGAGCGCGTCCTGACACGTCTGTGGACAGTGCCCGCCGGCCCTTCATACGGGCTGCCGCACATCTACGTATCTCAAATGCAGAACCACAAATCCATACAACCCATGCACGCTGATCATATGATACAAATTGTCCGAATTTAACAGTTCGAAACAAAGCAAAGTAAAGCATAGTTCAACAACCCGGACATGCTAAAATGAAATAAATGTCTGACCGTGACAGATGCCTCACTTGCTGGCTGGATGAATGGGGTGCGGGGTTCGGGGCGCGGGGGGGGGGGGGGGGGGGGGTAGGGCACATCTGCTCATCCATTTCCGATGTATGCATCTTTCTATGCTACCAAATAACATGGCTATCATTTTTATATGATTGTGGAAAACATTGGGGCTCTGATGGTCCTTGAGGTAAGCTACTTTCGGGATAGACACTGTTAAGTGTATGAATAACGGTTGTCTTGTGTTCATTAATTTATTTTGCTTTAAGTTTTGATATATGCTTGTCTCATGATTAACACAAATAACATAATTATGTGGGTATAACACTTTCTTAAACAAACAAGCTCCATTATTCCACATCATATCCAAGACATTACATAGACACCAACAAACAGATGGGCTGACACAGATTGAGAACTGGATATCCACCGTGCTAGAAACCCACATGATATTTTGAATGAAAGATAGAAAGAGGGTATGCTAACGCATACTCTAATGACACAGGCAGACCACAACAACGATCCATCACACTACAAGCAAAATGCAAACACATTTTCCCATCAAATTACTGACATTGGCGCTAGTCTTTCCACGAACGAGATGCACCTCAAGCCTGCAGTGAAAAGTGAAACCATGTCTAGTGTCATGTCATACATTCGTACATAAAGCTTCATTAGTTGATATGCAACACCCTATAAACTAAATGCACAAAACATTTCAACAAGCATTTGATTAGTTAAATATGGCTAATGTTCTTAAAACATAACCTCCCCGTATACCGCCAGTCAACGTCAATTTCTTCCACCCGTATTTCCTGCCATGGACCCACTAGCGCAAATCCCTGGAGCTAGACGTACGACCAAGATAACATGTTCAGATGCCGCCCATCTCAGTAAGGCCGCTCTCCCTAAACACTCTTATATTTCTTTATGGAGGAAGTACAACCGTTGTAGCCCTGCCTTGTTCGAGTCAAGGTGGATCCTAGGTCCTTGTGGTTACGAGCCTCAATTCTATAACATGCATCAATTTTTCCCCTTGCAATACATCAATGGACAAATCTTTTGTGTATTTGTAAAAAGAGTACAAGACATGTATATGCATCTGTCGATGCTACCAAATAACATGGCTATAATTTTTCTATGATTGCATTATGTCATGGCCGCCTGGGTGATATCTTTATTGGCAACTATTCTAGACATTGTGGAAAACAATGGGGCTCTTATGGTCCTTGAGGTAAACTTCTTTTGGGATAGACACTGTTAAGTGTATGAATAACGCTGCTCTTGTGTTCATTAATTTATTTTGCTTTAAGTTTTCATATATGCTTGTCTGATGATTAACACAAATAATATAATTATGTGGGTATAACACTTTCTCAAACAAACAAGCTCCATTATTCCACATCATAACCAAGACATTACATAGACACCAACAAACAGATGGGTTGACACAGATTATGGACTGGATATCCACCGTCCGAGAAACCCACATGATATTTTGAATGAAAGATAGAAAGACGGTATGCTAACGCATACTCTAATGCCACAGGCAGACCAAAACAATGATCTATCACACTACAAGCAAAATGCAAACACATTTCCCCGTCAAATTACTGACATTGGCGCTAGTCTTTCAACGGACGAGATGCGCCTCAAGCCTGCAGCGAAAAGTGAAACCATGGCTAGTGTCATGTCAAGCATTTGTACATAAAGCTTCATTACTTGATATGCAACATCCTATAAACTAAATGCACAAAACATTCAACAAGCATTTGATTTAGTTAAATATGGCTAATGCATTTGCACTTGAATGTCCACAAATATCTTAATGTAATTTAGTTTCAGTAGGATAATATGTACAGTAAAATCCATTCCCCTTCAACAAATAGAGCACAAGAATTTGAATATAAACTCATAATATTATACTTACGGCTTGTGTAATATCCCTTGTGAAGCGTACACGAATATTGAGTTCTTTAATACCATCTTCAAAAGTAGAGGCCGGATGATTTGTGAAACTTATTATACCCTGTGCCATAATGAATTGACCAGTTCCACCGACAATAGACCACTGCCCACTTTCCAAACCTGCGGTTATACCCATCACTTGAAGGGTGGACCCCGCAAACCTGTTTCATGTTCAAAATAGAAAGTTCCGTCATAGGGTCAGAAGTGCATGTAGAGTTTGACAAATGCACACTTATTAATATGTGTCAATACACTAGTAAGGTGTGTGAAATTTTTGGCTACAAATATAGTACAGGTAAGGACATAAATTTAATGTTGCAGGCAAAGAACTCATGAAATATACTTAGATATTGAAAAGTAGCTAAACATATTACCTTCCTTGCTGAAACTCTATGTTATGAGTCGTGTACCATCTGTTAGGCTTGGTTAAACCAGCCTGGACATGCACACCTTGTACACGTGCAACAACCGTGTCTCTGGAATTTGTTGTCTCGGTAAGAGTCCAGTCATGAACTATCGTCGTCCCAAACCCAAAAGGAAAACTTGCTTGGAGTAAGGTTTCCTCATTGCGATTTGGGTTGTTTGGCCCGTCGACGAATTGGTGCAAGAACAAATGCAAGTTAACCTCGGTCATACAAGGGAACTGACATGTCTTAAGAGGTGCAATCTCGTCGATGGGGCTAGAAATAGCAAGGATTTTTGGTAGCACTATGAGTAGACAAACCAAGACACCGAATGGACTAGCCATGGAGATGATTGTGTGCAGGAAGTGGAAAAGAGAGAACTGAATGGGCTAGTTGAAGGGGGGGGGAGTTGTATCTCGTTGTGTTTTGTGAGAAAATAAGAGGGTACATGTATCCTATATATAGAATGCTTGGAGTGCTAGTGCCCACCTCTGGTGGGTTTCTCTTGGGCCTTTAATTAGTGTTGTTTTAGACTTTTTAACACCCTATGCAACTTAGACCTGTAATCCAACTAAGGATCTAACATGACTAGTTTTCCATGTCAGGATTATGTATGGTTTTGTTATCCGCATAAGGATGTCTCACAAGCCAACTATCTAAATTCACTATAATTTCTAAATATTGGTAAGTTTATGGTTCTTATGGTTATATAAATGCTTATCTCATCGAATAATGAACTAACAAGCAGTAGTAAATTATACCATATATGTAGAACATAATAATTTGGAATATACATGGGCCACTTTAAGTATTTAGATATGTGCATCTAATAAATAGACAAATTCATATAGTGTATACTTAAACACAAGGTATATACACCACCTTTGTAAAACATACCGATAAAAATTGTAAAAGCTATAAATAAATGGGATTTCTATTTTCATGCCCCTCTTTGCTTATATCTAGGTGATTTATCCTTTTGATGCACTTAGCAACTTTCAATTGTAACAAAGAGGGAAACATATATTATAAAAGAAAAAATTATCCGAAAAATAAAAGCTAGTTGGCCAACGGACAATTGCAGAAAGTGCAAGATTGCTCGGCATCAACTAATGCAAGCAATGGATATGGATTCATTTTGACTAGCATCTTAATAAGGTATATTCGTCATTTTTAAGCTAATTGAAATGTGTCAAGTCAGATAGTTGGTGTACGCACATGTACGCCTTAGATACGTCGGTAGTTGGCTTGGTTTGCGTACAACCAAAAGACACAATTATATTTCCATGGAGTACTTGCAGATATATACTGTAATTATAATATGCAATTAAATCCCTCATGGGCGGCTAGCTACATGTATATTAATTTAAACTAGATCTAAATTTCCCTACATACTTCATATATGACTCATGTCAGTGTCATATAAAAGAAATCATGACAGGATGTAGCATATGGATGCGTCGGATGCCATTCAACTGTTGTAGCATGCATGTGATAACTCATGTGCGTTCTAGCTAAGATTTGAAACACTCCACATGCCTGCATGTGCGACCTCAGTTATTAGCTTTGGTGAAAGGTCATGATTATCTACTTGACCCATGCATGTAAGCTTAAAATTGACGAAAAGACCTAAGATAGTCAAATTGAAGGCATATTGTTTTGTCTGTTAGTATATGCCAACGGATCTTCTCTTTATGTCGGCATCCATAGGCCAAATAAGTAGCTCTTATTGTATGGATGGACCTGTATGCCATCATATATTATGGGTGTTGACAGTATGTCAAGTGCATCAATCTCTATGGATGCTACATAGATGCGGTGCTTGTATCTTAGTTTCTTATCCATTGGACACATAGATCTCAATGCTCAGCCCATGGTATAGATAACATGATGTGGATGTGCCATCAAGAGAATATCTCCAAATCATCTGATCTACAGATGTACCGTTTATAAATGACGGTTAATGAAGTCCTTCATGTGGTAATATTATGAATCTTAAGTCGACTTGCTAGTTGTGCACTGCATAATAATATTACTATGGTAAGATCACGTCACATTAATTAAATTAGAGCATGTAGCTATACCAGTTATGAAAAGGTTAACATCCATTTAATTAGCTTGCATTTATGATATTGGTTTTACTCGCAAAGTCTGGCCCAATAGAGAGTAAATTTTGATATGGATCCCCAAACATTAAACCAAGATGTTGAAAATCCGTTCAATTTTTTTTGGTGGCTGAAAAATCCATTTAATTAACTTTGTACAACAGAGCCACATGCTCTATATTTAATGGATTTAGCAATACAAGAAAACCACCTCTAGAAAAGAAAATTGCATCCATGTCCTTGGAGATACAAGTTAAAGTGGTTCTTAAGATGTCAGCAATGAGAATGGCGTTTTGGAGGCCGAGCTCCATGGAGCCCTTTATTTTTGAAAAATTAAAATTCAAACTTTTATGTTTAAAAAAATTCAAAAAATATATATGCATGCATGTAAGGATGTAACCCACATTCATGATGAAATACCTTGAGTTGCGACCTGTACAAAAAAGACAAATTTATGGCCTCGGAGGATGAATAATATCATGTGTTAAACAGCCTTAGATTTGTATTTTTTGCACATCCCTCATTTCAACGTATTTTGCCCTGAAAATTCACACACATGTGTGTTATGCCTTCATGTATTTCTGTGTTTTTTTAGAATTTTTTGAAACGTAAAAATATGGATTTTGAATTTTAAATTTGGAGGCCTCATTGGAGCTCGGTCACCAAAAGGGATTTTCGGTCAGGAACTTGCATTAGTATTGGAATTTATGTAATTGTATAGCCTGATGTGTATCTTACTTGCTAATATTCTGATCTAGAATTTTCTAAATAAAGTTCAAATAGAGTACATATCTATCAAAGCTGATGAAGCACTGATTAGCTTATGGTAATATAGATGCCTATCACCTCGAACAATGGACTAACCAGAACAAAAGAACTTGGAGTATATGCATGTCACCATTAAGCATTGAGATATGTCCATCTAATAAACAGGATAACCAAATTCACGTAGTGTACACTTGAAACATTGTACAGCTTTTGTGCAACATCTCTCAATAAAGAATGTAAAACCTATGGGTAAAACATCTTTAGGGACACCCTTTTGGCGCACTTAGAAATCTTGCAATGTAACAAAGTGGGCAACATATATCATATAAGGCAATTTATCCATGCAAATAATAGCTAGTTGGCCAATGGGCGATTACAAAAGGTGCAAGATGACTCGGCATCTACAAATACAGACAGATGATATGGATTCGTTCATGACTAGCATCTTAGGTCTATTAGTCAATATTAAGCTAACTTACATCTGTCAACTCAGATAGTTGGTGTACATACTTGGCTTGGTTCGCGTCCAACAAGAAGTATCAATTAGTGTCAAGAAAAGAAACAAGAAGTATAAATTATATTCCCGAGGGGTGGCCGCAGGTATAGTAATTTAAATTTGATTGTTTGAATTGTCCTCTGTACTTCATATATTATTCATGGCAGTGGCCTATAAAAAATTATGACATGATATGATAGTTAATGTGTGTTCTAGCTAAGATCTGAACAGTCCGCATGTTACCACCACATGCATCTACATGAGGATTTAGCCATTAGCTGTGACAAAAGGTCATGACAATCTACTACAAGTCCATATATGTTATTACAAAAGCGGCAACAACTCTGCCATGGATTAAGGGAGAACATGTGCAATATGTCCAGGGAGACAAAGCCCGAAAGCTAGCCAAAAACATAGGGAAATGAAAAGAAAAAAGATCGGTCAGTAAACAAACACTGTCCATCGTCGACCCTCCAAAGAAAATTAAAACTATGGTTGGATTGGAGTAGTGGTGGCTAGGGCTGCAAGTAAAGCTCGAGGCTCATAAGCCACTCAAGATCGACTTGTATTTTGTTTCAAGTTGAGTTTGACTTGAAAAGAAATGAGCTGAGAATGAGCACTTTATGTAGCTCGATCAATAAACGAGCTGATCATGAGCCAACACTCGCTCGCTCGATTTAGCTCGATAGCTCGACATTATATAATAACATGTTTAAATAATTTTGATAGATATTAAATAAAATTGTATAATTTTTTTCATATACGTTGTGTACATCTTTTTTCCATTTTACGTACTAGCAAACATGAAAGCTTAATGAAGCGCGGATTTTTTTGCCTCAATAAGGTACGTGGCGATCCATGTGTCAATTATCCTATTATTCTTGGCCAAAGTTTTAGAACGGACGCACCTTCATTTTTCTGTTTTTCTGGTTCATTCACGATCTCTTTCTACTAGTCTACCGGTAACATTTAATAATCTAAACATTTGCAGATATTGTTATGATGTTTATATTGAGAGGATTCGAGTGTTAGTTTCACCCAGGACCACCGGAATCGCAGGACCGACCCGGCCTGTGCTGCAGCTGGATCTTAATCTATCACTAGAGTAACATGGCTTCAATGCACTATAGAAAACTGGGCTTTGGTCACAGGGCAATATTCACATTAGTCCCAGTTCAGTCACGAACCGGGAGTAATGTGAGCATTGGTCCCGGTTCGTGCGGCCAGGGGCCTGCCGGGCCTCGTGGGGGCATTGGCCCCGGTTCGTCCGGCCCCTTTGGTCCCGGTTGGTGGGACAAACCGGGACCAATGGGCCTCGCTCCTGGCCCACCACCATTGGTCCCGGTTGGTGGCTTGAACCGGGACCAGAGGCTTATCCTTTAGTCCCGGCTCATACAACAAACCGGGACTAAAGGGCTGGTCCTAGTTGCGGTCAGTGTTTAGTCCCACCTCGCCAACCGAAAGGCGCTCACACCAGTTTATAAGCCCGTCCCTCTCTGCCTTGTTGAGCTCCTCTCAAAGTGAAAATAGATGCCCTTATACAGGGAATTTGACCTAAATTCACAGTAAATTTCTTTGAATTTCATAGAAATTTATTATGAATTTAGGTTGAATTTTCTCTATAGGCGCATCTATGCTCATTTTTTTATATTTATAAAATAAATAAACCTTAATAAAATAAATAAAAATAAATAAACCTTAATAAAATAAAATAAAATAAACTATGGTAACTAAAATAAATAAACCTTAAGAAATTAAATAAAAATAGCAGCAGTAAAATAAATAAAAATAGCAGTAGTAAAATAAATAAAAATAAAATAATTAAAGTAAAATACATAATTAATTAGAAATAAAATAAATAAGTTTTTTGTGGTAAGTAGAAACAAAACAAAATAAATAAAGCAAAAGAGAAAAAAACAGAGAAAAAAATTATGCCACCTACTGGGCCACCACGGCCTGAATACTACTAGAAACCCATCCATGGGCCAGGATTCAGGCCCGCAGAAGGCCCAGTAGGCCCCACAGGCAAAGAGAACGGTTAGGCCCGAGAGCCTGCAGTTGAGAGGAGCTCGAGAGGGTGGGCGCAGCAGCGATTATAAACCACTCTCGAGCTCTCTCAACTAGCGAGGTGGGACTAAACTTTTGACGCGGGGCAGCACAAGGCCTTTGTTCCCGGTTGGTGCCACCAACCGGGACTAAAGGGTGCATTGGTCCCGGTTCGTGGCACCAACCGGGACCAAAGGCCTTTAGTCCCGGTTGGTGCCACGAACCGGGACCAATGGGTTGCCTATATATACCCCATCGCCATAGCAGAGCACTCCATAGTGCTCTGTTTTTTCTGGCCGGCGAGGGGAGGGCATTTGGGTGCTCTAGCTCACCTCCTATGCACATGAGGTGTTCGATGAAATGTCTGAGCCACACTAGTTAATCTTTCTCCTCTCGAAACTCGACCTCCGAGCTCCATTTTCCCCGAGATTTGTCTAGGTTTAGCGGTCCGTCACGTCCCGTCCCTGGCTTCACCGTCGTCGATCGCCCGCGCCGATCTCGTCGCCAGCACCACCGTGGTGAGCCTCTTGTTCTTATCTTCTTTCTGAAAGAAAAAAAATTCTTACTTTAGATAGATACTTGTCTAATTTTGTTACTTTTATTATTCCTTCTTATTACATAGTGCGATGGTTTTGGTGTCCGCCCCCGTCGGCCCTCGTCCTGTCTATGATTCGGATGTGGTATATATTATCTTTTTATAACTATTTCGTTCATTTATTGTTTATGACAAATATGCCGACCAACGTGACATAGATTTTATTTATCTAGGAGGTGGTTGAACCGGAAATTCTAACCGACCCTATTGTCGAGAGGTTAAATTTAGTTGAAGAAGAAAACAATTACTTGAAGGAAAAAATAAAAAAAATTGAGAAGGAGAAGATGATATTGGAGTTGCATGTTGCGGATGTCGTCGATGTTCACAAGATCAAGATGGATGCAATGCGCTTGAAGATTAGAAAGATTAGAAAATATGCCATTCATACCAAGGCTTGGTATCATTATGCCGTTGGATCAATTGTTACCTTGGTTGCGATTATGATCGCATTTGTTTTCGCATTGAAATGTTTTACATAGTTTCAATGTATGGTTTAATTTATTAGATGCTCTGGAGAGCTATATATATGTTGTTATATGAGAACTATGTATGTACTTTGGTTTTAATGTGATGATGAACTTCTATTAATTTGGTCACTTAATTATCTATTCATGATTTTCTGTAATGGTTTTGGACACACTTAATTATATATAATGCACGCAGATGAACCGGCAATGGATGTTCGGTGACAGACACACCTCCGAGTACATTAAGGGCGTGCATGATTTTCTCGAAGTGGCTGAGGCAAACAAGCAGAATGGTTTTATGTGTTGTCCATGCCCTATATGTGGGAATACGAAGTCTTACTCTGACCGGAAAATCCTTCACACCCACCTGCTTTACAAGGGTTTCATGCCACACTATAATGTTTGGACGAGGCATGGAGAAATAGGGGTTATGATGGAAGACGGCGAAGAAGAAGAGGACGATGACAACTATGTGCCCCCTGAATACGGTGATGCTGCAGCGGGGGAAGCTGCTGAAGATCAAGAGGAACCAGACAATGTGCCCAATGATGCTGCAAGGGGGGAAGCTGCTGAAGATCAAGAGGAACCAGTGCCCGATGATGATGATCTCCGCCGGGTCATTGTCGATGCAAGGACGCAATGCGAAAGTCAAAAGGAGAAGCTGAAGTTCGATCGCATGTAAGAGGATCACAAAAAAGGGTTGTACCCCAATTGCGAAGATGGCAACACAAAGCTCGGTACCATACTGGAATTGCTGCAGTGGAAGGCAGAGAATGCTGTGCCTGACAAAGGATTTGAGAAGCTATTGAAAATATTGAAGAAGAAGCTTCCAAAGGATGACGAATTGCCCGACAGTACATACGCAGCAAAGAAGGTCGTATGCCCTCTAGGATTGGAGGTGCAGAAGATACATGCATGCCCTAATGACTGCATCCTCTACCGCGGTGCGTACAAGGATCTGAACGCATGCCCGGTATGCGGTGCATTGCGGTATAAGATCAGACGAGATGACCCTGGTGATGTTGACGGCGAGCCCCCCCAGGAAGAGGGTTCCTGCGAAGGTGATCTGGTATGCTCCTATAATACCACGGTTGAAACGTCTGTTCAGAAACGAAGAGCATGCCAAGTTGATGCGATGGCACAGTGAGGACCGTAAGAAAGACGGGAAGTTGAGAGCACCCGCTGACGGGTCGCAGTGGAGAAAAATCGAGAGAAAGTACTGGGCTGAGTTTGCAGCTGACCCAAGGAACGTATGGTTTGGTTTAAGCGCGGATGGCATTAATCCTTTCGGGGAGCAGAGCAGCAATCACAGCACCTGGCCTGTGACTCTATGTATGTATAACCTTCCTCCTTGGATGTGCATGAAGCGGAAGTTCATTATGATGCCAGTTCTCATCTAAGGCCCTAAGCAACCCGGCAACGACATTGATGTGTACCTAAGGCCATTAGTTGAAGAACTTTTATAGCTGTTGAATGGAAACGGTGTACGTACCTGGGATGAGCACAAACAGGAGGAATTTAACCTGCACGCGTTGCTGTTTGTAACCATCAACGATTGGCCCGCTCTCAGTAACCTTTCAGGACAGACAAACAAGGGATACCACGCATGCACGCACTATTTAGATGACACTGAAAGTATATACCTGGACAAATGCAGGAAGAATGTGTACCTGGGCCATCGTCGATTTCTTCCGACCAACCATCAATGTCGAAAGAAAGGCAAGCATTTCAAAGGCGAGGCAGATCACCGGAAGAAGCCCGCCATGCGTACCGGTGATCACGTACTTGCTATGGTCAATGATTTACACGTAATCTTTGGAAAGGGTCCCGGCGGACTAGCTGTTCCGAATGACGCTGAGGGACACGCACCCATGTGGAAGAAGAAATCTATATTTTGGGACCTACCCTACTGGAAAGAGCTAGAGGTCCGCTCTTCAATCGACGTGATGCACGTGACGAAGAACCTTTGCGTGAACCTGCTAGGCTTCTTGGGCGTGTATGGGAAGACAAAAGATACACCTGAGGCACGGGAGGACCTGCAACGTTTGCACGAAAAAGACGGCATGCCTTCGAAGCAGTATGCAGGTCCTGCCAGCTACGCTCTTACGAAAGAAGAGAAAGAAATCTTCTTTGAATGCCTGCTCAGTATGAATGTCCCGACTGGCTTCTCGTCAAATATGAAGGGAATAATAAATATGCCAGAGAGAAAGTTCCAGAACCTAAAGTCTCATGACTGCCACGTGATTATGACGCAACTGCTTCCGGTTGCATTGAGGGGGCTTCTACCGGAAAACGTGCGATTAGCCATTGTGAAGCTATGTGCATTCCTCAATGCAATCTCTCAGAAGGTGATCGATCCAGAAATCATACCAAGGCTAAGGAGTGATGTGGCGCAATGTCTTGTCAGTTTCGAGCTGGTGTTCCCACCATCCTTCTTCAATATCATGACGCACGTCCTAGTTCATCTAGTCGACGAGATTGTCATTCTGGGGCCCGTATTTCTACACAATATGTTCCCCTTTGAGAGGTTCATGGGAGTCCTAAAGAAATATGTCCATAGCCGCGCTAGGCTAGAAGGAAGCATCTCCATGGGCCATCAAATAGAGGATGTCATTGGGTTTTGTGTTGACTTCATTCCTGGCCTTAAGAAGATAGGTCTCCCTAAATCGCGGTATGAGGGGAGACTGACTGGAAAAGGCACGCTTGGAGGGGACTCAATAATATGCAGGGACGGATATTCTTGGTCTCAAGCACACTACACAGTTCTACAGAACTCTACCTTGGTGACCCCGTATGTCGATGAACACAAGAATAGTCTGCGCTCCAAACACCCGGAGCAGTGTGATGACTGGATTACATGTGAACACATCAGGACTTTCAGCAGTTGGTTGGAAACACGTCTCAGAGGTGACACCACTGTTTGTGATGAGTTGTACCTGTTGTCCAGGGGACCATCTTCGACTGTATTGACTTACAAAGGATACGAGATAACTGGGAATACATTTTACACGATCGCCCAAGATCAAAAGAGCACCAACCAAAACAGCGGTGTCCGCTTTGATGCAGCAACCGAGAGGGGAAAGGACACATATTATGGTTACATAATGGACATATGGGAACTTGACTACGAACATGATTTTAAGGTCCCTTTGTTTAAGTGCAAATGGGTCAATCTGTCAGGAGGCGGGGTACAGGTAGACCCCTAGTACGGAATGACAACAGTGGATCTGAACAATATTGGGTACACTGACGAACCGTTCGTCCTAGCCAATGATGTGGCACAGGTTATCTATGTGAAGGACATGTCTACCAGACCGAGAAAAAGAAAAGATAAGGAAGTGAATACATCATACGATGAGCCAAAGCGCCACATAGTTCTTTCAGGAAAAAGGGACATTGTGGGAGTGGAGGGCAAGACACACATGTCTGAAGATTATGAAAAGTTTCATGAAATTCCTCCCTTCAAAGTCAAGGCTGACCCAAGCATCCTGATAAACAATGAAGATTATCCATGGTTACGGCGCAATAAGCAAATGACACAAGCGAAGAAAAAGTGAAGACTTTCTCCCGCAACTATTATGATGATACCATGCCAACTTTGTAACAGACGAGTATGATACCATTGTCCGTTTTGTACACGAAGTGCATCTAGTTTTTGCCGTAACCCTCTCAACTTTCTTGCACATGCTATGTGGATGAAAGATGATACAATGCCAACTTTCAACCTTTTCAGAGTTCATTTGAAATACTTTTCAATTTTAGGGTCTTATAGCTCAAAATAATTAGTAAATGCATGAAAAATAACAAATGAAGTCAGAAAGGGTTGAAAATTGATGAGATGTGGCTTTGAATGGTGCATTTTGAACACACAAAAAGTCAGGAGTTCAAATAAGTTTAAAAAAATGAAATCCCTTTGTAACAGACGAGTTTCTGTATGAAATCCTGATACTTCGAGAGAGATTGTCCGTTTTGTACACGAAGTGCATGCAGTTTTTGCCGTAACCCTCTCAACTTTCTTGCACATGCTATGTGGATGAAATGATGATACCATGCCAACTTTCAACCTTTTCAGAGTTCATTTGAAATGCTTTTCAATTTTAGGGTCTTATAGCTCAAAATAATCAGTAAATGCATGAAAAATGGTGCATGAAAAATAAGAAATAAAATAAATAAGTAATTAGAAACAAAATAATATAAAATTTAATAAAATATATAAGTAGAAACAAAATAAAATAAACTTTAATAAAATAAATAAAATTTATGAAACTAAAATTATCAAAGTATTCTCTGTTCAAAACATTATAAGCAACCTCTAGTATTATTGAAACTAAAATTATATAAAATTGATGCAACTAAAATTATCGAAGTATTTTCTGTTCAAAATCATTGAAAGCAAAAATAATTTTCATCAAGAACTTTTTTTGTTAGAAACTTTAATAGAAAAAAGAATTATCATAAAGTAAAATAAATAAGTAATTGGAAATAAAATAAAATAAATAAGTTTTTTGTTGTAAGTAGAAACAAAACAAAATAAATAAAGCAAAAAAGAAAACAAAAAAACAGGCAAAAAATAAAAATTATGCTACCTACTGGGCCACCACGGCCTGAATACGATTAGAAACCCATCCATGGGCCAGGATTCAGGCCCGCAGAAGGCCCAGTAGGCCCACAGGCATGTACAGAGAGGTTAGGCCCGTAAGCCTGCTTTAGAGAGGAGCTCGACAGCTCAGGCGCACCGCACCTTATAAACAGGTGCGGCTCTCTCTCAGCTAGCGAGGTGGGACTAAACTCCCACCACCACGCCGCTGTGCAAGGCCATTGGTCCCGGTTGGTGGCACGAACCGGGACCAATGCCCCCTTTGGTCCCGGTTCGTGGCACCAACCGGGACCAATGCCCCCCTTTAGTCCCGGTTGGTGCCACCAACCGGGACCAAAGGCCGCCGCTTCCCGCCCTTTGGGCTGCTGAAAAGAGGCCTTTGGTCCCGGTTGGTGGCACCAACCGGGACTAATGCCCACCTTTAGTCCCGGTTGGTGCCACGAACCGGGACTAAAGGCTTTGCTATATAAGTTCACACTTAGGAAATTTTCACTCTCACCTAGCAGTTGCCGCCCCGACGACGCCGACGCCGCCATGCTGCCCCGACGCCCGCCGCCCCGACGACGCCGACGCCGCCATGCTGCCCCGACGCCCGCCGCCCCGACGCCGCCAGGCTGCCCAGACGCCGCCCGCCGCCCCCGCCGTCGCCGTCGCCGTCGCCCGTGCCCGTCGTCGCCGTCGCCGTTGCCCGCGCCCTCGCCGTCGCCGTTGCCCGTGCCCGTCCCCGTCGTCGCCGTCGTTCTGCCCCGCCCTTCGCCCCCTACCCTGAGCGCGCGCCCACTGCCCCGTCGCCATCCTCGCCGCCGACCCCGCGGTCCCTCTCACCTTGGTCCGGCCGGCGCCCTAGCATAATTTTTTCATATATATGCTTGTTTTTTATATATATGCTTGTTTTTTATATATATGATGATATATATGCTTGTTATCATAATTGTTTTTGTTCATATATATATGTAATGATTTTTTATAGAATATGATGTTTTTTCATAGATGATCACATATATGATGTATGCATGGATGTGGATGAAATATGATGTTTTTTTTGTTCATAGAACATGATGAAATATGTACAATGCATTAGGCAAAACCTTTACTTTTTTTCGAAATTTTCTATTTGAACATTTTTTATGAATGAGAGGAAAAAGGAAAATAAGAAGAGGAAGAAAGGAGAAGAAGAGGAGAGGAAGAAGAGGAGAAATAAATAAGAAGAGGAAAAAAGAAGAAAAAGAAGAGGAGAAGAAGAAAGGAATAGAAGAGAAGAAGAAAAAATAGAAAAAATTCTATTTTTTCTTCTTCTCTCCTCTATTCCTTTCTTCTTCTCCTCTTTTTTTTTCTTTTTTTTCTTCGATCTTCTCCTCTATTCCTTTTCTTCTTCTCCTCTTTTTATTTCTTCTTCGTTTTCTTATGTTTTATCGGGTCTGTCGTCGTCGATATACCCCTCTCCCGATAACTTCAACACGAGGGGGGGTCGATATACCCCCTCCCCGATAATATTATTTTCCCATGTACGTATGTCGTCGTTGTCGATATAACCCCCTCCCGATAACTTCAACACGTGGGGGGGGTCGATATACCCCCTCCCCGATAACATTATTTTCCCATGTATGTATGTCGTCGTTGTCGATATATATAACTCCCTCCCAGATAACTTCGACATGATGGACGGTCGATATTTATACCCCCTCTCGACCGTGATAACTTATACCACGGGAGCACCCCCCCGGCCCTCTCGCTCGACCAAAACTCTCGAGGACACCCAAACCCTAGAAAAAAACGATGTCGGTCTCCTACCCCCTCCCGCCGCGCCCCTACCCTTGAAGCGTTGCCGAGGCCACCCCAAACCCGGAATAAGCTAGGTCTACGTTTGCACTAATATATCCACCTGCTGTCATGTTTGTGTAATAATTGCCATGTTGTAATATTTGCAGAAACAATGGAGCACGGACGAGACGAGCAAGCAGAAGAGGTGTTGGGGGACATAATCTTAGCCGGAGGTGATATCTTGTCGTATCTTAACGACAATGATGGTCTGGAAGAACAGGGTGAAGAAGCAGGCTACGGTGATCGAAGAGTGGAGGAGGAAAGACATGATTATGATGGCTCCGGTGACCCAATGCTGGTGCAAGAAGGAGCCCGTGGTGACGGCTCCGGTGACCGAACAGAGTCCGGCCAGGTAAATATATTAGTTAAGCCTGTGCTGACTAGCTAATTGATGCATTCATTGTTTTGGTATGTACACATATTAATTAACACTCGTCTTTCTTCTTTTTTCTAGCCCTCCGGATCGAGCACAACTTCGGTAAAGAGACGAGGCCCGAAGAGAAAGTTGCGCTCGGATGAAAGGTTTGAGATCACAGCAATCGCGCGCGACGGCCAACCGATTGAACCCATCCGGACAAAGGATGCATTTGCTGCTCAGTGCGGGGTTCTAGTTAGGGACAAGATCCCGATCAGCATCCACCAATGGTATAAGCCTAAGAAGGAAGACCCTGAGGTGTCTTATGTCAATGATATGCAGAAAGATGATCTTTGGACTGAGCTGAAGGCAAATTTCACCCTACCGCCAGAGGAGGATCCGGAGAAGCCAGTTAAAGAGCAATTAATCAAGTCTCATGCTCTTAAGAAGATGGCAGACCTATTCAGGAGGTGGAAGAATGAGCTGAAAACGTTTGTCGACAAAGAAGAGACACCAGAATTCATCGGCCGGTATGAGAAGATCAGAGATCACTGGCCCGCATTTGTGGCCCACAAGACATCGGAAAAGAGTAAGAAGATGTCAGCGACAAACAAGAAGAATGCTGCGAAGAAGAAGCTTCACCATCGCACGGGGTCAGGTGGCTACCTCAAAGCCCGGCCTAAGTGGGCCAAGGCTGAGAATGATCTGCTTGAAAAAGGGATCGAACCACAGACAATGAACTGGACAGACCGTTGCCGGACTTGGTTCTTCGGGGCTGGCGGAACCTTGGACCCTGTATCAGGGAGGTGCGTTTGGACGAACGAGCTTTTGAGAATACCAGTCAAGAAGATTCAGCAATATATCGATGCAGCGCAGGAAGGGACGTTCGTTCCAGACAGAGAGAACGACGAGCTCACAATGGCCCTCGGGAATCCTGAGCACCCTGGACGGACACGAGGCACGCCAGGCTCCGTTCCGTGGAAGGCTGGTTTTCCGGACGCAGGCGGTTACAAAAGCCAGGAGAGGAGGAAAAAAATGGAGCAGACCCAAATTCAGAAGCTGCACGAAAGGGTTCAAGCGCTAGAGGAACGAGACGGCAATCGACATGCCGAAACTACCCCCGAAGCTACCCCGCCATCTCAGCGGAGAAGCAGCGTGGCTTCCACCGAGCTGCTTCAGCCGGAGCATGTCTTGACGGCTCCTGCTAGCTACCCCGTGGATGCTATCACGGAGTCTCAACATTGCCACCTTATGGCGGAATGGCAGAACTTCAAAGTCAAGGCGGCTGTTGGCTCTGTTTTACCTCCTGAACCCGGCGCAACCTACCACTGCCGGCCGATTCCAGAAGGATATGCTAGGGTGATGGTGGATGAAATAACGGAGGGATTTGAGGACCTCCTGCTTGACCACCCTACCGGTGAAGGGGAGACTCGGCTGGGTTTAGCTCTGAAGACTCCGTGCCTATGGCGGAAGGAGCTCATTAACCTTCCAAACTGAACGCCTCCGGCGAGTAAGGGCACTCCGCCGCCGCCTCCTCCTCCGGCGAGTGATCAGGGCACTCAGCCTTTCTTCTCCGACGCGTGGCGACACTCCGCCTCCTCCTCCGGCGAGTGATCAGGGCACTCAGCCTCCTTCTCCGGCGCGTGGCGGCACTCCGCCTCCTTCTCCGCCCGCGCCGGCGTGCCAGAGCAGCCAGCCTCCTCCTTCTCCGCCTCGTCAGCAAGGGCGGAAGAGACCCGCCGCCGCTCCGGCTGCTCCGGCGCGTCGTAGTCCTTCTCCTCCGCCTCGTAAGCAAGGAAAGAAGACAGCCGCAGCCGCTCCGTCTGCTCTGCCGGCGTCTAGCAGTACAGCTGCCAGAGGCGGGAGGCAATACAGATTCGGTCCTTCTCTGAAGACTCCAGAGAAGTTACCATACGAGAGGACCGAGGAGGAGAACGCGAAGATCGTGCGAGCCGAAGTGAAGAACTTCTTTGAAGGGGTGAAAGCAAAGAAACATCCACCTCCGGAGGAGAAGGTAGATCCGGTGAAAGCGAAGCGCACTCTGGATGCCCTGACAAAACCACCAAAGTCTCCGCCGAAAGGCAACTATGAGCGCATTATTGCAAAGACATTTGTCGAAGCGGAGCGGTCGGGAAGTACTGTCAGTGATCAAAGGTTAAAAGAACGACGAGCTGGGAAAAAAATTGCCCAGCTCGGCGAACAAGCGAACCAATCGTGCCCCCCGCTCAAGGTGTCTAAAGACATCGTCGCTAATGATCCGAGGATGGTGGCCGGTTATAGCAATCTTGGAGATTACCTGCCCGACGATGTACATTATGAAATCATGGAGGTGGACGAACACAAATACCATTACGGGAAGCCTCTCGTCAAAGATGAAAGATCTCTAACAACGATGATGCGAAGATTACATGATTGGTACATGAAAACCTGCAGAGAGTCTGATGGGATGAATACTTTGACGCTGAGAGTTAAACCGGAGCATGACCTCGTTGGAATTGAACTGCTGAATGTTCCATTTGAGGAGTTCTTCCAGTTTTTCAATCAAAAGGCCCTCGATAAATCAACGATCACTTGCTACTGTCTGTAAGTAGTACTACTTCTGTCATTAAGTCTCTCTATATAGGTCAGCTCTTTCATTGCATGTATTTATAATTATCCTCACTATATTATGCAGATTGAAGATCGCCGAATTGAAGAAAAGACAAATCGGTGATATTGGGTTCATTAACACAAATCTCATAGATGCATATACGGTTGAAAAACATGCCAAAGAAGCCGAGGCCAACTTGCTACGATCGTTGGTATTAAATCAAAACAAAGATATAATACTCTTTCCTTACAACTTCAAGTGAGTGTTACTGTCTTGTGCATATTCGGTTTCCCTTATTAGTCCAGGTTATGGTAATGTAATTGATGACTTATGCATGCATGCGCAGCTTCCACTATATTCTCCTAGAGATTAAGCTTGAGCAGGGAGTAGTAACCGTCTTAGACTCGAGACGAAAAGATCCCCAGGACTATGCGGACATGACTCAAATGCTCGAGAAGTAAGTTAAATCGATCATTATCCACCATATCAGCAACTTTGTTCATTTCCTGATATCAAGTAATTGTTTTCTTTGTCTGGCAGGGTTTGGAGAAAATTCACCACAAAAGCTCCGGGACTGCCGAAGAAGCTGCAATTTAGACACCCGAAAGTAAGTACTATAGTAGCATGTTCCGCACATCTCCTAGTGATTCAAGCGCTAGTTTCATCAATACCATTTAGCATGCTTGCTTATCAGTTAGATTGACCTCTATTTCTTGTAAAGTGGTTGTGGCAGGAACAAGGGAATGATTTCTGTGGATACTACGTTTGCGAGTCTATCCGCCACACGACCTGTGAGCGGGGCTACTCTGACGAACAATATGAAGTGCGTAAGCAATAATATTCACAATTTTATTTTATTACCATCATTTGTGTCGAGTTTCATTTATTCATATATATATATATATATATATATATATATATATATATATATATATATATATATATATGTATTGACCCCCTTCTTCAAATTAGATGTTTCGGATGCGGGATGAACTCCTAGCAGAAGATCGTATGCGAGCAATTCAAGAGGAATTGGCGGCATTCTTCCTTGACCACGTGATCGCTGAAAACCGAGAATACTATGTGGACCCTGTGTTCTTACAATTTAATTAGGAGATTATATTGTAAGAGATAATTATTGTATATATGTAGCCGGTAGTGTCAGATAGATATACGAGAACTTGTTGTTCGACCAATCTCTCGGAAAAGGAGAGGTGGTCGATATCACTTCTCTCTGTATGCATATGTTCATGACGATCTTCTGTTTCCTTCATTTGCTTACTAGCTAGCGTGTCTAGTCCTCTCCATACGTATATAGTACGTAGCGTCGACCAAGGACGGAGATAAGAGAGGACACTTCTCTCTATTAATTAGCTAGCTAACACAATATATGAAACACCTAAATTAACCCCCCAAAACCCCCCAACCCCCCCCCCCTTTCAAAAAAAACAAAAACCCCAGCCCCTGAAATGCTGACGCGTGGATGCCTATTGGTCCCGGTTGGTGGCACCAACCGGGACAAAAGGCCCTGCCAATTGGTCCCGGTTGGTGGCACCAACCGGGACCAAAGGCCCCCCTGCCTGGGCTGGCAGCAGCGGCCATGTGGAGGACCTTCTGTCCCGGTTCGTCTAAGAACCGGTCCTAAAGGGTTAGGGCTTTAGTAACGACCCTTTAGTCCCGGTTCGAAAACCGGGACAAAAGGCCCTTACAAACCGGGGTAAAAGCCCCTTTTCCTACTAGTGATGAGACTAACTTGGTTAAATTTGTGATGATGTCACTGTTGCAAAATGTGTTCGAATGATCGCCATATTGCTTGTTGTTGTTGTGAAGTGATATTTGAATGATGTTATGTATCTTTGCGATGATATATATGCATAGGTACTTATTTGTATGCAAGATTTCCCAACAATAAATAATAAATAAACATGATTGAACATTTGCCAAGTTCTGTCGCTCGACAAAACTATTCATGGAGCATTTTGCTGAGCGCACTACTCGGCAAAATGTGACATGTGGCAGAAGCTGGTAGCTCCAGGAATCTTTGCCGAGTTCGACACATAGAAAATGCGGAAGCAGCTCCTGAATGTCTTCCACAGGTTTTCTTTGCCGAGTTCACCTTGCACAAAGCTCTGCAAAGGTATCAACGAGTCTCCGTGGCGCCATACTCAGCAAATACAAGAACCCGACAGTCATATGTGACATGTGCCGCATTACTGTTCTTAAAAGAATTCGCAGAGTTCTCCTACAACATATGTACCCGGCAAAGATAAGAACTTGGCAGCCAGTTCTGCCACACATCGCTGTACTATTCACTGAATGTTTGTTGGGTTCCACGCTTGGCAAAGGCAAGAACTCTGGCAATCACCTATGCCATGCGCCATGTTTCTATTCATCAGGTATTTGCCGAGTTCGGCATGCGAGAACTCGGCACTGCTCTGCCCATGTGGCACCATCATTAATAGGTCATTTCGTCTAGCGCCTGTGGTTTCTAGAGTTCTCCTTTTTGGAAACTCGACAAAGACTTCATGAGTATTCTCGAATTCTCAGTATAAAAATTTGGCAAAGCTAACAATTGCCATTGTATTCTACCGAGTATTGTTTGCAAAGTACCGCACGTGGCAAACACATTGCCGAGTTTTTTTGGGTCTTTGCCGAGGAAGTTGGCAAAGTAGTTGATTCTAGTAGTGACGGTCTCTTTTGTCATTTAACATCACTTGTACAAAATTACTCCAGTGTGGTGCTATGACCAGCTTGACAGTCTAATCTGTTCTAGTGTTTACTTGAGGTTCCGGGTTAATTTTTGACTTCAGCAAGAGTTTAGAGGATGAAATGTCTATAGCTTACCAAGAATAGCTCATACATAGGAAGCTAAAGCCATTTTATCGGAAATCAATTTTGGCTCTAGCTAGGGAGCACATGCACATGTGTGCCAAAAATGGCGTCCTTAAGTCTTCTTCTTTTATATACTCCCTCCGTTCCTAAATATAAGACCTTTTAAAGATTTCCCTATGGACTACATACGGATGTACATACACGTACTGTAGAGTGTAGATTCACTCATTTTGCTCTATATGTATTCTATATTGGAATCTCTAAAAGGTCTTATATTTAGGAACGGAGGGAGTATATTGTTTTTGAAAAAAAAAATATAACAAACTAAATATTAGTACATGGTTTGAGACATGGTAAAAGTTCCAAAAAGGTATAACAGCTTTTACTTGCAATAACATCTCATAAAAACAGAATATCTCATGCTTGTCCTCGAAATGTATGCACCTAGTTTAATTTGAAGTTTTGTCATTTTCTATTGCTTCTAATAACGTGCATATCATCAAGTGTTTGTAAATTACATTCTGTGCTGCTATCTCCCGGTATGTGGCAATACTATTTAAAATTGGCTCATTGAAAATATTGTTAGTAGATTCGTCATTCATAATAACTTTTTTTAATATATATAAATTAGTTTTCTGACTAACATATATGAGAATATATTCATATAATGTAAGGACCAAAACAGATACCAGGAAATAATTATTTTGCCATATGTGACCTTATTCATCCTAAAGGATAGGACGTACGACGCCCGTTTAGTTAGATATTGGAGATAATCTCAAACTTAGGTTGTGATCCACTTGTTACTTAGAGCATCTAGAGTCGGATTTGGCAAATCCAGCCCATTATACGCCCGCGAGCGCGTCCTGACACGTCTGTGGACAGTGCCCGCTGGCCCTTCATACGGGCTGCCGCACATCTACGTATCTCAAATGCAGAACCACAAATCCATACAACCCATGCACGCTGATCATATGATACAAATTGTCCGAATTTAACAGTTCGAAACAAAGCAGAGTAAAGCATAGTTCAACAACCCGGACATGCTAAAATGAAATAAATGTCTGACCGTGACAAACGCCTCAC